>NC_072438.2:106862166-107494000 GCF_028878055.3 Symphalangus syndactylus
ACACTCTTTCTGTAGAAACTGCAATTGGACATGCTAAGCGCTAAGAGGCCTACATTGGGAAAAAGAATATCTTCAAATAAAAACTACACAGATGCATTCTGTGAAACTTATTTCTGATCTGTAAATTCAGTTAACAGAGATAAAACATATTTTTGATTGAGCAGTTATGAAACACTCTTTTTGTAGAAAATGCAAGTGGAGATTCGGAGCGCTAAGAGGGTGATAGTGGAAAAAGGAATGTCTTCAAATATAAACTACACAGAATCATTCGGTGAAACTTCTTTCTGATCTGTGCATTCAGCTAACAGAGTTAAACCATACTTTTGATTGAGCAGATCTGAACACTCTTTCTCTAGAAAATGCAACTGGACATTTGGAGCGCTAAGAGCATAGTAGTGGAAAAAGGAATATATTCAAATATAAACTACACAGAAGCATTCTGTGAAACTTCTTTCTGATCTGAGCATTCAGCTAACAGAGTTAAACCATACTTTTGATTGAGCAGTTTTGAAACACTCTGTCTGTAGAAAATGCAACTGGACATTCGTAGCGCTAAGTGGGTAATAGTGGAAAAAAGAGTATGTTCAAATATAAACTACACAGAAGCATTGTATGAAATTACTTTCTGTTCTGTGATTTCAACTAACAGAGTTGAACCTTACTTTTGATTGAGCCTTTCTGAAACACTCTTTCTGTAGAAACTGCAATTGGACATTCTGAGCGCTAAGAGGCCTATATTGGGAAAAATAATATCTTCAAATAAAAACTACACAGAAGCATTGTGTGAAACTTATTTCTGATATGTTCATTAAGCTAACAGAGTTAAACCATACTTTTGATTGCGCAGTTCTGAACACTCTTTCTGTAGAAAATGCAAGTGGACATTCGGAGCGCTAAGAGGGTAATAGTGGAAAAGGGAATATATTCAAATATAAACTACACAGTAGCATTCTGTGAAAATTCTTTCTGTTATGTGCATTCAACTAACAGAGTTGAACCTTACTTTTGATTGAGCCGTTCTGAAACACTCTTTCTGTAGAAACTGCAATTGGACATGCTAAGCGCTAAGAGGCCTACATTGGGAAAAAGAATATCTTCAAATAAAAACTACACAGATGCATTCTGTGAAACTTATTTCTGATCTGTAAATTCAGTTAACAGAGATAAAACATATTTTTGATTGAGCAGTTATGAAACACTCTTTTTGTAGAAAATGCAAGTGGAGATTCGGAGCGCTAAGATGGTAATAGTGGAAAAAGGAATGTCTTCAAATATAAACTACACAGAATCATTCGGTGAAACTTCTTTCTGATCTGTGCATTCAGCTAACAGAGTTAAACCATACTTTTGATTGAGCAGATCTGAACACTCTTTCTGTTGAAAATGCAACTGGACATTTGGAGCGCTAAGAGCGTAGTAGTGGAAAAAGGAATATATTCAAATATAAACTACACAGAAGCATTCTGTGAAACTTCTTTCTGATCTGAGCATTCAGCTAACAGAGTTAAACCATACTTTTGATTGAGCAGTTTTGAAACACTCTGTCTGTAGAAAATGCAACTGGACATTCGTAGCGCTAAGTGGGTAATAGTGGAAAAAAGAATATGTTCAAATATAAACTACACAGAAGCATTGTATGAAAATTCTTTCTGTTCTGTGCATTCAACTAACAGAGTTGAACCTTACTTTTGATTGAGCCGTTCTGAAACACTCTTTCTGTAGAAACTGCAATTGGACATTCTGAGCGCTAAGAGGCCTATATTGGGAAAAAGAATGTCTACAAATAAAAACTACACTGAAGAATTGTGTGAAACTTCTTTCTGTTCTGTTTGTTCAACTAAAAGAGTTGAACCTTAGTTTTGATTGAGCCGTTCTGAAACACTCTTTCTGTAGAAAATGCAAGTGGAGATTCGGAGCGCTAAGAGGGTAATAGTGGAAAAAGGAATATATTCAAATATAAACTACACAGTAGCATTCTGTGAAAATTCTTTCTGTTCTGTGCATTCAACTAACAGAGTTGAACCTTACTTTTGATTGAGCCGTTCTGAAACACTCTTTCTGTAGAAACTGCAATTGGACATGCTAAGCGCTAAGAGGCCTACATTGGGAAAAAGAATATCTTCAAATAAAAACTACACAGATGCATTCTGTGAAACTTATTTCTGATCTGTAAATTCAGTTAACAGAGATAAAACATATTTTTGATTGAGCAGTTATGAAACACTCTTTTTGTAGAAAATGCAAGTGGAGATTCGGAGCGCTAAGAGGGTAATAGTGGAAAAAGGAATGTCTTCAAATATAAA
Source organism: Symphalangus syndactylus (assembly GCF_028878055.3). Classification (NCBI taxonomy): domain Eukaryota; kingdom Metazoa; phylum Chordata; class Mammalia; order Primates; family Hylobatidae; genus Symphalangus; species Symphalangus syndactylus. The sequence goes on from NC_072438.2 coordinate 106,864,470, forward strand.
CTACACAGAATCATTCGGTGAAACTTCTTTCTGATCTGTGCATTCAGCTAACAGAGTTAAACCATACTTTTGATTGAGCAGATCTGAACACTCTTTCTGTTGAAAATGCAACTGGACATTTGGAGCGCTAAGAGCGTAGTAGTGGAAAAAGGAATATATTCAAATATAAACTACACAGAAGCATTCTGTGAAACTTCTTTCTGATCTGAGCATTCAGCTAACAGAGTTAAACCATACTTTTGATTGAGCAGTTTTGAAACACTCTGTCTGTAGAAAATGCAACTGGACATTCGTAGCGCTAAGTGGGTAATAGTGGAAAAAAGAATATGTTCAAATATAAACTACACAGAAGCATTGTATGAAACTTCTTTCTGTTCTGTGCATTCAACTAACAGAGTTGAACCTTACTTTTGATTGAGCCGTTCTGAAACACTCTTTCTGTAGAAACTGCAATTGGACATTCTGAGCGCTAAGAGGCCTATATTGGGAAAAAGAATGTCTTCAAATAAAAACTACACAGAAGAATTGTGTGAAACATCTTTCTGTTCTGTTTGTTCAACTAAAAGAGTTGAACCTTAGTTTTGATTGAGCCGTTCTGAAACACTCTTTCTGTAGAAAATGCAAGTGGAGATTCGGAGCGCTAAGAGGGTAATAGTGGAAAAAGGAATGTCTCCAAATATAAACTACACAGAATCATTCTGTGAAACTTCTTTCTGATCTGTGCATTCAGCTAACAGAGTTAAACCATACTTTTGATTGAGCAGATCTGAACACTCTTTCTGTAGAAAATGCAACTGGACATTTGGAGCGCTAAGAGAGTAGTCGTGGAAAAAGGAATATATTCAAATATAAACTACACAGAAGCATTCTGTGAAACTTCTTTCTGATCTGAGCATTCAGCTAACAGAGTTAAACCATGCTTTTGATTGAGCAGTTTTGAAACACTCTGTCTGTAGAAAATGCAACTGGACATTCGTAGCGCTAAGTGGGTAATAGTGGAAAAAAGAATATGTTCAAATATAAACTACACAGAAGCATCGTATGAAACTTCTTTCTGTTCTGTGCATTCAACTAACAGAGTTGAACCTTACTTTTGATTGAGCCTTTCTGAATCACTCTTTCTGTAGAAACTGCAATTGGACATTCTGAGCGCTAAGAGGCCTCTATTGGGAAAAATAATATCTTCAAATAAAAACTACACAGAAGCATTGTGTGAAACTTATTTCTGATATGTTCATTAAGCTAACAGAGTTAAACCATACTTTTGATTGCGCAGTTCTGAACACTCTTTCTGTAGAAAATGCAAGTGGACATTCGGAGCGCTAAGAGGGTAATAGTGGAAAAAGGAATATATTCAAATATAAACTACACAGTAGCATTCTGTGAAAATTCTTTCTGTTCTGTGCATTCAACTAACAGAGTTGAACCTTACTTTTGATTGAGCCGTTCTGAAACACTCTTTCTGTAGAAACTGCAATTGGACATGCTAAGCGCTAAGAGGCCTACATTGGGAAAAAGAATATCTTCAAATAAAAACTACACAGATGCATTCTGTGAAACTTATTTCTGATCTGTAAATTCAGTTAACAGAGATAAAACATATTTTTGATTGAGCAGTTATGAAACACTCTTTTTGTAGAAAATGCAAGTGGAGATTCGGAGCGCTAAGATGGTAATAGTGGAAAAAGGAATGTCTTCAAATATAAACTACACAGAATCATTCGGTGAAACTTCTTTCTGATCTGTGCATTCAGCTAACAGAGTTAAACCATACTTTTGATTGAGCAGATCTGAACACTCTTTCTGTTGAAAATGCAACTGGACATTTGGAGCGCTAAGAGCGTAGTAGTGGAAAAAGGAATATATTCAAATATAAACTACACAGAAGCATTCTGTGAAACTTCTTTCTGATCTGAGCATTCAGCTAACAGAGTTAAACCATACTTTTGATTGAGCAGTTTTGAAACACTCTGTCTGTAGAAAATGCAACTGGACATTCGTAGCGCTAAGTGGGTAATAGTGGAAAAAAGAATATGTTCAAATATAAACTACACAGAAGCATTGTATGAAAATTCTTTCTGTTCGGTGCATTCAACTAACAGAGTTGAACCTTACTTTTGATTGAGCCGTTCTGAAACACTCTTTCTGTAGAAACTGCAATTGGACATTCTGAGCGCTAAGAGGCCTATATTGGGAAAAAGAATGTCTACAAATAAAAACTACACTGAAGAATTGTGTGAAACTTCTTTCTGTTCTGTTTGTTCAACTAAAAGAGTTGAACCTTAGTTTTGATTGAGCCGTTCTTAAACACTCTTTCTGTAGAAAATGCAAGTGGAGATTCGGAGCGCTAAGAGGGTAATAGTGGAAAAAAGAATGTCTCCAAATATAAACTACACAGAATCATTCTGTGAAACTTCTTTCTGATCTGTGCATTCAGCTAACAGAGTTAAACCATACTTTTGATTGAGCAGATCAGAACACTCTTTCTGTAGAAAATGCAACTGGACCTTTGGAGCGCTAAGAGAGTAGTAGTGGAAAAAGGAATATATTCAAATATAAACTACACGGAAGCATTCTGTGAAACTTCTTTCTGATCTGAGCATTCAGCTAACAGAGTTAAACCATACTTTTGATTGAGCAGTTTTGAAACACTCTGTCTGTAGAAAATGCAACTGGACATTCGTAGCGCTAAGTGGGTACTAGTGGAAAAAAGAGTATGTTCAAATATAAACTACACAGAAGCATTGTATGAAACATCTTTCTGTTCTGTGCATTCAACTAACAGAGTTGAACCTTACTTTTGATTGAGCCTTTCTGAAAAACTCTTTCTGTAGAAACTGCAATTGGACATTCTGAGCGCTAAGAGGCATGTAATGGGAAAAATAATATCTTCAAATAAAAACTACACAGAAGCATTGTGTGAAACTTATTTCTGATATGTTCATTAAGCTAACAGAGTTAAACCATACTTTTGATTGCGCAGTTCTGAACACTCTTTCTGTAGAAAATGCAAGTGGACATTCGGAGCGCTAAGAGGGTAATAGTGGAGAAAGGAATATATTCAAATATAAACTACACAGTAGCATTCTGTGAAAATTCTTTCTGTTCTGTGCATTCAACTAACAGAGTTGAACCTTACTTTTGATTGAGCCGTTCTGAAACACTCTTTCTGTAGAAACTGCAATTGGACATGCTAAGCGCTAAGAGGCCTACATTGGGAAAAAGAATATCTTCAAATAAAAACTACACAGATGCATTCTGTGAAACTTATTTCTGATCTGTAAATTCAGTTAACAGAGATAAAACATATTTTTGATTGAGCAGTTATGAAACACTCTTTTTGTAGAAAATGCAAGTGGAGATTCGGAGCGCTAAGATGGTAATCGTGGAAAAAGGAATGTCTTCAAATATAAACTACACAGAATCATTCGGTGAAACTTCTTTCTGATCTGTGCATTCAGCTAACAGAGTTAAACCATACTTTTGATTGAGCAGATGTGAACACTCTTTCTGTAGAAAATGCAACTGGACATTTGGAGCGCTAGGAGCGTAGTCGTGGAAAAAGGAATATATTCAAATATAAACTACACAGAAGCATTCTGTGAAACTTCTTTCTGATCTGAGCATTCAGCTAACAGAGTTAAACCATACTTTTGATTGAGCAGTTTTGAAACACTCTGTAGAAAATGCAACTAGACATTCGTAGCGCTAAGTGGGTAATAGTGGAAAAAAGAATATGTTCAAATATAAACTACACAGAAGCATTGTATGAAACTTCTTTCTGTTCTGTGCATTCAACTAACAGAGTTGAACCTTACTTTTGATTGAGCCGTTCTGAAACACTCTTTCTGTAGAAACTGCAATTGGACATTCTGAGCGCTAAGAGGCCTATATTGGGAAAAAGAATGTCTACAAATAAAAACTACACAGAAGAATTGTGTGAAACTTCTTTCTGTTCTGTTTGTTCAACTAAAAGAGTTGAACCTTAGTTTTGATTGAGCCGTTCTGAAACACTCTTTCTGTAGAAAATGCAAGTGGAGATTCGGAGCGCTAAGGGGGTAATAGTGGAAAAAGGAATGTCTCCAAATATAAACTACACAGAATCATTCTGTGAAACTTCTTTCTGATCTGTGCATTCAGCTAACAGAGTTAAACCATACTTTTGATTGAGCAGATCTGAACACTCTTTCTGTAGAAAATGCAACTGGACATTTGGAGCACTAAGAGAGTAGTAGTGGAAAAAGGAATATATTCAAATATAAACTACACAGAAGCATTCTGTGAAACTTCTTTCTGATCTGAGCATTCAGCTAACAGAGTTAAACCATACTTTTGATTGAGCAGTTTTGAAACACTCTGTCTGTAGAAAATGCAACTGGACATTCGTAGCGCTAAGTGGGTAATAGTGGAAAAAAGAGTATGTTCAAATATAAACTACACAGAAGCATTGTATGAAATTAATTTCTGTTCTGTGCATTCAACTAACAGAGTTGAACCTTAATTTTGATTGAGCCTTTCTGAAACACTCTTTCTGTAGAAACTGCAATTGGACATTCTGAGCGCTAAGAGGCCTCTATTGGGAAATAAAATATCTTCAAATAGAAACTACACAGAAGCATTGTGTGAAACTTATTTCTGATATGTTCATTAAGCTAACAGAGTTAAACCATTCTTTTGATTGCGCAGTTCTGAACACTCTTTCTGTAGAAAATGCAAGTGGACATTCGGAGCGCTAAGAGGGTAATAGTGGAAAAAGGAATATATTCAAATATAAACTACACAGTAGCATTCTGTGAAAATTCTTTCTGTTCTGTGCATTCAACTAACAGAGTTGAACCTTACTTTTGATTGAGCCATTCTGAAACACTCTTTCTGTAGAAACTGCAATTGGACATGCTAAGCGCTAAGAGGCCTACATTGGGAAAAAGAATATCTTCAAATAAAAACTACACAGATGCATTCTGTGAAACTTATTTCTGATCTGTAAATTCAGTTAAGAGAGATAAAACATATTTTTGATTGAGCAGTTATGAAACACTCTTTTTGTAGAAAATGCAAGTGGAGATTCGGAGCGCTAAGAGGGTAATAGTGGAAAAAGGAATGTCTTCAAATATAAACAACACAGAATCATTCGGTGAAACTTCTTTCTGATATGTGCATTCAGCTAACAGAGTTAAACCATACTTTTGATTGAGCAGATCTGAACACTCTTTCTCTAGAAAATGCAACTGCACATTTGGAGCGCTAAGAGCATAGTAATGGAAAAAGGAATATATTCAAATATAAACTACACAGAAGCATTCTGTGAAACTTCTTTCTGATCTGAGCATTCAGCTAACAGAGTTAAACCATACTTTTGATTGAGCAGTTTTGAAACACTCCGTCTGTAGAAAATGCAACTGGACATTCGTAGCGCTAAGTGGGTAATAGTGGAAAAAAGAATATGTTCAAATATAAACTACACAGAAGCATTGTATGAAACTTCTTTCTGTTCTCTGCATTCAACTAACAGAGTTGAACCTTACTTTTGATTGAGCCGTTCTGAAACACTCTTTCCGTAGAAACTGCAATTGGACATTCTGAGCGCTAAGAGGCCTATATTGGGAAAAATAATATCTTCAAATAAATACTACACAGAAGCATTGTGTGAAACTTATTTCTGATATATTCATTAAGCTAACAGAGTTAAACCATACTTTTGATTGCGCAGTTCTGAACACTCTTTCTGTAGAAAATGCAAGTGGACATTCGGAGCGCTAAGAGGGTAATAGTGGAAAAAGGAATATATTCAAATATAAACTACACAGTAGCATTCTGTGAAAATTCTTTCTGTTCTGTGCATTCAACTAACAGAGTTGAACCTTACTTTTGATTGAGCCGTTCTGAAACACTCTTTCTGTAGAAACTGCAATTGGACATGCTAAGCGCTAAGAGGCCTACATTGGGAAAAAGAATATCTTCAAATAAAAACTACACAGATGCATTCTGTGAAACTTATTTCTGATCTGTAAATTCAGTTAACAGAGATAAAACATATTTTTGATTGAGCAGTTATGAAACACTCTTTTTGTAGAAAATGCAAGTGGAGATTCGGAGCGCTAAGAGGGTAATCGTGGAAAAAGGAATGTCTTCAAATATAAACTACACAGAATCATTCGGTGAAACTTCTTTCTGATCTGTGCATTCAGCTAACAGAGTTAAACCATACTTTTGATTGAGCAGATCTGAACACTCTTTCTGTAGAAAATGCAACTGGACATTTGGAGCGCTAAGAGCGTAGTCGTGGAAAAAGGAATATATTCAAATATAAACTACACAGAAGCATTCTGTGAAACTTCTTTCTGATCTGAGCATTCAGCTAACAGAGTTAAACCATACTTTTGATTGAGCAGTTTTGAAACACTCTGTCTGTAGAAAATGCAACTGGACATTCGTAGCGCTAAGTGGGTAATAGTGGAAAAAAGAATATGTTCAAATATAAACTACACAGAAGCATTGTATGAAACTTCTTTCTGTTCTGTGCATTCAACTAACAGAGTTGAACCTTACTTTTGATTGAGCCGTTCTGAAACACTCTTTCTGTAGAAACTGCAATTGGACATTCTGAGCGCTAAGAGGCCTATATTGGGAAAAAGAATGTCTACAAATAAAAACTACACAGAAGAATTGTGTGAAACTTCTTTCTGTTCTGTTTGTTCAACTAAAAGAGTTGAACCTTAGTTTTGATTGAGCCGTTCTGAAACACTCTTTCTGTAGAAAATGCAAGTGGAGATTCGGAGCGCTAAGGGGGTAATAGTGGAAAAAGGAATGTCTCCAAATATAAACTACACAGAATCATTCTGTGAAACTTCTTTCTGATCTGTGCATTCAGCTAACAGAGTTAAACCATACTTTTGATTGAGCAGATCTGAACACTCTTTCTGTAGAAAATGCAACTGGACATTTGGAGCGCTAAGAGAGTAGTAGTGGAAAAAGGAATATATTCAAATATAAACTACACAGAAGCATTCTGTGAAACTTCTTTCTGATCTGAGCATTCAGCTAACAGAGTTAAACCATACTTTTCATTGAGCAGTTGTGAAACACTCTGTCTGTAGAAAATGCAACTGGACATTCGTAGCGCTAAGTGGGTAATAGTGGAAAAAAGAGTATGTTCAAATATAAACTACACAGAAGCATTGTATGAAATTACTTTCTGTTCTGTGCATTCAACTAACAGAGTTGAACCTTAATTTTGATTGAGCCTTTCTGAAACACTCTTTCTGTAGAAACTGCAATTGGACATTCTGAGCGCTAAGAGGCCTCTATTGGGAAATAAAATATCTTCAAATAGAAACTACGCAGAAGCATTGTGTGAAACTTATTTCTGATATGTTCATTAAGCTAACAGAGTTAAACCATACTTTTGATTGCGCAGTTCTGAACACTCTTTCTGTAGAAAATGCAAGTGGACATTCGGAGCGCTAAGAGGGTAATAGTGGAAAAAGGAATATATTCAAATATAAACTACACAGTAGCATTCTGTGAAAATTCTTTCTGTTCTGTGCATTCAACTAACAGAGTTGAACCTTACTTTTGATTGAGCCGTTCTGAAACACTCTTTCTGTAGAAACTGCAATTGGACATGCTAAGCGCTAAGAGGCCTACATTGGGAAAAAGAATATCTTCAAATAAAAACTACACAGATGCATTCTGTGAAACTTATTTCTGATCTGTAAATTCAGTTAACAGAGATAAAACATATTTTTGATTGAGCAGTTATGAAACACTCTTTTTGTAGAAAATGCAAGTGGAGATTCGGAGCACTAAGAGGGTAATAGTGGAAAAAGGAATGTCTTCAAATATAAACAACACAGAATCATTCGGTGAAACTTCTTTCTTATCTGTGCATTCAGCTAACAGAGTTAAACCATACTTTTGATTGAGCAGATCTGAACACTCTTTCTCTAGAAAATGCAACTGGACATTTGGAGCGCTAAGAGCATAGTAATGGAAAAAGGAATATATTCAAATATAAACTACACCGAAGCATTCTGTGAAACTTCTTTCTGATCTGAGCATTCCCCTAACAGAGTTAAACCATACTTTTGATTGAGCAGTTTTGAAACACTCCGTCTGTAGAAAATGCAACTGGACATTCGTAGCGCTAAGTGGGTAATAGTGGAAAAAAGAATATGTTCAAATATAAACTACACAGAAGCATTGTATGAAACTTCTTTCTGTTCTGTGCATTCAACTAACAGAGTTGAACCTTACTTTTGATTGAGCCGTTCTGAAACACTCTTTCTGTAGAAACTGCAATTGGACATTCTGAGCGCTAAGAGTCCTATATTGGGAAAAAGAATGTCTACAAATAAAAACTACACAGAAGAATTGTGTGAAACTTCTTTCTGTTCTGTTTGTTCAACTAAAAGATTTCAACCTTAGTTTTGATTGAGCCGTTCTTAAACACTCTTTCTGTAGAAAATGCAAGTGGAGATTCGGAGCGCTAAGAGGGTAATAGTGGAAAAAGGAATGTCTCCAAATATAAACTACACAGAATCATTCTGTGAAACTTCTTTCTGATCTGTGCATTCAGCTAACAGATTTAAACCATACTTTTGATTGAGCAGATCAGAACACTCTTTCTGTAGAAAATGCAACTGGACATTTGGAGCGCTAAGAGAGTAGTAGTGGAAAAAGGAATATATTCAAATATAAACTACACAGAAGCATTCTGTGAAACTTCTTTCTGATCTGAGCATTCAGCTAACAGAGTTAAACCATACTTTTGATTGAGCAGTTTTGAAACACTCTGTCTGTAGAAAATGCAACTGGACATTCGTAGCGCTAAGTGGGTAATAGTGGAAAAAAGAGTATGTTCAAATATAAACTACACAGAAGCATTGTATGAAACTTCTTTCTGTTCTGTGCATTCAACTAACAGAGTTGAACCTTACTTTTGATTGAGCCTTTCTGAAACACTCTTTCTGTAGAAACTGCAATTGGACATTCTGAGCGCTAAGAGGCCTGTAATGGGAAAAATAATATCTTCAAATAAAAACTACACAGAAGCATTGTGTGAAACTTATTTCTGATATGTTCATTAAGCTAACAGAGTTAAACCATACTTTTGATTGCGCAGTTCTGAACACTCTTTCTGTAGAAAATGCAAGTGGACATTCGGAGCGCTAAGAGGGTAATAGTGGAGAAAGGAATATATTCAAATATAAACTACACAGTAGCATTCTGTGAAAATTCTTTCTGTTCTGTGCATTCAACTAACAGAGTTGAACCTTACTTTTGATTGAGCCGTTCTGAAACACTCTTTCTGTAGAAACTGCAATTGGACATGCTAAGCGCTAAGAGGCCTACATTGGGAAAAAGAATATCTTCAAATAAAAACTACACAGATGCATTCTGTGAAACTTATTTCTGATCTGTAAATTCAGTTAACAGAGATAAAACATATTTTTGATTGAGCAGTTATGAAACACTCTTTTTGTAGAAAATGCAAGTGGAGATTCGGAGCGCTAAGAGGGTAATAGTGGAAAAAGGAATGTCTTCAAATATAAACTACACAGAATCATTCGGTGAAACTTCTTTCAGATCTGTGCATTCAGCTAACAGAGTTAAACCATACTTTTGATTGAGCAGATCTGAACACTCTTTCTGTAGAAAATGCAACTGGACATTTGGAGCGCTAAGAGCGTAGTAGTGGATAAAGGAATATATTCAAATATAAACTACACAGAAGCATTCTGTGAAACTTCTTTCTGATCTGAGCATTCAGCTAACAGAGTTAAACCATACTTTTGATTGAGCAGTTTTGAAACACTCTGTCTGTAGAAAATGCAACTGGACATTCATAGCGCTAAGTGGGTAATAGTGGAAAAAAGAATATGTTCAAATATAAACTACACAGAAGCATTGTTTGAAACTTCTTTCTGTTCTGCGCATTCAACTAACAGAGTTGAAACTTACTTTTGATTGAGCCGTTCTGAAACACTCTTTCTGTAGAAACTGCAATTGGACATTCTGAGCGCTAAGAGGCCTATATTGGGAAAAAGAATGTCTACAAATAAAAACTACACAGAAGAATTGTGTGAAACTTCTTTCTGTTCTGTTTGTACAACTAAAAGAGTTGAACCTTAGTTTTGATTGAGCCATTCTGAAACACTCTTTCTGTAGAAAATGCAAGTGGAGATTCGGAGCGCTAAGAGGGTAATAGTGGAAAAAGGAATGTCTCCAAATATAAACTACACAGAATCATTCTGTGAAACTTCTTTCTGATCTGTGCATTCAGCTAACAGGTTTAAACCATACTTTTGATTGAGCAGATCAGAACACTCTTTCTGTAGAAAATGCAACTGGACATTTGGAGCGCTAAGAGAGTAGTAGTGGAAAAAGGAATATATTCAAATATAAACTACACAGAAGCATTCTGTGAAACTTCTTTCTGATCTGAGCATTCAGCTAACAGAGTTAAACCATACTTTTGATTGAGCAGTTTTGAAACACTCTGTCTGTAGAAAATGCAACTGGACATTCGTAGCGCTAAGTGGGTAATAGTGGAAAAAAGAATATGTTCAAATATAAACTACACAGAAGCATCGTATGAAACTTCTTTCTGTTCTGTGCATTCAACTAACAGAGTTGAACCTTACTTTTGATTGAGCCTTTCTGAAACACTCTTTCTGTAGAAACTGCAATTGGACATTCTGAGCGCTAAGAGGCCTCTATTGGGAAAAATAATATCTTCAAATAAAAACTACACAGAAGCATTGTGTGAAACTTATTTCTGATATGTTCATTAAGCTAACAGAGTTAAACCATACTTTTGATTGCGCAGTTCTGAACAGTCTTTCTGTAGAAAATGCAAGTGGACATTCGGAGCGCTAAGAGGGTAATAGTGGAAAAAGGAATATATTCAAATATAAACTACACAGTAGCATTCTGTGAAAATTCTTTCTGTTCTGTGCATTCAACTAACAGAGTTGAACCTTACTTTTGATTGAGCCGTTCTGAAACACTCTTTCTGTAGAAACTGCAATTGGACATGCTAAGCGCTAAGAGGCCTACATTGGGAAAAAGAATATCTTCAAATAAAAACTACACAGATGCATTCTGTGAAACTTATTTCTGATCTGTAAATTCAGTTAACAGAGATAAAACATATTTTTGATTGAGCAGTTATGAAACACTCTTTTTGTAGAAAATGCAAGTGGAGATTCGGAGCGCTAAGATGGTAATCGTGGAAAAAGGAATGTCTTCAAATATAAACTACACAGAATCATTCGGTGAAACTTCTTTCTGATCTGTGCATTCAGCTAACAGAGTTAAACCATACTTTTGATTGAGCAGATGTGAACACTCTTTCTGTAGAAAATGCAACTGGACATTTGGAGCGCTAGGAGCGTAGTCGTGGAAAAAGGAATATATTCAAATATAAACTACACAGAAGCATTCTGTGAAACTTCTTTCTGATCTGAGCATTCAGCTAACAGAGTTAAACCATACTTTTGATTGAGCAGTTTTGAAACACTCTGTAGAAAATGCAACTAGACATTCGTAGCGCTAAGTGGGTAATAGTGGAAAAAAGAATATGTTCAAATATAAACTACACAGAAGCATTGTATGAAACTTCTTTCTGTTCTGTGCATTCAACTAACAGAGTTGAACCTTACTTTTGATTGAGCCGTTCTGAAACACTCTTTCTGTAGAAACTGCAATTGGACATTCTGAGCGCTAAGAGGCCTATATTGGGAAAAAGAATGTCTACAAATAAAAACTACACAGAAGAATTGTGTGAAACTTCTTTCTGTTCTGTTTGTTCAACTAAAAGAGTTGAACCTTAGTTTTGATTGAGCCGTTCTTAAACACTCTTTCTGTAGAAAATGCAAGTGGAGATTCGGAGCGCTAAGGGGGTAATAGTGGAAAAAGGAATGTCTCCAAATATAAACTACACAGAATCATTCTGTGAAACTTCTTTCTGATCTGTGCATTCAGCTAACAGATTTAAACCATACTTTTGATTGAGCAGATCTGAACACTCTTTCTGTAGAAAATGCAACTGGACATTTGGAGCGCTAAGAGAGTAGTAGTGGAAAAAGGAATATATTCAAATATAAACTACACAGAAGCATTCTGTGAAACTTCTTTCTGATCTGAGCATTCAGCTAACAGAGTTAAACCATACTTTTGATTGAGCAGTTTTGAAACACTCTGTCTGTAGAAAATGCAACTGGACATTCGTAGCGCTAAGTGGGTAATAGTGGAAAAAATAGTATGTTCAAATATAAACTACACAGAAGCATTGTATGAAATTACTTTCTGTTCTGTGCATTCAACTAACAGAGTTGAACCTTAATTTTGATTGAGCCTTTCTGAAACACTCTTTCTGTAGAACCTGCAATTGGACATTCTGAGCGCTAAGAGGCCTCTATTGGGAAATAAAATATCTTCAAATAGAAACTACACAGAAGCATTGTGTGAAACTTATTTCTGATATGTTCATTAAGCTAACAGAGTTAAACCATACTTTTGATTGCGCAGTTCTGAACACACTTTCTGTAGAAAATGCAAGTGGACATTCGGAGCGCTAAGAGGGTAATAGTGGAAAAAGGAATATATTCAAATATAAACTACACAGTAGCATTCTGTGAAAATTCTTTCTGTTCTGTGCATTCAACTAACAGAGTTGAACCTTACTTTTGATTGAGCCATTCTGAAACACTCTTTCTGTAGAAACTGCAATTGGACATGCTAAGCGCTAAGAGGCCTACATTGGGAAAAAGAATATCTTCAAATAAAAACTACACAGATGCATTCTGTGAAACTTATTTCTGATCTGTAAATTCAGTTAAGAGAGATAAAACATATTTTTGATTGAGCAGTTATGAAACACTCTTTTTGTAGAAAATGCAAGTGGAGATTCGGAGCGCTAAGAGGGTAATAGTGGAAAAAGGAATGTCTTCAAATATAAACAACACAGAATCATTCGGTGAAACTTCTTTCTGATCTGTGCATTCAGCTAACAGAGTTAAACCATACTTTTGATTGAGCAGATCTGAACACTCTTTCTCTAGAAAATGCAACTGGACATTTGGAGCGCTAAGAGCATAGTAATGGAAAAAGGAATATATTCAAATATAAACTACACAGAAGCATTCTGTGAAACTTCTTTCTGATCTGAGCATTCAGCTAACAGAGTTAAACCATACTTTTGATTGAGCAGTTTTGAAACACTCCGTCTGTAGAAAATGCAACTGGACATTCGTAGCGCTAAGTGGGTAATAGTGGAAAAAAGAATATGTTCAAATATAAACTACACAGAAGCATTGTATGAAACTTCTTTCTGTTCTGTGCATTCAACTAACAGAGTTGAACCTTACTTTTGATTGAGCCGTTCTGAAACACTCTTTCCGTAGAAACTGCAATTGGACATTCTGAGCGCTAAGAGGCCTATATTGGGAAAAATAATATCTTCAAATAAAAACTACACAGAAGCATTGTGTGAAACTTATTTCTGATATATTCATTAAGCTAACAGAGTTAAACCATACTTTTGATTGCGCAGTTCTGAACACTCTTTCTGTAGAAAATTCAAGTGGACATTCGGAGCGCTAAGAGGGTAATAGTGGAAAAAGGAATATATTCAAATATAAACTACACAGTAGCATTCTGTGAAAATTCTTTCTGTTCTGTGCATTCAACTAACAGAGTTGAACCTTACTTTTGATTGAGCCGTTCTGAAACACTCCTTCTGTAGAAACTGCAATTGGACATGCTAAGCGCTAAGAGGCCTACATTGGGAAAAAGAATATCTTCAAATAAAAACTACACAGATGCATTCTGTGAAACTTATTTCTGATCTGTAAATTCAGTTAACAGAGATAAAACATATTTTTGATTGAGCAGTTATGAAACACTCTTTTTGTAGAAAATGCAAGTGGAGATTCGGAGCGCTAAGAGGGTAATAGTGGAAAAAGGAATGTCTTCAAATATAAACTACACAGAATCATTCGGTGAAACTTCTTTCTGATCTGTGCATTCAGCTAACAGAGTTAAACCATACTTTTGATTGAGCAGATCTGAACACTCTTTCTGTAGAAAATGCAACTGGACATTTGGAGCGCTAAGAGCGTAGTCGTGGAAAAAGGAATATATTCAAATATAAACTACACAGAAGCATTCTGTGAAACTTCTTTCTGATCTGAGCATTCAGCTAACAGAGTTAAACCATACTTTTGATTGAGCAGTTTTGAAACACTCTGTCTGTAGAAAATGCAACTGGACATTCGTAGCGCTAAGTGGGTAATAGTGGAAAAAAGAATATGTTCAAATATAAACTACACAGAAGCATTGTATGAAACTTCTTTCTGTTCTGTGCATTCAACTAACAGAGTTGAACCTTACTTTTGATTGAGCCGTTCTGAAACACTCTTTCTGTAGAAACTGCAATTGGACATTCTGAGCGCTAAGAGGCCTATATTGGGAAAAAGAATGTCTACAAATAAAAACTACACAGAAGAATTGTGTGAAACTTCTTTCTGTTCTGTTTGTTCAACTAAAAGAGTTGAACCTTAGTTTTGATTGAGCCGTTCTGAAACACTCTTTCTGTAGAAAATGCAAGTGGAGATTCGGAGCGCTAAGAGGGTAATAGTGGAAAAAGGAATGTCTCCAAATATAAACTACACAGAATCATTCTGTGAAACTTCTTTCTGATCTGTGCATTCAGCTAACAGATTTAAAACATACTTTTGATTGAGCAGATCTGAACACTCTTTCTGTAGAAAATGCAACTGGACATTTGGAGCGCTAAGAGAGTAGTAGTGGAAAAAGGAATATATTCAAATATAAACTACACAGAAGCATTCTGTGAAACTTCTTTCTGATCTGAGCATTCAGCTAACAGAGTTAAACCATACTTTTGATTGAGCAGTTTTGAAACACTCTGTCTGTAGAAAATGCAACTGGACATTCGTAGCGCTAAGTGGGTAATAGTGGAAAAAATAGTATGTTCAAATATAAACTACACAGAAGCATTGTATGAAATTACTTTCTGTTCTGTGCATTCAACTAACAGAGTTGAACCTTAATTTTGATTGAGCCTTTCTGAAACACTCTTTCTGTAGAACCTGCAATTGGACATTCTGAGCGCTAAGAGGCCTCTATTGGGAAATAAAATATCTTCAAATAGAAACTACACAGAAGCATTGTGTGAAACTTATTTCTGATATGTTCATTAAGCTAACAGAGTTAAACCATACTTTTGATTGCGCAGTTCTGAACACACTTTCTGTAGAAAATGCAAGTGGACATTCGGAGCGCTAAGAGGGTAATAGTGGAAAAAGGAATATATTCAAATATAAACTACACAGTAGCATTCTGTGAAAATTCTTTCTGTTCTGTGCATTCAACTAACAGAGTTGAACCTTACTTTTGATTGAGCCATTCTGAAACACTCTTTCTGTAGAAACTGCAATTGGACATGCTAAGCGCTAAGAGGCCTACATTGGGAAAAAGAATATCTTCAAATAAAAACTACACAGATGCATTCTGTGAAACTTATTTCTGATCTGTAAATTCAGTTAAGAGAGATAAAACATATTTTTGATTGAGCAGTTATGAAACACTCTTTTTGTAGAAAATGCAAGTGGAGATTCGGAGCGCTAAGAGGGTAATAGTGGAAAAAGGAATGTCTTCAAATATAAACAAGACAGAATCATTCGGTGAAACTTCTTTCTGATCTGTGCATTCAGCTAACAGAGTTAAACCATACTTTTGATTGAGCAGATCTGAACACTCTTTCTCTAGAAAATGCAACTGGACATTTGGAGCGCTAAGAGCATAGTAATGGAAAAAGGAATATATTCAAATATAAACTACACAGAAGCATTCTGTGAAACTTCTTTCTGATCTGAGCATTCAGCTAACAGAGTTAAACCATACTTTTGATTGAGCAGTTTTGAAACACTCCGTCTGTAGAAAATGCAACTGGACATTCGTAGCGCTAAGTGGGTAATAGTGGAAAAAAGAATATGTTCAAATATAAACTACACAGAAGCATTGTATGAAACTTCTTTCTGTTCTGTGCATTCAACTAACAGAGTTGAACCTTACTTTTGATTGAGCCGTTCTGAAACACTCTTTCCGTAGAAACTGCAATTGGACATTCTGAGCGCTAAGAGGCCTATATTGGGAAAAATAATATCTTCAAATAAAAACTACACAGAAGCATTGTGTGAAACTTATTTCTGATATATTCATTAAGCTAACAGAGTTAAACCATACTTTTGATTGCGCAGTTCTGAACACTCTTTCTGTAGAAAATTCAAGTGGACATTCGGAGCGCTAAGAGGGTAATAGTGGAAAAAGGAATATATTCAAATATAAACTACACAGTAGCATTCTGTGAAAATTCTTTCTGTTCTGTGCATTCAACTAACAGAGTTGAACCTTACTTTTGATTGAGCCGTTCTGAAACACTCTTTCTGTAGAAACTGCAATTGGACATGCTAAGCGCTAAGAGGCCTACATTGGGAAAAAGAATATCTTCAAATAAAAACTACACAGATGCATTCTGTGAAACTTATTTCTGATCTGTAAATTCAGTTAACAGAGATAAAACATATTTTTGATTGAGCAGTTATGAAACACTCTTTTTGTAGAAAATGCAAGTGGAGATTCGGAGCGCTAAGAGGGTAATCGTGGAAAAAGGAATGTCTTCAAATATAAACTACACAGAATCATTCGGTGAAACTTCTTTCTGATCTGTGCATTCAGCTAACAGAGTTAAACCATACTTTTGATTGAGCAGATCTGAACACTCTTTCTGTAGAAAATGCAACTGGACATTTGGAGCGCTAAGAGCGTAGTCGTGGAAAAAGGAATATATTCAAATATAAACTACACAGAAGCATTCTGTGAAACTTCTTTCTGATCTGAGCATTCAGCTAACAGAGTTAAACCATACTTTTGATTGAGCAGTTTTGAAACACTCTGTCTGTAGAAAATGCAACTGGACATTCGTAGCGCTAAGTGGGTAATAGTGGAAAAAAGAATATGTTCAAATATAAACTACACAGAAGCATTGTATGAAACTTCTTTCTGTTCTGTGCATTCAACTAACAGAGTTGAACCTTACTTTTGATTGAGCCGTTCTGAAACACTCTTTCTGTAGAAACTGCAATTGGACATTCTGAGCGCTAAGAGGCCTATATTGGGAAAAAGAATGTCTACAAATAAAAACTACACAGAAGAATTGTGTGAAACTTCTTTCTGTTCTGTTTGTTCAACTAAAAGAGTTGAACCTTAGTTTTGATTGAGCCGTTCTGAAACACTCTTTCTGTAGAAAATGCAAGTGGAGATTCGGAGCGCTAAGGGGGTAATAGTGGAAAAAGGAATGTCTCCAAATATAAACTACACAGAATCATTCTGTGAAACTTCTTTCTGATCTGTGCATTCAGCTAACAGAGTTAAACCATACTTTTGATTGAGCAGATCTGAACACTCTTTCTGTAGAAAATGCAACTGGACATTTGGAGCGCTAAGAGAGTAGTAGTGGAAAAAGGAATATATTCAAATATAAACTACACAGAAGCATTCTGTGAAACTTCTTTCTGATCTGAGCATTCAGCTAACAGAGTTAAACCATACTTTTGATTGAGCAGTTTTGAAACACTCTGTCTGTAGAAAATGCAACTGGACATTCGTAGCGCTAAGTGGGTAATAGTGGAAAAAAGAGTATGTTCAAATATAAACTACACAGAAGCATTGTATGAAATTACTTTCTGTTCTGTGCATTCAACTAACAGAGTTGAACCTTAATTTTGATTGAGCCTTTCTGAAACACTCTTTCTGTAGAAACTGCAATTGGACATTCTGAGCGCTAAGAGGCCTCTATTGGGAAATAAAATATCTTCAAATAGAAACTACGCAGAAGCATTGTGTGAAACTTATTTCTGATATGTTCATTAAGCTAACAGAGTTAAACCATACTTTTGATTGCGCAGTTCTGAACACTCTTTCTGTAGAAAATCCAAGTGGACATTCGGAGCGCTAAGAGGGTAATAGTGGAAAAAGGAATATATTCAAATATAAACTACACAGTAGCATTCTGTGAAAATTCTTTCTGTTCTGTGCATTCAACTAACAGAGTTGAACCTTACTTTTGATTGAGCCGTTCTGAAACACTCTTTCTGTAGAAACTGCAATTGGACATGCTAAGCGCTAAGAGGCCTACATTGGGAAAAAGAATATCTTCAAATAAAAACTACACAGATGCATTCTGTGAAACTTATTTCTGATCTGTAAATTCAGTTAACAGAGATAAAACATATTTTTGATTGAGCAGTTATGAAACACTCTTTTTGTAGAAAATGCAAGTGGAGATTCGGAGCGCTAAGAGGGTAATCGTGGAAAAAGGAATGTCTTCAAATATAAACTACACAGAATCATTCGGTGAAACTTCTTTCTGATCTGTGCATTCAGCTAACAGAGTTAAACCATACTTTTGATTGAGCAGATCTGAACACTCTTTCTGTAGAAAATGCAACTGGACATTTGGAGCGCTAAGAGCGTAGTCGTGGAAAAAGGAATATATTCAAATATAAACTACACAGAAGCATTCTGTGAAACTTCTTTCTGATCTGAGCATTCAGCTAACAGAGTGAAACCATACTTTTGATTGAGCAGTTTTGAAACACTCTGTCTGTAGAAAATGCAACTGGACATTCGTAGCGCTAAGTGGGTAATAGTGGAAAAAAGAATATGTTCAAATATAAACTACACAGAAGCATTGTATGAAACTTCTTTCTGTTCTGTGCATTCAACTAACAGAGTTGAACCTTACTTTTGATTGAGCCGTTCTGAAACACTCTTTCTGTAGAAACTGCAATTGGACATTCTGAGCGCTAAGAGGCCTATATTGGGAAAAAGAATGTCTACAAATAAAAACTACACAGAAGAATTGTGTGAAACTTCTTTCTGTTCTGTTTGTTCAACTAAAAGAGTTGAACCTTAGTTTTGATTGAGCCGTTCTGAAACACTCTTTCTGTAGAAAATGCAAGTGGAGATTCGGAGCACTAAGGGGGTAATAGTGGAAAAAGGAATGTCTCCAAATATAAACTACACAGAATCATTCTGTGAAACTTCTTTCTGATCTGTGCATTCAGCTAACAGAGTTAAACCATACTTTTGATTGAGCAGATCTGAACACTCTTTCTGTAGAAAATGCAACTGGACATTTGGAGCGCTAAGAGAGTAGTAGTGGAAAAAGGAATATATTCAAATATAAACTACACAGAAGCATTCTGTGAAACTTCTTTCTGATCTGAGCATTCAGCTAACAGAGTTAAACCATACTTTTGATTGAGCAGTTTTGAAACACTCTGTCTGTAGAAAATGCAACTGGACATTCGTAGCGCTAAGTGGGTAATAGTGGAAAAAAGAGTATGTTCAAATATAAACTACACAGAAGCATTGTATGAAATTACTTTCTGTTCTGTGCATTCAACTAACAGAGTTGAACCTTAATTTTGATTGAGCCTTTCTGAAACACTCTTTCTGTAGAAACTGCAATTGGACATTCTGAGCGCTAAGAGGCCTCTATTGGGAAATAAAATATCTTCAAATAGAAACTACGCAGAAGCATTGTGTGAAACTTATTTCTGATATGTTCATTAAGCTAACAGAGTTAAACCATACTTTTGATTGCGCAGTTCTGAACACTCTTTCTGTAGAAAATCCAAGTGGACATTCCGAGCGCTAAGAGGGTAATAGTGGAAAAAGGAATATATTCAAATATAAACTACACAGTAGCATTCTGTGAAAATTCTTTCTGTTCTGTGCATTCAACTAACAGAGTTGAACCTTACTTTTGATTGAGCCGTTCTGAAACACTCTTTTTGTAGAAACTGCAATTGGACATGCTGAGCGCTAAGAGGCCTACATTGGGAAAAAGAATATCTTCAAATAAAAACTACACAGATGCATTCTGTGAAACTTATTTCTGATCTGTAAATTCAGTTAACAGAGATAAAACATATTTTTGATTGAGCAGTTATGAAACACTCTTTTTGTAGAAAATGCAAGTGGAGATTCGGAGCGCTAAGAGGGTAATAGTGGAAAAAGGAATGTCTTCAAATATAAACTACACAGAATCATTCGGTGAAACTTCTTTCTGATCTGTGCATTCAGCTAACAGAGTTAAAACATACTTTTGATTGAGCAGATCTGAACACTCTTTCTGTAGAAAATGCAACTGGACATTTGGAGCGCTAAGAGCGTAGTAGTGGAAAAAGGAATATATTCAAATATAAACTACACAGAAGCATTCTGTGAAACTTCTTTCTGATCTGAGCTTTCAGCTAACAGATTTAAACCATACTTTTGATTGAGCAGTTTTGAAACACTCTGTCTGTAGAAAATGCAACTGGACATTCGTAGCGCTAAGTGGGTAATAGTGGAAAAAAGAATATGTTCAAATATAAACTACACAGAAGCATTGTATGAAACTTCTTTCTGTTCTGTGCATTCAACTAACAGAGTTGAACCTTACTTTTGATTGAGCCGTTCTGAAACACTCTTTCTGTAGAAACTGCAATTGGACATTCTGAGCGCTAAGAGGCCTATATTGGGAAAAAGAATGTCTACAAATAAAAACTACACAGAAGAATTGTGTGAAACTTCTTTCTGTTCTGTTTGTTCAACTAAAAGAGTTGAACCTTAGTTTTGATTGAGCCGTTCTGAAACACTATTTCTGTAGAAAATGCAATGGAGATTCGGAGCGCTAAGAGTGTAATAGTGGAAAAAGGAATATATTCAAATATAAACTACACAGTAGCATTCTGTGAAAATTCATTCTGTTCTGTGCATTCAGCTAACAGAGTTGAACCTTACTTTTGATTGAGCCGTTCTGAAACACTCTTTCTGTAGAAACTGCAATTGGACATGCTAAGCGCTAAGAGGCCTACATTGGGAAAAAGAATATCTTCAAATAAAAACTACACAGATGCATTCTGTGAAACTTATTTCTGATCTGTAAATTCAGTTAACAGAGATAAAACCTATTTTTGATTGAGCAGTTAGGAAACACGCTTTTTGTAGAAAATGCAAGTGGAGATTCGGAGCGCTAAGAGGGTAATAGTGGAAAAAGGAATGTCTTCAAATATAAACTACACAGAATCATTCGGTGGAACTTCTTTCTGATCTGTGCATTCAACTAACAGAGTTAAACCATACTTTTGATTGAGCAGATCTGAACACTCTTTCTGTAGAAAATGCAACTGGACATTTGGAGCGCTAAGAGCGTAGTAGTGGAAAAAGGAATATATTCAAATATAAACTACACAGAAGCATTCTGTGAAACTTCTTTCTGATCTGAGCATTCAGCTAACAGAGTTAAACCATACTTTTGATTGAGAAGTTTTGAAACACTCTGTCTGTAGAAAATGCAACTGGACATTCGTAGCGCTAAGTGGGTAATAGTGGAAAAAAGAATATGTTCAAATATAAACTACACAGAAGCATTGTATGAAACTTCTTTCTGTTCTGTGCATTCAACTAACAGAGTTGAACCTTACTTTTGATTGAGCCTTTCTGAAACACTCTTTCTGTAGAAACTGCAATTGGACATTCTGAGCGCTAAGAGGCCTATAATGGGAAAAATAATATCTTCAAATAAAATCTACACAGAAGCATTCTGTGAAACTTATTTCTGATATGTTCATTAAGCTAACAGAGTTAAACCATACTTTTGATTGCGCTGTTCTGAACACTCTTTCTGTAGAAAATGCAAGTGGACATTCGGAGCGCTAAGAGGGTAATAGTGGAAAAAGGAATATATTCAAATATAAACTACACAGTAGCATTCTGTGAAAATTCTTTCTGTTCTGTGCATTCAACTAACAGAGTTGAACCTTACTTTTGATTGAGCCGTTCTGAAACACTCTTTCTGTAGAAACTGCAATTGGACATGCTGAGCGCTAAGAGGCCTACATTGGGAAAAAGAATATCTTCAAATAAAAACTACACAGATGCATTCTGTGAAACTTATTTCTGATCTGTAAATTCAGTTAACAGAGATAAAACATATTTTTGATTGAGTAGTTATGAAACACTCTTTTTGTAGAAAATGCAAGTGGAGATTCGGAGCGCTAAGAGGGTAATAGTGGAAAAAGGAATGTCTTCAAATATAAACTACACAGAATCATTCGGTGAAACTTCTTTCTGATCTGTGCATTCAGCTAACAGAGTTAAAACATACTTTTGATTGAGCAGATCTGAACACTCTTTCTGTAGAAAATGCAACTGGACATTTGGAGCGCTAAGAGCGTAGTAGTGGAAAAAGGAATATATTCAAATATAAACTACACAGAAGCATTCTGTGAAACTTCTTTCTGATCTGAGCATTCAGCTAACAGAGTTAAACCATACGTTTGATTGAGCAGTTTTGAAACACTCTGTCTGCAGAAAATGCAACCGGACATTCGTAGCGCTAAGTGGGTAATATTGGAAAATAGAATATATTCAAATATAAACTACACAGAAGCATTGTATGAAACTGCTTTCTGTTATGTGCATTCAACTAACAGAGTTGAACCTTACTTTTGATTGAGCCGTTCTGAAACACTCTTTCTGTAGAAACTGCAATTGGACATTCTGAGCGCTAAGAGGCCTATATTGGGAAAAAGAATGTCTACAAATAAAAACTACACAGAAGAATTGTGTGAAACTTCTTTCTGTTCTGTTTGTTCAACTAAAAGAGTTGAACCTTAGTTTTGATTGAGCCGTTCTGAAACACTATTTCTGTAGAAAATGCAATGGAGATTCGGAGCGCTAAGGGTGTAATAGTGGAAAAAGGAATATATTCAAATATAAACTACACAGTAGCATTCTGTGAAAATTCTTTCTGTTCTGTGCATTCAGCTAACAGAGTTGAACCTTACTTTTGATTGAGCCGTTCTGAAACACTCTTTCTGTAGAAACTGCAATTGGACATGCTAAGCGCTAAGAGGCCTACATTGGGAAAAAGAATATCTTCAAATAAAAACTACACAGAAGCATTGTGTGAAACTTATTTCTGATATATTCATTAAGCTAACAGAGTTAAACCATACTTTTGATTGCGCAGTTCTGAACACTCTTTCTGTAGAAAATTCAAGTGGACATTCGGAGCGCTAAGAGGGTAATAGTGGAAAAAGGAATATATTCAAATATAAACTACACAGTAGCATTCTGTGAAAATTCTTTCTGTTCTGTGCATTCAACTAACAGAGTTGAACCTTACTTTTGATTGAGCCGTTCTGAAACACTCTTTCTGTAGAAACTGCAATTGGACATGCTAAGCGCTAAGAGGCCTACATTGGGAAAAAGAATATCTTCAAATAAAAACTACACAGATGCATTCTGTGAAACTTATTTCTGATCTGTAAATTCAGTTAACAGAGATAAAACATATTTTTGATTGAGCAGTTATGAAACACTCTTTTTGTAGAAAATGCAAGTGGAGATTCGGAGCGCTAAGAGGGTAATCGTGGAAAAAGGAATGTCTTCAAATATAAACTACACAGAATCATTCGGTGAAACTTCTTTCTGATCTGTGCATTCAGCTAACAGAGTTAAACCATACTTTTGATTGAGCAGATCTGAACACTCTTTCTGTAGAAAATGCAACTGGACATTTGGAGCGCTAAGAGCGTAGTCGTGGAAAAAGGAATATATTCAAATATAAACTACACAGAAGCATTCTGTGAAACTTCTTTCTGATCTGAGCATTCAGCTAACAGAGTGAAACCATACTTTTGATTGAGCAGTTTTGAAACACTCTGTCTGTAGAAAATGCAACTGGACATTCGTAGCGCTAAGTGGGTAATAGTGGAAAAAAGAATATGTTCAAATATAAACTACACAGAAGCATTGTATGAAACTTCTTTCTGTTCTGTGCATTCAACTAACAGAGTTGAACCTTACTTTTGATTGAGCCGTTCTGAAACACTCTTTCTGTAGAAACTGCAATTGGACATTCTGAGCGCTAAGAGGCCTATATTGGGAAAAAGAATGTCTACAAATAAAAACTACACAGAAGAATTGTGTGAAACTTCTTTCTGTTCTGTTTGTTCAACTAAAAGAGTTGAACCTTAGTTTTGATTGAGCCGTTCTGAAACACTCTTTCTGTAGAAAATGCAAGTGGAGATTCGGAGCACTAAGGGGGTAATAGTGGAAAAAGGAATGTCTCCAAATATAAACTACACAGAATCATTCTGTGAAACTTCTTTCTGATCTGTGCATTCAGCTAACAGAGTTAAACCATACTTTTGATTGAGCAGATCTGAACACTCTTTCTGTAGAAAATGCAACTGGACATTTGGAGCGCTAAGAGAGTAGTAGTGGAAAAAGGAATATATTCAAATATAAACTACACAGAAGCATTCTGTGAAACTTCTTTCTGATCTGAGCATTCAGCTAACAGAGTTAAACCATACTTTTGATTGAGCAGTTTTGAAACACTCTGTCTGTAGAAAATGCAACTGGACATTCGTAGCGCTAAGTGGGTAATAGTGGAAAAAAGAGTATGTTCAAATATAAACTACACAGAAGCATTGTATGAAATTACTTTCTGTTCTGTGCATTCAACTAACAGAGTTGAACCTTAATTTTGATTGAGCCTTTCTGAAACACTCTTTCTGTAGAAACTGCAATTGGACATTCTGAGCGCTAAGAGGCCTCTATTGGGAAATAAAATATCTTCAAATAGAAACTACGCAGAAGCATTGTGTGAAACTTATTTCTGATATGTTCATTAAGCTAACAGAGTTAAACCATACTTTTGATTGCGCAGTTCTGAACACTCTTTCTGTAGAAAATCCAAGTGGACATTCCGAGCGCTAAGAGGGTAATAGTGGAAAAAGGAATATATTCAAATATAAACTACACAGTAGCATTCTGTGAAAATTCTTTCTGTTCTGTGCATTCAACTAACAGAGTTGAACCTTACTTTTGATTGAGCCGTTCTGAAACACTCTTTTTGTAGAAACTGCAATTGGACATGCTGAGCGCTAAGAGGCCTACATTGGGAAAAAGAATATCTTCAAATAAAAACTACACAGATGCATTCTGTGAAACTTATTTCTGATCTGTAAATTCAGTTAACAGAGATAAAACATATTTTTGATTGAGCAGTTATGAAACACTCTTTTTGTAGAAAATGCAAGTGGAGATTCGGAGCGCTAAGAGGGTAATAGTGGAAAAAGGAATGTCTTCAAATATAAACTACACAGAATCATTCGGTGAAACTTCTTTCTGATCTGTGCATTCAGCTAACAGAGTTAAAACATACTTTTGATTGAGCAGATCTGAACACTCTTTCTGTAGAAAATGCAACTGGACATTTGGAGCGCTAAGAGCGTAGTAGTGGAAAAAGGAATATATTCAAATATAAACTACACAGAAGCATTCTGTGAAACTTCTTTCTGATCTGAGCTTTCAGCTAACAGATTTAAACCATACTTTTGATTGAGCAGTTTTGAAACACTCTGTCTGTAGAAAATGCAACTGGACATTCGTAGCGCTAAGTGGGTAATAGTGGAAAAAAGAATATGTTCAAATATAAACTACACAGAAGCATTGTATGAAACTTCTTTCTGTTCTGTGCATTCAACTAACAGAGTTGAACCTTACTTTTGATTGAGCCGTTCTGAAACACTCTTTCTGTAGAAACTGCAATTGGACATTCTGAGCGCTAAGAGGCCTATATTGGGAAAAAGAATGTCTACAAATAAAAACTACACAGAAGAATTGTGTGAAACTTCTTTCTGTTCTGTTTGTTCAACTAAAAGAGTTGAACCTTAGTTTTGATTGAGCCGTTCTGAAACACTATTTCTGTAGAAAATGCAATGGAGATTCGGAGCGCTAAGAGTGTAATAGTGGAAAAAGGAATATATTCAAATATAAACTACACAGTAGCATTCTGTGAAAATTCATTCTGTTCTGTGCATTCAGCTAACAGAGTTGAACCTTACTTTTGATTGAGCCGTTCTGAAACACTCTTTCTGTAGAAACTGCAATTGGACATGCTAAGCGCTAAGAGGCCTACATTGGGAAAAAGAATATCTTCAAATAAAAACTACACAGATGCATTCTGTGAAACTTATTTCTGATCTGTAAATTCAGTTAACAGAGATAAAACCTATTTTTGATTGAGCAGTTAGGAAACACGCTTTTTGTAGAAAATGCAAGTGGAGATTCGGAGCGCTAAGAGGGTAATAGTGGAAAAAGGAATGTCTTCAAATATAAACTACACAGAATCATTCGGTGGAACTTCTTTCTGATCTGTGCATTCAACTAACAGAGTTAAACCATACTTTTGATTGAGCAGATCTGAACACTCTTTCTGTAGAAAATGCAACTGGACATTTGGAGCGCTAAGAGCGTAGTAGTGGAAAAAGGAATATATTCAAATATAAACTACACAGAAGCATTCTGTGAAACTTCTTTCTGATCTGAGCATTCAGCTAACAGAGTTAAACCATACTTTTGATTGAGAAGTTTTGAAACACTCTGTCTGTAGAAAATGCAACTGGACATTCGTAGCGCTAAGTGGGTAATAGTGGAAAAAAGAATATGTTCAAATATAAACTACACAGAAGCATTGTATGAAACTTCTTTCTGTTCTGTGCATTCAACTAACAGAGTTGAACCTTACTTTTGATTGAGCCTTTCTGAAACACTCTTTCTGTAGAAACTGCAATTGGACATTCTGAGCGCTAAGAGGCCTATAATGGGAAAAATAATATCTTCAAATAAAATCTACACAGAAGCATTCTGTGAAACTTATTTCTGATATGTTCATTAAGCTAACAGAGTTAAACCATACTTTTGATTGCGCTGTTCTGAACACTCTTTCTGTAGAAAATGCAAGTGGACATTCGGAGCGCTAAGAGGGTAATAGTGGAAAAAGGAATATATTCAAATATAAACTACACAGTAGCATTCTGTGAAAATTCTTTCTGTTCTGTGCATTCAACTAACAGAGTTGAACCTTACTTTTGATTGAGCCGTTCTGAAACACTCTTTCTGTAGAAACTGCAATTGGACATGCTGAGCGCTAAGAGGCCTACATTGGGAAAAAGAATATCTTCAAATAAAAACTACACAGATGCATTCTGTGAAACTTATTTCTGATCTGTAAATTCAGTTAACAGAGATAAAACATATTTTTGATTGAGTAGTTATGAAACACTCTTTTTGTAGAAAATGCAAGTGGAGATTCGGAGCGCTAAGAGGGTAATAGTGGAAAAAGGAATGTCTTCAAATATAAACTACACAGAATCATTCGGTGAAACTTCTTTCTGATCTGTGCATTCAGCTAACAGAGTTAAAACATACTTTTGATTGAGCAGATCTGAACACTCTTTCTGTAGAAAATGCAACTGGACATTTGGAGCGCTAAGAGCGTAGTAGTGGAAAAAGGAATATATTCAAATATAAACTACACAGAAGCATTCTGTGAAACTTCTTTCTGATCTGAGCATTCAGCTAACAGAGTTAAACCATACGTTTGATTGAGCAGTTTTGAAACACTCTGTCTGCAGAAAATGCAACCGGACATTCGTAGCGCTAAGTGGGTAATATTGGAAAATAGAATATATTCAAATATAAACTACACAGAAGCATTGTATGAAACTGCTTTCTGTTATGTGCATTCAACTAACAGAGTTGAACCTTACTTTTGATTGAGCCGTTCTGAAACACTCTTTCTGTAGAAACTGCAATTGGACATTCTGAGCGCTAAGAGGCCTATATTGGGAAAAAGAATGTCTACAAATAAAAACTACACAGAAGAATTGTGTGAAACTTCTTTCTGTTCTGTTTGTTCAACTAAAAGAGTTGAACCTTAGTTTTGATTGAGCCGTTCTGAAACACTATTTCTGTAGAAAATGCAATGGAGATTCGGAGCGCTAAGGGTGTAATAGTGGAAAAAGGAATATATTCAAATATAAACTACACAGTAGCATTCTGTGAAAATTCTTTCTGTTCTGTGCATTCAGCTAACAGAGTTGAACCTTACTTTTGATTGAGCCGTTCTGAAACACTCTTTCTGTAGAAACTGCAATTGGACATGCTAAGCGCTAAGAGGCCTACATTGGGAAAAAGAATATCTTCAAATAAAAACTACACAGATGCATTCTGTGAAACTTATTTCTGATCTGTAAATTCAGTTAACAGAGATAAAACATATTTTTGATTGAGCAGTTAGGAAACACGCTTTTTGTAGAAAATGCAAGTGGAGATTCGGAGCGCTAAGAGGGTAATAGTGGAAAAACTAATGTCTTCAAATATAAACTACACAGAATCATTCGGTGAAACTTCTTTCTGATCTGTGCATTCAGCTAACAGAGTTAAACCATACTTTTGATTGAGCAGATCTGAACACTCTTTCTGTAGAAAATGCAACTGGACATTTGGAGCGCTAAGAGCGTAGTAGTGGAAAAAGGAATATATTCAAATATAAACTACACAGAAGCATTCTGTGAAACTTCTTTCTGATCTGAGCATTCAGCTAACAGAGTTAAACCATACTTTTGATTGAGCAGTTTTGAAACACTCTGTCTGTAGAAAATGCAACAGGACATTCGTAGCACTAAGTGGGTAATAGTGGAAAAAAGAATATGTTCAAATATAAACTACACAGAAGCATTGTATGAAACTTCTTTCTGTTCTGTGCATTCAACTAACAGAGTTGAACCTTACTTTTGATTGAGCCTTTCTGAAACACTCTTTCTGTAGAAACTGCAATTGAACATTCTGAGCGCTAAGAGGCCTATAATGGGAAAAATAATATCTTCAAATAAAATCTACACAGAAGCATTCTGTGAAACTTATTTCTGATATGTTCATTAAGCTAACAGAGTTAAACCATACTTTTGATTGCGCTGTTTTGAACACTCTTTCTGTAGAAAATGCAAGTGGACATTCGGAGCGCTAAGAGGGTAATAGTGGAAAAAGGAATATATTCAAATATAAACTACACAGTAGCATTCTGTGAAAATTCTTTCTGTTCTGTGCATTCAACTAACAGAGTTGAACCTTACTTTTGATTGAGCCGTTCTGAAACACTCTTTCTGTAGAAACTGCAATTGGACATGCTAAGCGCTAAGAGGCCTACATTGGGAAAAAGAATATCTTCAAATAAAAACTACACAGATGCATTCTGTGAAACTTATTTCTGATCTGTAAATTCAGTTAACAGAGATAAAACATATTTTTGATTGAGCAGTTATGAAACACTCTTTTTGTAGAAAATGCAAGTGGAGATTCGGAGCGTTAAGAGGGTAATAGTGGAAAAAGGAATGTCTTCAAATATAAACTACAAAGAATCATTCTGTGAAACTTCTTTCTGATCTGTGCATTCAGATAACAGAGTTAAACCATACTTTTGATTTAGCAGATCTGAACACTCTTTCTGTAGAAAATGCAACTGGACATTTGGAGCGCTAAGAGCGTAGTAGTGGAAAAAGGAATATATTCAAATATAAACTACACAGAAGCATTCTGTGAAACTTCTTTCTGATCTGAGCATTCAGCTAACAGAGTTAAACCATACTTTTGATTCAGCAGTTTTGAAACACTCTGTCTGTAGAAAATGCAACTGGACATTCGTAGGGCTAAGTGGGTAATAGTGGAAAAAAGAATATGTTCAAATATAAACTACACAGAAGCATTGTATGAAACTTCTTTCTGTTCTGTGCATTCAACTAACAGAGTTGAACCTTACTTTTGATTGAGCCGTTCTGAAAGACTCTTTCTGTAGAAACTGCAATTGGACATTCTGAGCGCTAAGAGGCCAATATTGGGAAAAAGAATGTCTACAAATAAAAACTACACAGAAGAATTGTGTGAAACTTCTTTCTGTTCTGCTTGTTCAACTAAAAGAGTTGAACCTTAGTTTTGATTGAGCCGTTCTGAAACACTCTTTCTGTAGAAAATGCAATGGAGATTCGGAGCGCTAAGAGGGTAATAGTGGAAAAAGGAATATATTCAAATATAAACTACACAGTAGCATTCTGTGAAAATTCTTTCTGTTCTGTGCATTCAACTAACAGAGTTGAACCTTAGTTTTGATTGAGCCGTTCTGAAACACTCTTTCTGTAGAAACTGCAATTGGACATGCTAAGCGCTAAGAGGCCTACATTGGGAAAAAGAATATCTTCAAATAAAAACTACACAGATGGATTCTGTGAAACTTATTTCTGATATGTAAATTCAGTTAACAGAGATAAAACATATTTTTGATTGAGCAGTTATGAAACACTCTTTTTGTAGAAAATGCAAGTGGAGATTCGGAGCGCTAAGAGGGTAATAGTGGAAAAAGGAATGTCTTCAAATATAAACTACACAGAATCATTCGGTGAAACTTCTTTCTGATCTGTGCATTCAGCTAACAGAGTTAAACCATACTTTTGATTGAGCAGATCTGACCACTCTTTCTGTAGAAAATGCAACTGGACATTTGGAGCGCTAAGAGCGTAGTAGTGGAAAAAGGAATATATTCAAATATAAACTACACAGAAGCATTCTGTGAAACTTCTTTCTGATCTGAGCATTCAGCTAACAGAGTTAAACCATACTTTTGATTGTGCAGTTTTGAAACACTCTGTCTGTAGTAAATGCAACTGGACATTCGTAGCGCTAAGTGGGTAATAGTGGAAAAAAGAATATGTTCAAATATAAACTACACAGAAGCATTGTATGAAACTTCTTTCTGTTCTGTGCATTGAACTAACAGAGTTGAACCTTACTTTTGATTGAGCCGTTCTGAAACACTCTTTCTGTAGAAACTGCAATTGGACATTCTGAGTGCTAAGAGGCCTATATTGGGAAAAAGAATGTCTACAAATAAAAACTACACAGAAGAATTGTGTGAAACTTCTTTCTGTTCTGTTTCTTCAACTAAAAGAGTTGAACCTTAGTTTTGATTGAGCCGTGCTGAAACACTCTTTCTGTAGAAAATGCAATGGAGATTCGGAGCGCTAATAGGGTAATAGTGGAAAAAGGAATATATTCAAATATAAACTACACAGTAGCATTCCGTGAAAATTCTTTCTGTTCTGTGCATTCAACTAACAGAGTTGAACCTTACTTTTGATTGAGCCGTTCTGAAACACTCTTTCTGTAGAAACTGCAATTGGACATGCTAAGCGCTAAGAGG
Source organism: Symphalangus syndactylus (assembly GCF_028878055.3). Lineage (NCBI taxonomy): Eukaryota > Metazoa > Chordata > Mammalia > Primates > Hylobatidae > Symphalangus > Symphalangus syndactylus. The sequence goes on from NC_072438.2 coordinate 106,895,662, forward strand.
CCTACATTGGGAAAAAGAATATCTTCAAATATAAACTACACAGATGCATTCTGTGAAACTTATTTCTGATCTGTAAATTCAGTTAACAGAGATAAAACATATTTTTGATTGAGCAGTTATGAAACACTCTTTTTGTAGAAAATGCAAGTGGAGATTCGGAGCGCTAAGAGGGTAATAGTGGAAAAAGGAATGTCTTCAAATATAAACTACAGAGAATCATTCGGTGAAACTTCTTTCTGATCTGTGCATTCAGCTAACAGAGTTAAACCATAATTTTGATTGAGCAGATCTGAACACTCTTTCTGTAGAAAATGCAACTGGACATTTGGAGCGCTAAGAGCGTAGTAGTGGAAAAAGGAATATATTCAAATATAAACTACACAGAAGCATTCTGTGAAACTTCTTTCTGATCTGAGCATTCAGCTAACAGAGTTAAACCATACTTTTGATTGAGCAGTTTTGAAACACTCTGTCTGTAGAAAATGCAACTGGACATTCGTAGCGCTAAGTGGGTAATAGTGGAAAAAAGAATATGTTCAAATATAAACTACACAGAGGCATTGTATGAAACTTCTTTCTGTTCTGTGCATTCAACTAACAGAGTTGAACCTTACTTTTGATTGAGCCGTTCTGAAACACTCTTTCTGTAGAAACTGAAATTGGACATTCTGAGCGCTAAGAGGCCTATATTGGGAAAAAGAATGTCTACAAATAAAAACTACACAGAAGAATTGTGTGAAACTTCTTTCTGTTCTGTTTGTTCAACTAAAAGAGTTGAACCTTAGTTTTGATTGAGCCGTTCTGAAACACACTTTCTGTAGAAAATGGAAGTGGAGATTCGGAGCGCTAAGAGGGTAATATTGGAAAAAGGAATGTCTCCAAATATAAACTACACAGAATCATTCTGTGAAACTTCTTTCTGATCTGTGCATTCAGCTAACAGAGTTAAACCATACTTTTGATTGAGCAGATCTGAACACTCTTTCTGTAGAAAATGCAACTGGACATTTGGAGCGCTAAGAGATTAGTAGTGGAAAAAGGAATATATTCAAATATAAACTACACAGAATCATTCTGTGAAACTTCTTTCTGATCTGAGCATTCAGCTAACAGAGTTAAACCATACTTTTGATTGAGCAGTTTTGAAACACTCTGTCTGTAGAAAATGCAACTGGACATTCGTAGCGCTAAGTGGGTAATAGTGGAAAAAAGAATATGTTCAAATATAAACTACACAGAAGCATTGTATGAAACTTCTTTCTGTTCTGTGCATTCAACTAACAGAGTTGAACCTTACTTTTGATTGAGCCTTTCTGAAACACTCTTTCTGTAGAAACTGCAATTGGACATTCTGAGTGCTAAGAGGCCTCTATTGGGAAAAATAATATCTTCAAATAAAAACTACACAGAAGCATTGTGTGAAACTTATTTCTGATATGTTCATTAAGCTAACAGAGTTAAACCATACTTTTGATTGCGCAGTTCTGAACACTCTTTCTGTAGAAAATGCAAGTGGACATTCGGAGCGCTAAGAGGGTAATAGTGGAAAAAGGAATATATTCAAATATAAACTACACAGTAGCATTCTGTGAAAATTCTTTCTGTTCTGTGCATTCAACTAACAGAGTTGAACCTTACTTTTGATTGAGCCGTTCTGAAACACTCTTTCTGTAGAAACTGCAATTGGACATGCTAAGCGCTAAGAGGCCTACATTTTGAAAAAGAATATCTTCAAATAAAAACTACACAGATGCATTCTGTGAAACTTATTTCTGATCTGTAAATTCAGTTAACAGAGATAAAACATATTTTTGATTGAGCAGTTATGAAACACTCTTTTTGTAGAAAATGCAAGTGGAGATTCGGAGCGCTAAGTGGGTAATAGTGGAAAAAGGAATGTCTTCAAATATAAACTACACAGAATCATTCGGTGAAACTTCTTTCTGATCTGTGCATTCAGCTAACAGAGTTAAACCATACTTTTGATTGAGCAGATCTGAACACTCTTTCTGTAGAAAATGCAAGTGGACATTTGGAGCGCTAAGAGCGTAGTAGTGGAAAAAGGAATATATTCAAATATAAACTACACAGAAGCATTCTGTGAAACTTCTTTCTGATCTGAGCATTCAGCTAACAGAGTTAAACCATACTTTTGATGGAGCAGTTTTGAAACACTCTGTCTGTAGAAAATGCAACTGGACATTCGTAGCGCTAAGTGGGTAATAGTGGAAAAAAGAATATGTTCAAATATAAACTACACAGAAGCATTGTATGAAACTTCTTTCTGTTCTGTGCATTCAACTAACAGAGTTGAACCTTACTTTTGATTGAGACGTTCTGAAACACTCTTTCTGTAGAAACTGCAATTGGACATTCTGAGCGCTAAGAGGACTATATTGGGAAAAAGAATGTCTACAAATAAGAACTACACAGAAGAATTGTGTGAAACATCTTTCTGTTCTGTTTGTTCAACTAAAAGAGTTGAAACTTAGTTTTGATTGAGCCGTTCTGAAACACACTTTCTGTAGAAAATGCAAGTGGAGATTCGGAGCGCTAAGAGGGTAATAGTGGAAAAAGGAATGTCTCCAAATATAAACTACACAGAATCATTCGGTGAAACTTCTTTCTGATCTGTGCATTCAGCTAACAGAGTTAAACCATACTTTTGATTGAGCAGATCTGAACTCTCTTTCTGTAGAAAATGCAACTGGACATTTGGAGCGCTAAGAGAGTAGTAGTGGAAAAAGGAATATATTCAAATATAAACTACACAGAAGCATTCTGTGAAACTTCTTTCTGATCTGAGCATTCAGCTAACAGAGTTAAACCATACTTTTGATTGAGCAGTTTTGAAACACTCTGTCTGTAGAAAATGCAACTGGACATTCGTAGCGCTAAGTGGGTAATAGTGGAAAAAAGAATATGTTCAAATATAAACTACACAGAAGCATTGTATGAAACTTCTTTCTGTTCTGTGCATTCAACTAACAGAGTTGAACCTTACTTTTGATTGAGCCTTTCTGAAACACTCTTTCTGTAGAAACTGCAATTGGACATTCTGAGCGCTAAGAGGCCTCTATTGGGAAATATAATATCTTCAAATAAAAACTACACAGAAGCATTGTGTGAAACTTATTTCTGATATGTTCATTAAGCTAACAGAGTTAAACCATACTTTTGATTGCGCAGTTCTGAACACTCTTTCTGTAGAAAATGCAAGTGGACATTCGGAGCGCTAAGAGGGTAATAGTAGAAAAAGGAATATATTCAAATATAAACTACACAGTAGCATTCTGTGAAAATTCTTTCTGTTCTGTGCATTCAACTAACAGAGTTGAACCTTACTTTTGATTGAGCCGTTCTGAAACACTCTTTCTGTAGAAACTGCAATTGGACATGCTCAGCGCTAAGAGGCCTACATTGGGAAAAAGAATATCTTCAAATAAAAACTACACAGATGCATTCTGTGAAACTTATTTCTGATATGTAAATTCAGTTAACAGAGATAAAACATATTTTTGATTGAGCAGTTATGAAACACTCTTTTTGTAGAAAATGCAAGTGGAGATTCGGAGCGCTAAGAGGGTAATAGTGGAAAAAGGAATGTCTTCAAATATAAACTACACAGAATCATTCGGTGAAACTTCTTTCTGATCTGTGCATTCAGCTAACAGAGTTAAACCATACTTTTGATTGAGCAGTTCTGAACACTCTTTCTGTAGAAAATGCAACTGGACATTTGGAGCGCTAAGAGCGTATTAGTGGAAAAAGGAATATATTCAAATATAAACTACACAGAAGCATTCTGTGAAACTTCTTTCTGATCTGAGCATTCAGCTAACAGAGTTAAACCATACTTTTGATTGAGCAGTTTTGAAACACTCTGTCTGTAGAAAATGCAACTGGACATTCGTAGCGCTAAGTGGGTAATAGTGGAAAAAAGAATATGTTCAAATATAAACTACACAGAAGCATTCTGTGAAACTTCTTTCTGATCTGAGCATTCAGCTAACAGAGTTAAACCATACTTTTGATTGAGCAGTTTTGAAACACTCTGTCTGTAGTAAATGCAACTGGACATTCGTAGCGCTAAGTGGGTAATAGTGGAAAAAAGAATATGTTCAAATATAAACTACACAGAAGCATTGTATCAAACATCTTTCTGTTCTGTGCATTGAACTAACAGAGTTGAACCTTACTTTTGATTGAGCCGTTCTGAAACACTCTTTCTGTAGAAACTGCAATTGGACATTCTGAGTGCTAAGAGGCCTATATTGGGAAAAAGAATGTCTACAAATAAAAACTACACAGAAGAATTGTGTGAAACTTCTTTCTGTTCTGTTTGTTCAACTAAAAGAGTTGAACCTTAGTTTTGATTGAGCCGTTCTGAAACACTCTTTCTGTAGAAAATGCAATGGAGATTCGGAGCGCTAAGAGGGTAATAGTGGAAAAAGGAATATATTCAAATATAAACTACACAGAATCATTCTGTGAAACTTCTTTCTGATCTGAGCATTCAGCTAACAGAGTTAAACCATACTTTTGATTGAGCAGTTTTGAAACACTCTGTATGTAGAAAATGCAACTGGACATTCGGAGCGCTAAGTGGGTAATAGTGGAAAAAAGAATATGTTCAAATATAAACTACACAGAAGCATTGTATGAAACTACTTTCTGTTCTGTGCATTCAACTAACAGAGTTGAACCTTACTTTTGATTGAGCCTTTCTGAAACACTCTTTCTGTAGAAACTGCAATTGGACATTCTGAGCGCTAAGAGGCCTATTTTGGGAAAAATAATATCTTCAAATAAAAACTACACAGAAGAATTGTGTGAAACTGATTTCTTATATGTTTATCAAGCTAACAGAGTTAAACCATACTTTTGATTGCACAGTTCTGAACACTCTTTCTGTAGAAAATGCAAGTGGACATTCGGAGCGCTAAGAGGGTAATAGTGGAAAAAGGAATATATTCAAATATAAACTACACAGTAGCATTCTGTGAAAATTCTTTCTGTTCTGTGCATTCAACTAACAGAGTTGAACCTTACTTTTGATTGAGCCGTTCTGAAACACTCTTTCTGTAGAAACTGCAATTGGACATGCTAAGCGCTAAGAGGCCTACATTTTGAAAAAGAATATCTTCAAATAAAAACTACACAGATGCATTCTGTGAAACTTATTTCTGATCTGTAAATTCAGTTAACAGAGATAAAACATATTTTTGATTGAGCAGTTATGAAACACTCTTTTTGTAGAAAATGCAAGTGGAGATTCGGAGTGCTAAGAGGGTAATAGTGGAAAAAGGAATGTCTTCAAATATAAACTACACAGAATCATTCGGTGAAACTTCTTTCTCATCTGTGCATTCAGCTAACAGAGTTAAACCATACTTTTGATTGAGCAGATCTGAACACTCTTTCTGTAGAAAATGCAACTGGACATTTGGAGCGCTAAGAGCGTAGTAGTGGAAAAAGGAATATATTCAAATATAAACTACACAGAAGCATTCTGTGAAACTTCTTTCTGATCTGAGCATTCAGCTAACAGAGTTAAACCATACTTTTGATTGAGCAGTTTTGAAACACTCTGTCTGTAGAAAATGCAACTGGACATTCGTAGCGCTAAGTGGGTAATAGTGGAAAAAAGACTATGTTCAAATATAAACTACACAGAAGCATTGTATGAAACTTCTTTCTGTTCTGTGCATTCAACTAACAGAGTTGAACCTTACTTTTGATTGAGCCTTTCTGAAACACTGTTTCTGTAGAAACTGCAATTGGACATTCTGAGCGCTAAGAGGCCTATATTGGGAAAAATAATATCTTCAAATAAAAACTACACAGAAGCATTGTGTGAAACTTATTTCTGATATGTTCATTAAGCTAACAGAGTTAAACCATACTTTTGATTGCGCAGTTCTGAACTCTCTTTCTGTAGAAAATGCAAGTGGACATTCGGAGCGCTAAGAGGGTAATAGTGGAAAAAGGAATATATTCAAATATAAACTACACAGTAGCATTCTGTGAAAATTCTTTCTGTTCTGTGCATTCAACTAACAGAGTTGAACCTTACTTTTGATTGAGCCGTTCTGAAACACTCTTTCTGTAGAAACTGCAATTGGACATGCTAAGCGCTAAGAGGCCTACATTGGGAAAAAGAATATCTTCAAATAAAAACTACACAGATGCATTCTGTGAAACTTATTTCTGATCTGTAAATTCAGTTAGCAGACATAAAACATATTTTTGATTGAGCAGTTATGAAACCCTCTTTTTGTAGAAAATGCAAGTGGAGATTCGGAGCGCTAAGAGGGTAATAGTGGAAAAAGGAATGTCTTCAAATATAAACTACACAGAATCATTCGGTGAAACTTCTTTCTGATCTGTGCATTCAGCTAACAGAGTTAAACCATACTTTTGATTGAGCAGATCTGAACACTCTTTCTGTAGAAAATGCAACTGGACATTTGGAGCGCTAAGAGCGTAGTAGTGGAAAAAGGAATATATTCAAATATAAACTACACAGAAGCATTCTGTGAAACTTCTTTCTGATCTGAGCATTCAGCTAACAGAGTTAAACCATACTTTTGATTGAGCAGTTTTGAAACACTCTGTCTGTAGAAAATGCAACTGGACATTCGTAGCGCTAAGTGGGTAATAGTGGAAAAAAGAATATGTTCAAATATAAACTACACAGAATCATTGTATGAAACTTCTTTCTGTTCTGTGCATTCAACTAACAGAGTTGAACCTTACTTTTGATTGAGCCGTTCTGAAACACTCTTTCTGTAGAAACTGCAATTGGACATTCTGAGCGCTAAGAGGACTATATTGGGAAAAAGAATGTCTACAAATAAAAACTACACAGAAGAATTGTGTGAAACATCTTTCTGTTCTGTTTGTTCAACTAAAAGAGTTGAACCTTAGTTTTGATTGAGCCGTTCTGAAACACACTTTCTGTAGAAAATGCAAGTGGAGATTCGGAGCGCTAAGAGGGTAATAGTGGAAAAAGGAATGTCTCCAAATATAAACTACACAGAATCATTCGGTGAAACTTCTTTCTGATCTGTGCATTCAGCTAACAGAGTTAAACCATACTTTTGATTGAGCAGATCTGAACTCTCTTTCTGTAGAAAATGCAACTGGACATTTGGAGCGCTAAGAGAGTAGTAGTGGAAAAAGGAATATATTCAAATATAAACTACACAGAAGCATTCTGTGAAACTTCTTTCTGATCTGAGCATTCAGCTAACAGATTTAAACCATACTTTTGATTGAGCAGTTTTGAAACACTCTGTCTGTAGAAAATGCAACTGGACATTCGTAGCGCTAAGTGGGTAATAGTGGAAAAAAGAATATGTTCAAATATAAACTACACAGAAGCATTGTATGAAACTTCTTTCTGTTCTGTGCATTCAACTAACAGAGTTGAACCTTACTTTTGATTGAGCCTTTCTGAAACACTCTTTCTGTAGAAACTGCAATAGGACATTCTGATCGCTAAGAGGCCTCTATTGGGAAAAATAATATCTTCAAATAAAAACTACACAGAAGCATTGTGTGAAACTTATTTCTGATATGTTCATTAAGCTAACAGAGTTAAACCATACTTTTGATTGCGCAGTTCTGAACACTCTTTCTGTAGAAAATGCAAGTGGACATTCGGAGCGCTAAGAGGGTAATAGTGGAAAAAGGAATATATTCAAATATAAACTACACAGTAGCATTCTGTGAAAATTCTTTCTGTTCTGTGCATTCAACTAACAGAGTTGAACCTTACTTTTGATTGAGCCGTTCTGAAACACTCTTTCTGTAGAAACTGCAATTGGACATGCTCAGCGCTAAGAGGCCTACATTGGGAAAAAGAATATCTTCAAATAAAAACTACACAGATGCATTCTGTGAAACTTATTTCTGATCTGTAAATTCAGTTAACAGAGATAAAACATATTTTTGATTGAGCAGTTATGAAACACTCTTTTTGTAGAAAATGCAAGTGGAGATTCGGAGCGCTAAGAGGGTAATAGTGGAAAAAGGAATGTCTTCAAATATAAACTACACAGAAACATTCGCTGAAACTTCTTTCTGATCTGTGCATTCAGCTAACAGAGTTAAACCATACTTTTGATTGAGCAGATCTGAACACTCTTTCTGTAGAAAATGCAACTGGACATTTGGAGCGCTAAGAGCGTAGTAGTGGAAAAAGGAATATATTCAAATATAAACTACACAGAAGCATTCCGTGAAACTTCTTTCTGATCTGAGCATTCAGCTAACAGAGTTAAACCATACTTTTGATTGAGCAGTTTTGAAACACTCTGTCTGTAGAAAATGCAACTGGACATTCGTATCGCTAAGTGGGTAATAGTGGAAAAAAGAATATGTTCAAATATAAACTACACAGAAGCATTGTATGAAACTTCTTTCTGTTCTGTGCATTCAACTAACAGAGTTGAACCTTACTTTTGATTGAGCCGTTCTGAAACACTCTTTCTGTAGAAACTGCAATTGGACATTCTGAGCGCTAAGAGGCCTATATTGGGAAAAAGAATGTCTACAAATAAAAACTACACAGAAGAATTGTGTGAAACTTCTTTCTGTTCTGTTTGTTCAACTAAAAGAGTTGAACCTTAGTTTTGATTGAGCCGTTCTGAAACAATCTTTCTGTAGAAAATGCAAGTGGAGATTCGGAGTGCTAAGAGGGTAATAGTGGAAAAAGGAATGTCTCCAAATATAAACTACACTGAATCATTCTGTGAAACTTCTTTCTGATCTGTGCATTCAGCTAACAGAGTTAAACCATACTTTTGATTGAGCAGATCTGAACTCTCTGTAGAAAATGCAACTGGACATTTGGAGCGCTAAGAGAGTAGTAGTGGAAAAAGGAATATATTCAAATATAAACTACACAGAAGCATTCTGTGAAACTTCTTTCTGATCTGAGCATTCAGCTAACAGAGTTAAACCATACTTTTGATTGAGCAGTTTTGAATCACTCTGTCTGTAGAAAATGCAACTGGACATTCGTAGCGCTAAGTGGGTAATAGTGGAAAAAAGACTATGTTCAAATATAAACTACACAGAAGCATTGTATGAAACTTCTTTCTGTTCTGTGCATTCAACTAACAGAGTTGAACCTTACTTTTGATTGAGCCTTTCTGAAACACTCTTTCTGTAGAAACTGCAATTGGACATTCTGAGCGCTAAGAGGCCTATATTGGGAAAAATAATATCTTCAAATAAAAACTACACAGAAGCATTGTGTGAAACTTATTTCTGATATGTTCATTAAGCTAACAGACTTAAACCATACTTTTGATTGCGCAGTTCTGAACTCTCTTTCTGTAGAAAATGCAAGTGGACATTCGGAGCGCTAAGAGGGTAATAGTGGAAAAAGGAATATATACAAATATAAACTACACAGTAGCATTCTGTGAAAATTCTTTCTGTTCTGTGCATTCAACTAACAGAGTTGAACCTTACTTTTGATTGAGCCGTTCTGAAACACTCTTTCTGTAGAAACTGCAATTGGACATGCTAAGCGCTAAGAGGCAAACATTGGGAAAAAGAATATCTTCAAATAAAAACTACACAGATGCATTCTGTGAAACTTATTTCTGATCTGTAAATTCAGTTAGCAGACATAAAACATATTTTTGATTGAGCAGTTATGAAACTCTTTTTGTAGAAAATGCAAGTGGAGATTCGGAGCGCTAAGAGGGTAATAGTGGAAAAAGGAATGTCTTCAAATATAAACTACACAGAATCATTCGGTGAAACTTCTTTCTGATCTGTGCATTCAGCTAACAGAGTTAAACCATACTTTTGATTGAGCAGATCTGAACACTCTTTCTGTAGAAAATGCAACTGGACATTTGGAGCGCTAAGAGCGTAGTAGTGGAAAAAGTAATATATTCAAATATAAACTACACAGAAGCATTCTGTGAAACTTCTTTCTGATCTGAGCATTCAGCTAACAGAGTTAAACCATACTTTTGATTGAGCAGTTTTGAAACACTCTGTCTGTAGAAAATGCAACTGGACATTCGTAGCGCTAAGTGGGTAATAGTGGAAAAAAGAATATGTTCAAATATAAACTACACAGAAGCATTGTATGAAACTTCTTTCTGTTCTGTGCATTCAACTAACAGAGTTGAACCTTACTTTTGATTGAGCCGATCTGAAACACTCTTTTGTAGAAACTGCAATTGGACATTCTGAGCGCTAAGAGGCCTATATTGGGAAAAAGAATGTCTACAAATAAAAACTACACAGAAGCATTGTGTGAAACTTCCTTCTGTTCTGTTTGTTCAACTAAAAGAGTTGAACCTTAGTTTTGATTGAGCCGTTCTGAAACACTCTTTCTGTAGAAAATGCAAGTGGAGATTCGGAGCGCTAAGATGGTAATAGTGGAAAAAGGAATGTCTCCAAATATAAACTACACAGAATCATTCTGTGAAACTTCTTTCTGATCTGTGCATTCAGCTAACAGAGTTAAACCATACTTTTGATTGAGCAGATCTGAACACTCTTTCTGTAGAAAATGCAACTGGACATTTGGAGCGCTAAGAGAGTAGTAGTGGAAAAAGGAATATATTCAAATATAAACTACACAGAAGCATTCTGTGAAACTTCTTTCTGATCTGAGAATTCAGCTAACAGAGTTAAACCATACTTTTGATTGAGCAGTTTTGAAATATTCTGTCTGTAGAAAATGCAACTGGACATTCGTAGCGCTAAGTGGGTAATTGTGGAAAAAAGAATATGTTCAAATATAAACTACACAGAAGCATTGTATGAAACTTCTTTCTGTTCTGTGCATTCAACTAACAGAGTTGAACCTTACTTTTGATTGAGCCGTTCTGAAACACTCTTTCTGTAGAAACTGCAATTGGACATTCTGAGCGCTAAGAGTCCTATATTGGGAAAAAGAATGTCTACAAATAAAAACTACACAGAAGAATTGTGTGAAACTTCTTTCTGTTCTGGTTGTTCAACTAAAAGAGTTGAACCTTAGTTTTGATTGAGCCGTTCTGAAACACACTTTCTGTAGAAAATGCAAGTGGAGATTCGGAGCGCTAAGAGGGTAATAGTGGAAAAAGGAATGTCTCCAAATATAAACTACACAAAAGTGTCAATCTACTAATTTATCTTCTAATAACTTTCCACCCAGGAGCATTCGTCCCTCTCATTAGACAGTTGTTCTATGCTTCTTTTTTTCACATTCTAATTGCCTCACCTGAACCAAAAAAAGAATGTGGATCTAGGATAAATACCTTTTGAAAAGTCATTTATTTCATTATATTATTTTTTCATATATCTGCATTATTGCATAGAATACCTGATTGGTCTTATGCTAAGTTTTTCATGTAACATTACCTCTGCAAGATGTTAATAAGTATCCTTCCAAAAATGTTTGAAAAATCTTGGGTAAAACATATTACGTAAGTTCCTGTTTTATAGTTTTCCAAGAGTTTTACTATCCTTGGCCAATGACAAAATTCAAAGCAGAGATACAGTACACAACTTTTGTAAAACTTACCTATTTTTCTTATAAGACTGTGGCTTTGTTTTGTTTTGTTTTGAACTTCTTTTCTGTGATGTGACATGAGACTGTGTGTTGAGTTAGGGGTGGGGACATACATTAACAGAGGTTTAGGAACTGCTTTGCTAAAGCAAGTTTGAGGAGAAAATGGGGAGACTAATACAAGATTTTCCTTTAAGCAGTGGGAGTTGAAGGGGTAGGTGGTTTTTGGAGAAAGAAGAGACCCATTCATGGCACAGGCTTCTTTATGTTTCTGCTCTGTGTGATACTTAATGAGGATACAGACATTCACTTCCTCTATTTCCCACCCCTGGCCGGGGGTAACCCAAAGGTACCTGATAAAGACACAGCCTTATAGCTGTATCAAGTATCCCTGAGTGTGTTAGGACTGGAGAGGCCTAAGGAATAAAAAACATACATGCATTAAATGGAACAAATACAGAGAAGAAGAAAACTCAGACATGGTACATTAATTGTGTACCTTTCCTTACAACCCAGCACATCACAGGGTACATGACCTGCTTCCTTTTGACCTGCTTCCTTTATGTTCACTGCATGAACAGGGAAGGGGGTTGGGGTACACGTGGGAGATAATTGTGTTTACTATGTACCTGGTATTAATACATCTATAGAGACAATTGGAATGACTATACTGGAGAAACAGCAAGAGAAGAACTGAAAAGGCTAAAACAAATACTTGGTTCTCTAAAAAATACTCCAAAGGATTTCTCATGTCTGACAAATTACATTTTAGTCTAATAGTAATAAGTGACCAAAACTAAGGTGATTTGATAAATATCATAAGGTATTTTATTGTGAAATTGATATCTATACGTATTGCTTATAAAGCTCAGTAATCTGTTCTTGAATTGAGAAATTACTGAGACAACATCAAAAGCTGTCATTTTTGTTTCTATGTTGTCGTTGTTATTGTTTGTGAGGTCAGAGCTTCTAAACTTTATGACTGTTTGAAAGGGGCCTATATAGACCTTGCCTGAATATTAAGTCATGTGAAATGATAAAAAGCTTTCTGATTTATTGGGTTAGACAAAGAAAAAATTGAGAAATTGAGCATCATTAAAATTAAAGACTTTTGTTATTAAAACTGTGCTTAGAATGAAAACAAAAGCCACAGGTTGGGAGAAAATTTTTTCAAAACATATTCAAAACATTTTCAAAACATATCAGATAAATTACTGGTATTTAAAGTATACAGAGAACTCGAAAATAAGAAAGAAAACAACTCATTTAAAAAATAGTCCAAAGGTCTAAATACAGCTGTCAAATGGGGATTTTGAAGTTACTAGTCATGTATCATTAGGGAACTGCAAGTCACAGCAACCGTGAGATATTATTACATGACTATTAAAATGACCAATATCCAAAAGTCTGATGATACCAAAAGCTGGCAAATGTGAGGAGAAACAGGAACTTTTATTCATTGCTTGTGAGAATGCAGAATAGTACAGCTACTTTGGCAGTCAGTTTGGCAGTTTCTTATAAAACTAAACATACTCCTACCACACAACCCAGCAATTACATTCCCGGTATTTACTTAAAGGATTTGAAAACTTACATGCACACAAAAGCCTTCTTCCCATGAATGTTACAGGAGCCTTATTCATGATCACTAAAATCGAAATGTCCTTCAGGAAGTGAATGGAAAAATAAACTGTGGTATATCCAGGCAATGGAATAGTATTCTGTCAAGCTACAGAAGACACACAGGAACCTTTAAATGCATATTGCCAAGTGAAAGAAGCCAGTCTGAAAAGTCTACATACCGTATGATTCAACTACATGACCTTCTGGAGAAAGCAAAACTATGGAGACAGTAAAGAGATCAGTGGCTATTAGGGATTTGGAGGAGATTTGTGCAGTCTAAACATGTCATGTGCCAACAATGACGTAAAGATATGTGAGATAAAGTATGACGAATTCTATTGACAAACACACGCAATGGCTTCCATTTAACTGAGAAGAAACCATATACCTAGCACAAGTCTTTTTCTGTGCATTAACTTTTTGTAATACAACTATATGAAGTTATAGCCTATTTTATATATGAATAAAAGCATTTCCAAAGGTTAAGAAAGGGCACAGTGAGAGTGAGAAGCACAGTCTGGGTAGGCAGGTCAATCTAGTTTTCTATCTGTGCTTTAAACTGCTATAACCATCAACTCAATCTACTAATTTATCTTCTACATAAATTAGTAGAGGAAACGATGAACGGATGGAGCAAGGAAGAATTTTAGGAGAGTGAATCCATTATTCTGTATGACACTGTAATGAGGATTATTTGTCATTACACATTTGACAAAACCTATAGAATTCATAAGACAAGGAGTAAACTCTAATACAAACTACATACTTTAGTCAATAGTAATGTACCAATATTGACTCATCAACTATAACAAATGTACCACACTATTGCAAGATGTTAAAAATCGGGGAAATTGGGGTAGAGGCTGAGGATGACGTGTGAATGCTTATTCACTTCTTTCTACAAACCTAAAATTGCTTTTAAAGAGTCAATAAAAATTAAAACAAGGCAGGGTTTTCATGCAATGGAAAAAAACACACAACTTTAGTAAGTGACTCATAATTATGCTTATGCCACTTTGCTAGATTTCACTTCATTAATAAATATAGTTTCATTCTTTATGTTATAAAGCAGAATAAAGTCAGATATCTAGAGAAATTGATTTTAATGATTAGAGTAAAAGCATTTTCACCTCCAACGTCAGAATGAGTTCTTCAGAATCAGTCCATTTTATAGTTAAATCAATCATTGATTTTAAAAAAATATTGAGAAAAACTTTAACTTCACTTTTTCCATCAAACTCAATGTCATGACAGCATTGTCATTTCAATCTAGGATTAAAACCTATTTCTGGACCCAGTGGACTTACTGTGATAGATTCTGAAAATGTCAGACGTTAAAGTCCAGTCTTTGATCTGCTGTCCTCTGCAGTTATCAAAAGGTCAGTTTATCCTGCTTCTTTTCTCTCTTTTTCATATATCTTGCACTTCAGCTTAATATTAGTATTAAGCTAAATTTCTTATTTTATTTTGATTGATAAAGGAAAACAGATTGTTTCAATACAGTTACTGAGAATAAGCAGCAAAACGTACTTATAAAGTACACAAGAGAGCTATAAGATAAAAATTTGTTCAAAAAAAGATTTGGAAATTTTTATTGCATGAATGTTCAAATGGAAAGGAAAACTTTCTGGATTCTTTTTCCACCACACAGGAGTAGCAGCACTAAAGTAGTGAATAATGTCCGTTCAATTGGTAGTTTTCATGTATTTCTGATATCAGAAATGGACTGTTAGTAACTAGTTTTAAAAGCAGAGCATTTTTGTGCATGGCATTCCCCTGAATTCCAAAGCCCAAACTTAACTTAGGCTAATTTCTCTCTGCTGGGAGCCCCATTAATTTCTCATAGATAACATTTCATATATATGCGGCATTCTGATGATGTAAAGGAATTCACACCTTATGGGCCTACAAGCCAAATTTAATCAATGGCTTGCTTCATATGGCTGAGAGCTAAAAATTGTTTTGGCATTTTGGAAGTGTTTAAAGAAGGAGAAGGAAGGGGAGAAGAAGAATGAGTAGATGAAGGAGAGACAGAGACTACATATGGCCAGCAAAGCCTATAATATTTACTGTCTAGTTCTTTACACAAAGAACTTTTCCAATCTTGAACAAAACACACACATTTTCTTTATGCCAAAAAAGGACTACAATAAGTCTTCACTTAACATCATTGACAGGTGCTTGAAAACTGGTCATAGGTATATATATTTATGGTCACGTGATGTTTTGATACACGCATACGGAGGGATAAATTGGGGATGGTTAATTGGTACAAAAATACCGTCAGCGAAACCCATTTTACCATAGGTTGACATCAAAAGAGTTCAGCTTCTATGGCTTTTGGTAACTAAAACGTCAACAAACTTGTAAATAAAGATCAAAACACTTCTAATATTAAATGCTGAAATAAATTTCAGCTATTCATACGTTTAAGATTAATAAAAGCTAGTAAAATCATTATTTACCTACTTATTTCAGTTTAGGGTTGCAGTTGACCACAGCCTATCCTGTCAGCTCAGGACGCAATGTGGGAACCAGCCCTGGACAGGGCGCCGTCGCATTGCAGGTGCACTCACACATACCCACAGTTACTCAGACTGGGACCACATAGACACGTCAATCAACCTCACATGCACAGCCTTGGGAAGTGAGAGGAAACTGGAGCATCCAGAGAATATCAATGCAGACATGGGGAGAATACATAAGCTCTACACAGACAGTGAACCCCAATTGGAATCAATTTGTTTTTTCTCATCAACATCATAATGAAATGACATTGAATGAAACGTCGTTATTCAAAGACCTGTTGTACTCAGTTCTAAACATTTCAGAATTAAGAGATCTACA
Organism: Symphalangus syndactylus; assembly: GCF_028878055.3. Lineage (NCBI taxonomy): Eukaryota > Metazoa > Chordata > Mammalia > Primates > Hylobatidae > Symphalangus > Symphalangus syndactylus. The sequence continues at coordinate 106,911,662 of NC_072438.2, forward strand.
CACATCCTCTTCTATATAATGGAGTGGGTCTCTTAAAATTTCCTGGCAACATACTCTTAGCCTGCCTAGGAAACACTTTAGAATACAACTGCATTATAATAAATTTTCATATTCTATTCATATCTTCATATTTCTCCCTCTACTTATTAAGGTATAGTCTTGTATATGTAATCCTTCAGTTCCTGAACAAGGTGAACATATGATCTCATGATGTGTGTTTTAATTTCTTAACTTTGTTGAGATTTGGGAATGTGAGGATGATGGAAAGGAAAGAAAGGAATTCAGCAGCTATAAAAGAAATCTGACCTTTAATTTTTTTATTGAATTTGTTTCTTGTTTTATTTTTCCTTCCTTTGCACAAATGAGAACTTCTAGTTTTACAAAGGGTACCATCAACTTTAGGACAAAAATTTGTATTTGTGGCATAACACAAGTTGGAGACACAATGATTTAGAGATTGCATATCAATTTTATCAAATAAATGTGATAAAGTAGGTGATATGCACACACACACACATTTGTAGTGACAAAACCATTGACACAGATACCCAGATGGCACTTAATGTACTTTCAGCCTTAAATTCTTTCTCAAGGACAAGCCATTTGTTTGCAAATGATTTAGCATTCAAAAATGATTAAACACGGGAAAAAATGCATTGCACATAAAGTTCAGATTACAAGTGAATTAAAGTCACACTAATATAACTATAATTTATAATGAATTCAAATGGCTTTCAGAAGGGTCATCTGTGGAAGGTGAAGAGCAATCTGAATTTATTTTTCTGGTAACTGGTCACAGCAATGTTTTCTAGACTAGTGAGTGAGTGCTCATACAGCACCATGTGTGTTCAACAACACATAAAGTTGGATGACAAAATCTACTTTAGTGAGAAGGTAGCTATTTCCAGGGGCACCAATAGTAATGTCAGTTTTGAGTCTTGGGTTTGCTTTTGTTTGTTTACAAGGCGATGAAATGTTTAAGGAAAAAATAAATTCTACCAATCCATGTTGAGTGAACATTTCAATCCTTGTAAAGACCAAAGTCAGCTGCCACCATGCCATGCAAACCTTATAGTACATGACATGTTAAATCGGTAACCTCGAAAGGGACTTCTGAGAAGCTATGAGTAAAAGGCACATACAAAATGCCTCTGAGATGAATTCACAAATGAAATGGAAAAGGATAACTGTGTACATCCAAGAAGAATAGTAATTAACAGAAAACAAGAACACTTCTAAATTGAAAGAATCCCTAAAGTAAAAGAAGACCAAAGAAAAAGAAATAAAGATGAGAAGTGAAATGAGGCGGAAATGGTGAGCGACAAGGAGATACACTGAGAAAAAAAGTAGCTAAAGTTAGTGTGTTATTATTTCAGCAAAATTAAGTATATCAATACTGAGAAATATGACTTGAAATAGATTCAGTACCTCAAGCAGAAACATAAACAAATAACATCTGGGTTTTTCTTTTGATAACCAGTATTTTAAATACAAAAATCTAAAAATTTTGTCTTTGTGTAAGAGTTACACATTTATCATACCAATCAATAACAAAAAGGCGCTATAAATACTGTATGGAAATAAATGTCCTAACAGATGTTAACCAGACATCAGTCTTCACCGGTAAGGATTAGATTTGAAGGTGTTTGCAGATAATTAAAACTTGTTTTTATAACATAACTTAGCAGCTAAGTAGTATAATGAAAATGGGATATTCAAATTATAAGATATAAAATATTAAAGATAGAAGAACATGTTTATTTTTTCAATATAAATATTGTTACAGCTCAGAGAAACAGTATGAAATCTCAGGGCTCATGAAAGGCCACATTCTAGAGATAGTGATTGACAGGTATGGTAATTCCCCTACAGCGTGGTGCCTGTTGTCATGGAGTAGCATGTCTCCTACAGGGTACTACCAGCAGGTTCATGTAGGAAGAGCCAATAGTCCATGTGAGAAACCCCGGAAGGCTAAAGATAGAAGGAAATATTTGTGCCACGTTGAAGAGCAAGTTCACCAGGTGAATTGGCATGTGGCTAGGGTACAACTTCCCATACATATATAAATAATGAAACACACAAAAAATTATCAGAAAAGTATTTTATTATTATTAGAGTCACGATTAGCACTCTCCTCATCAGGAGAGTTTTAGGTTTTTTTCTAGCCCTACTCTATACTTTTTAAACACAGTCTCCAAGTTTCAAAATAAAAGTTTCTTATTTTTAATTCAAATCTCAATTACAATAAAACAAAAACCGAAAATGTAGAAGTTCCTTATTTTGACCATCTATATATCATACACAACAAAAAGACTGATAAAATTCCACTAAACACAACAGCTAGATCCGTATTCCCGTTACTGCTTAAGCCCATTCCAATAAGGATTTTATACCAAATCTGCCCTTGCCAAGGCTACCTGGGGCCTTCATTTTATTATTTGCAATGGACAATTTTAACTTCACATCCATGTTGGCTTCCTTACATCCTAGATGCACATACAGCCAGATTTTTTTCCATCAGATGTGATTTGATCCTCCAAATTCGGAATGCCTTGATGACCTCCTCTTTATCTAAAGATCACTTTAAAAAGCCTGAAGTATTTGGCTCTTCCCTAAATCTTTGGCCAGATGTAATGTCATCCTCCCATTGGCTTTCTTTGTCCAAACTACATTAGCCTTATCTCAGATCTTCAAACAAGTTATATTTCCTGCCTAAGATCTTTCTATGAGTGAGTGAAAGGTGTGACGAAGATAGTTCCTCTTTGCCCCCAAAGGTTTCATTGATCACGCTGATAATGAATTTACTGTTATTTTAATCTCTTACTGTTATACTCAGGCTTAAATTCTCTACCCTACACACTTCAGTTGACATAATTTTAATTTCCACTGTGATGCTTCTCTCTCTTCTGTCAACACTCTCTCCTCACAGGGTTTCATCCAGATCAGGAGTCAGTAACATTTTTGACAAAGAGCCAGATAGTAAATATTGCAGGCTTTGTGTTGCCAAGAGGCAAATTTATGGAACTATCTCTGCTGAAAAATTTCCCTGTATTTTACATTTTAGACTTATAAATGCCACACGTACTTATAACTCATGAGCCATACAAAAATAGGTGGCAGACCAGATCTGGCTCATGGGCTATAATAGTTTTCCAACCCCTCACCTAGATTCATGACTTTAGGCATGCTCTATAGGCTACGATGATCTAACTCACATCTCTAGCCAAGTCAACTTGTCAGTGCCTACTTGATGTCTCCACTTGGATTCTAACTAGCGTCTTAATTTAAGATTAAAAAATGTAAAATCAATCACACATACGCACCTACCCACACCTCTGTCACTTGCAAACTGCCTCATGTCATCAAGACTTTGCCATATCACTAAAAGTGACCATAATCCCCCATGTCCCTAAATCCAAATACCTTGATATAATTCTTGCTCAGTAAATTCAATCATCTTCAAATCAACTTCCAATCTCAACTGATTTTCTCCAACTTTATTGCTACACTCATAATCCCAACTACCATCATCCTTCAACTGGACAGGTGCAATAGTCAGCTAAATGAACCCCCTTCCTTCACTAGTGTACCCTTCCACAATAGTACACCCTCCTAAGAGCTAACCTCATCGTATCACACATCCATCATACACTTTTCAATGTAGTTAATTTATATTCACATTTTGATATAAGATCTAGATTTGGTCCCTGAGAACACTCATGTAATCTCTCTCCATGCTCTTCCTTCATGGACATTCCAGCCAAACCGGCCTTCTTTTCTTTGTAAGAAACTATCAAGCTCTCTTTTTAAATTACAGAATCTTTATATCTGCCCTTCTTTCTGCTCAGAGCACCCCAGATCTTCAAAGTACCTTCCTCTTTGTCTTCACTCAACTCTCAAATGAAATATTACCTCCTCAGAGAGAAAAATGCTCTGAAGTACCTACAGCCAGATCAGTGCCTTCCTCCTTGACAGTTTTACTCAGCCATGTTATCACATGTAATCTTCTTCGTAGTAGTGTACTTTATAGCCCTTCACACCATTGCTTTTTTTAGGTATTTGTATGTCTTCCTCCTCTTTCCCTCCTCACTACAGTATAGCCAATTGTGTCTTTGCCTTCTTCACTGCTATATCCCCTAGTGCCTGGTAGGCTTTCTATAAACAGCCATTTATTGACTTATTGACTACATGTATATGCTAATCCTTTTTACTAATTGTTGTTACACTATAAATTTCTCTTCTCCCTCTCTTCGCTTCCCTCTTCTCATGTCCCTTGATGCTTCCTACTCAATATTAACATGGACATCATTTTGTGTCTTCAGCATTTCTCTTTTCATTATATTATGATAGGTTAATTTTCCTAAGAAAACACTATTTTGACAAAAGCAAAGCATTAAAGTAAAGCAGCATAGGATCAATTTTTTCCTATTGAAAAGGAAACACCATCTTTCCGAGAAGACAATTCCACCAGGAAACAAAAAAAACACACACATTTCCGGTAAGTCCTAGTTCCCAAGACTTGAAGCCAGTATGTTTTTCCACTTTCAAGTATCCTTGACTGTAGAGATAAAAGGTATCCACTTAGAGATATTAACTCATTACCACTGCCTAAATTTGGTTTCCAGAAACACAACTTAATATGACATCAATGGATGTGATAATCATTTGAAAGTAGCTTTATCAAAATCATCCAACAGAACAAGTTACTTTCCTAATTAGCATCCTCGGTTAAATACCTAAATCTGATGAATAATAAGTTATGCATTATGCTAAATTGCATTGGCTCACTATCTTAGAATGCTTTCAAACTAATTAAAAATGAGATATTCAGTGATGAGAAACATAAAAAGATAAAAACCTATTTCAATCAGTTTAAATTAGAATTTAACATTTCTTCAATACGCTCTTTTGTAGTCAATTGCAAGAGTAATAAAGCAAAATTATTGAGTCTATAATAGTGACCGTTCAAAATTCATAGTGAATTATTAAAAAGAAAACTAAGGTCCCTGCCAACTTTCCACCTCACTTCAAAGCATAGCCAAGGTCATTACAACAGCAAGTAAAAGACTCCACACAATTCCCACTTCTTCGCCTCTATACTGTTACTTCTGGAATCTTCTACTGCTCCAAATTGTGTGTTTGCTCCAGACTCAGCAGTTCTCACCACCTTGTTCTTCCAATTGCCATCTTCTCTGTGCGGCCTTTCTTGACTACCCAGTTAAAAATTATCCTATCAAAATTATCTGATCCCCATCCAGGATTACTTTTCACCATCTAACTTACGATACTTTGCATATTTATGTGGCTCATTGTCTGTTATCTGTCTCCCTAAGTTAGAATGCGAGCTTCATGATGGCAGAGTTTTGGTCAATTTCCTTCACTCAATAATTCCTGACCCAAAGTAAACACTTCATAAGTATTTTTTGAATATACTAATATATAGTCCGAATTATCAAGGAACTTATAAATAAATAAAGACACAACCCAGCATATAGTGCAGCTTGAGAAATGTTGATAGTGTGGTACAGGAGGAGGTATGTAAACTATGAGAAGCAACAGTTAAATAAGAAGCAATCCAGAAAGACACACAGTGTGGGTGACATCTGAGTTAAAGGACAGAAGGTAAGAAGATAACCAGATGGAGAAAAGAGAGGAAGATCTTACAAACAAGCATCAGAAGTTACCATAAGAAAAGCAAGTACAAAATCATCAGAAGAAAAACAATTGCATCCCAGTTATTACCACAAACATAATTAACTATGAAAACCCAGAACAGTTCATGCTTTGATAATGCTAAAGTTGATACGTAGATTAAGATGTGATATAACAATCTGCAAATCTTAGTTTTCAGAAAACCTTTTTAGGCAAGATATGATGATTTAAGGAAGAAAAGTTGCTGATGGATGAGGCATGTTTTCCCTTAAAGACAAACACTATGAAGACTGCGTACAGCCTTTATAATGGAAAGGTGCCACGTTTTTTCTTTTTTAAGTCCTTGGAATCTCAGTTGGCAACTTTGAAATTCATGTGTAATTCATGAGTTTTTTAAAAGAAATGTAATAAGTAACACAAGTGATTCTAGAGCTTGTCTTTAGGCTGAGGTAGATATTGGCATTATAAATTGAAGTGCTAGAAAGGAACAATAAGAATTAAGAATAAGCAGTAATTTCTGCCAAGATCTGTGGCACCCAGTCTCACACATAAGGCTTTTTGGAATCTCTTGGTTTCCAAGGTTCAGGCTCTCATACTTTAGTTTGTACATAAAGGACTTAAGTTATTCTTAAAGCACAGTTTTAGCACTTCACACCAGGAGATGGTTATGAGACTGATCACAGGATAAAGTGAAATAGGATGTGTGCCTACTTGTAGAAGGAACCTCGTTCCTTTTGCCATTCTATTCCTACTTTTCTGGCAGGAAAGTCCTAGAAAAAATTTCATATACAGATTAATTTTAAACAATTTACATTATATTTTACTATTAATAGCTTCTAGAATATCTTAGCTTAGGCTGGCCCTGGTGGCTCACACTTGAAATCCCAGAATTTTGGGAGGCTGAAGTGGGCGGATCAACTGAAGTCAGGAGTTTGAGACTAGCCTAGCCAACATGGTCAAACCTAGTCTCTACTAAAAATCCAAAAATTAGCCGGGTGTGGTGATGCGTACCTGTAATCCCAGCTACACAGGAGGCTGAGGCAGGAGAACCATTGAGCCTGGGAGGTGGAGGCCGCAGTGAGCCAAGATTGTGTCACTGCACTCCAGCCTGGGCAACAGAGCAAGACTCTGTCTCACAAAAACAAAAAACAAACAAACAAAAAAAGAGTATCTTAGCTTATATATTTCTCACATCTGATCCTACCACTTTACTTCTTTTTTCCTGTTTATACCAATTATTTCTATTCCTCTTTACATATAGGCAGAAAGATAAGACTAAAATGTGTCATAGACAATGACATCTAGTAAATTGACGTATTCTTCATGTTTAATTCCACAACAGATTTCAAATACAACCAAAATCTCCAAATAAAATCTTAATTCTAAATTGAGTGCTTGTACAGTCTTCAAATATGTTCAAATAGAACATCAAAGCTCAATAAAAATAGTTATATCACTTGGGATGGTGTTTAAAATATTTTTTCCTAAATAAATTCAGCTTCAGAGGATGAGAAAACCTTCGTTAGGAGATGTTTTAAAGAACAAATTAAGTTAAATGTGAAGGAAATCATACTTTATTTTGTTGAATAGTAAGATTTTTTTGTTGCTATTGTGAATTAATGCCATCCAAATATTGAGTGATGTAATTCAATTTAGTAAAAGAAAAAAGTCTAAATTATCAACTTCTTTCCTTATAAAAATGAAATATGCTATAACTTGCATTTTTTCCATGGCAATGACCCTGATGATCAGAGAGGTTAAAACCTAAAAACATTTAAAATCATCTAATCTAAATTATAAAAAAGAAATCCCTTTCTTCAGAAAAAATAATTTTTTAAGGAAGCACTCATAAACAAATCTCTACTAGTAGATATACAGCATACACATCTCTTACTATCTCCCATGCAGACTGCATAAAAAGGCGTGCTGGCTACTTTTAAGAAAACAACATTCAGATGTCTGGAAAGTATCTGAAATGCATGATTAATCTACACAGATAATTTTCTCAAGAAACCAAATTTTGAAGACAAGTAATTCAAAAGTCTATTGTCTATAAAGTAAATCCGCTGGTATACTTAAACTGCTGTAATCCTTTCTCTGTTTACCTTATAGTGTGCACCTCTCAAGCTATGGGAATGCATGTCTTCTCTAAGAAGAGCTGACTTCTTTTGTAGGAAAAAGCTGTTGGAAATGACTGTTAGGATTTCAAATGTTTGGGAGTGTGTATTCATGTGGGTTTTACGTGTTGAATATTTGCATTTGTAATTTTAAGATGCTTAAATCAAAAACTAAAATGACCTATGCAACATAATTCTGCCATAGGATAAATTAAATTCAATTAAATGTTCCCATACAAATTATTATCTACCACAATGTAAAAATATTTATATATCACAAAGATGTAAGAAACACTGACTTCTATTATACAGCAGAGTTCAATTTCACTACTACTTAGCTTGATGATATTTTAAGGTCATGTCTCTTGGAATACACATTCAATATTCATTGCCAAACGTCTGAGCTCACCTCTCTTGAAGCAATATTCAATTATCAAAGGAAAATAATTTACCAAGCAACCTCACAAAACACAAACTCTAGGTAGCATCAAGGTTTTTCAAAGTGATTATTCCTTACTGGTCGAGATCCTAAGATATTAAAACTCATAGATCACATGATCTGAGATTTTCTAATTGAAAAGCTGTAGCTGTAAACCTTTCATTCAAAGTCGGATACTACTTTCAGCTGTCAAAAGAATTATGCAATCACTTAAACTTCTGGAATGAAAGAGAAAATGAAGGGAACAATAAAAGTAACTGAAATGCACTGAGAAATGAACATAAGGAACCAAATGGAGGCAAAGACAGAGAGAGAGAGAGAGAGGGCTGTTTATCTAACCTTCCCTTCTTGAGTGGGTTTTCTCTGATATCTCTAGAGAACAATTGGATGTGTAACAATGAAATACAAAACACAAGATACTGTCTTCGTATAATTACTTGTAATGATTCCAAGATGGCATAATTTGAGAACTTGCTAAATAGGACAACAAAGTGATCTGCTTTTCCAAAATTTTGCCCCTTAGCTTATATATTATTTCATGGTGAAGATCAATAAAACTGAAAATTGGAATTGCCAGATATTATCAGATTTTATTTTTTGAATGCTTAACAGCTGACCCAAAATCTGGTCATAAAAATGGAAGTTAAATTAAATTGTCCTCAAAATTTAAGTTTGCTACATTTGTAAGAACCACTTGCTTCTTCAAAATCTCAAACTTTCTCATATCTAGCAGCAAATTGAAATTAGGAATTTAAGCATGTAAATTCATCATGGAAACCAAATTGATTAAAATTTTCTGTGTATTCATGATAATGTTTAAAATTTTTGCTACATTTAAACCCTAAGTTAGTTACAAAAACCCTAAAATTATGCTTGTTTAAAAACTTGGGCTAACTTGCTTTTGAAAACATACTGACATATTCGTTCCATTCTTCTTATAATTATTTTTTTGTCACTCCCAAGCAGCACACCATTGTATATATCCCCAAAACGGCACTTCTTTGTTAAAGCCATTAGGACAGAAATATTTTTGAGCCAGATGCAATGGCTCATGCCTGTAATGTCAGTACTTTGGGAGGCCTAGGTTAGAGGACTGCTTGAGGATAGGAGTTTGTGACCTGCCTGGGCAACATAGCAAGACCCAGTCTTTACAAATGAAATGAAAATAAAATATAAAATAAACTGGCTGGACAAAGTAGTGCACACCTGTGGTCATAGCTACCAGGAGGCTGAGATGAGAGGACCATATGAACCCAGGAGTTTGGGGCTGAGAATGAGCTATGACTGCACCACTGCACTTCAGCCAGAACTATGGGTTGGTGAGTTAGAAATAAGTTCTCAGTTCTGAATATAATAACTGCTCCTGGCACTCCCCAGAATGAGCTGGGTTTTCTTTTGCCTCTCTATAGTCCCTCTTCCTCAGGAAATACCCCCATGGTTCTGCCCGCTGTGCTATTAATTACACCAATGCTTATTATATGTCAGTTCAGTTTTATCTAGATTCTCCCAAAGTCAGTGCTGAACTTAGTTGTTTGAAAATGTATATATTGTAATAGTTACCAAAAAGACCAAATACAGCTAGATATTTATGCTATTTGTTTTATTTCCATCGTAGGTATATTTCCTTTTAAAATTCATATATATCTTTCTCTAAGGATTGTCTCCGTTTTCAGATGTTAAGCACTTTCTCATGCACACACCACCTAAGCAGCAAAGACAGAGTCCACGTCAGGGAATGTCACATTCAGGATAAGTACCTATTATTCTGTAACTCAGAAGTAGGAAAATGGATGTCCTCAAGCAGATGCTTTTCTTGACAGATACAAAAATTTGACAAGGATCACTGACTGACTTCCAACCCACCATTCATCACTTTTATCTTATTTTGACCCTAAGGGTCCCAGAGGGATAATGGCACTACATTCCTATTTAGAATTCAGATTTCAGATTGCATTTCTTATATCATTGTTTATAAGTAGTGGTTGCACACAGTCGCGATAATACTATGACATTAATCTACATTCCTCGTTAAATCGATTTTTGTCTTCCGTTTTTGAGCTTAGCTACAATTTCTCACACGGTTTCTCTAGGAAGATTCCTCAATGACTGAAACATTTAGAACATGGTCGATTCATAAATACGACACTGGGATTCCCCAATGACTGAAACATTTTGAACATGGTCCATTCATAAATACGACACTGGGATTCCCCAATGACTGAAACATTTAGAACATGGTCCACTCATAAATACGACACTGGGATTCCCCAATGACTGAAACATTTAGAACATGGTCCATTCATAAATACGACACTGGGATTCCCCAATGACTGAAACTTTTAGAACATGGTCCATTCATAAATATGACATTGGGATTCCCCAATGACTGAAACATTTAGAACATGGTCCATTCATAAATATGACATTGGGATTCCCCAATGATTGAAAAATTTAGAACATGGTCTATTCATAAATATGAAGAGCTTGTGTAGAAAGTATAATTTACTTATCCTATTATGCTTAAGAAATTATGTGAAATAATGTGAAAATAATCTTAAAACATTTGCATGCATATTTGCTGCAAGAGTCATCTTTCATTGATACTTAATCATAATCATGGACATGGTGGGTCCCAATAACCAATATTTAATGCAAGACTGTAAATTTAATAGAGAGAAAACCTTATTTATAAATTTTCATGTGTTCTTTTCTTGACAATAAGGAGCTGTGAGATTTGTATTTTAAAAGATACTTAGTAATAAAAACTTTAATTTTTAAAACTTTTATTTTTAAATTCTGCTTAATTGCATAAAAGTTAAAAGGTAATATTTAATATTTAATGAGGCTTATTGAGCTAAATGATGATATGCAGCTTGGGTTATACTTGCAATTATAAGATTTGCTCATTATACCTAAGCAATCTCCTTCACTCAATCTAGCTACCACTAAGGAAGCAAAATTCCCTGAATCATAGTATCAAAGCATTCCATTATGTTTTCTATTAAGTTGTTTTGTTCTTTGAATCATTGTCTATTTTAATTTATCCTTTTAGAAAGAAAACAAATTACTTAACTTGCATTTCCCACTAGAAGCTTCACTACAGCTAGACTTGGAATTGATTTCAGGCCATTTTTTAATAAATGATGGTCCCTAGTGAAAGATAGAATACTTGAGCCATCAATATTGAGTAAATAAAAGGGTTTGGGTAAATAAGAGAGAAGATACCTATTTTTCTCAAATATTTTAAATATCTAATAACCTATTCCTCATCTAAAACAAGCCACAATTACTGGAAATGATGGTCAGAGGAAGGTATTAGCAACCCTGTGTAATACTACATGTCATGTTGGATCACTATTACAGAGAAACAGTTGTCATGCTGCATTTTAGTAATTCTACACATCACCAGAGAAATAGACAACTCTTATAGCCAAAGAAATCCAACGTAGCTACTGTCTACATATTCTTGTTTTAGACCTTTGGTGAAAAAAACTACTATGTGTATTGAATATATTTTACATTAGTTTTATCACAAAAGAAAAATGAGAATTCTATTAGATGCAAATACAAATTCTGAATGACAGGAAAGAAAAATTAAAATCAAAGCTGATCTTAATTAACAAAATGTATTATCTGCTTACATGTATATACAACTGTTCATATACAAAGGCACAGATGCATTTGTGGTTTTGAAAAAATATCTATTTCATTTCAAATCTTCATTGAACAATATTACATATGGCAAGAAAGCTGATCTTTTTGAAGGATCTTTTAAAAAGTGTTAAACTTTATTAGATACTCCAAACTAGCAAAGCTCAACTTCATCACAATTATATAATAACACTGCACACTTTCAATTTTATCTGGAGAAATATATCTATCCCTTGAAATAACTCTGTAAACTTCCTGCTCACAGATTTCATTTCAAGCCTTGAAAATGCAGAAAATCAATGCTGAATATACTTGCCCCGAAAGGAAAAGAAAATTTCAGGGGTGTCAGGATGTTTTATCACATAAAGTACAGAATTGCAATTTGTATCTGAGCAGGCAACACACCTCCAAAAATAATACAATACTTATCACAAAATACATTCACAGATACTAGATTTGGCACAAACCACTCCATACAGCTATTGATGAAATCAGTATTGAAAGCCTTATTCCAAAATCTATGGCCCTTTTCTACTCTCCAACTGACATTTCAGGATGCCACAACCTTGCAGCTCCACTCTCTCATTAATTTCCCCTAAATACCCTTGGCAGAAGAACGAGAAACGTCACATTTTTCATTTAATTTCTAAAGAACATCACATCCTTTAAGAATAGGTTCTTGAAATTTTAAAATGTTAAACATAAAAACCCTAAAGAGACAAACATCCAAAAACATAAAAACCCTAAACAGACAAACGTCCAAAAACTTTTCTTCAAAATCACAACAACTTTATATGCTACGTGTTCCTGTAAAATACCACATACACAAACTCACAGGCACACCCACCCACCCAAAACCCACACACTCGAATTTATATGGCCTCGTAATACCTCACATATATATACATGTCACCTAATGCAACAGAGACACACGCATATATATGGCCTCATAATACCTCACATATATATACATATCATCAATTACAACAGAGAAAAGCCAATTTCAGAAACATGGCTTCAATTTTGATGCATTTACTCACACTTAATTCTATTTCAATTTAACTGCAGAGATATTACAATACCCTGTAACAAAAACCTGACGGAAGATTGTAACAAATTGCTTAAACATCAAACCAAACACTAAACATAATTTCATCACAAAGTGAAATTCGCATCCAACTCGCAAAGAATTAGAAAATCCTTGCACTTACCTTGGCTTTGTCCATTCCCCAGATGACCCCAAAACACCACCGTCATCATCAACAGCCCCGGAGCCCACGTCCACATCCTTCTAGTGACACGCTCGTGTCTTCTGGCCATTGCATCTTAAACTCTGCATATTCAGTGGGGTGGATGTGAAAGTACAATAAATTACATTCTTAGAGAAATACACTACGACTCAAATCCCATATCTAATATGCACTGTGCATTTCTGAATTATCCTGCCTACAAGGAGGTACATTTGAAAATCATGCTTCCCTTTAGGGTTGTCATATTGATGATTAATACGAAAGCTCATTCATTTTTAATCTTTAAGCATTCATCTGAATTCCATTTTTAATATCATTTTCCAAAACAGGCCACTTAACCTATGAATGTTAAAAAGTACTCCCGATATACATATTGGAGTTCAGTCAAGCAAAAGCATGGTGTATGGACACTACTTAAGTATAACTTGATATTTAGGCAAATTGATGAATTTAACATACCATGTAATCTCTACATATATACAAAAGGACTTTTCAACACATTTATGTAAGTTTTGCATAAATACCCTTGAAAATATTCTCAAGTTTTAAGTGGTATTCTAATTATGTCAGTAATTTTAACTGAATAAAGAGATGCATCATGTGCAAAAACTAATCTTGTTTACTTAAAATTGAGAGTAAAATTAATTATAGAAGGTACAAAACACTTGTAATTTTGATTTCAGATATATGACCCACAGGAACCTTCATATATACAAATATTATACACATATATGACAATGTATATTTGAATGTTCATTTTGAAACTGCTTTTCATACTGATACATGAAAATACTTAAATGTCCACCAAAGCAAGGTTATTTATTCATACATTTGAATGATATACAGTAGCTCAAAAGAATAAACTTGAGTTGCATGTACTAATATGGATAAGTGTCCAAAATGAATAGTGAAGCAAAACTAGCAAATTTAATAATGATAAGTTCAAAATTACACCTTTCATATGTAAACATGTGCAATAGTTAAAACTATAAATTTTATGTTGCATAAATATATAATACAGTATAATAACGCATAAGAATGAGAAACACCTTCAAGACTAAAGTTAGGAAATTACAAGACTACAATTTAAATGGTTAGTAGGTGGAATTTTAAATCAGAGGTTACTCCTAAATCCCAATTTTTCCACAGTTGACAAAATAACGGAGTTAAGAAAAATAAACTTAATGATTTCCAGAATGAATGCTTTATTCAAAATGCTACGTAATTACAATTCTAATAAACTTGCAAGGGAATCCAGTCACCCAGAAATTTTTTATGCCTTTCTCCTACATCACGAAAGGGGAAGATTTAATTACCAACTTTGCATTACTTAACGTCAGACTCATAGTATCAGAGCTAAAGAGAAATTTAAGAAACACCTAACTCAACCTCTCCATTTTAAATGACCAAATGAGTTGAGAAGGTTACAATGACATTTCTAAGTTCATATGTAAAAACAGAATTTTGATGACAATGACAGTTTAAGTACTAATAAACACTCCTGGAAAAGTTACTGTAATCCAGGTTATTTTACTGTGCTAAATGCCTTACATTCTTTACCCAATTCAGTTTTCACAGAAATCCTATGAACAAAGCACTTCCAAAATTTACCACTTCACAGCTAAGAAAACAAGGCTTAGAGAAATGCTACACGATCCCCTAGTCATGAGGTTAGTAGGTACCACTGTGGAGACTGAGGCAAAACAGGACGATTTCAAAGCCTATGCTCTGAACAAGTAAACACTAAGCAGGAATTTAGTTCTAGATCTCCCAGTTGTAGTCCAATAATCAGCCAAAAAATGGTGCTGAGAAGAGGGGAAAGAAAGATGTCTTGTATGTGGAGCCTCATGTATTTGATCCCAAATACATCTTCATATTGAAAATCATTAGAGCACAAGGCAAAAGAATTATTAGTTTGTTTCTAAAATCATCAACCTTTCCCAAGTTGAACATACAAATATATTTTATCATATATATACTATATGTGTGTATAGCGTGTGTTTATCTAAGTATTCCTGTGGTTTATATATCTGGATGTGGAATTACAAGTGTTTTGTGGTTTATTATTTATTTATTATTATACTTTGAGTTTTGGGGTACATGTGCACAATGTGCAGGTTTGTTACATATGTATCCATGTGCCATGTTGATGTGCTGCACCCATTAACTCGTCATATAGCATTAGGTGTATCTCCTAATGCTGTCCCTGCCCCCTCCCCCCACCCCACCACAGTCCCCAGAGTGTGATGTTCCCCTTCCTGTGTCCACGTGTTCTCATTGTCTCCCTCTGTTGCTCTGGCTGGAGTCAGTGGTGTGATCATAGCTCACTTCAGACTCCAAGTCCTAGGCTCAAGCGATACTTTTGCCTCGGCCTCTCAAGTAGCTCGGACTACAGGCACGCACCACCATCCCCGGCTAATTTTTTTACAGAGATGGGTCCCACCGTGTTGCTTGACTGGTCTCAGCCTCCTTAAGTCAAGGGATCCTCCCACCTGGACTTCCGAAAGCACTGAGATTACAGGTGTCAGCCACCGTGCGTTTTTTGATTTCTTCAATTAATTTTACTTATACACTTGATTACACAAGATTAATTTTGTGTACATAATGAATCTCTTTTGAGGTTTAAGTTACTGATTAATTAGAGTACCACTTAACAAGCGTGTCATCCCAGCACTTTGGGAGGCTGAAGTGGGCGGCTCACCTGAGGTCAGGCATGAGCCACCGTGCCCGGCTTACACACATTCTTTTCACTCCTGCTTGCAGATCTCTGTTCCCTTCTAATTCCAGTGGAACCACTTTCACTTAGTATCAAAATATCCAGATCCACTCATCAAAGTGTAAATAATCCTCCAGCAAATTACCTTTGCAAATCTATTTTTATGTAATATTTCCTTAACTTCTTCTTACCTACATCCAGTAGTCATTTTACACGGCAGAATTTTTTCTATTTTATATAGAACTGAGGCAGTATTTGAAAAAAATCTCAAAACACTCTTCAGGAAGGACTGGCATCTAAAACACCAGTTCCAATATATATTTCAGTAACATTTTAAAGGACAGATGCTTTTCAAAATGTTATTATAATTTAAAAAAATGTAACCTTCCTCTCTGAGTTCATGTTTATGGAAAACTAATATTTCATAAATGCCAAGTTACTATGATGTATTATCTAAATGCTGCCCCTGCCATTCTATAAATACAAAAATCATAACCTTCTAACTAACTTTGGTATTAGTCAACAACTGTGCTGATGAAAAGTAAAATCAATTCATTTAAAATAATTTTCCATGAACAAAATCAAGTAACTTGTAAGTAGTATGGTAGATGAACCAAAAAATAAAGTAACATTAACCAGAAAGACATGCCATGGACTTCTCTAATCTTTTTTTGGAACACCCTTTTCATGCATATGAAAATAAAAATTAAATATAAAATACCTACTTTATGTATGTACTTTTACTTGTGTCTATTGTTCTTTAAAGATTAAAATAACTCCTAAAGCCTGGATAGCTGAGCCCATTGTGCTCTTCTGCCCATAAAATAGATCGGATGTGCAGTGAAAGAGGTAAAACTTAGGCTTTCAGGTTAGTTATGACGATGGAAACACAATTCTATTCAATAGTGTTCATCTTGGTCTTTCAAATGTTTAAGGTCACAAGGCAAAAGAGAACAGACTTTAAGAATGTTCGTGTATTACTTCTCGTCTTACCCAATAGCTACATTAGTTCAATTAGGCCAGTGTTTTGGAGTAAACAGCACTGTGAAATGTGTCGTGGAGTCCGGAGGCTCCACCACCTACCTCCATGTAGTTGTTCTGTCCGATGGAGCCTAGAGTAATACCTTAGGAGATGCATTACATCTACAGGTACCAACCAGGAAGGGTAGTCTTGAATTAAATGGCTTTAGAACACGTTATAAGAGCAAATCGAAGCTTCTAGGTATTAGAACCACTTCAATCACAGAGCGTCTCTGGGTTCTATCTGTGGCCAGCATCAAGTATCTGTCTGCCCTCCCCGAATGCTTTCTCTCATCATGTGGATCTTCTAGATGGTCTTATTCTTCCCCAGCCAGCCAACTTGATCAACAAGCCTAGGTATATTAGATATGTATAAAGTTGGTTCTTAAATAAAGTCCATTTCTGTATCTAGGTAAGTAATGTCTTCAGACTTACAATTTCATTGATATCTAGAAAGAGTGCCTCTAGTTAGCTTCTAGTGTCAGTTTTTCTAGCAGCTTCTTTAAAAACAAAAATCCTCTCTGGAACAAAGCTTCCTTGCAAGTATTGCTGTTGGCAATAGTCCTCTTTACTGAAATGCTTATCCGGTGAAACTTGCGCTGTGCCAGTGAGCCTGCAGGTTGATGGTCCTTTTGTTCAACTTCTCCATTATAAAGCAACCTCTCTGATCACCCTTTTAAAACTAAAGACCAAAGAATCAAATGAGATCAGGAAGTGACCAGAGCTCACAGGTCATCAACTCCTCTTCTTAGCATATTATAGCACACAGTCTAAGCCCGAAAAACACAGCAGAACCCATTACAGCTCTCGAGTTCCAGTTATTAACATTGATTTTTTCCAATGGGAAATTTTCATTAGAAGCTATCACAGGACTCACATTCAGTAATAACTTAGATTAGGATACATACTGGAGCCTTTGTCCTTAGAGTAGGTGCCACTGAGTCACTATTAAAAGGAGTCTTTTTGATCTTAGTAAATTCTCACAGGGCTTATCTCAGTCTAAACTGTAACTGGCCTTTACTAGTGATGTCATGTGTAGTTCAAATTAATATTGTAATGTATATAAATTGTATATATAGGTATAATACATGCATGTATTTACAATTATTTATTTTATTTTATTTTTTAATAAGATAAAAGTTAGAGGTTAAAATATGACTCTAGGCCATTGTGCTTTAGAATGAAGAGCACAGACATGGGTTGGAAATGTAAATTTTGGCCCAATTTAATTTCTGTGACAAATTCATTAATGTCTTCAAGGTTCAGGCTCTATGTATGAGACAAATGAAAACAGCTCTAAGATTCCTGAAAACCCTAAAATATTAAAATTCCACTCTGCCATTAGTTCAGATAAATCATTTGCCAATTTGCCCCACAAGAACCAGGCATCTTTAAATGGTAACACAACATGCACTTCTCTCTCCCAAAGTGTGGTGCATAAACGTTCTGCTTCTCAATAACACAGGATGCCTGCTAAAATGTGCTGTCAGGGGGATTAGTAAGGAAATGTTGTATCAAAACTTCTGCAGATGTGGCCCTGAAATACACATTGTAATAAATCCTCCAGGCCTCTCAAGTTAGGAATAACTGGTTTATAAAATTGTACTTACTTAAAAATTATAGATAAACAGATTTCACCGTAACCCATTCTTTCTGTTCTGAATGAAATAAGGCTCTATATTCAGACTGAATTTTCAGTGAAAAACAACTTAAAATAGTGACAAATCATCTATAAGTTTAAATGAATATAACTAGGAGACCTGAAAACTCAGGTTTAGCAGTCATCTTCCAACAGTTTGAGAGCCCACAGGAGGCACAGAGCCCTCATGTCTCTCCAGAGAAGCAGGGTGATTCTTCCCCCTAAACACCATGCAATTCTTGAAGTGAGTGAAAGCATCCCTGCTCACACTGATACCCTCTCAAGTGAACTCAAAGTTAAGCCATCTCCAGCCAGACCAGATATCCTGGCCCATATCTCATTCATTAATATATGTTGAGAAGCCTTTGTTTCTTGGAAACTACATGAAGTGAATAGGCTGTGGACTCCACTGGACATAGTGGTCTATATTTAACCAATTCCCTTCACACATATGTATCAGATGCTCTCTTAGTTACGGAGCTGCAGTGGTGAATAAGAAAGCCACAGTCCTGTACTCCCAGGGTTTCAATTCTGAAGACGAAGACAGGCACAGAAACCCAGCTGAGCAAAGAGAAGAGATTATTACAAAATGTGTTCACATGCAAAGTGAAGCAAGGGACTGAATATACAACAAGGGTTTTGGGGCGAACATTAGATACAATCTTAATTCAGATTATATAAGATTCATACATATAATTTTTATATATAGATATATTAATTTGGGCCGGGCGTGGTGGCTTATGCCTGTAATCCCAGCATTTTGGGAGGCCAAGGCGGATGGATCACTTCAGTCCAGGAGTTTCAGACCAGTCTGATCAACATGGCAAAACCCCATCTCTACTAAAAATAAAAAAGTTAGCCGGGTGTAGTGGTGTGCGCTTGTAGTCCCAGCTACTCAGGAGGCTGAGAAAGGAAAACTGCTTGAACCCAGGAGGCAGAGGTTTCAGTGAGCCAAGATTGTGCCACTGCACTCCAGCCTGGGTGACACAGCAAGACCCTGTCTCAAAAGAAAAAGAAAAAAAGAAATATTAATTTGGATTATACAGATTCTAACCACTTCTTTCAAGTGAGAATATTTAAGGTAAGACCTGAGAATAAAAAGAGTTAGCTTTTCATACACTACAGAAAGATTCGTCTTTTAGGAAAAACCCCCAGTGTTCATGGACCCTAATATATGAGCAAGATCTTGGCATGTAGAAGAAACCTGTGAATTGGATGAAATGAAAAACTGAAAAGTAGGAATCTGGATGAAGTACAGAAGGGAGAAAGACTAATGTGAGACGTGGCTGAAAGAGAAGGATATGTGAAACAGTACAGGTCTTCATTAGTAATGATGAGGAACATAAATGTTAGTCCAAGTACACCAGAAAAGTGGGAGAGTTGGAAACTGAAAGACATGTTAAGAGATCACTTTGGTTTCTCTGTAGCTAACAGGGTGTAGGAGATTAAGAATTAAAGTAGGTTGACTAAGGATGACCTAAGAAAATAAGCATAGGTAAGAAAATATGTGGCTCTGGCTAGGCTGGGGACATTGGAAATCAAAAGAGGTGGAGGAAATTACAGATGTATTTGGAACCAAAATATTTTTTAAATGAATGTTGAATTGGATATTGTCAGAATATTGAGGAAGGGCCAAAAATGACTTATAAGCGTCTAGCATGGCTGGCAGTGCCACTTACTGACATGTGGGAAACCAGGACATGTTACCTCTGAATTATTCGAGTGCTATTGTCATGTAAATCATCAACTCCCAGAATAAAGGTCTGGGCCAAACTCTAAGACTGGAAATTATGAGCTGTTTAGTAGTGTTTAGAGCTTAGAGAGAGTATGTGTGTGGAGAGAAAAGAAGAGCAATTAGGACAGAACCCTTAGAAACATCAATATTTAAAATTTGGGAAGAGAAACAGAAACAAATAAATTGTGGGAAAATGAAGCTCAGGGTAGTTGCAAGGGAATGCTAAAAATGAACTATGGCATTTGAGGAGAAAAACGTGGAAACTGAAAGCAAGAGAGTACGGATGGATCGTGAGGGAGCAGCAGCAGCTGTGTCCTAAGAAGAGTCTCAGTGAAAATGAAGGGTTGTAGGAATGAGGACATCTGGGCCAACGAGCTGGCAAGGAGTGATGTCCAGGAGGCAGAATATTTGCATCTAGATCCTGGTGGTATATACCCTTATAGAAAATGTTTCAGATTTGATGACAATAAAGTGGAGGAAAGAAAAAAAGTAATGGAAACAAAGATGTCAAAAAACGGGGAACCGAGGTTTGTACTGGTCCTTTCACGTGAAAGCTGAGCCACTAAAATGATGGCTGAACTTGCCTGAAGATGATATTGAGCAAAAGATCTACAGCCTTAAATAAATGGCAAGAGGCCAGGTGCAGTGGATCATGCCTGTAATCCCAGAACTTTGGGGGGCTGAGGCAGGCATATCACCTGAGGTCAGGAGTTCGAGACCAGCCTGGCCAACATGGCGAAACCCCGTCTCTACCAAAAATACAAAAATTAGCTGGGTGTGGTGGTATGCACCTGTAATCCCAGTTACTCAGGAACCTGAGGCAGGAGAATCACTTGAAACCGGGAGGAGGAGGTTGCAGTGAGCCGAGATCACACCATTACACTCCAGCATGGGTGACAGAGCAAGACTCCATCTCAAAAAAAAAAAAAAATAAGACCAGAGTGCCCAGGAGGGAGGTCTGTTGATGATGGTAATACCAAAGGGGCATGGCCGATATTTCCAAGGGGTTTGAGTTTCAAAGGAACAGTCTAATTTGCAAGGAGCGGAGAAATTAACAGTCTAGAAGTTGTAACGGGAACCAAGAACAACCACCTCGGCTTCCAGCCATAGGTATGTGGAGGGTGAGAAAAAGACCTGTCTCAATTTATGAAAGCTAGAGGAAAAACTGCACTTTAGTATCAACCAACTTTTGTTTTAAGATAATTACAAACCAATATGGAACTTAGCAAGAGTCAATTTTGACAGTTTCCTGCAGCTTAGTAAATTCTGCACAAAATTAAGATTTAACACAAAAGTAGAGAAAAATTTTAATGGCATAGCACATTTCTTCACAATTCCTTAAACCAAATAATTCCCTGTTCTTCTAACTCTCACCTTACACTATCAACTAGGCTTCTTATTCAATGAACGGTTTAAGTCTACTAAGACACACACACACACACACACACACGTCTTATCCAGCTGCAGATCTCATTTTTGAAGGTACACTGAAAGTACATAGATCATTCTATAATCATCAACTATGAAGATTGTGAGCAACTGGAACAAGTATTCTTGGAAAAGAAGTTTCCTGTGTATAAGAAAAAAAAGAGTCCAACTCTGGGAACTGACTTGGCTGAGTCATCATTATATGCCACTGGCAAGAAATCAAGAAGTAACTCAGGACTGATAAACTTTGTTAAAGGAAATGGAAACAGCCTATCTGTGAGGCTTAATTCTTGATAATCTGGCCAAGATATAGCATCTGGATAAGAGTTCACTGACTCAACTAAATTTTGTGAAGGTGAAGTACTTGTTAAAATGAAAGATCTATTTAGAGAGAAATAAGTAGACATAATGTCTGCACTATGGATAGGTGTATACCTGTTTTTTGCAAAAACAGTTTGTATCTTTGAAATGCTGGTTTGCCCTGGACAGAGCTAACTTAAATAGAGACCTGGCGCGGTGGTTCATGCCTGTAATCCCAGCACTTTGGGAGGCCGAGGAGGGTGGATCATGAGGTCAGGAGATCGAGACCATCCTGGCTAACACGGTGAAACCCCGTCTGTACTAAAAATGCAAAAAATTAGCCGGGCATGGTGGCGGGCACCTGTAGTCCCAGCTACTCTGGAGGCTGAGGCAGGAGAATGGTGTGAACCCGGGAGGCGGAGCTTGCAGTGAGCCGAGATCGTGCCACTGCACTCCAGCCGGGTGACAGAGAGAAACTCCGTCCCCAAAATATATATATATAGTTTTTTTATATATATATGTATATATACCCAAAGGATTATAAGTCATGCTGCTATAAAGACACATGCACACGTATGTTTATTGTGGCACTATTCACAATAGCAAAGACTTGGAACCAACCCAAACGTCCAACGATGATAGACTGGATTAAGAAAATGTGGCTGGATACATATGTAACAAACCTGCACATTGTGCATATGTACCCTAAAACCTAAAGTATAATTAAAAAAAAAGAAAATGTGGCACATATACACCATGGAATACTATGCAGCCATAAAAAAGGATGAGTTCATGTCCTTTGTAGACACATGGATGAAGCTGGAAACCATAATTCTCAGCAAACTATCACAAGGACAAAAAAAACCAAACGCTGCATGTTCTCACTCATAGGTGTGAATTGAACAATGAGAACACATGGACCCAGAAAGGGGAACATCACACTCCGGGGCCTGTCATGGGGTGGGGTGAGGGGGAGGGACAGCATTTGGAGATATACCTAATGTAAATGATGAGTTACTGGGTGCAGCACACCAACATGGCACATGTATACATATGTAACAAACCTGCACGTTGTGCACATGTGTCCTAGAACTTAAAGTATGTATATATATATATATATATATATATATATATATATATATATATAAAGAGAAAACCATTAAAGAAAGGCTATAATACACAGGAACACACAGACATACATACACCTGTGTGTCTATATCTTCAGTTATCACACTTTTTCTATACAGACTCCACACGAGACAAACATGTTACATTTTATGAGAAACTATAAGTGGAAAGAGGAGAATTTGTGAAATCAATATAGAATGTTCCTTGTTTAGCATAATTCTAACTGTTTCTCATTAGAGGTCTGAGTATCAATCTGTATTATATGTGGCCATGCTGGCATTTGGGAAATTCCACAAGAAACTTTTTAAATATGAATTTGGAAAAGGGAAAAGGATTTTTAAAGTGTCTTTTTTTGTTCTGCATTCTATGTGGAACATCTATTTTGTGCTAACTGCTCGTGTTAGCTTGTGATTGCCTGTGACTATGTGGAAGATATACTTTACGTGACTATGTGAGCAATAGTCTTAAAGTTAAGAAATCTAAAATTTGGTTGGTTTAGTTGCTAATTAGGTAAATTACCTTGTAATGGTTACTTAACCTCTCAAAGATTAATTATCTTCAGTGGTACATTGAAGGTTCCATTCATATTGATTTTAGTAGACTTATCCTACTAAAAAGTAAATTTAACAGAAATTATTCTAGACCTCATTATTTCAGGAGACCCCACCCCAGCTTTTATTCCTAACTTCAAGAAATGCAGAGAAATTTAAAAATTCGATGTTCTCCCAATTCAACAGAATATAACTGAACTAAATCGATTTATGTATAATTCATTATTTCAACCTTTAACGCTATATCCGAGCGGTTTGTTTTCACCATAAAGTTATAGCTGTTTAGGCCAATAATTAAAGAGGACCTTGATAGAGAATGACAAGAGAGGATGATCACCCTATTGTCTATCTTCCAGCTGTTTTCAATGCCCTGAAGTTTTATTCACACCCAAATATTAGAATCTTATCTGAGAGAGCGTACTCAAATGATGAATCATGCTAATTTCTCAAGAAAAGTGTTACAGAATAATAAATGCCTTTCTGGTCAAAGCACTGATGCTCTGGAAATAATCTTTATCCAAATGAGGTACAGGAATTGTTAGGACTATTAAAAGTTTGTATATGATATCTGCCAGGTTCGACTGAGCTTCACTTAAAATCTACCATATTAGGGCCAAGTGTAATGACTCAAATTAGTGAACTTAAAAATTGTTTTAAAATGTTTCCTGGAGACATTTCAAATATTGCTCTCTGATTTATCACTGTTACTTTTGCTGAATTCAATTTGATGCCAAGATTTATTCAGATTAATCAAATGCCATAAACTCTGATACCTAATGTTCCTTAACACCTTAAGAACTTTTAAACAGATCAAATGTTGAAGATACGCTTTTAGTGAAACTGTACCTAAGCACATGAATTCTATTGAATATAGCTTTTTAGAAGACTAACAAAGAAAGAAGACTTAGGAAATTCGGAAACATTTTTTAAACCTTCTAGAGGGAATTAAACTACTGAAAAATAATTTCAATTGGTGAATCTAATGGCATTAATCAGAAGATAAGAAAAAAGTAACCATAAAACTTTATGGGGGTAATATTTGCTATGAGGATCAGGAAAAACAACTAATGGATATTAGGCTTAATATCTGGGTGATGAAATAAACTGTACAACCAATCCCATGGCATAAGCTTACCTCTGTAACAAACCTACACTTGTACCCCTGAACTTAAAAGTTAAAATTTAAATAAATAACGTTGTGCTATTAATTTCAACCAGAGCCTTTCCAAGGTGCAGGGAACTTTTGAGAATTTTATTTCTTGCAAAAGGAAACTTGATTCCTTGCTTAGGGCCTTCCTAGGAAAACCTCTATTCTTTGGAGAAGCATCATACTCCTACAATATTTAAGGACCATCATATTTGTCAGACTTTTTTTCTGTTTTACTGTGAGCAGTTTACAGAACATAAAGAAAAATCAAATCCGAAGGTGCACTACACGTGTTTTATCAAAAGGAACATTTTTGTGTACTTTTAAGAAAATACGACAAATTGAGTTTTCTGACCTATTACCAAGTTAGACATCTTGAGTGAATTGAATCTGTTGTAATCCTGTTTGGTTTTCATCCCATGGCTCTGGAAAACTGACATTTATCTCCAATTTTTCAACTCTGCTTCTTTCCAGTACCTCATCTATACGACTATTATAGTACTTTTCATCTGCTTCTACCACTACACTATGGCTGCATTACTTTTAACACAGTGTCCCACATGTTACCCATTTCTACCTTATATAAAGAGTAGAAATTGAATTGTAATTGAGTATCCAGTTGCCTCATATTCAGGTCTTCAACTGAAATAACTCCAGCTATCTCAAAACTTCAACCCTCTCTGGAAGTATTGGACCAAATTATCCCAGATTATAGCACTCTCAGGCTAAAATTACTAATGCTTCTATAGTTTCAGAGACTGTATCAGGTTATTCAACACAACATTCCATGCACCATTCCAGCCTCATATAATCAGAGGACACTTAGACGACTTTAATAGCCTTCAAAAGACACCCTCCTCTTTTACTTATATATATATTTATTTATCTATTTATTTAATGGAGACAAGGTCTCACTCTGTCACCCAGACTGGAGCGCAGTGGCATAATCACGGTCCACCGCAGCCTGCACCTGCCGGGCTCCGATCCTTCCACCGCAGCCTCCTGAGTGGCTGGGACCACAGGCGCCGCCACCACGTCTGCCTGGTTTTTGTATTTTTGTGGAGATGGGGTTTCACATGTTGCCCAGGCTGATCTGAGACTCCTGGGCTCAAGAGATCCACCTGCCCCGGCCTCCCAAAGTGCTGGGATTACATGAACGAGCCATTGTGCCCAGCCGGTCCCGCCCGGTTTTTAACCTTCGTACTGTTTATATAATCATCCTTCACAAAATAGAACACTTCATTACTCGATGGTTCTCATTATTCTAATATGAAGAACTATATTAAGAAAATAAATTCCTGGCCGGGCGCGGTGGCTCACACTTGTAATCCCAGCACTTTGGGAGGCCGAGGCGGGCGGATCACGAGGTCAGGAGATCGAGACCACGGTGAAACCCCGTCTCTACTAAAAATACAGAAAATTAGCCGGCGTGGTGGTGGCGCCTGTAGTCCCAGCTACTCGGGAGGCTGAGGCAGGAGAATGGCGGGAACCCGGGAGGCAGAGCATGCAGTGAGCCGAGATCGCACCACTGCACTCCAGCCTGGGCGACAGAGCCAGACTCCAGCTCAGACAAAAAAATAAATCAATAAATTTCCAATATTTCCTAGCATATCCAATTTAATTCTATACATCACATAAAAATAAAAGCCATCTTACTGTGTTAGTTTCTTACTGCTGTTACAGTAAATTAACATAAACTCAGAGGCTTAAAACAACACATTTTTTTTCTTTATACTTCTGGGGGTCAGAAGTCCAAAATGGGTCTTAGTGTGCTAAAATCAAGGTATCATCAAGTGTATATTTTGTCTAGAGATTCCAGGAGAGAATTCACCAGGTTTGAGGGGTCACATGTATCCCTGAGCTCTTGGCCTCTGCACATCTTGGACACAGCACATCACTTCAGCCTCGGCTCCAGTTTACCCAAGCTCTTCTGCTCACTCTGGTCTCTCCGCCTTCCTGTCTGAAGGTTCTTTGTGACTACAGTGGGCCCACCTAGATAATTCAGGATAATCGCTCCAGTTTAAGGTGAGGTGATTAGCAATCTTAATTCCACCTCTAACCATAATGCTTCCATGCTGCCTAACAACACATTCAAAAGGTCATCCTGCTAAGGGTCATTATTCTACCTACACACTAAGTGACTGAGAAAAAGTAAAGTTATCTATCATGCCTTACCTATGGCGAGGAAATAATAACTTATAATGATTTATCTACGAAAACCTGTTTTTAAAAGCTTTGGTCCTAGTCTATTGATTAAAGTTTTGGTATATTCCAGATAAATTTCATGTCCTTGATGCTAACACATTGTGCACAGTAGATGGCCTTTTTAAAATAGTACTGCATAAAGGAATATTTAAGGTTGTCTGGACAATAGAAAAGGAACTTTAGTTGCTATGCCACAAAAGGCCGGATTTCTGCACATTACACCTCCTACCAGTGCACACATGTGCCAAACTCCTTCCTGAAAGCCTGGTTTATGTTTCCTATGTGCTTAGCAATAGTTTTACTCTCACGACTGTTTATATTAAGTCCTATTTTTTAAAGCATATCCTCATTTGTTTGTTTTCCTGAGCCTCTGAACTGGATTTCATCTGGTATGTATTGCACAGGTTTGCACACTTGATTGTACGCTACCTAAAAGCATCCTCTTGTGTTCTGGACACGGTTATTTTTCTCCATGGTAAGGTGATAAGTGACTTCTCTGAGGACTTGCCACCTTAGAATGCAGTGGTGACATCACCTGCTCAGGCTCTGTCTGCAATGTGGAATTTAGTATTTTCCAACTTCTGGTCTAACTTGAACTTCATAATTAAGCAGAGCCGCCTTTTGAGGGAACAGTAGGGTGTCTGCCCCTAAACGTCTGTGTAAATGCAGAGACACATTTGGGAACATAACTGACTTTTACGTACAGAAGCCAGATGCATTTCATGACCATGCATGCTTAGGGAAGCAAGTTCATCTCATCTATCACAATAAGCATCTGTGCCACTAAATTCCACTGCAGGATACTTTTCACACTTAGACAACAAAACATTTAAGGAAATAAAAGCTCTTTCCAATAAAAATGTGCATCAAATACTGTGTGTATGTTTAAAAAAAAACCTTCCTCTATAAGATAAGGCCACAGGAACTACTAAAAAAGCATTCTTGAAATACATTTTCTGATAGGAATCTAGGCCCTTGCCTTATATAAGATTTAAGGAAAGTGATGTGTGTGTCTTTATACTTGAAAGGCTGTTTTCAACAGCAAAGGGTATGCTTTGAGGTATCAATATAGTTTTGAGAATGCAAAAGTTTAAAAGAAATGGAATGCATATTCTCCAGGTATGAATATGCAATTGTCATTATTTTCCTACCATCTACTAGATTAGAAACAGAAGAAAAATTATGGAAATGTCTGTTTTCCCTCAATAGGAGTACCTATTTATTAAAGTTAATTAATTACTATTCTTTAAACATTTTCAAAATAGACTCATAAGTGAAAACTTTCAGAGAAAACAAGGGTTTTTGGATGTAAATATTTACTTATAACATGGATAAAATAATTTTGTTAAATATTAACTCCATATTCATAATGTTCTCTATTGTTTTTGCATTTTGTTTAACAATAGAGAATCTAAGACATTTAGTGTTCATGAGTTTCATACAGTTTCCTGTCAATGTACTTTGTCTTTTTTTTATTGGACTACTAATCATTTATTTATGATTTGTTGGAACTACTCATATTTTAAATATGTCAAGTGAACTGCAAGCACTTGTTGCTGATTTGATATTTGCTTTTTACACATATTCATTGTATCCTCTGAAAAAGAAAAGTTTTATATTTTAACAAATTCCAATCCATAAATTTTTTTTTAAATTTTCTGTTATTGGTTAGGGCTATGTTTGGATATTTAATTTTAACCGTAATGTTGCAAGTGATATTTGTCTATGGTATTTTTTCTTTATATTTTGGAAAAGTGTATTTGACATCCACTATGGAATTAATATTTATTAATGACATATTATACCTTTGTGCAACTATAAAATACATATAGCCAATTATCTGAACACCATTTTATGAACTGTTTATCACTTATCCACTGATTTGAAACACTATCTTTATCATATATTGGATTTTAGGTTTATCGAGATTATGTAACATGAAATTATTTAATTATGAAATTATGTGAATTCAAGCATGACAGTCAGCTCTTCTTCCCCACCACTACCCTGTAAAAGGATGGATGGAATAATTGCTTCCCTATGGCTTAAGTGTATGAGAGGTATACAACATGGTCTTGATGAAGTGGGAACTACACAGAAACTGTTTTTGGTCCTGAAATGTACTCCAGCTTTACCAATTTGTTCTACACATATACCATTGAGGGTAGAAGCTGAATTTTGCTAATGATTATATTTACACTACTTAACATTGTGCCAGATACTGAGTAGATGCTTAGAAACATGTTTAATGACTTGTTTTATTGATAGAGACCTGATTATCTGCTGTAGTGGTGCTATCTCATTCAGAATCATTTTGACCAGCCTTTCTCCATCATGAATAAAACACTTATTTACACACTTGTGTACATGCACATGTGCATAGAAACACACACACCCTTTGCAGAGACAAACTGCATCGAAAGCATGTACAAACATTATAGTATTTTTGTTGATTCTGACCTGATTCTGATTCTATTGTATACATTTTCATTCTGATCACAATAACAATAAAAATAGAAAACTATAAGTTGTGAAGCTGGAAGATGCAGAACATGAAAGATCGAATTACCAATTTTTTTTTCTATTTTCTTTAGTTGGCTGCTGATAAAATCAGAAAAGAAATGGACACAAAAATGAAAGTATGCAATGTGTGTGCGTGTGTGTGTGTGTGTATCACATGCACTCGTTTCCATGATGTACATATGGAATTTCATAACCAGCCAAACTAAGCTTCATAAGTGAATGAGAAATAAAATCCTTTACAGACAAGCAGATGCTGACAGATTTAGTCACCATCAGACCTGCCTTCCAAGAGCTCCTAAAGGAAGCACTAAACATGGAAAGGAAAAACCAGTACCAGCCTCTGCAAAAACACACCAAAATATATAAACCAATGAAACTAGGAAGAAACTGCTTCAACTAATGTGCAGAATAACCAGCTAACATCATGATGACAGGACCAAATTCACACATAACAATATTAACGGTAAATATAAATGAGCTAAATGCCCCAATTAAAAGACATACACTGGCAAATTGGATAAAGAGTCAATACCCACAGGTGTGCTGTATTCAGGAGACACATCTCACTTGCAAGGTCACACATAGGCTCAAAATAAAGGGATGGAGGAATATTTACCAAGCAAATGGAAAGAAAGAAAAAAAAAGCAGGAGTTGCAATCCTAGTCTCTAATAAAACAGACTTTAAACCAACAAGGATAAAAAAGGACAAAGAAGGGCATTACATAGTAGTAAAGGGATCAATGCAACAAGAAGAGCTAAGTATCCTAAATATATATATATGCCAAATACAGGAGCACCAGGATTCATAAAACGAGTTCCTAGAGACCTACAAGGAGACTTAGACTCCCACACAATAATAGTGGGAAACTTTAACAACCCACTATCAATATTAGACAGATCAACAAGAAAGGAAATTAACAAGGATATTCAGACTTGAACTCAGCTCTGGTCCAAGTGGACCTAATAGATACCTACAGAACTCTCCACCCCAAATCAACAGAATATACATTCTTCTCAGCACCACATAGCACTTATTCTAAAATCAACCACATAATTGGAAGTAAAACACTCCTCAGCAAATGCAAAAGAATGAAAATCATAACAAACAATCTCTCACACCACAGTGTAATCAAATTAGAACTCAGAATTAAGAAGCTCACTCAAAACTGCACAACTACATGGAAACTGAACAACCTGCTTATGAATGACTACTGGGTAAATAGCAAAATTAAGGCAGAAATAAATAAGTTCTTTGAAACCAATGAGAACAAAGACACAACATATCAGAATTTCTGGGATACAGTTAAAACAGTGTTTAGAGGGAAATTTACAGCATTAAATGTCCACATTAGAAAGTGGGAAAGATCTAAAATAGACACCCTAACATCACAATCAAAAGAAGCAATGGAAAACACATTAAAAACCTAGTATAAAACAAGAAATAACTAAGATCACAGCAGAACCGAATGGGAGAGAAACACAAAAAAACCTTCAAAAAAAAATCAATGAATCTAGGAGTGGGTTTTTTGAAAAGATTAACAAAATAGATAGACCGGTAGCCAGACTAACAAGGAAGAAAAGAGAGAAAGATCAAATAGACACATTAAAAAACGATAAAGGGGATATCACCACTGATCCCACAGAAATACAAACTATTATTAGAGAATACTGTAAACACCTCTACACAAATAAACTAGAAAATCTAGAAGAAATGGATAAAGTCCTGGACACATACACCCTCCCAAGACTGAAGCAGGAAGAAGTCAAATCCCTGAATAGACCAATAACAAGTTCTGAAATTGACTCAGTAATTACTAGCCTACCAACCAAAAAAAGCCCAGGACCAGATGTCTTCACAGCCGAGTTCTACCAGAGGTACAAAGAGGAGCTGGTACCATTCCTTCTGAAACTATTCTGAACAATAGAAAAAGAAAGACTCCTCCCTAAATCATTTTATGAGGCCAGCATCACTCTGATTCCAAAACCTGGCGGAGACCCAATAGAAAAAGAAAATTTCAGGCCAATATCACTGATGAACATCGATGCGAAAATCCTGAATAAAATACTGGCAAGAGAATCCAGCAGCACATCAAAAACTTATCCACCACGATCAAGTTGGCTTCATGCCTGGCATGCAAGGCTGGTTCAACATATGCAAATCAATAAACATAATCCATCACATAAACAGAACCAATGACAAAAACCACATGATTATCTCAATAGATGCAGAAAAGGCCTTCAATAAAATTCAACACCCCTCATACTAAAAACTCTCAATAAACTAGGTATTGATGGAACATATCTCACAAAAATAAGAGCTATTTATGACAAATGCATAGCTAATATCATGCTAAATGGCCAAAAGCTGGAAGCATTACCTTTGAAAACTGGCCCAAGAGTAGGATGCCCTCTCTCCCCACTCTTATCAACATAGTATTGGAAGTTCTGGCCAGGGCAATCGAGTAAGAGAAAGAAATAAAAGCATGCAAATAGGAAGAGAGGAAATCAAATTGTCTCTGTCTGCAGATGACATGATTGTATATTTACAAAACGCCACCACCTCAGCCCAAAAATTCCTTAACCTGATAAGCAACTTTGGCAAAGTCTCAGGATATAAAATTAATGTGCAAAAATCACAATCATTCTTATATACCAATAACAGACAAGCAGAGAGCCAAATCATTAGTAAACTCCCATTCACAATTGCTATAAAGAAAACAAAATACCTAGGAATACAACCTACAAGGGATGTGAAGGACCTCTTCAAAGAAAACTACAAACCAGAGCTCAAGGAAATGACAGGACACAAACATATAGAGAAACACTCCATCCTCATGGATAGGAAGACTCAATATCATGAAAATGGCCATATTGCCCAAAGTAATTTATAGATTCAATGCTATTCCCATCAAGCTACCATTGACTTTCTTCACAGAACTAGAAAAAAACTATGTTAAATTTCATATGGAAGCAAAAAAGAGCCTGTGGAGCCAAGGCTAACCTAAGCAAAAAGAACAAAGCTGGAGGCATGACGCTGCCTGACTTCAAACTATATTACAAAGCTAAAGTAACCAAAACAGCATGGTGCTAATACCAAAACAGATATATAGACCAATGAAACAGAATAGAGGCCTCAGAAATAACACCACACATCTACAACAATCTGATCTTCAACAAACCTGACAAAAGCAAGCAATGGGGAAAGGATTCCCTATGTAATTAATGGCGCTGGGAAAACTGGGTAGCCATATGCAGAAAAGAGAAACTAGACCCCTTCATTATACCTTATAAAAGAATTAACTCAAGGTGGATTAAAAACATAAATGTAAAACCTAAAACTATAAAAACCCTAGAAGAAAACCTAGGCAATATGATTCAGGACATAGGTGTGGGCAAAGACTTCATGACTAAATCACCAACAGCACTTGAAACAACAGCCAAAATTGACAGATGGAATCTAATCAAACTAAAGAGCTTCTGCTCAGTAAAATAAACTATCACAAGAGTGAACAGGCAACCTACAAAATATGAGAAAATTTTTGCAATCTATCCATCTGACAAAGGTCTAATATCCAGAATCTAGAAGGAACTTAAACAAATTTACAAGAAAAAAAAAACGAACAACCCCATCAAAAAGTGGGCAAAGGATATGAACAGACACTCCTCAAAAGAAGATATGTATATGGCCAATAAACATATGAAAAAAGCTCATTATCACTGTTCATTAGAGAAATGCAAATCAAAACCACAATGACATACCATCTCACACCAGTTAGAATGGTGATCATTAAAAATTCTGGAAACAGCAGATGCTGGAGAAGATGCAGAGAAATAGGAACACTTTTACACTGTTGGTTGGCTTGTAAAATAGTTCAACCATTGTGGAATACAATGTGGTGATTCCTCAAGGATATAAAACCAGAAATACCATTTGACCCAGCAATCCCATTACTGGGTATATACCAAAGGATTATACATCATTCTACTCTAAAGACACATGTACATATATGTTTATCATGGGACTATTTACAATAGCAAAGACTTGGAACCAACATAATGCCCATCAATGAGAGACTGGATGAAGAAAATGTGGCACATATTCACCATAGAATACTACACAGCCATAAAAAAGGATGAGTTCACGTCCTTTGCGGGGATATGGATGAAGCTGGAAACCATCATCCTCAGCAAACTAACACAGGAACAGAAAACCAAACACTGCATGTTCTCACTCATAAGTGGGTGCTGAACAATGAGAACATGTTGACACAGGGAGAGGAACATCACACACTGGGGTCTGTAGGTGGGTGTGGGGAAAGGGGAGGGAGAGCATTAGGACAAATAGCTAATGCATGTGGAGCTTAAAACCTAGATGACGGGTTGATGGGTGCAGCAAATTACCATGGCACAAGTATACCTATGTAACAAACCTGCATGTTCAGCACATGTATCCCAGAACTTAAAGTAAAATTTTAAAAAATGAAAGTATGCAATATGTGTATGTGTGTGTATACATACATATAAAACAAGCACTCATTTTCATTTTGTACATATATGCACATTATGAGTGTGAATATATGTTAAATAATATCCTATCAGTTTTGTATTTGTAACACATATATGTACATGCATATACAACAAATAGAGGTGTTTTGCATAATAATTTCATTTATATTCATTTCATCAGCTAAGAACTAAAAAGAATTTAAATCAAAATCAATTATTCATTTACAGGTGTTTTTAACCATCATCTCCCCCTTTATCTTCAGTTTTATGCCTCCTTGTATTGCCATTTTGTGACTTTTTTGCCATAAATTATACATATTTGGAACAGTCACTTTAAGAAATTCAATCTTTGGATAAGATCTCTAAGATTGATTTAGTATGAATACGTGTGTGGGCACACACTTGACAAAGAAAGGTCAGTTATAAATATATGTGTACACTTATCAAAATAATTCACATAAAATCTCTGAATAAAATTATCTGTATGCTTTTTCTGTCAATAAAAGCAATATAGTATAATTCTTGGTAGTAAACCTGTTTGTTTTCATTCTGTTGCCTACCATGTGAGCTGCCATGTTGGTATAAAACATCGATCATTTGATATTTTACTACAGCAAATAATAGTGATCCCCACGAAATAATAAATAAATCAGTGAGTTTCACGGAAATAAGTTTTTGGATGGATCAGATAATTTGAAGTTGTTAGTTTATTCTCCAGCAAGGTGAAAGAAAAAAGCTGTTAGTTTGTTCTCTATCAGGTGATCTAAGATGAAAACTAAAGTTCTCAAGGCCAGTGCATAATAATGGTGCCGTATTCTGTGCATCAATCACCATTACCAAATACCTATATTGCCAAATATTTCATGTACCGCTTTAGTGGTGATTAATCAATGTGCCATGGCACTGAAACTGAAACGAGACTTTGTAGTACAAGTGATATTCAAAGGGTTTTGAAAATTTATCAGCTCTATAGATATAGATGAAAATTTATCATCATCTATCTAGAAATCCTGTTTTTATAAATGTTACCTAGCCAAATATTGGTTTTATTTACTTAATATTTAGAAAACATGAGTTTAGTAAAAATTGTTCAGATTTTCTTAATGTAGTGTGTGAAATTACTATGTAATTATACAAGAAATATGCTACACAGCTGAATACACAAAGAGGTCAGCAGAGGGAGCAAAAGGTGCCTTTCCCCTATAATCCACAGCAACATCACCCGCTCTTCTCTCTACATCATCGATGTATGTTATCTAAAGTCCTGTGCAAATGCCACCTCAACACAAGTCCTCTAGCCTTGCCTTCTTATCAGAAGCAGCTCGAAAGCCCCGATAATTCTAGAACCACTGAAAAATACACACTTGTTGCAAGGATTGAAAAGCCTCATATTGCAAATTCAGAATTCACAGTACTGAAAAAATTCATAATTTTTTAAAGTTACAATACTGTGAACTATACAAAATGAATTATGCTGGGATCCGATGACTCTCTTCATTCCAGCCTATCTTATATTTTCTCATTCATTTCTCCACATAGTCACAACAACAGACTCACTATTACATTTCATTAATGGCTATTTTATAATAAATGATCTCAATAGCATTTCTGAAACCTCTGCTGTTCTGGTTTTACAGAACTCTTGAATTTTTGAATGAGTTAGTTTTTGATTGAAAAAGACCTGACTCTTATGCTTAGAAAAGCCATCATTTCTTTCTGTAAGCTTTCCGTCTTCTATAAGCTTTACATGTTCCATAAGCAAACATTCGCTGGTTTTGTGATCAAACTAGAGAGGCAAATTCAGTTAATAATAACAACGTCATTTATCATCCTCAAATCTAGTGTTATGGATAATACGATCTCCACAAGGAGACGGTTGCACGAGCGACAAGAGAAAGACAATCAACAGTCTTTTACTCATACCAAGATATGTCCACACACACTTGTTTCAACAGTCAAAGTAACGCCATATGTCCCCAGTGATGTGGGTGGGCAAAAGGAACAGTTGGCCTGCTAATGAGGGCCATATGTACACGCAGCCTATCGTACCATCCTTCTTACTTATGGTTGCTGAAAACTCAGTGGAAGAGCTTGCTCTGAGGAATGGCATGGCTGGAGGAGGAGAGGCTTCCTTAAGAGCAGGAAAGGACCATTTGTTGTACAACTACTGTATCTCTGAAACTGGGAGCTAAAGATATGCATGTACGTTACTCATTCTTATTAAGAGTTACTTACGCATCCGTAGAGTTCTTTACTCCAGTTTCACCTTCTTTCACTAAATTCTTTTGCATTTATGTGCAAAGGGATTTTGGGCCCTTTTCAAAAATTACTTTTCCTAATCAATCTTGTTAATTTGATGTTCATTTACATCGGCTTCTCTTTATTTTTAGCTTGATTTCCAGAAAAATTATACTTTCTTTGACATTGTTAAATGTTACAATATTAAAAGAAATGAAAAAGACTTAAAAACTTAGAATATTTGAATGAGGGTTTCTGGAAGGCAGAGAGAACAATAAGGCAAAAGTACTTACTGCACTACTGTTCCAAAGTAAAAGAAAAACAAAGATTTTAAAAATGATTATAGCAGCTTTGTATCTCAACCAGGGTTTCCTTTGAAATTTCTACAACTGCAAACACTATTCAGCAATTTGCACTGATTATAAAATTTATTGTTTTAAGGTCAATTGTGATACTATGATCAGATAATATAATTTACTTTACTCTTAATGGCTTCATTTTGACAACTGAGGGAGCTTTCAGGAAGGACAACGCTTCCTGCACAACAACCAGTAAAGCAGGTCACATCCATTTTCAATCTAATTTTAAGAAAAATGAAGGACAAACTACTTGTGAGGCAGCAAGAATTCATTTGCATTAAATTAATTTGAACAGGGCATTTCAAGTTCTCTCTGGCAACAATGGAATAAAGGGGAAAATGAATCTATCTTATGCAATGATCCTCTTCTAGGTTACAGAAAGATTTGAAAGGCTGACATGACCATTGCTAAATTTCTTCTAGAAGTCTATGATTAGTGTCATAGATATAACTCATGAGATAAAATATTCACAAAGAATGTCTGTGAACTGCATCAATTGTGATGGAACTACTGTCTAACATCCCTTTGAAAAGTTATATTCTGCAAAGGTTAAAAAACACCAACCTTTCGATGCTTTCTTATATGGATGAGCTTTTGTCAACAAGAACTAAGCTTCACAATTAAGCACTATGGAAGATAATGTTCTAGGTTAATTTAAACCTAACTAATCCAGGACTTGGCCTTGATAAATAATGGGTTTAATTAATATTTTTGACCCTAGCAGTGCAAATACTTTTACTTATATTTTACTAAAGCTAGTTTTGACAAATCTAAGGGTATTTAATTTATCAGTATCTGTTGTCAGATGAAAACTTCCCCATCAATACCTTCTAATGGTTCAAAAATAAACTGTTACCCCCACAGATACATTGTTTTTCCATGCGTAAGCAAGTACATTAATTTCAGGGTCTCAAGGCATAAAAGTGATATTACCACTTGTGATAGGCTGCATAATAGTCCCAAAAGATGTTCTTCACCTAATCTCCCGGCCCTGGGAATGTGCTGCCTTACACAGCCAAAGGACTTGTAGATACGATTCATTTAAGGATCTGGAGACAAGGTGATTATCCCAGATCATCCACGTGAGTCCAAAGTAATCACAGGAGTCCTTAGATGAAGTGGAGAGAAGGACTCAAAGTTAAAGGAGGAGACAGCGCGGAGACAGAAACAGAAATAAAAGCAACGCACCTTGAAAATGGAGGAATGGGGAAAAGACAATGAAGACAGGTGCCACCAGAAGCAGAAAATGCAAGAGAATGGATTCTCCCCTGAGCACCTCCAGAAGGAACCCACACTGCAGACACATTGACTTAGCCATATTAAAGTGATTTTGGACTTCTGACCTTTGAAACTGCAAGACAATAAATATGTGTTAAGTTATGTAAATGTGTCGTAATTTGTTATAGCAGCAGTAATACAACTAATACACCACTACAATAAGCAAAGGAAATAAAGTGCAATAGTGACAAACTTAAGGGTTTCCAGGAAAGAGAAACGAAGTGGTAAACTCAATCACAGGATTATATTAGTAACTGTAGTATATGTTACTTGCTTACCCTTTCAATCACATTATTGCTGTAATTATCATTATCATCCAATCAATATGATTACACCAGTATGTATAACTTAGACATGAAAATTTTTTTCTATTTCACTCTTCCCATAATTCCATGCAGCTACCCCTAAGCAACTATGTATCTGATGAAGCTAATATTTTCAGGGAAAATCTTCCATGTTAAGCAGAAAATTTACATCTAAAATTAAATTCTTTTAAGCCAGTCTGGGGACAATACCTAGAAAATTCAAACATTACTTCTCAAGAATACCACTAGCAGTGAATTTGTGACGCTATCTTCCACCAACTGAATCAAAATTAATTTTAAATATTTTCAAAGCAATATTTTAAAAAATCGTGTACACATTTTTTCCTCTTGGTAAAAATAAACCACTTCTCAACCATCCATTATATTTATGTTAGTTACATGAAGTCCATACATGAATTATCATACCACAAATAGAAAACTATTTAAATAGAAAAATCTCACTTGGTGCTGACAGAATGACAGCATAAAACTGTTAAGCATGAGGAGAAAGTTGTTTGCAGTGTAAATATTTCCCTTTTCCTATCAAAGTGTGTCCTGTGATCTAGCGCTCTTCTCTCCACATGCTTAAGTACAGCAAAAGTTATAAAAACACTCATTCTAGTTTTCTATACTTTAATGGTTGTAGAACATCAGAAGAGAATTGGGAGATGGGAATGTTTTGTGCTTGACATTACATTTGAGGGGAAAATAAAAACTTGGACATAATATGTGGGATGTCTCCACAGTAATACATGGGAGGGCAAGAAAAAAATGCTATCAAATTTCTACCATGCGCTGAGCCCCTTATATCAACAAATATCCAGCCTTTCTAATGTACTAACAACCACTCTTCATAGCAAGTATTCTATTCCCAGCTTGTAGGTAAGAAACAAAGCTTCAGAAAGGGATCTTCACCAATTTCACACAGTCAATAAAAGGCAGAACTAGGGCAAATATCAATAATAAAAATAGCAATCTAATCCTAATTGGACCTGGCACTGTTCTAAGAAGAAAATCATTAACAAAGGATTTTGAGTTACCACACTCTTAGTCTCCCCGTTTTACAAAAGAAGCAACTGGGGTAAAGTGAAGCTATGCCGTTTCTTTTCAAGCTCATATACCTAACAAGATACCACTTTAATCATGGGTCTCTGATAGATCGTGTACCTCATTTCTAGCGTTTGCTGAGATTTTTCTTATTAACCCTAAGCAAGTATTTGATCCCTGGTAAGTATGCTGTAATTTTTTCACCGCTCATTCTTATCACGGTTCTTCAAGAAAAGTACAGTTCAACACATTTGTCCTATTTGGTTACAAATTTTGAAATTCAAAATATGTATCACACTAAGCTGTTAGCTCCATTTGGAATTTTAAAAAACTAAATTTTTCACTCAGTTAAAAAAAATTGCATTGTTTACTCCCATATCTACAATATAGCTTATAAGTGTATATTTGTATTGAAAACATAATTTTCTACAACTTTTATAATATTTAAATATTATTTAAGGTTTTAATAATATTTAAATATTTAAATAATACATTTAAAAACATAGTTCAACAAGTCCGAATAATCCATCACTTACTTATGACAGAATATTTGTTCAGTATCTTCTGTTTGTTCACTCTTGTGTAATATATCCTATTTTAAGAATCAAAAACTTCTCTTAATGTCAACACTACAGCCTCTTCACAATTCCTACTTATTCCTAATTACCCTTCAGGAGCAAATAAAATGAATTTATCCCAAATTTCTTTGCTTTGAAACAACTTCAGTGAAAATGGTGGTTGTCAACCATATCTACCATTCATATATCCCATTGTTTTCTGCATTAAATTTCATCTAATACTCCTTATGCCATCAGTGTCACTACAAAGGGGGACAGGGGATGAATCTCATCATGAACAAAGGTATATACACTAGATCTTAGGATGTTCAATCATTTCCTTACTCTATTATGTCCCATCTGAACTACTCATATTAAAATGAGCAACTATATGAACATGGTACTTTTAAGAAAGGATGTTCAAAAATTAATTCATATCTTGTACAAATTGGTATCCAAGAAATCATGACCTAATAGGCATCACATATGTGAATGAAAAAATTCACTTTCAGCAATGAATGTTGATGACACTCCTTTAGCAAGAGTTGTACCGAGCTACCCACAACTCCTCAGCACTCACTATTCTCATACATGCGGTCGGACAATGTCCAAGGGTGCAGTGATTCTGTCCAGAGGCTTTTCTGGGCCGTTAGAGCTGTCTCAGCCTGTGTACAGGGTTATACAGACACTCTAGGGCATTCATGACTCTGATCACTGGAGCAGCCCTGTACTAACTGCAAATTTATGGAGGAAACTTTCAAGTCCTCTTGCCCCCCAGTTGGGGTAACTCTGTTACCTATTTCATGTGGTCTCAGTTCTCCAACAAAAATGATCTCGGCCTGCTCATCTTACTTCCATTTCACTACATGGCACAACTAGAAGTTGACTAGGTATTCTGCTTTAATGTATATGCAAAGCCCTCTTGTTCAGGAATGTTTGTAGAATAATATTTCTAAATTAGGAATACAATTGGTCTTGTTCTTTCCTGAGGGATAAAATGTCATCTCTCTTCTTCTCTCCCTCTCTCCTTTCTTCCTAACTCAGCTAACCCTCTATCTGAAAGAATTACAAAGGAAGAAATCTAGGGCATTGTTTAGCATTCTCAGGAGGATTGGAAATGTTGGAATGACAGCGAGTATCACACATACACTGCTTGAAGTATTTTGTAGGATCCAAGGGAAGAGAAAATTTTGACATTCCAGAAAATTTAAGTCATCCTTTTAATATCAGGACCAGAAAGAAACAGGTCACACGGGCAAGAGCCATAAAACTAATTATCTTGACTCTTTCCAGAATACCTGAGCTATAAATGTACAGGGAATCCTGTAATCAGATGCAAAGTTGTGTATAATATACTTAGTTCCCAAATGTAACTAGGAATTTTATGTATATAATGTGAAAAATCGTTCCAAAGTATTTGAGACTCCAAAAACTTTCCTAGCTAGCATTCAATATTCTTGCTTAACTTCTCCTTATACCCCTAACTGTATTGAGCATGCATAGACACACAAAAGCTAGGATCAACTATTACCGCTTAAGAAAGAAAAGGAGGAAAAAGGCTGTATTATAGGGATTTAGTTTTCTTCCTCAACTCTTGAAGAAGCCTATTTGTATCAGCCCGTGTCAGACAACAAAGTACTTATCAATAAAGTTTTATGAATGTGGTCACATATGAAATATAAGAGCATTCAGTTTCTACCTCTCCTTTTCTCATAAATCCTACATCAGATAGACATTAGCTATATCTGCCAATGTTTCCACGGAATCTTAAAGACTATTCACTGCAAAGCTGGCAGTGTAGCCTGAAAGCAAGTTATGTCTGCGTTGCAACTTCACACTAAGTGGTTTAAAAATACAACTAAATGTGGCCTGTCTTTATCTTGATTATAAGACATAAATTATCCCAAGAATATTCTTAGTAAAAATTGGGTCTCCCGGTCAAGCCACTTCTATTAAGAAGGACACAGGTCAGTTTTTAGGAGTTTAGGTGTTATTTGGAAGTTAGGAGCATCTAAATATGGAATATAACTCCATTAAATTATAGTATATTTTATATCAAAGAGAAACGACAAAAATAAGAAATGTTTTAAGTATTTTTTCGTATAGCGTGTTCATATATAATTACTTCAGTAGTCTCAATGTAGTCATGCAATTGTTTGGGTAAAGAACTAAACTTGAAGTTAAATAGCATAGGTCTGAATTCTTATGGTTTATAACATTCATATATTTTATATGTTCCAGAATAATATGTAATTTCTAAGTTTATAACATAATAATTACAGAAATCTAGGTAAAGTAATACTTCTGTGACACAGTCTCTTCATCTACAAAATGGAATATTGCTTTTCTCCTTAAATTTATATTAAAAATTGGAGAAGTAATATATGTGAAAGAACCTTACATTAAATATGCAAGTTTTATTTGTTGAATTCAAACAGTCATTAAAGAACAAAATAAAACATTACATTTGGATTAACAAAGTAGATACATATATCTCAATCTGAGAAACCTTTAAGCTCTCTTGACCATAAAATGACATTGGATCCTATAAGAGAGTTTGGTAAATATTTGAAAGATATTTCAATTTCACACCTAAATGTTGATTCTGACATTTATTTCCTAAACTTATCATTTGTATACTTACCTGCTATTAAATCCACAGGGGTCATGTCACTAACTGTATGCCCACCGATTTTATTGAGAGGTATTCAGCAGGGCCCACAAAGTAAGTATTGAATTTTTTTAAAAAACAGACCCAAAACACCTAAAAGCAAAACACTTAGTAAATTCTTATAATCATGAAGATCACAAATTAGTGCTATTAGTAAGAAAGAAACTTCTAAACCAAATAAAGTCCTAATACCTCCAACGAATTTTGTCTCTCTGATACACACACACACGATTAAAAAAAAAATGAAGGAAATGTAAAAAAATAAATAAATGAAGGAAGTTCTGTGGGAAATGTCCATAATTTCATGCCCAGAATTTCCCTATCAATCTCTTTCTCCAAAGTTCTTCCGAGAAAATAAAGTTGCCTTTCTCTCAACGTTAACTCATCACTTTTCTCATAGCATTTTCAAAAGAAATATTTCCTGTCAGCCGGCCACTTAAACTTTGTGCTGTTAAAGAAATCCAAAAAGGTATCAATTTTGCAACAAAGGATAAAGAGGAGACGAAGTGAACCAACATGGCTTTTAAGCTAAATTGCCGTCACCTGTCACAGGTTGTCTAGCGAGCCTCAAGTTCCCTCTAATAAGCTTATGGAGGGTGCGGAGCAAAGGCACCTCAAGGTGCTCTGCGGGTTTTCCCCTGGTAAATTAGGCTGAAAGGAAAAAAGTCCCACCCCCCACCCCCAAACTTGGAGACCAGGGCTGCCCTGCCGAATGCTGTGCCCAGACCTCCTACTTCCACGCCCTTCCAGTCCTTTCCTCGGCTTGGAAAATTGGGCATGAGGCAAGCAAAAGGAAGGACAGAAGGCCAAAACGGGCATCCGGGAAGCCAAATTTCTGTCTCAAAAGCTCGTCTAGAAACGCGTACATAGCGCGTGCCTTGCGGACATCTCCTAAAACCCCGTTCACTGAAGCTAATTCCTCCCGAACGCCCCCACGCCGGCTGAGGATCGCAACCGCCCATCCGCCCCTCCAGCCTGTGCAGCCGCCCCCAAAACCTCCCGTGAATCGGGAAATGTCAAGGCAGCAGCGCTTGGGGAGCCGAGCAGCCTCGCCAGTTCCAAGTCTCTGGTTCGAGACCCCTCGCTTCGCCTCTTTGGGGAACTCACCTGGAGTCAGGTTTAGATGGCAGCCTCCACCCAGGGGACCGGGAAGCGGCCCCGGGAAGCGCCGCCGCGTCCTGTGAATAACGAGCGCAGCGCAGCGGAGCAGCTCCCCCTGGACTGGCCGCTCCCCGATTCCTCCCGCTCTGTCCGGGAACCGTCCCTCCGTTCTTTCCTCTCCCTCCCCTGCCTGCAGCCGCCGCGCTCCCTCCTCCTGCTGGCGGCTCAGGGCTGTGCTTCCGCCTCCCTCCTGCGGGCGCACGAGCTGCCCGCGCTGCTAATGAGCAGGCTCCAGGCTCCGCCCGGCCAGGGGTGCGCACACACCCCACGCCGGAGACGAGCTCCCAGGAGCGGAGCTATGGATACGCCTGGTGCGGCCGCTGGAGAAATGAACTGGAGGAGGCATCCAGCATCTCACACTTTCTGGCCACTCAGCTTAACTAAGCCATAACCCCAGACTTCTTCCTAAATCTCCAGTAATTTACAGGTGCTGAAAAGTCAATGAGGGGTTTGAGCACAATCTGTGTTAACAGTATTGCCAGTATAGAGATGCTAATCTGGCTAGATTCTAGGGATGAAATGTTCAAGGGACGGTATATGATTCTTTCTGGTGGTTATTTTGACATATTTTGGCTATACTTACAGATCTGTAAAATAAACCAGCAATCTTCTAATCATGACAACACAGATTCCTAATTGAAGGCAGCTGATACTTATTAAATACCAGGCTCTGTTTAATAGGCTCTTCTTTCCCAGCTGATCTTTACTACAATTCTGTGAGCACTACTAGCACCCCTATTCTATATTTTAAGAATTTGGGTTTAACTTTTAAAACAAGACGGTCTTAAAACAAGACTAAGGATCATGTCCAACCTTGCAGAGATTCTAAGTTTCTGAGCCTAAATAATAACTGAAATCTGTAGCTCCCACAACCCATAGCCTGTGTATAATGTGTTGCAGCATCTTGGATGGTACTGTGTAACTGAACCAACAAAGATAATAGGACCATCAGCAAATACACACCACGAGACTAATGAATACCTAGAATCCTAGTGAGACTTGTAAATAGTCAAGCACCCTAAGTAACAATAGTTCAAGTGCATGCTAAACATGGTGATTACTTATAAAAGAACAGCAACCAGTATGAGTGA
The DNA here is from genome assembly GCF_028878055.3 of Symphalangus syndactylus. Taxonomy (NCBI): domain Eukaryota; kingdom Metazoa; phylum Chordata; class Mammalia; order Primates; family Hylobatidae; genus Symphalangus; species Symphalangus syndactylus. The sequence goes on from NC_072438.2 coordinate 106,956,376, forward strand.
AGACAGGCAAATAATGTTCAAAATGTTCAGAATCAATGTCCAGCCACTTATGAGTTGAATTCCCCACTCTAAAAAGGAGGCCAGATGTGATGTATTCTAAGAAGTCTACAATGGGCGTGGTCTTTTCGCAACCAAAAAGGGCTTTTTAAACACTTATTTCCCATTAAGAATATGCAATAGCTAATTAATATTAAATCTGAAAATCAGTGATAATTTATTTCAACTAACCTTACATGAAAAAATCATTACTCATTCAAGCTTTTAGAATTAGATTAAATAGCATTGAGTATCAAATTTACTTCAACCCATAGAAATAATAGACAGTTAATTAATAAAGTAAGTAATTTAATTAACTTTACTTTTGTGTCATGATGTATTTTTCCTTAGGAAAAGGATAAGACATTTTTTCCATGGTATAAAATACTAGAATATGACTTTTATATTTTTCTTCATGAAGATTAAAGAATTAATAAAATAAGTACAGACATATTGTCAACAAATCTATCCAGATCATTCATTCTCCACTCAAGAAATTATGCTAGGCAAGCTTTATTTCTCCATATGTACAAGGCAATTCAGAGGTCAAAAATTTGAAAACACTTCAATGAACATCAACCATTAATTAACTAAGAGTAGATTTTATTTATAAACAACTTTAAAAGACTATAAAAAAGGTATAACAAACTTCTACTTTATCAGTACTGCTACTCCTGTTGAACACAAAGATATATAATTATAGTTTTCTCCCTATTTAAAATATTTATTGATTCTGGCATAATAATGTCATACTCATCCCTCAATAATCAGTGTACATGGAACCAGAAATCTTTTCTTTCACCTAGTCAATTTAAGTATTTCTGTGTTTTGCATGTTAACACTCTATTTATTCTGTGTTTCTAGTGCTTATCCTCAAAATTTTTATAGTTCCGTTCACATATGAATTCTACCAATCAGCACTATATATAAATAATGCAACGTATAAAATGTGTTAAATAAATGGATGTAAGATTTATGCTAAATTTTTCACATAGTAAGTACTTCAAAACCCTTATTATTTTTCCTTAAGCTTTTATGTGCATATATTTTATCTCTCCAACTAAAGAATAAACTTCTAAATAAGAAGAGTTTTGTCTATAAATTTTACGCATTTTAATACATTATTAATCTAAAACCTTGGACTAGAGTTTGGAATTCTTTTATGTATTCATTTATTGATTCAAAAAATAGGTGTCCATGCCATTTTTTCTAAACCTTGTGCAAGATGTAGGGTATACAATGATGTCCAGACTTTAGAGTCCTTGACCTCATGGCGTTTAAAGTGCAGTAATGTACAGTAATTTTAAAATCTATTTATTATTATTTAAAACAATCAATGAATACATTCTTGTCGAAAATAACTGAAAAGTCTGTCTGAATTCCCTGGCCAAGGCCAAAACATGAAAGCAAAAGAGCTGCCTGAAAACAGTGCAAGCCACTCTCCAGAGGGTTTCTCTGTTGAAACAGCACATCGCATTATGGAAATAATGAGAAAAATTAGTAACTGTGCAAACGACAACACATATGCATCTTTGTGGTTTCTGACCTTTTAGCATCGTCGAAGCAAGACCACAAACCTTTCAACACCAGGCGTGGTATTAATCTTGCACAGAATATAATGTTTTCACATATTTTATTCTGATTTCCTACAAAGTAATTTCAATTTCTAGCTAAAGCTAATGGATTTTTCTAGTGAAAACATTGTGTACCGAATGACTTTCCAGTGAGATCCGCGTACCATGCGCCATTTTCATGTTCGTGCTCATTTCTCTGAAGTCTGTTTGCCTTTAATTCACCATAATGAAATTCCTTGTGTACTTTTATTGGCAACCATTGCATAGTGACACTTGCATCCAAATGTAATTCCATTTGAGCTTGGCAGTGTTTGCTTTTTTATCAGAAGAGGAAAGTTAGAGGGAACAAGGGGCAAAGATGTGTGTAAGAATATCTGAGGGACCATCACAGCATCATCACAAATTCAAGATTTTTTTGAAACATTAGACAAGGGACTCACAGCTATGCCCTGGGATGGCTGAAACACTTCACAACCTGCTCATGTTTATGACCAAAATCATCACCTAAAATGAATTCAATGTGTCAATATCATAATATTGTTTGTGTATAAGTAATCATGAAGCAGTTAGGGAAGGGAGTATAATCTAGTAAGAAATTGGAACAAAAAGTGTTAGACAAAATTCAAGAAGATTTAAAAGAAGAAAATTAACCTGTCTGATCTGAACAGAATTGGAAAAGCACATCAATCATAGCTCTATACATTGACCATAGACTTAAAGCATAACATAAAAATAAAGAAGGCAGATAACTCAGGAAAACATTTCTATTAAATCTACTCCGTAAAGTTTTCCCATACTTTTATTTTACTAACAGGAGCATACATTTAAATCTGACAAAATCATATATATTTTGTTGATTCAATTTGTAGCAGATAGAGGAGCATGTCCCAGTGCTATGACAGTGAGTTGTCACTATAACATACCACTGCTTTACATCTTACCCACAGGCTAAAATGCTTACCCCTAGAGTCGTGACTTTGTATATGACAGGAGATTGCTACTAAAAGTAAATATATTTGGCTGAAGGGTAGATACAACTTTAGGCGATTATATCATTCACTAAAATTTAGCTGGCATTTACATATTTACCTGCTTAGTTCATATGACAAATATGTTTGAGAGACTGCCATATACAAAAAAAAAAGATGGAACCATCTTACAAATTTAGAGATTACTTAAAGAAATGGAACTGAAGGGTTAACTGTGATGGCAAGAATGAAGAGAGCAAAACCAGAGGGTACTTCAAGGAGAACAGGCATGAGAGAGGCATTATAATTTGGAGGGTGCTATGATTTGAACCTATGTGCCCATCCAAAGTTTGTATGTTGAAACTAAAATCCCAGGACAATGACATCAAGAGATGGGGCTTTTGGTTAAGTGATTAAATGAAGAAGGATCCACCCTCATGAATGAGATAAACGTCCTCGTAAGAGATGCTTTAGAGGAATGCCGGGCTCCTCAGTCTCTTCTGCCATGTCGTTACATTGTCCGTTTTTGCCCACTTTTGTCACGTGAAGACGAAGCAAGAAGGTGCCACCTCGGGACCAACTGCCAAATCTCCACTGCCTTGATTTCGGACTTCTCAGCCCCAGAACTGTGAGAAATACATTTCTGTTTTTTATGAATTACTCAATCTGTGGCATTTTGTTATAGCAGCATACAGACAAAAACAGGGTAAACAGCCTGGTGAGAGTGGATATTTTAGAAACTTGAGATGATTCAATGTCGCTGATTCTCCATTTTCTCATATGTAAAATGAAGGAAATAATGCTGATTACTTCATAGTTCATTGTACAAATTAAATTAACTATGTAAATAAAGCAATATAGTTCCTTTTATCTAGTATACATTGTTTAAGTGTTGTTGTCATTACATGAGGAAAACAAGAACTTCCCCAAACAGAAGGATGTGGGAACCAAAACTAAGATATAAGAAAGGACCAAAGTTCACTGTGACAATCTGGTCAAGCGCTGGTTAGGGAAGATAGCATAATGTTACGCATAGATATTATTATAGGATAATTTTCCTCCACCCCGAACTCCTCTAGCACTTTCCCTACGTCTTTCATTGCACTTCTTCCTTTGTCTCTTTAATTACGGTTATTTATATAAATCTTTTAGCTTCCTACAAAAATAAGCTTGTAGTGGGACAGATTCTTGAGGATCTATGTCAAAGCAATTTTTCTATTTCCTACAGCAAGTAACCCAGTAGTAATCACACAGAATTTGTTAAAAGAATAAACATAGGAAGATTAATTTCCATTTTTTTCTTTGCTAATTTTTAATCAGAATTATACCATTGTTAGGGAGGGAGAAATTATAAATTGAGGACATGAGTATTAACATTTAAATCTGTTATTCTGCTTTATTTTAGAGCTTGCCATGTTTTGTGATTAAAAAAAGAAACAGGACATTCTGTATAGCTGTTGCAAAACGTGTGGTCTGTTGGTGAACTAGCAGCACCAGCATTATCAAGATTTCCTTAGTTTGCAGGGCTACTGAGTCAGAATTCGCATTTTGACAAAACTCCAGGTGATTCATGCTCTGCATTTAAGTTGGAGAAGCACTGTTCTATAGTTCTCCTTATGTCCTAAATGCATTGTCAGTGAAAGAAAATACTATACGTATGATAATAATAACGGTAATATTAACAAAAATGTAACTATTAGTAATTTTCTATGCTCTCCCAGATACTAAGTCTTTTATTTAATACTTGTGATATTTCTGCGAAGTTGCAATTGATATCACCTACTAAACTGATACTCAGAAATCTGAAGTAATTCTCCAAGGTCACAAAGCTAGTGAATCACAAACCAGATTTTTAAACTCTTGCTGCTTCATTCCAAAGACTAAACCGTTTCTAACTCACGGTTAATACATTTGCTTCTGCCTTCCATTTCCTAAATATGGTTTCCTTTCTATTTCATTAGCTTTACTTATACATGACTGATTTTTAACCCTCTCTAACATTTGCAGAATATGGTGTACTATGGTTAATAAGGACAATACCAAGTAATATCATGTTGAGAAAGCGTGCAGAAGTAGCATCAAAAAACAGACTTTTTCCAAAATGTTTACTAAAAACTTTCAATAAAAACAAGATTTTCTACTTAGAATTTCTACCTTGCATAACTCAAATGGAGCATGATTATTAAAATGACAAAAAGATTCCGTAATTGCCTAAGAGCTAAGAATAAGAATTGCTATATAAAAAAGCATAAATATGCCATATGAATGACATGTATAAGAATCATGGGAGTGCTATTTGGTATTTAGTATTTAGTTCCATTCTGCAGCATGATCAAAAAGAAGCATCTGTATAGTTCACTGTGCATTATAGCACAATAAATCACCTCATTAGGCTCAGATATATGTAAAGATTTACAGTCTGGGAAAGTCCACTAGATATTCTTAATCACTTCTTAGACTGTACTGTCCCCCATATTTCTCTTTTTCTATAGAAAGGTTGCACATGGAAAGGCTTTATTTGAAATCCAGCAATGAATGGAATGTCTGTGAAGCAAGAAATAGATGGAAATTGACATTTTAAAAGAAAGTTTGGCTTCTGAAGAGATACAGCTGTGACCTTGGTCTTTTTGTTGGAGAGAAGTATTCCCTAGCCTTACTGTACTATTTTTCCCAAAGCACCCTCTCTATTGTTCTCCCTTCATCTCTGGCTCGTATCATATGGCCCCTCCCTCATTCTATCTGGTGAGTTCTGAGAAAAATGCTTAAATTCTGCAGAGAAGATTGAGAACAATGCTAAATATTCCTCAGAGAAGCAAAATATTATGTTAACAGTTTATATTTTCACATGAAATTGTCTATCTCTTCTCTCTGTCTCATGTGTGTATGTGTGTATGTGTATATATATATATACATATAATATACAGTAGATATGTATATATAGAGTATAATATTCAGTATATATGTATATATAGTATAATATACCGTATATATGTATATATATACAGTGTGTGTGTGTGTGTGTGTGTATATATATATACATACATATATATATATGTATATATATACTACCATTTACCTCCCAGGCTATACGTCCTGACATCTTAAAAGTAGAAAGCCCTCACAGGCCGCGGTTGCTCACGCCTGTAATCCCAGCACTTTGAGAGGCCGAGGCGTGCAGATCACCTGAGGTCGGGAGTTCAAGACCAGCCTGACCAACATGGTGAAACCCCATCTCTACTAAAAATACAAAAAATTAGCTGGGCGTTGTGTTGCGCACCTGTAATCCCAGCTACTCAGGAGGTGGAGGCAGGAGAATCACATGAACCCGGGAGTCGGAGGTTGTGTGAGCCGAGACCATGACATTGCACTGCAGCCTGGGCAATGAGAGCAAAACTCCATCTGAAAAATAAAGGTGGATAGGCCTTAAAAGACTTTTGAAAATGAGATTTGTCAAATATTTATTAGAGATGAAGAAAATAAGTGCGGACCCACACGTAACTTGTCTGAGGTCACAGAAGTAGGGACCCACACGTAACTTGTATGAGGTCACAGAGGTAGTCATGCTGCAGCAGCCTTATTGGTTTTCCTCTATGACATGCATTATTATTGTTTTTGATCATTTCAAGAGGTTTCTAGTCGATAGTGGGACAAAATTTCTAATTTGGGAACCTAATTTTCTCTGCAAATCTTCTTTACATCTCTAGCTTATTAATACACCTCAGAAGTGTTACAGGAATTAATTCGCAGGATTTTGAAGAATATTTTGAGGTATGCTGGGAAAAATCATGTCAAGTATCAATGATTAGAAACTAAACAATCAATATTAGATATTGTAAAATTATATTTAATCTTCCATATGGCATAAATAAGTTATTTTAATGTACAGTCGTTGTACTTTGTAAATTTGCATATAAAATATTTGAAAAAATAACTTTCAATATGTAAAATGTAAATATACAAAGGAAAGGATCGGAAAAAATAGATAAAAATAATCAGGCTAAGAAAACACTACAGTGTCACCCTCAGAAGACTATAGAAGGATTCTCACCCTCGAGAAACAGAGGAACTTGAACATGGAAATGACCCTCTGCTGGCCATACTGATTATGGTACATAATTTTAAAAGGCTTTTAGAGAGAAGGGAAATGTTTTATTATGCATTCAGCACAGTGTTATGGTGATGTTTCTTAACTATCAGCTATTTTTAAAATTCTTATAATCTTTCTATAGATGACAAAGTTACATAAATATGAAGGATAAGAAGGGCCCCTGCAAACCTGATAATACAATTCTCTTTTCAATGATAACGTATTTCTAAGCGCGCATCTCCTAATCATATTGATGTGCATTAAGTGTTCTTTTACCTACACCTGTCAAAGTGGCTAAAGTAATATTTCATGAGGAGATAATTTTTTCCTTTAGGTGATTTTTTCCGCATAATACTCTAACATTTCCAATTCCATCTTTCTCGAAAAAGTTTACATGATATACATATACAATTACTAAAATTTTGGCGGCATAAATAATTTAAATGGACTTTACTTCAAAGATAATATTTACTTTTAAAGTTGTAAACCTTTGAATCATCAATTAATTAGAATTATCTTTTTCTTTATAAATAAAGTTTTTTGTCCCTACATATTTATGATTTGGAAATTTTCACCTGGAAAATTTCATTTTCAGTTGTATGCCTTGTCTTTAGTATAAAATTCAGTATTTCAATTTCAATATAATTTTTTGATTGATTTTAATGCAGAGAACAGAAAGGAATATCTTCAAATATAAACTACACAGAATCATTCTGTGAAACATCTTTCTGATCTGTGCATTCAGCTAACAGAGTTAAACCGTACTTTTGATTGAGCAGTTCTGAACACTCTTTCTGTAGAAAATGCAACTGGACATTTGCAGCGCTAAGAGGGTAGTAGTGGAAAAAGGAATATATTCAAATATAAAGTAAACAGAAGCATTCTGTGAAATTTCTTTCTGTTCTCTGCAACTTCTTTCTGTTCTCTGCATTCAACTAACAGAGTTGAGCCTTACTTTTGAAGGAGCAGTTCCGAAACACTCTTTGTGTAGAAACTGAAATTGGACATTCGGAGAGCTAAGAGGATAAAAGTCGAAAAAGGAATATCTTCAGCTAAATACTACACAGAAGCATTCTGTGAAACTTATTTCTGATATGTGCATTCAACTAACAGAGTAAAACCATACTTTTGATTGAGCCATTATGAACACTCTTTCTGAAGAAAATGCAAGTGGACATTCGGAGCACTAAGAAGGTAATACAGGAAAAAGGAATATATTCAAATATAAACTACACAGAAGAATTCTGTGAAACTTCTTTCTGTTCTGTGCATTCAACTAACAGAGTTGAACCTTACTTTTGATTGAGCCGTCCTGAAACACTCATTCTGTAGAAACTGCAATTGGACATTCTGAGCGCTAAGTGGCCTATATTGGGAAAAAGAATATCTCCAAATAAAAACTACTCAGAAGAATTCTGTGAAACTTATTTCTGATCTGTGCATTCAGCTAACAGAGTTAAACCATACTTTTGATTGAGCAGTTATTAAACACTGTTTCTGTAGGAAATGCAAGTGGACATTAGGAGCGCTAAGATTGTAATAGTGGAAAAAGGAATATCCCCAAATAAAAACTACACAGAAGCATTCTCTGAAACTCCTTTCTGTTCTCTGCATTAAACTAACAGAGTTGAGCCTTACTTTTGAAGGAGCTGTTCTGAAACAATCTTTGTGTAGAAACTGCCAGTGGACATTCGGAACGCTAAGAGGGTAATAGTCGAAAAAGGAATATCTTCAACTAAATACTAAACAGAAGCATTCTGTGAAACTTCTTTCTTTTCTGTGCATTCAACTAAAAGAGTTGAACCTTACTTTTGATTGAGCCGTTCTGAAACACTCTTTCTGTAGAAAATGCAAGTGGTGATTCGGAGCGCTAAGAGGGTAATAGAGGAAAAAGGAATATCTTCAAATATAAACTACACAGAAGCATTCTGTAGAACTTCTTTCTGTTCCTTGCATTCAACTAACAATATTGAACCTTACTTTTGATTGACCAGTTCTGAAACTCTCTTTCTGTAGATACTGCAATTGGAAATTCTGAACGCTAAGAGTCCTATATTGGAAAAAGGAATATCTACAAATAAAAACTACACAGAAGAATTCTGTGAAACTTCTTTCTGATCTGTGCATTCAACTAACAGAGTTAAACCATACTTTTGATTGAGCAGTTCTGAACACTCTTTCTGTAGAAAATGCAAGTGGACATTCGGAGCTCTAAGAGGATAATAGTGGAAAAAGTAATATCGTCAAATAAGAACTACAGACAAGCATTCTGTGAAACTACTTTCTGTTCTGTGCATTCAAATAACAGAGTTGAACCTTACTTTTGATAGAGCCATTCTGAAACACTCTTTCTATAGAAAATTCAATTGGACAATCTGAGCGATAAGAGGCCTATATTGGGAAAAAGAATATCTTCAAATAAAAACTACACAGAAGCATTCTGTGACACTTTTTCTGATCTGTGCATTCAGCTAACAGAGTTAAATCATACATTTGATTGATCAGTTCTGAACACTCTTTCTGTAGAAAATACAACTGGACATTTGGAGCGCTAAGAGGGTATTAGTGCAAAAAGGAATATATTCAAATATAAACTACACAGAAGCATTCTGTGAAACTTGTTTCTGTTCTGTGCATTCAACTAACATAGTTGAACCTTACTTTTGATTGAGCCTTTCTGAAACACTCTTTCTGTAGAAAATGCAATTGGACATTCTGAGCGCTAAGAGGCCTATATTGGTAAAAAGAATATCTTCATATAAACACTACACAGCAGCATTCTGTGAAACTTCTTTCTGATCTGTGCATTCAGCTAACAGAGTTAAACCATACTTTTGATTGAGCAGTTCTGAAACACTCTTTCTGTAGAAAATGCAACTGGACATTCAGAGCGCTAAGTGGGTAATAGTGGAAAATGGAATATCTTCAAATATAAACTACACAGAAGAATTCTGTGAAACTTATTTCTGATCTGTGCATTCACCTAACACAGTTAAACCATACTTTTGATAGAGCAGTTCTGAACACACTTTCTGTAGAAAATGCAAGTGGACTTTCGGAGATCTAAGAGGCCTATATTGGTAAAAAGAATATCTTCATATAAACACTACACAGCAGCATTCTGTGAAGCTTCTTTCTGATCTGTGCATTCAGCTAACAGAGTTAAACCATACTTTTGATTGAGCAGTTCTGAAACACTCTTTCTGTAGAAAATGCAACTGGACATTCAGAGCGCTAAGTGGGTAATAGTGGAAAATGGAATATATTCAAATATAAACTACACAGAAGCATTCTGTGAAACTACATTGTGTTCTGTGCATTCAACTAACAGAGTTGAAACTTAATTTTGATTGAGCAGTTCTGAAACACTCTTTCTGTAGAAACTGCAATTTAACATACTGAGTGCTATGATGCCTATATTGGGATAAAGAATATCTTAAAATAAAAACTAAACAGATGCATTCTGTGAAACTTCTTTCTTATCTGTGCATTCAGCTAACAGAGTTAAACGATACATTTGATTTAGCAGTTCTGAAACACTCTTTCTGTAGAAAATGCAAGTGGACATTCGGTGCGCTAAGATGGTAATTGTGGAAAAAGGAATATCTTCAAATAAAAACTACACAGAGGCATTCTCTGAAACTTGTTTCTGTTCTCTGCTTTCAACTAACAGGGTTGAGCCTTATTTTTGAAGGAGCAGTCCTGAAACACTCTTTCTGTAGAAACTGAAAGTGGACATTCGGAGCGCTATGAGGGTAATAGTGGAAAAAGGAATGTCTCCAAATATAAACTACACAGAAACATTCTGTGAAACTTCTTTTTGTTCCGTTCATTCAACTAACAGAGTTGAACCTTACATTTGAGCAGTTCAGAAACACTCTTTCTGTAGATACTGCAATTGGACATACTGAGCGCTAAGACTCCTATATTGGAGAAAGGAATATCTTCAAATAAAAAGTACACAGAAGCATTCTGTGAAAATTCTTTCTGATCTGTGCATTCAGCTAACAGAGTTAAACCATACTTTTGATTGAGCAGTTCTGAACACTCTTTCTGTAGAAAATGCAAGTGGACATTCGGAGCGCTAAGAGGGTAATACTGAAAAAGGGAATATATTCAAATATAAACTACACAGAGGCATTCTGTGTAACTCCTTTCTGTTCTCTGCATTCAACTAACAGAGTTGAGCCCTACTTTAGAAGGAGCAGTTCTGAAACACTCTTTGTGTAGAAACTGAAATTGGACATTCGGAGAGCTAAGAGGATAATAGTCGAAAAAGGAATGTCTTCAACAAAATACTACACGGAAGGATTCTGTGAAACTTATTTCTGATATGTGCATTCAAATAACAGAGTAAAACCATACTTTTGATTGAGCCGTTCTGAACACTCTTTCTGTAGAAAATGCATGTGGACATTCGGAGCACTAAGAGGGTAATACTGGAAAAAGGAATATATTCAAATATAAACTACACAGAAACATTCTGTGAAACTTCTTGCTGTTCTGTGCATTCAAGTAACAGAGTTGAACCTTACTTTTGATGGAACCGTTCTGAAACCCTCTTTCTGTAGAAAATGCAAGTGGACATTCGGAGCGCTAAGATGGTAATAGTGGAAAAAGGAATACATTCAAATATAAACTACACAGAAGCATTCTGTGAAACTTCTTTCTGTTCTGTGCATTCAACTAACAGAGTTGAACCTTACTTTTGATTGAGCCTTCTGAAACACTCATTCTGTAGAAACTGCAATTGGACATTCTGAGCGCTAAGTGGCCTATATTGGGAAAAAGAATATCTCCAAATAAAAACTACTCAGAAGCATTCTGTGAAACTTATTTCTGATCTGTGCATTCAGCTAACAGAGTTAAACGATACTTTTGATTGAGAATTTATGAGACACTCTTTCTGTAGAAAATGCAAGTGGACATTCGGAGCGCTAAGATTGTATTAGTGGAAAAAGGAATATCCCCAAATTAAAACTACACAGAAGCATTCTCTGAAACTCTTTTCTGTTCTCTGCATTCAACTAACAGATTTGAGCCTTACTTTGAAGGAGCTGTTCTGAAACACTCATTGTGTAGAAACTGCCAGTGGACATTCGGAACGCTAAGAGGGTAATAGTTGAAAAAGGAATATCTATAACTAAATACTACACAGAAGCATTCTGTGAAACTTCTTTCTGTTCTGTGCATTCAACTAAAAGAGTTGAACCTTACTTTTGATTGAGCCGTTCTGAAACACTCTTTCTGTAGAAAATGCAAGTGGTGATTCGGAGCGCTAAGAGGGTAATAGTGAAAAAAGGAATATCTTCAAATATAAACTACACAGAAGCATTCTCTGAAACTTCTTTCTGTTCCGTGCATTCAACTAACAGTATTGAACCTTACTTTTGATTGAGCAGTTCTGAAACTCTCTTTCTGCAGATACTGCAATTGGACATTCTGAGCGCTAAGAGACCTATATTGGAAAAAGGAATATCTTCAAATAAAAACTACACAGAAGAATTCTGTGAAACTTCTTTCTGATCTGTGCATTCTACTAACAGAGTTAAACCATACTTTTGATTGAGCAGTTCTGAACACTCTTTCTGTAGAAAATGCAAGTGGACATTCGTAGCTCTAAGTGGGTAATAGTGGAAAAAGTAATATCGTCAAATATGAATTACAGAGAAGCATTCTGTGAAACTACTTTCTGTTCTGTGCATTCAAATAACAGAGTTGAGCCCTACTTTTGAAGGAGCAGTTCTGAAACACTCTTTGTGTAGAAACTGCAATTGGACAATCTGAGCGCTAGAGGCCTATATTGGGAAAAAGAATATCTTCAAATAAAAACTACACAGAAGCATTCTGTGCAACTTCTTTCTAATCTGTGCATTCAGCTAAGAGAGTTAAATCATACATTTGATTGAGCAGTTCTGAACACTCTTTCTGTAGAAAATGCAACTGGACATTTGGAGCGCTAAGAGGGTAGTATTGGAAAAAGCAATATATTCAAATATAAACTACACAGAAGCATTCTGTGAAACTTCTTTTTGTTCTGTGCATTCAACTAACATAGTTGAACCTTACTTTTGATTGAGCTTTTCTGAAACACCCTTTCTGTAGAAACTGCAATTGGACATTCTGAGCGCTAAGAGGCCTATATTGGTAAAAAGAATATCTTCATATAAACATTACACCGCAGCATTCTGTGAAACTTCTTTCTGTTCTGTGCATTCAGCTAACAGAGTTAAACCATTCTTTTGATTGAGCAGTTCTGAAACAATCTTTCTGTACATAATGCAACTGGAGATTCAGAGCGCTAAGTGGGTAATAGTGAAAAATGGAATATCTTCAAATATAAACTACACAGAAGAATTCTGTGAAACTTCTTTCTGATCTGTGCATTCACCTAACAGGGTTAAACCACACTTATGTTTGAGCAGTTCTGAACACTCCTTCTGTAGAAAATGCAACTGGACATTTGGAGCGCTAAGAGGTTAATAGTGGAAAAAGGAATACCTTCAAATAAATAGTACACAGAAGCATTCTGTGAAACTTCTTTCTGTTCTGTGAATTCAACTAAAAGAGGTGAACCCTACTTTTCATTGAGCCGTTCTGAAACACTCTTTCTGTAGAAAGTGCAATTGGATATTCGGAGCGCTAAGAGGCCTATATATGAGAAAGGACTATCTTCAAATGAAAACTACACAGAAACATTCTGTGAAACTTCGTACTGATCTGTGCATTCAGCTAACAGAGTTAAACCATACTTTTGATTGTGCAGTTCGGAAAAACTCTTTCTGTAGAAAATGCAAGTGGACATTCGGAGCGCTTAGAAGGTAATAGTGGAAAAAGGAATATCTTCAAATATAAACTACACAGAATCATTCTCTGAAACTTCTTTCTGTTCTGTTCATTCAACTAACAGAGTTGAACCTTACTTTTGATTGAGCCTTTCTGAAACACACTTTCTGTAGAAAGTGCAATTGGAAATTCTGTGCGCTAAGAGGCCTATATTGGTAAAAAGAATATCTCCATATAAACACTACAGAGCAGCATTCTGTGAAACATCTTTCTGATCTGTGCATTCAGGTAACTGAGCTAAACCATACTTTTGATTGAACAGTTCTGAAACACTCTTTCTGTAGAAAATGCAACTGGACATTCAGAGAGCTAAGTGGGTAATAGTGGAAAATGGAATATCTTCATATATAAACTACACAGAAGAATTCTGTGAAACTTATTTCTGATCTGTGCATTCACCTAACAGAGTTAAATCATACTTTTGATAGAGCAGTTCTGAACACACTTTCTGTAGAAAATGCAAGTGGACATTCTGAGCTCTAAGAGGGTAACAGTGGAAAAAGGAATATCTTCAAATACAAACTACACAGAAGCAATCTGTGAAACTACATTCTGTTCTGTGCATTCAACTAACAGATTTGAACCTTAGATTTGATTGAGCCGTTCTGAAACACTCTTTCTGTAGAAAATGCAAGTGGAGATTCGGAGCGCTAAGAGGGTAATAGTGGAAAATGGAATGTCTTCAAATATAAACTGCACAGAATGATTCTGTGAAACTTCTTTCTGATCTGTGCATTAAGCTAACAGAGTTAAACCATACTTTTGATTCAGCAGATCTGAACACTCTTTCTGTAGAAAATGCAACTGGACATTTGGAGCGCTAAGAGGGTAGTAGTGGAAAAAGGAATATATTCAAATATAAACTACACAGAAGCATTCTGTGAAACTTCTTTCTGATCTGAGCATTCAGCTAACAGAGTTAAACCATACTTTGGATTGAGCAGTTTTGAAACACTCTGTCTGTAGAAAATGCAACTGGTCATTCGTAGCGCTAAGTGGGTAATATTGGAAAAAAGAATATGTTCAAATATAAACTACACAGAAGCATTGTATGAAACATCTTTCTGTTCTGTGCATTCAACTAAAAGTGTTGAACCTTACTTTTGATTGAGCCGTTCTGAAACACTCTTTCTGTAGAAACTGCAATTGGACATTCTAAGCGCTAAGAGGCCTACATTGGGAAAAAGAATATCTTCAAATAAAAACTACACAGATGCATTCTGTGAAACTTATTTCTGATCTGTAAATTCAGATAACAGAGCTAAACCATATTTTTGATTGAGCAGTTATGAAACACTCTTTTTGTAGAAAATGCAAGTGGACATTCGGAGCGCTAAGATTGTAATAGAGGAAAAAGGAATATCTTCAATTAAAAACTACACAGAAGCATTCTCTGAAACCCCTTTCTGTTCTCCGCATTCAACTAAGAGAGTTGAGACTTACTTTCGAAGGAGCAGTTCTGAAACACTCTTTGTGTAGAAACTGCCAGTGGATATTCGGAGCGCTTAGTGGGTAATAGTCCAAAAAGGAGTATCTTCAACTAAATACTACACAGAAGCATTCTGTGAAACTTCTTTCTGTTCTATGCATTCAACTAAGAGAGTTGAACCTTACATTTGATTGAGCCGTTCTGAAACACTCTTTCTGTAGAAACTGGAATTGGACATTCTGAGTGCTAAGAGGCCTATATTGGGAAAAATAATATATTCAAATAAAAACCACACAGAAGCATTGTTTGAAACTTATTTCTGATATGTGCATTCAGCTAACAGAGTGAAACCATACTTTTGATTGCGCAGTTCAGAACACTCTTTCTGTGGAAAATGCAAGTGGACATTCGGAGCGCTATGAGGGTAAGAGTGGAAAAAGGAATATATTCAATTATAAACTACACAGTAGCATTCTTTGAAACTTCTTTCTGTTCTGTTCATTCAACTAAAAGAGTTGAACCTTAGTTTTGATTGAGCCGTTCTGAAACACTCTTTCTGTAGAAACTGCAATTGGACATTCTGAGCGCTAAGAGGCCTATATTGGGAAAGAGAATATCTACAAATAAAAACTACACAGAAGCATTCTGTGAAAATTCTTTCTGTTCTGTTCATTCAACTAAAAGAGTTGAACCGTAGTTTTGATTGAGCCGTTCTGAAACACTCTTTCTGTAGAAAATGCAAGTGGAGATTCGGAGCGCTAAGAGGGTAATAGTGGAAAAAGGAATGTCTTCAAATATAAACTACACAGAATCATTATGTGAAACTTCTTTCTGATCTGTGCATTCAGCTAACAGAGTTAAACCATACTTTTGATTGAGCAGATCTGAACACTCTTTCTGTAGAAAATGCAACTGGATATTTGGAGCGCTAAGAGGGTAGTAGTGGAAAAGGTATATATTCAAATATAAACTACACAGAAGCATTCTGTGAAACTTCTTTCTGATCTGAGCATTCAGATATCAGAGTTAAACCATATATTTGATTGAGCAGTTTTGAAACACTCCGTCTGTAGAAAATGCAACTGGACATTCGTAGCGCTAAGTGGGTAATAGTGGAAAAAAGAATATGTTCAAATATGAACTACACAGAAGCATTGTATGAAACTTCTTTCTGTTCTGTGCATTCAACTAACAGAGTTGAAACTTACTTTTGATTGAGCCGTTCTGAATCACTCTTTCTATAGAAAATGCAATTGGACATTCTGAGCGCTAAGAGGCCTATATTGGGAAAAATAATATCTTCAAATAAAAACTACACAGAAGCATTGTGTGAGACTTATTTCTGATATGTGCATTCAGCTAACAGAGTTAAACCATACTTTTGATTGCGCAGTTCCGAACACTCTTTCTGTAGAAAATGCAAGTGGACATTCGGAGCGCTAAGAGGGTAATAGTGGAAAAAGGAATGTCTTCAAATATAAACTACACAGTAGCATTCTGTGAAACTTCTTTCTGTTCTGTGCATTCAACTAACAGAGTTGAACCTTACTTTTGATTGAGCCGTTCTGAAACACTCTTTCTGTAGAAACTGCAATTTTACATTCTAAGGGCTAAGAGGCCTACATTGGGAAAAAGAATATCTTCAAATAAAAACTACACAGATGCATTCTGTGAAACTTATTTCTGATCTGTAAATTCAGTTAAAAGAGCTAAACCATATTTTTGATTGAGCAGTTATGAAACACTCTTTTTGTAGAAAATGCAAGTGGAGATTCGGAGCGCTAAGAGGCTAATAGTGGAAAAAGGAATGTCTTCAAATATAAACTACACGGAATCATTCGGTGAAATTTCTTTCTGATCTGTGCATTCAGCTAACAGAGTTAAACCATACTTTTGATTGAGCAGATCTGAACACTCTTTCTGTAGAAAATGCAACTGGACATTTGGAGCGCTAAGAGCGTAGTAGTTGAAAAAGGAATATATTCAAATATAAACTACACAGAAGCATTCTGTGAAACTTCTTTCTGATCTGAGCATTCAGCTAACAGAGTTAAACCATACTTTTGATTGAGCAGTTTTGAAACACTCTGTCTGTAGAAAATGCAACTGGACATTCGTAGCGCTAAATGGGTAATAGTGGAAAAAAGAATATGTTCAAATATAAACTACACAGAAGCATTGTATGAAACTTCTTTCTGTTCTGTGCATTCAACTAACAGAGTTGAACCTTACTTTTGATTGAACCGTTCTGAAACACTCTATTTTAGAAACTGCAATTGGACATTCTGAGCGCTAAGAGGCCTATATTTGGAAAAGAATGTCTACAAATAAAAACTACACAGAAGAATTGTGTGAAACTTCTTTCTGTTCTGTTTGTTCAACTAAAAGAGTTGAACCTTAGTTTTGATTGAGCCGTTCTGAAACACTCTTTCTGTAGAAAATGCAAGTGGAGATTCGGAGCGCTAAGAGGGTAATAGTGGAAAAAGGAATGTCTCCAAATATAAACTACACAGAATCATTCTGTGAAACTTCTTTCTGATCTGTGCATTCAGCTAACAGAGTTAAACCATACTTTTGATTGAGCAGATCTGAACACTCTTTCTGTAGAAAATGCAACTGGACATTTGGAGCGCTAAGAGAGTAGTAGTGGAAAAAGTAATATATTCAAATATAAACTACACAGAAGCATTCTGTGAAACTTCTTTCTGATCTGAGCATTCAGCTAACAGAGTTAAACCATACTTTTGATTGAGCAGTTTTGAAACACTCTGTCTGTAGAAAATGCAACTGGACATTTGTAGCGCTAAGTGGATAATAGTGGAAAAAAGAATATGTTCAAATATAAACTGCACAGAAGCATTGTATGAAGCTTCTTTCTGTTCTCTGCATTCAACTAACAGAGTTGAACCTTACTTTTGATTGAGCCTTTCTGAAACACTCTTTCTGTAGAAACTGCAATTGGACATTCTGAGCGCTAAGAGGCCTCTATTGGGAAAAATAATATCTTCAAATAAAAACTACACAGAAGCATTGTGTGAAACTTATTTCTGATATGTTCATTAAGCTAACAGAGTTAAACCATACTTTTGATTGCGCAGTTCTGAACACTCTTTCTGTAGAAAATGCAAGTGGACATTCGAAGCGCTAAGAGGGTAATAGTGGAAAAAGGAATATATTCAAATATAAACTACACAGTAGCATTCTGTGAAAATTCTTTCTGTTCTGTGCATTCAACTAACAGAGTTGAACCTTACTTTTGATTGAGCCGTTCTGAAACACTCTTTCTGTAGAAACTGCAATTGGACATGCTATGCGCTAAGAGGCCTACATTGGGTAAAATAATATCTTCAAATAAAAAATACACAGATGCATTCTGTGAAACTTATTTCTGATCTGTAAATTCAGTTAACAGAGATAAAACATATTTTTGATTGAGCAGTTATGAAACACTCTTTTTTTTAGAAAATGCAAGTGGAGATTCGGAGCGCTAAGAGGGTAATAGTGGAAAAAGGAATGTCTTCAAATATAAACTACACAGAATCATTCGGTGAAACTTCTTTCTGATCTGTGCATTCAGCTAACAGAGTTAAACCATACTTTTGATTGAGCAGATCTGAACACTCTTTCTGTAGAAAATGCAACTGGACATTTGGAGCGCTAAGAGCGTAGTAGTGGAAAAAAGAATATATTCAAATATAAACTACACAGAAGCATTCTGTGAAACTTCTTTCTGATCTGAGCATTCAGCTAACAGAGTTAAACCATACTTTTGATTGCGCAGTTTTGAAACACTCTGTCTGTAGAAAATGCAACTGGACATTCGTAGCGCTAAGTGGGTAATAGTGGAAAAAAGAATATGTTCAAATATAAACTACACAGAAGCATTGTATGAAACTTCTTTCTGTTCTGTGCATTCAACTAACAGAGTTGAACCTTACTTTTGATTGAGCCGTTCTGAAACACTCTTTCTGTAGAAACTGCAATTGGACATTCTGAGCGCTAAGAGGCCTATATTGGGAAAAGAATGTCTACAAATAAAAACTACACAGAAGAATTGTGTGAAACTTCTTTCTGTTCTGTTTGTTCAAATAAAAGAGTTGAATCTTAGTTTTGATTGAGCCGTTCTGAAACACTCTTTCTGTAGAAAATGCAAGTGGAGATTCGGAGCGCTAAGAGGGTAATAGTGGAAAAAGGAATGTCTCCAAATATAAACTACACAGAATCATTCTGTGAAACTTCTTTCTGATCTGTGCATTCAGCTAACAGATTTAAACCATACTTTTGATTGAGCAGATCTGAACACTCTTTCTGTAGAAACTGCAATTGGACATTCTAAGCGCTAAGAGGCCTACATTGGGATAAAGAATATCTTCAAATAAAAACTACACAGATACATTCTCTGAAACTTATTTCTGATCTGTAAATTCAGTTAACAGAGCTAAACCATATTTTTGATTGAGCAGTTATGAAACACTCTTTTTGTAGGAAATGCAAGTGGACATTGGGAGCGCTAAGATTGTAATAGAGGAAAAAGGAATATCTCCAATTAAATACTACACAGAAGCATTCTCTGAAACCCCTTTCTGTTCTCCACATTCAACTAACAGAGTTGAGCCTTACTTTCGAAGGAGCAGTTCTGAAACAATCTTTGTGTAGAAACTGCCAGTGGATATTCTGAGCGCTAAGTGGGTAATAGTCCAAAAAGTAGTATCTTCAACTAAATACTACACAGAAGCATTCTGTGAAACTACTTTCTGTTCTGTGCATTCAACTAAGAGAGTTGAACCTGACATTTGATTGAGGCGTTCTGAAACACCCTTTCTGTAGAAACTGCAATTGGACATTCTGAGCACTGAGAGGCCTATATTGGGAATAATAATATCTTCAAATAAAAACTACCCAGAAGCATTCTTTGAAACTTATTTCTGATATGTGCATTCAGCTAACAGAGTTAAACCATACTTTTGATTGCTCAGTTCAGAACATTCTTTCTGTAGAAAATCTAAGTGGACATTCGGAGCGCTAAGAGGGTAATAGTGGAAAAAGGAATATATTCAAATATAAACTACACAGTAGCATTCTGTGAAAATTCTTTCTGTTCTGTGGATTCAACTAACAGAGTTGAACCTTACTTTTGATTGAGCCGTTCTGAAACACTCTTTCTGTAGAAACTGCAATTGGACATGCTAAGCGCTAAGAGGCCTACATTGGGATAAAGAATATCTTCAAATAAAAACTACACAGATACATTCTCTGAAACTTATTTCTGATCTGTGCATTCAGCTAACAGAGTTAAACCATACTTTTGATTGAGCAGATCTGAACACTCTTTCTGTAGAAAATGCAACTGGACATTTGGAGCGCTAAGATTGTAATAGAGGAAAAAGGAATATCTCCAATTAAAAACTACACAGAAGCATTCTCTGAAACCCCTTTCTGTTCTCCGCATGCAACTAACAGAGTTGAGCCTTACTTTCGAAGGAGCAGTTCTGAAACAAACTTTGTGTAGAAACTGCCAGTGGATATTCTGCGCGCTAAGTGGGTAATAGTCCAAAAAGGAGTATCTTCAACTAAATACTACACAGTAGCATTCTGTGAAACTACTTTCTGTTCTGCGCATTCAACTAACAGAGTTGAACCTGACATTTGCTTGAGGCGTTCTGAAACACCCTTTCTGTAGAAACTACAATTGGACATTCTGAGCGCTGACAGGCCTATATTGGGAATAATAATATCTTCAAATAAAAATTACACAGAAGCATTGTTTGAAATTTATTTCTGATATGTGCATTCAGCTAACAGAGTTAAACCATACTTTTGATTGCTCAGTTCAGAACACTCTTTCTGTAGAAAATGTAAGTGGACATTCGGAGCGCTAAGAGGGTAATAGTGGAAAAAGGAATATATTCAAATATAAACTACACAGAAGCATTCTGTGAAACTTCTTTCTGTTCTGTGCATTCAACTACCAGGGTTGAACCTTAATTTTGATTGAGCCGTTCTGAAACACTCTTTCTGTAGAAACTGCAATTGGACATTCTGAGCACTAAGAGGCCTATATTGGGAAAAAGAATATCTACAAATAAAAACTACACAGAAGCATTCTGTGAAACTTCTTTCTGTTCTGTTCATTCAACTAAAAGAGTTGAACCTTAGTTTTGATTGAGCCGTTCTGAAACACTCTTTCTGTAGAAAATGCAAGTGGAGATTCGGAGCGCTAAGAGGGTAATAGTGGAAAAAGGAATGTCTTCAAATATAAACTACACAGAATCATTCTGTGAAACTTCTTTCTGATCTGTGCATTCAGGTAACAGAGTTAAACCATATATTTGATTGAGCAGATCTGAACACTCTTTCTGTAGAAAATGCAACTGGACATTTGGAGCGCTAAGAGCGTAGTAGTGGAAAAAGGAATATATTCAAATATAAACTACACAGAAGCATTCTGTGAAACTTTTTCTGATCTGAGAATTCAGCTAACAGAGTTAAACCATACTTTTGATTGAGCAGTTTTGAAACACTCTGTCTGTAGAAAATGCAACTGGACATTCGTAGCGCTAAGTGGGTAATAGTGGAAAAAAGAATATGTTCAAATATAAACTACACAGAAGCATTGTATGAAACTTCTTTCTGTTCTGTGCATTCAACTAACAGAGTTGAACCTTACTTTTGATTGAGCCGTTCTGAAACACTCTTTCCGTAGAAACTGCAATTGGACATTCTGAGCGCTAAGAGGCCTATATTGGGAAAAATAATATCTTCAAATAAAAACTACACAGAAGCATTGTGTGAAACTTATTTCTGATATGTGCATTCAGCTAACAGAGTTAAACCATACTTTTGATTGCGCAGTTCCGAACACTCTTTCTGTAGAAAATGCAAGTGGACATTCTGAGCGCTAAGAGGGTAATAGTGGAAAAAGGAATATATTCAAATATAAACTACACAGAAGCATTCTGTGAAACTTCTTTCTGTTCTGTGCATTCAACTACCAGGGTTGAACCTTACTTTTGATTGAGCCGTTCTGAAACACTCTTTCTGTAGAAACTGCAATTGGACATTCTGAGCGCTAAGAGGCCTATATTGGGAAAAGAATATCGACAAATAAAAACTACACAGAAGCATTCTGTGAACCTTCTTTCTGTTCTGTTCATTCAACTAAAAGAGTTGAACCTTAGTTTTGATTGATCCGTTCTGAAACACTCTTTCTGTAGAAAATGCAAGTGGAGATTCGGAGCGCTAAGAGGGTAATAGTGGAAAAAGGAATGTCTTCAAATATAAACTACACAGAATCATTCTGTGAAACTTATTTCCGATCTGTGCATTCAGCTAACAGAGTTAAACTATACTTTTGATTGAGCAGATCTGAACACTCTTTCTGTAGAAAATGCAACTGGACATTTGGAGCTCTAAGAGGGTAGTAGTGGAAAAAGGAATATATTCTAATATAAACTACACAGAAGCATTCTGTGAAACTTCTTTCTGATCTGAGCATTCAGCTAACAGAGTTAAACCAGACTTTTGATTGAGCAGTTTTGAAACACTCTGTCTATAGAAAATGCAACTGGACATTCGTAGCGCTAAGTGGGTAATAGTGGAAAAAAGAATATGTTCAAATATAAACTACACAGAAACATTGTATGAAACTTCTTTCTGTTCTGTGCATTCAACTAACACAGCTGAACCGTACTTTAGATTGAGCCGTTCTGAAACACTCTTTCCGTAGAAATTGCAATTGGACATTCTGAGCGCTAAGAGGCCTATATTGGGAAAAATAATATCTTCAAATAAAAACTACACAGAAGCATTGTGTGAAACTTATTTCTGATATGTGCATTCAGCTAACAGAGTTAAACCATACTTTTGATTGCGCAGTTCCGAACACTCTTTCTGTAGAAAATGCAAGTGGAAATTCGGAGCGCTAAGAGGGTAATAGTGGAAAAAGGAATATATTCAAATATAAACTACACAGTAGCATTCTGTGAAACTTCTTTCTGTTCTGTGCATTCAACTAACAGATTTGAACCTTACTTTTGATTGAGCCGTTCTGAAACACTCTTTCTGTAGAAACTGCAATTGGACATTCTAAGCGCTGAGAGGCCTATATTGGGAATAATAATATCTTCAAATAAAAACTACCCAGAAGCATTCTTTGAAACTTATTTCTGATATGTGCATTCAGCTAACAGAGTTAAACCATACTTTTGATTGCTCAGTTCAGAACATTCTTTCTGTAGAAAATGTAAGTGGACATTCGGAGCGCTAAGAGGGTAATAGTGGAAAAAGGAATATATTCAAATATAAACTACACAGTAGCATTCTGTGAAAATTCTTTCTGTTCTGTGGATTCAACTAACAGAGTTGAACCTTACTTTTGATTGAGCCGTTCTGAAACACTCTTTCTGTAGAAACTGCAATTGGACATGCTAAGCGCTAAGAGGCCTACATTGGGAAAAAGAATATCTTCAAATAAATACTACACAGATGCATTCTGTGAAACTTATTTCTGATCTTTAAATTCAGTTAACAGAGATAAAAGATATTTTTGATTGAGCAGTTATGAAACACTCTTTTTGTAGAAAATGCAAGTGGAGATTCGGAGCGCTAAGAGGCTAATAGTGGAAAAAGGAATGTCTTCAAATATAAACTACACGGAATCATTCGGTGAAATTTCTTTCTGATCTGTGCATTCAGCTAACAGAGTTAAACCATACTTTTGATTGAGCAGATCTGAACACTCTTTCTGTAGAAAATGCAACTGGACATTTGGAGCGCTAAGAGCGTAGTAGTTGAAAAAGGAATATATTCAAATATAAACTACACAGAAGCATTCTGTGAAACTTCTTTCTGATCTGAGCATTCAGCTAACAGAGTTAAACCATACTTTTGATTGAGCAGTTTTGAAACACTCTGTCTGTAGAAAATGCAACTGGACATTCGTAGCGCTAAATGGGTAATAGTGGAAAAAAGAATATGTTCAAATATAAACTACACAGAAGCATTGTATGAAACTTCTTTCTGTTCTGTGCATTCAACTAACAGAGTTGAACCTTACTTTTGATTGAACCGTTCTGAAACACTCTTTTTTAGAAACTGCAATTGGACATTCTGAGCGCTAAGAGGCCTATATTTGGAAAAGAATGTCTACAAATAAAAACTACACAGAAGAATTGTGTGAAACTTCTTTCTGTTCTGTTTGTTCAACTAAAAGAGTTGAACCTTAGTTTTGATTGAGCCGTTCTGAAACACTCTTTCTGTAGAAAATGCAAGTGGAGATTCGGAGCGCTAAGAGGGTAATAGTGGAAAAAGGAATGTCTCCAAATATAAACTACACAGAATCATTCTGTGAAACTTCTTTCTGATCTGTGCATTCAGCTAACAGAGTTAAACCATACTTTTGATTGAGCAGATCTGAACACTCTTTCTGTAGAAACTGCAATTGGACATTCTAAGCGCTAAGAGGCCTACATTGGGATAAAGAATATCTTCAAATAAAAACTACAGAGATACATTCTCTGAAACTTATTTCTGATCTGTAAATTCAGTTAACAGAGCTAAACCATATTTTTGATTGAGCAGTTATGAAACACTCTTTTTGTAGGAAATGCAAGTGGACATTGGGAGCGCTAAGATTGTAATAGAGGAAAAAGGAATATCTCCAATTAAATACTACACAGAAGCATTCTCTGAAACCCCTTTCTGTTCTCCACATTCAACTAACAGAGTTGAGCCTTACTTTCGAAGGAGCAGTTCTGAAACAAACTTTGTGTAGAAACTGCCAGTGGATATTCTGAGCGCTAAGTGGGTAATAGTCCAAAAAGTAGTATCTTCAACTAAATACTACACAGAAGCATTCTGTGAAACTAATTTCTGTTCTGTGCATTCAACTAAGAGAGTTGAACCTGACATTTGATTGAGGCGTTCTGAAACACCCTTTCTGTAGAATCTGCAATTGGACATTCTGAGCACTGAGAGGCCTATATTGGGAATAATAATATCTTCAAATAAAAACTACCCAGAAGCATTCTTTGAAACTTATTTCTGATATGTGCATTCAGCTAACAGAGTTAAACCATACTTTTGATTGCTCAGTTCAGAACATTCTTTCTGTAGAAAATCTAAGTGGACATTCGGAGCGCTAAGAGGGTAATAGTGGAAAAAGGAATATATTCAAATATAAACTACACAGTAGCATTCTGTGAAAATTCTTTCTGTTCTGTGGATTCAACTAACAGAGTTGAACCTTACTTTTGATTGAGCCATTCTGAAACACTCTTTCTGTAGAAACTGCAATTGGACATGCTAAGCGCTAAGAGGCCTACATTGGGATAAAGAATATCTTCAAATAAAAACTACACAGATACATTCTCTGAAACTAATTTCTGATCTGTGCATTCAGCTAACAGAGTTAAACCATACTTTTGATTGAGCAGATCTGAACACTCTTTCTGTAGAAAATGCAACTGGACATTTGGAGCGCTAAGATTGTAATAGAGGAAAAAGGAATATCTCCAATTAAAAACTACACAGAAGCATTCTCTGAAACCCCTTTCTGTTCTCCGCATTCAACTAACAGAGTTGAGCCTTACTTTCGAAGGAGCAGTTCTGAAACAAACTTTGTGTAGAAACTGCCAGTGGATATTCTGCGCGCTAAGTGGGTAATAGTCCAAAAAGGAGTATCTTCAACTAAATACTACACAGTAGCATTCTGTGAAACTACTTTCTGTTCTGCGCATTCAACTAACAGAGTTGAACCTGACATTTGCTTGAGGCGTTCTGAAACACCCTTTCTGTAGAAACTACAATTGGACATTCTGAGCGCTGACAGGCCTATATTGGGAATAATAATATCTTCAAATAAAAATTACACAGAAGCATTGTTTGAAATTTATTTCTGATATGTGCATTCAGCTAACAGAGTTAAACCATACTTTTGATTGCTCAGTTCAGAACACTCTTTCTGTAGAAAATGTAAGTGGACATTCGGAGCGCTAAGAGGGTAATAGTGGAAAAAGGAATATATTCAAATATAAACTACACAGAAGCATTCTGTGAAACTTCTTTCTGTTCTGTGCATTCAACTACCAGGGTTGAACCTTAATTTTGATTGAGCCGTTCTGAAACACTCTTTCTGTAGAAACTGCAATTGGACATTCTGAGCACTAAGAGGCCTATATTGGGAAAAAGAATATCTACAAATAAAAACTACACAGAAGCATTCTGTGAAACTTCTTTCTGTTCTGTTCATTCAACTAAAAGAGTTGAACCTTAGTTTTGATTGAGCCGTTCTGAAACACTCCTTCTGTAGAAAATGCAAGTGGAGATTCGGAGCGCTAAGAGGGTAATAGTGGAAAAAGGAATGTCTTCAAATATAAACTACACAGAATCATTCTGTGAAACTTCTTTCTGATCTGTGCATTCAGGTAACAGAGTTAAACCATATATTTGATTGAGCAGATCTGAACACTCTTTCTGTAGAAAATGCAACTGGACATTTGGAGCGCTAAGAGCGTAGTAGTGGAAAAAGGAATATATTCAAATATAAACTACACAGAAGCATTCTGTGAAACTTTTTCTGATCTGAGAATTCAGCTAACAGAGTTAAACCATACTTTTGATTGAGCAGTTATGAAACACTCTGTCTGTAGAAAATGCAACTGGACATTCGTAGCGCTAAGTGGGTAATAGTGGAAAAAAGAATATGTTCATATATAAACTACACAGAAGCATTGTATGAAACTTCTTTCTGTTCTGTGCATTCAACTAACAGAGTTGAACCTTACTTTTGATTGAGCCGTTCTGAAACACTCTTTCCGTAGAAACTGCAATTGGACATTCTGAGCGCTAAGAGGCCTATATTGGGAAAAATAATATCTTCAAATAAAAACTACACAGAAGCATTGTGTGAAACTTATTTCTGATATGTGCATTCAGCTAACAGAGTTAAACCATACTTTTGATTGCGCAGTTCCGAACACTCTTTCTGTAGAAAATGCAAGTGGACATTCTGAGCGCTAAGAGGGTAATAGTGGAAAAAGGAATATATTCAAATATAAACTACACAGAAGCATTCTGTGAAACTTCTTTCTGTTCTGTGCATTCAACTACCAGGGTTGAACCTTACTTTTGATTGAGCCGTTCTGAAACACTCTTTCTGTAGAAACTGCAATTGGACATTCTGAGCGCTAAGAGGCCTATATTGGGAAAAGAATATCGACAAATAAAAACTAAACAGAAGCATTCTGTGAACCTTCTTTCTGTTCTGTTCATTCAACTAAAAGAGTTGAACCTTAGTTTTGATTGATCCGTTCTGAAACACTCTTTCTGTAGAAAATGCAAGTGGAGATTCGGAGCGCTAAGAGGGTAATAGTGGAAAAAGGAATGTCTTCAAATATAAACTACACAGAATCATTCTGTGAAACTTCTTTCTGATCTGTGCATTCAGCTAACAGAGTTAAACTATACTTTTGATTGAGCAGATCTGAACACTCTTTCTGTAGAAAATGCAACTGGACATTTGGAGCTCTAAGAGGGTAGTAGTGGAAAAAGGAATATATTCTAATATAAACTACACAGAAGCATTCTGTGAAACTTCTTTCTGATCTGAGCATTCAGCTAACAGAGTTAAACCAGACTTTTGATTGAGCAGTTTTGAAACACTCTGTCTATAGAAAATGCAACTGGACATTCGTAGCGCTAAGTGGGTAATAGTGGAAAAAAGAATATGTTCAAATATAAACTACACAGAAACATTGTATGAAACTTCTTTCTGTTCTGTGCATTCAACTAACACAGCTGAACCTTACTTTAGATTGAGCCGTTCTGAAACACTCTTTCCGTAGAAACTGCAATTGGACATTCTGAGCGCTAAGAGGCCTATATTGGGAAAAATAATATCTTCAAATAAAAACTACACAGAAGCATTGTGTGAAACTTATTTCTGATATGTGCATTCAGCTAACAGAGTTAAACCATACTTTTGATTGCGCAGTTCCGAACACTCTTTCTGTAGAAAATGCAAGTGGAAATTCGGAGCGCTAAGAGGGTAATAGTGGAAAAAGGAATATATTCAAATATAAACTACACAGTAGCATTCTGTGAAACTTCTTTCTGTTCTGTGCATTCAACTAACAGATTTGAACCTTACTTTTGATTGAGCCGTTCTGAAACACTCCTTCTGTAGAAACTGCAATTGGACATTCTAAGCGCTAAGAGTCCTACATTGGGATAAAGAATATCTTCAAATAAAAACTACACAGATACATTCTCTGAAACTTATTTCTGATCTGTAAATTCAGTTAACAGAGCTAAACCATATTTTTGATTGAGCAGTTATGAAACACTCTTTTTGTAGAAAATGCAAGTGGACATTGGGAGCGCTAAGATTGTAATAGAGGAAAAAGGAATATCTCCAATTAAAAACTACACAGAAGCATTCTCTGAAACCCCTTTCTGTTCTCCGCATTCAACTAACAGAGTTGAGCCTTACTTTCGAAGGAGCAGTTCTGAAACAAACTTTGTGTAGAAACTGCCAGTGGATATTCTGAGCGCTAAGTGGGTAATAGTCCAAAAAGTAGTATCTTCAACTAAATACTACACAGAAGCATTCTGTGAAACTACTTTCTGTTCTGTGCATTCAACTAAGAGAGTTGAACCTGACATTTGATTGAGGCGTTCTGAAACACCCTTTCTGTAGAAACTGTAATTGGACATTCTGAGCGCTGAGAGGCCTATATTGGGAATAATAATATCTTCAAATAAAAACTACCCAGAAGCATTCTTTGAAACTTATTTCTGATATGTGCATTCAGCTAACAGAGTTAAACCATACTTTTGATTGCTCAGTTCAGAACATTCTTTCTGTAGAAAATCTAAGTGGACATTCGGAGGGCTAAGAGGGTAATAGTGGAAAAAGGAATATATTCAAATATAAACTACACAGTAGCATTCTGTGAAAATTCTTTCTGTTCTGTGGATTCAACTAACAGAGTTGAACCTTACTTTTGATTGAGCCGTTCTGAAACACTCTTTCTGTAGAAACTGCAATTGGACATGCTAAGCGCTAAGAGGCCTACATTGGGATAAGGAATATCTTCAAATAAAAACTACACAGATACATTCTCTGAAACTTATTTCTGATCTGTGCATTCAGCTAACAGAGTTAAACCATACTTTTGATTGAGCAGATCTGAACACTCTTTCTGTAGAAAATGCAACTGGACATTTGGAGCGCTAAGATTGTAATAGAGGAAAAAGGAATATCTCCAATTAAAAACTACACAGAAGCATTCTCTGAAACCCCTTTCTGTTCTCCGCATTCAACTAACAGATTTGAGCCTTACTTTCGAAGGAGCAGTTCTGAAACAAACTTTGTGTAGAAACTGCCAGTGGATATTCTGCGCGCTAACTGGGTAATAGTCCAAAAAGGAGTATCTTCAACTAAATACTACACAGAAGCATTCTGTGAAACTACTTTCTGTTCTGCGCATTGAACTAACAGAGTTGAACCTGACATTTGCATGAGGCGTTCTGAAACACCCTTTCTGTAGAAACTGCAATTGGACATTCTGAGCGCTGACAGGCCTATATTGGGAATAATAATATCTTCAAATAAAAATTACACAGAAGCATTGTTTGAAAATTATTTCCGATATGTGCATTCAGCTAACAGAGTTAAACCATACTTTTGATTGCTCAGTTCAGAACACTCTTTCTGTAGAAAATGTAAGTGGACATTCGGAGCGCTAAGAGGGTAATAGTGGAAAAAGGAATATATTCAAATATAAACTACACAGAAGCATTCTGTGAAACTTCTTTCTGTTCTGTGCATTCAACTACCAGGGTTGAACCTTAATTTTGATTGAGCCGTTCTGAAACACTCTTTCTGTAGAAACTGCAATTGGACATTCTGAGCACTAAGAGGCCTATATTGGGAAAAAGAATATCTACAAATAAAAACTACACAGAAGCATTCTGTGAAACTTCTTTCTGTTCTGTTCATTCAACTAAAAGAGTTGAACCTTAGTTTTGATTGAGCCGTTCTGAAACACTCTTTCTGTAGAAAATGCAAGTGGAGATTCGGAGCGCTAAGAGGGTAATAGTGGAAAAAGGAATGTCTTCAAATATAAACTACACAGAATAATTCTGTGAAACTTCTTTCTGATCTGTGCATTCAGGTAACAGAGTTAAACCATATATTTGATTGAGCATATCTGAACACACTTTCTGTAGAAAATGCAAATGGACATTTGGAGCGCTAAGAGGGTAGTAGTGGAAAAAGGAATATATTCAAATATAAACTACACAGAAGCATTCTGTGAAACTTTTTCTGATCTGAGAATTCAGCTAACAGAGTTAAACCATACTTTTGATTGAGCAGTTTTGAAACACTCTGTCTGTAGAAAATGCAACTGGACATTCGTAGCGCTAAGTTGGTAATAGTGGAAAAAAGAATATGTTCAAATATAAACTACACAGAAGCATTGTATGAAACTACTTTCTGTTCTGTGCATTCAACTAACAGAGTTGAACCTTACTTTTGATTGAGCCGTTCTGAAACACTCTTTCCGTAGAAACTGCAATTGGACATTCTGAGCGCTAAGAGGCCTATATTGGGAAAAATAATATCTTCAAATAAAAACTACACAGAAGCATTGTGTGAAAATTATTTCTGATATGTTCATTAAGCTAACAGAGTTAAACCATATTTTTGATTGCGCAGTTCCGAACACTCTTTCTGTAGATAATGCAAGTGGACATTCGGAGCGCTAAGAGGGTAATAGTGGAAAAAGGAATATATTCAAATATAAACTACACAGAAGAATTCTGTGAAACTTCTTTCTGTTCTGTGCATTCAACTACCAGGGTTGTACCTTGCTTTTGATTGAGCCGTTCTGAAACACTCTTTCTGTAGAAACTGCAATTGGACATTCTGAGCGCTAAGAGGCCTATATTGGGAAAAAGAATATCTACAAATAAAAACTACACAGAAGCATTCTGTGAACCTTCTTTCTGTTCTGTTCATTCAACTAAAAGAGTTGAACCTTAGTTTTGATTGATCCGTTCTGAAACACTCTTTCTGTAGAAAATGCAAGTGGAGATTCGGAGCGCTAAGAGGGTAATAGTGGAAAAAGGAATGTCTTCAAATATAAACTACACAGAATCATTCTGTGAAACTTCTTTCTGATCTGTGCATTCAGCTAACAGAGTTAAACTATACTTTTTATTGAGCAGATCTGAACACTCTTTCTGTAGAAAATGCAACTGGACATTTGGAGCGCTAAGAGGGTAGTAGTGGAAAAAGGAATATATTCAAATATAAACTACACAGAAGCATTCTGTGAAACTTCTTTCTGATCTGAGCATTCAGCTAACAGAGTTAAACCATACTTTTGATTGAGCAGTTTTGAAACACTCTGTCTGTAGAAATGCAACTGGACATTCATAGCGCTATGTGGGTAATAGTGGAAAAAAGAACATGTTCAAATATAAACTACACAGAAGCATTGTATGAAACTTCTTTCTGTTCTGTGCATTCAACTAACAGAGTTGAACCTTACTTTTGATTGAGCCTTTCTGAAACACTCTTTCTGTAGAAACTGCAATTGGACATTCTGAGCGCTAAGAGGCCTATATTGGGAAAAATAATATCTTCAAATAAAAACTACACAGAAGCATTGTGTGAAACTTATTTCCGATATGCTCATTAAGCTAACAGAGTTAAACCATACTTTTGAATGCGCAGTTCTGAACACTCTTTCTGTAGAAAATGCAAGTGGACATTCGGAGCGCTAAGAGGGTAAGAGTGGAAAAAGGAATATATTCAAATATAAACTACACAGTAGCATTCTGTGAAAATTCTTTCTGTTCTGTGCATTCAACTAACAGAGTTGAACCTTACTTTTGATGGAGCCGTTCTGAAACACTCTTTCTGTAGAAACTGCAATTGGACATGCTAAGCGCTAAGAGGCCTACATTGGGATAAAGAATATCTTCAAATAAAAACTACACAGATACATTCTCTGAAACTTATTTCTGATCTGTGCATTCAGCTACCAGAGTTAAACCATACTTTTGATTGAGCAGATCTGAACACTCTTTCTGTAGAAAATGCAACTGGACATTTGGAGCGCTAAGAGCGTAGTAGTGGAAAAAGGAATATATTCAAATATAAACTACACAGAAGCATTCTGTGAAACTTCTTTCTGATCTGAGCATTCAGCTAACAGAGTTAAACCATACTTTTGATTGAGCAGTTTTGAAACACTCTGTCTGTAGAAAATGCAACTGGACATTCGTAGCGCTAAGTGGGTAATAGTGGAAAAAAGAATATGTTCAAATATAAACTACACAGAAGCATTGTATGAAACTTCTTTCTGTTCTGTGCATTCAACTAACAGAGTTGAACCTTACTTTTGATTGAGCCGTTCTGAAACACTCTTTCTGTAGAAACTGCAATTGGACATTCTGAGCGCTAAGAGGCCTATATTGGGAAAAAGAATGTCTACAAATAAAAACTACACAGAAGAATTGTGTGAAACTTCTTTCTGTTCTGTTTGTTCAACTAAAAGAGTTGAACCTTAGTTTTGATTGAGCCGTTCTGAAACACTCTTTCTGTAGAAAATGCAAGTGGAGATTCGGAGCGCTAAGAGGGTAATAGTGGAAAAAGGAATGTCTCCAAATATAAACTACACAGAATCTTTCTGTGAAACTTATTTTTGATCTGTGCATTCAGCTAACAGAGTTAAACCATACTTTTGATTGAGCAGATCTGAACACTCTTTCTGTAGAAAATGCAACTGGACATTTGGAGCGCTAAGAGAGTAGTAGTGGAAAAAGGAATATATTCAAATATAAACTACACAGAAGCATTCTGTGAAACTTCTTTCTGATCTGAGCATTCAGCTAACAGAGTTAAACCATACTTTTGATTGAGCCGTTTTGAAACACTCTGTCTGTAGAAAATGCAACTTGACATTCGTAGCGCTAAGTGGGTAATAGTGGAAAAAAGAATATGTTCAAATATAAACTACACAGAAGCATTGTATGAAACTTCTTTCTGTCCTGTGCATTCAACTAACAGAGTTGAAACTTAGTTTTGATTGAGCCTTTCTGAAACACTCTTTCTGAAGAAACTGCAATTGGACATTCTGGGCGCTAAGAGGCCTCTATTGGGAAAAATAATATCTTCAAATAAAAACTACACAGAAGCATTGTGTGAAACTTATTTCTGATATGTTCATTAAGCTAACAGAGTTAAACCATACTTTTGATTGCGCAGTTCTGACCACTCTTTCTGTAGAAAATGCAAGTGGACATTCGGAGCGCTAAGAGGGTAATAGTGGAAAAAGGAATATATTCAAATATAAACTACACAGTAGCATTCTGTGAAAATTCTTTCTGTTCTGTGCATTCAACTAACAGTGTTGAACCTTACTTTTGATTGAGCCGTTCTGAAACACTCTTTCTGTAGAAACTGCAATTGGACATGCTAAGCGCTAAGAGGCCTACATTGGGAAAAGGAATATCTTCAAATAAAAACTACACAGATTCATTCTGTGAAACTTATTTCTGATCTGTAAATTCAGTTAACAGAGATAAAACATATTTTTGATTGAGCAGTCATGAAACACTCTTTTTGTAGAAAATGCAAGTGGAGATTCGGAGCGCTAAGTGGGTAATAGTGGAAAAAGGAATGTCTTCAAATATAAACTACACAGAATCATTTGGTGAAACTTCTTTCTGATCTGTGCATTCCGCTAACAGAGTTAAACCATACTTTTGATTGAGCAGATCTGAACACTCTTTCTGTAGAAAATGCAACTGGACATTTGGAGCGATAAGAGCGTAGTAGTGGAAAAAGGAATATATTCAAATATAAACTACACAGAAGCATTCTGTGAAACTTCTTTCTGATCTGAGCATTCAGCTAACAGAGTTAAACCATACTTAGGAATGAGCAGTTTTGAAACACTCTGTCTGTAGATAATGCAACTGGACATTCATAGCGCTAAGTGGGTAATAGTGGAAAAAAGAACATGTTCAAATATAAACTACACAGAAGCATTGTATGAAACTTCTTTCTGTTCTGTGCATTCAACTAACAGAGTTGAACCTTACTTTTGATTGAGCCTTTCTGAAACACTCTTTCTGTAGAAACTGCAATTGGACATTCTGAGCGCTAAGAGGCCTATATTGGGAAAAATAATATCTTCAAATAAAAACTACACAGAAGCATTGTGTGAAACTTATTTCTGATATGCTCATTAAGCTAACAGAGTGAAACCATACTTTTGATTGCGCAGTTCTGAACACTCTTTCTGTAGAAAATGCAAGTGGACATTCAGAGCGCTAAGAGGGTAATAGTGGAAAAAGGAATATATTCAAATATAAAATACACAGTAGCATTCTGTGAAAATTCTTTCTGTTCTGTGCATTCAACTAACAGAGTTGAACCTTACATTTGATGGAGCCGTTCTGAAACACTCTTTCTGTAGAAACTGCAATTGGACATGCTAAGCGCTAAGAGGCCTACATTGGGATAAAGAATATCTTCAAATAAAAACTACACAGATACATTCTCTGAAACTTATTTCTGATCTGTGCATTCAGCTAACAGAGTTAAACCATACTTTTGATTGAGCAGATCTGAACTCTCTTTCTGTAGAAAATGCAACTGGACATTTGGAGCGCTAAGAGCGTAGTAGTGGAAAAAGGAATATATTCAAATATAAACTACACAGAAGCATTCTGTGAAACTTCTTTCTGATCTGAGCATTCAGCTAACAGAGTTAAACCATACTTTTGATTGAGCAGTTTTGAAACACTCTGTCTGTAGGAAATGCAACTGGACATTCGTAGCGCTAAGTGGGTAATAGTGGAAAAAAGAATATGTTCAAATATAAACTACACAGAAGCATTGTATGAAACTTCTTTCTGTTCTGTGCATTCAACTAACAGAGTTGAACCTTACTTTTGATTGAGCCGTTCTGAAACACTCTTTCTGTAGAAACTGCAATTGGACATTCTGAGCGCTAAGAGGCCTATATTGGGAAAAAGAATGTCTACAAATAAAAACTACACAGAAGAATTGTGTGAAACTTCTTTCTGTTCTGTTTGTTCAACTAAAAGAGTTGAACCTTAGTTTTGATTGAGCCGTTCTGAAACACTCTTTCTGTAGAAAATGCAAGTGGAGATTCGGAGCGCTAAGAGGGTAATAGTGGAAAAAGGAATGTCTCCAAATATAAACTACACAGAATCATTTTGTGAAACTCCTTTCTGATCTGTGCATTCAGCTAACAGAGTTAAACCATACTTTTGATTGAGCAGATCTGAACACTCTTTCTGTAGAAAATGCAACTGGACATTTGGAGCGCTAAGAGAGTAGTAGTGGAAAAAGGAATATATTCAAATATAAACTACACAGAAGCATTCTGTGAAACTTCTTTCTGATCTGAGCATTCAGCTAACAGAGTTAAACCATACTTTTGATTGAGCAGTTTTGAAACACTCTGTCTGTAGAAAATGCAACTGGACACTCGTAGCGCTAAGTGGGTAATAGTGGAAAAAAGAATATGTTCAATATAAACTACACAGAAGCATTGTATGAAACTTCTTTCTGTTCTGTGCATTCAACTAACAGAGTTGAACCTTACTTTTGATTGAGCCGTTCTGAAACACTCTTTCTGTAGAAACTGCAATTGGACATTCTGAGCGCTAAGAGGCCTATATTGGGAAAAAGAATGTCTAAAAATAAAAACTACACAGAAGAATTGTGTGAAACTTCTTTCTGTTCTGTTTGTTCAACTAAAAGGTTTGAACCTTAGTTTTGATTGAGCCGTTCTGAAACACTCTTTCTGTAGAAAATGCAAGTGGAGATTCGGAGCGCTAAGAGGGTAATAGTGGAAAAAGGAATATATTCAAATATAAACTACACAGAAGCATTCTGTGAAACTTCTTTCTGATCTGATAATTCAGCTAACAGAGTTAATCCATACTTTTGATTGAGCAGTTTTGAAACACTCTGTCTGTAGAAAATGCAACTGGACATTCGTAGCGCTAAGTGGGTAATAGGGGAAAAAAGAATATGTTCAAATATAAACTACACAGAAGCATTGTATGAAACACCATCTGTTCTGTGCATTCAACTAACAGAGTTGAAACTTACTTTTGATTGAGCCGTTCTGAAACACTCTTTCTGTAGAAACTGCAATTGGACATGCTAAGCGCTAAGAGGCCTACATTGGGAAAAGGAATATCTTCAAATAAAAACTACACAGATGCATTCTGTGAAACTTATTTCTGATCTGTAAATTCAGTTAACAGAGATAAAACATATTTTTGATTGAGCAGTTATGAAACACTCTTTTTGTAGAAAATGCAAGTGGAGATTCGCAGCGCTAAGAGGGTAATAGTGGAAAAAGGAATGTCTTCAAATATAAACTACACAGAAATATTCGGTGAATCTTCTTTCTGATCTGTGCATTCAGCGAACAGCGTTAAACCATACTTTTGATTGAGCAGATCTGAACACTCTTTCTGTAGAAAATGCAACTGCACATTTGGAGCGCTAAGAGCGTAGTAGTAGAAAAAGGAATATATTCAAATATAAACTACACAGAAGCATTCTGTGAAACTTCTTTCTGATCTGAGCATTCAGCTAACAGAGTTAAACCATACTTTCGATTGAGCCGTTTTGAAACTCTCTGTCTGTAGAAAATGCAACTGGACATTCGTAGCGCTAAGTGGGTAATAGTGGAAAAAAGAATATGTTCAAATATAAACTACACAGAAGCATTGTATGAAACTTCTTTCTGTTCTGTGCATTCAACTAACAGAGTTGAACCTTACTTTTGATTGAGCCGTTCTGAAACACTCTTTCTGTAGAAACTGCAATTGGACTTTCTGAGCGCTAAGAGGCCTATATTGGGAAAAAGAATATCTACAAATAAAAACTACACAGAAGAATTGTGTGAAACTTCTTTCTGTTCTGTTTGTTCAACTAAAAGAGTTGAACCTTAGTTTTGATTGAGCCGTTCTGAAACACTCTTTCTGTAGAAAATGCAAGTGGAGATTCGGAGCGCTAAGTGGGTAATAGTGGAAAAAGGAATGTCTTCAAATATAAACTACACAGAATCATTCGGTGAAACTTCTTTCTGATCTGTGCATTCAGCTAACAGAGTTAAACCATACTTTTGATTGAGCAGATCTGAACACTCTTTCTGTAGAAAATGCAACTGGACATTTGGAGCGATAAGAGCGTAGTAGTGGAAAAAGGAATATATTCAAATATAAACTACACAGAAGCATTCTGTGAAACTTCTTTCTGATCTGAGCATTCAGCTAACAGAGTTAAACCATACTTAGGAATGAGCAGTTTTGAAACACTCTGTCTGTAGAAAATGCAACTGGACATTCATAGCGCTAAGTGGGTAATAGTGGAAAAAAGAACATGTTCAAATATAAACTACACAGAAGCATTGTATGAAACTTCTTTCTGTTCTGTGCATTCAACTAACAGAGTTGAACCTTACTTTTGATTGAGCCTTTCTGAAACACTCTTTCTGTAGAAACTGCAATTGGACATTCTGAGCGCTAAGAGGCCTATATTGGGAAAAATAATATCTTCAAATAAAAACTACACAGAAGCATTGTGTGAAACTTATTTCTGATATGCTCATTAAGCTAACAGAGTTAAACCATACTTTTGATTGCGCAGTTCTGAACACTCTTTATGTAGAAAATGCAAGTGGACATTCGGAGCGCTAAGATGGTAATAGTGGAAAAAGGAATATATTCAAATATAAAATACACAGTAGCATTCTGTGAAAATTCTTTCTGTTCTGTGCATTCAACTAACAGAGTTGAACCTTACTTTTGATGGAGCCGTTCTGAAACACTCTTTCTGTAGAAAATGCAAGTGGAGATTCGGAGCGCTAAGAGGGTAATAGTGGAAAAAGGAATGTCTCCAAATATAAACTACACAGAATCATTCTGTGAAACTTCTTTCTGATCTGTGCATTCAGCTAACAGTGTTAAACCATACTTTTGATTGAGCAGATCTGAACACTCTTTCTGTAGAAAATGCAACTGGACATTTGGAGCGCTAAGAGAGTAGTAGTGGAAAAAGGAATATATTCAAATATAAACTACACAGAAGCATTCTGTGAAACTTCTTTCTGATCTGAGCATTCAGCTAACAGAGTTAAACCATACTTTTGATTGAGCAGTTTTGAAACACTCTGTCTGTAGAAAATGCAACTGGACACTCGTAGCGCTAAGTGGGTAATAGTGGAAAAAAGAATATGTTCAATATAAACTACACAGAAGCATTGTATGAAACTTCTTTCTGTTCTGTGCATTCAACTAACAGAGTTGAACCTTACTTTTGATTGAGCCGTTCTGAAACACTCTTTCTGTAGAAACTGCAATTGGACATTCTGAGCGCTAAGAGGCCTATATTGGGAAAAAGAATGTCTACAAATAAAAACTACACAGAAGCATTGT
Organism: Symphalangus syndactylus; assembly: GCF_028878055.3. Lineage (NCBI taxonomy): Eukaryota > Metazoa > Chordata > Mammalia > Primates > Hylobatidae > Symphalangus > Symphalangus syndactylus. Next base: position 106,994,821 of record NC_072438.2, read on the forward strand.
GTGAAACTTATTTCTGATATGTGCATTCAGCTAACAGAGTTAAACCATACTTTTGATTGCGCAGTTCCGAACACTCTTTCTGTAGAAAATGCAAGTGGACATTCTGAGCGCTAAGAGGGTAATAGTGGAAAAAGGAATATATTCAAATATAAACTACACAGAAGCATTCTGTGAAACTTCTTTCTGTTCTGTGCATTCAACTACCAGGGTTGAACCTTACTTTTGATTGAGCCGTTCTGAAACACTCTTTCTGTAGAAACTGCAATTGGACATTCTGAGCGCTAAGAGGCCTATATTGGGAAAAGAATATCGACAAATAAAAACTAAACAGAAGCATTCTGTGAACCTTCTTTCTGTTCTGTTCATTCAACTAAAAGAGTTGAACCTTAGTTTTGATTGATCCGTTCTGAAACACTCTTTCTGTAGAAAATGCAAGTGGAGATTCGGAGCGCTAAGAGGGTAATAGTGGAAAAAGGAATGTCTTCAAATATAAACTACACAGAATCATTCTGTGAAACTTCTTTCTGATCTGTGCATTCAGCTAACAGAGTTAAACTATACTTTTGATTGAGCAGATCTGAACACTCTTTCTGTAGAAAATGCAACTGGACATTTGGAGCTCTAAGAGGGTAGTAGTGGAAAAAGGAATATATTCTAATATAAACTACACAGAAGCATTCTGTGAAACTTCTTTCTGATCTGAGCATTCAGCTAACAGAGTTAAACCAGACTTTTGATTGAGCAGTTTTGAAACACTCTGTCTATAGAAAATGCAACTGGACATTCGTAGCGCTAAGTGGGTAATAGTGGAAAAAAGAATATGTTCAAATATAAACTACACAGAAACATTGTATGAAACTTCTTTCTGTTCTGTGCATTCAACTAACACAGCTGAACCTTACTTTAGATTGAGCCGTTCTGAAACACTCTTTCCGTAGAAACTGCAATTGGACATTCTGAGCGCTAAGAGGCCTATATTGGGAAAAATAATATCTTCAAATAAAAACTACACAGAAGCATTGTGTGAAACTTATTTCTGATATGTGCATTCAGCTAACAGAGTTAAACCATACTTTTGATTGCGCAGTTCCGAACACTCTTTCTGTAGAAAATGCAAGTGGAAATTCGGAGCGCTAAGAGGGTAATAGTGGAAAAAGGAATATATTCAAATATAAACTACACAGTAGCATTCTGTGAAACTTCTTTCTGTTCTGTGCATTCAACTAACAGATTTGAACCTTACTTTTGATTGAGCCGTTCTGAAACACTCCTTCTGTAGAAACTGCAATTGGACATTCTAAGCGCTAAGAGTCCTACATTGGGATAAAGAATATCTTCAAATAAAAACTACACAGATACATTCTCTGAAACTTATTTCTGATCTGTAAATTCAGTTAACAGAGCTAAACCATATTTTTGATTGAGCAGTTATGAAACACTCTTTTTGTAGAAAATGCAAGTGGACATTGGGAGCGCTAAGATTGTAATAGAGGAAAAAGGAATATCTCCAATTAAAAACTACACAGAAGCATTCTCTGAAACCCCTTTCTGTTCTCCGCATTCAACTAACAGAGTTGAGCCTTACTTTCGAAGGAGCAGTTCTGAAACAAACTTTGTGTAGAAACTGCCAGTGGATATTCTGAGCGCTAAGTGGGTAATAGTCCAAAAAGTAGTATCTTCAACTAAATACTACACAGAAGCATTCTGTGAAACTACTTTCTGTTCTGTGCATTCAACTAAGAGAGTTGAACCTGACATTTGATTGAGGCGTTCTGAAACACCCTTTCTGTAGAAACTGTAATTGGACATTCTGAGCGCTGAGAGGCCTATATTGGGAATAATAATATCTTCAAATAAAAACTACCCAGAAGCATTCTTTGAAACTTATTTCTGATATGTGCATTCAGCTAACAGAGTTAAACCATACTTTTGATTGCTCAGTTCAGAACATTCTTTCTGTAGAAAATCTAAGTGGACATTCGGAGGGCTAAGAGGGTAATAGTGGAAAAAGGAATATATTCAAATATAAACTACACAGTAGCATTCTGTGAAAATTCTTTCTGTTCTGTGGATTCAACTAACAGAGTTGAACCTTACTTTTGATTGAGCCGTTCTGAAACACTCTTTCTGTAGAAACTGCAATTGGACATGCTAAGCGCTAAGAGGCCTACATTGGGATAAGGAATATCTTCAAATAAAAACTACACAGATACATTCTCTGAAACTTATTTCTGATCTGTGCATTCAGCTAACAGAGTTAAACCATACTTTTGATTGAGCAGATCTGAACACTCTTTCTGTAGAAAATGCAACTGGACATTTGGAGCGCTAAGATTGTAATAGAGGAAAAAGGAATATCTCCAATTAAAAACTACACAGAAGCATTCTCTGAAACCCCTTTCTGTTCTCCGCATTCAACTAACAGATTTGAGCCTTACTTTCGAAGGAGCAGTTCTGAAACAAACTTTGTGTAGAAACTGCCAGTGGATATTCTGCGCGCTAACTGGGTAATAGTCCAAAAAGGAGTATCTTCAACTAAATACTACACAGAAGCATTCTGTGAAACTACTTTCTGTTCTGCGCATTGAACTAACAGAGTTGAACCTGACATTTGCATGAGGCGTTCTGAAACACCCTTTCTGTAGAAACTGCAATTGGACATTCTGAGCGCTGACAGGCCTATATTGGGAATAATAATATCTTCAAATAAAAATTACACAGAAGCATTGTTTGAAAATTATTTCTGATATGTGCATTCAGCTAACAGAGTTAAACCATACTTTTGATTGCTCAGTTCAGAACACTCTTTCTGTAGAAAATGTAAGTGGACATTCGGAGCGCTAAGAGGGTAATAGTGGAAAAAGGAATATATTCAAATATAAACTACACAGAAGCATTCTGTGAAACTTCTTTCTGTTCTGTGCATTCAACTACCAGGGTTGAACCTTAATTTTGATTGAGCCGTTCTGAAACACTCTTTCTGTAGAAACTGCAATTGGACATTCTGAGCACTAAGAGGCCTATATTGGGAAAAAGAATATCTACAAATAAAAACTACACAGAAGCATTCTGTGAAACTTCTTTCTGTTCTGTTCATTCAACTAAAAGAGTTGAACCTTAGTTTTGATTGAGCCGTTCTGAAACACTCTTTCTGTAGAAAATGCAAGTGGAGATTCGGAGCGCTAAGAGGGTAATAGTGGAAAAAGGAATGTCTTCAAATATAAACTACACAGAATCATTCTGTGAAACTTCTTTCTGATCTGTGCATTCAGGTAACAGAGTTAAACCATATATTTGATTGAGCATATCTGAACACACTTTCTGTAGAAAATGCAAATGGACATTTGGAGCGCTAAGAGGGTAGTAGTGGAAAAAGGAATATATTCAAATATAAACTACACAGAAGCATTCTGTGAAACTTTTTCTGATCTGAGAATTCAGCTAACAGAGTTAAACCATACTTTTGATTGAGCAGTTTTGAAACACTCTGTCTGTAGAAAATGCAACTGGACATTCGTAGCGCTAAGTGGGTAATAGTGGAAAAAAGAATATGTTCAAATATAAACTACACAGAAGCATTGTATGAAACTACTTTCTGTTCTGTGCATTCAACTAACAGAGTTGAACCTTACTTTTGATTGAGCCGTTCTGAAACACTCTTTCCGTAGAAACTGCAATTGGACATTCTGAGCGCTAAGAGGCCTATATTGGGAAAAATAATATCTTCAAATAAAAACTACACAGAAGCATTGTGTGAAAATTATTTCTGATATGTTCATTAAGCTAACAGAGTTAAACCATATTTTTGATTGCGCAGTTCCGAACACTCTTTCTGTAGATAATGCAAGTGGACATTCGGAGCGCTAAGAGGGTAATAGTGGAAAAAGGAATATATTCAAATATAAACTACACAGAAGAATTCTGTGAAACTTCTTTCTGTTCTGTGCATTCAACTACCAGGGTTGTACCTTGCTTTTGATTGAGCCGTTCTGAAACACTCTTTCTGTAGAAACTGCAATTGGACATTCTGAGCGCTAAGAGGCCTATATTGGGAAAAAGAATATCTACAAATAAAAACTACACAGAAGCATTCTGTGAACCTTCTTTCTGTTCTGTTCATTCAACTAAAAGAGTTGAACCTTAGTTTTGATTGATCCGTTCTGAAACACTCTTTCTGTAGAAAATGCAAGTGGAGATTCGGAGCGCTAAGAGGGTAATAGTGGAAAAAGGAATGTCTTCAAATATAAACTACACAGAATCATTCTGTGAAACTTCTTTCTGATCTGTGCATTCAGCTAACAGAGTTAAACTATACTTTTTATTGAGCAGATCTGAACACTCTTTCTGTAGAAAATGCAACTGGACATTTGGAGCGCTAAGAGGGTAGTAGTGGAAAAAGGAATATATTCAAATATAAACTACACAGAAGCATTCTGTGAAACTTCTTTCTGATCTGAGCATTCAGCTAACAGAGTTAAACCATACTTTTGATTGAGCAGTTTTGAAACACTCTGTCTGTAGAAAATGCAACTGGACATTCATAGCGCTATGTGGGTAATAGTGGAAAAAAGAACATGTTCAAATATAAACTACACAGAAGCATTGTATGAAACTTCTTTCTGTTCTGTGCATTCAACTAACAGAGTTGAACCTTACTTTTGATTGAGCCTTTCTGAAACACTCTTTCTGTAGAAACTGCAATTGGACATTCTGAGCGCTAAGAGGCCTATATTGGGAAAAATAATATCTTCAAATAAAAACTACACAGAAGCATTGTGTGAAACTTATTTCCGATATGCTCATTAAGCTAACAGAGTTAAACCATACTTTTGAATGCGCAGTTCTGAACACTCTTTCTGTAGAAAATGCAAGTGGACATTCGGAGCGCTAAGAGGGTAAGAGTGGAAAAAGGAATATATTCAAATATAAACTACACAGTAGCATTCTGTGAAAATTCTTTCTGTTCTGTGCATTCAACTAACAGAGTTGAACCTTACTTTTGATGGAGCCGTTCTGAAACACTCTTTCTGTAGAAACTGCAATTGGACATGCTAAGCGCTAAGAGGCCTACATTGGGATAAAGAATATCTTCAAATAAAAACTACACAGATACATTCTCTGAAACTTATTTCTGATCTGTGCATTCAGCTACCAGAGTTAAACCATACTTTTGATTGAGCAGATCTGAACACTCTTTCTGTAGAAAATGCAACTGGACATTTGGAGCGCTAAGAGCGTAGTAGTGGAAAAAGGAATATATTCAAATATAAACTACACAGAAGCATTCTGTGAAACTTCTTTCTGATCTGAGCATTCAGCTAACAGAGTTAAACCATACTTTTGATTGAGCAGTTTTGAAACACTCTGTCTGTAGAAAATGCAACTGGACATTCGTAGCGCTAAGTGGGTAATAGTGGAAAAAAGAATATGTTCAAATATAAACTACACAGAAGCATTGTATGAAACTTCTTTCTGTTCTGTGCATTCAACTAACAGAGTTGAACCTTACTTTTGATTGAGCCGTTCTGAAACACTCTTTCTGTAGAAACTGCAATTGGACATTCTGAGCGCTAAGAGGCCTATATTGGGAAAAAGAATGTCTACAAATAAAAACTACACAGAAGAATTGTGTGAAACTTCTTTCTGTTCTGTTTGTTCAACTAAAAGAGTTGAACCTTAGTTTTGATTGAGCCGTTCTGAAACACTCTTTCTGTAGAAAATGCAAGTGGAGATTCGGAGCGCTAAGAGGGTAATAGTGGAAAAAGGAATGTCTCCAAATATAAACTACACAGAATCTTTCTGTGAAACTTATTTTTGATCTGTGCATTCAGCTAACAGAGTTAAACCATACTTTTGATTGAGCAGATCTGAACACTCTTTCTGTAGAAAATGCAACTGGACATTTGGAGCGCTAAGAGAGTAGTAGTGGAAAAAGGAATATATTCAAATATAAACTACACAGAAGCATTCTGTGAAACTTCTTTCTGATCTGAGCATTCAGCTAACAGAGTTAAACCATACTTTTGATTGAGCCGTTTTGAAACACTCTGTCTGTAGAAAATGCAACTTGACATTCGTAGCGCTAAGTGGGTAATAGTGGAAAAAAGAATATGTTCAAATATAAACTACACAGAAGCATTGTATGAAACTTCTTTCTGTCCTGTGCATTCAACTAACAGAGTTGAAACTTAGTTTTGATTGAGCCTTTCTGAAACACTCTTTCTGAAGAAACTGCAATTGGACATTCTGGGCGCTAAGAGGCCTCTATTGGGAAAAATAATATCTTCAAATAAAAACTACACAGAAGCATTGTGTGAAACTTATTTCTGATATGTTCATTAAGCTAACAGAGTTAAACCATACTTTTGATTGCGCAGTTCTGACCACTCTTTCTGTAGAAAATGCAAGTGGACATTCGGAGCGCTAAGAGGGTAATAGTGGAAAAAGGAATATATTCAAATATAAACTACACAGTAGCATTCTGTGAAAATTCTTTCTGTTCTGTGCATTCAACTAACAGTGTTGAACCTTACTTTTGATTGAGCCGTTCTGAAACACTCTTTCTGTAGAAACTGCAATTGGACATGCTAAGCGCTAAGAGGCCTACATTGGGAAAAGGAATATCTTCAAATAAAAACTACACAGATTCATTCTGTGAAACTTATTTCTGATCTGTAAATTCAGTTAACAGAGATAAAACATATTTTTGATTGAGCAGTCATGAAACACTCTTTTTGTAGAAAATGCAAGTGGAGATTCGGAGCGCTAAGTGGGTAATAGTGGAAAAAGGAATGTCTTCAAATATAAACTACACAGAATCATTTGGTGAAACTTCTTTCTGATCTGTGCATTCCGCTAACAGAGTTAAACCATACTTTTGATTGAGCAGATCTGAACACTCTTTCTGTAGAAAATGCAACTGGACATTTGGAGCGATAAGAGCGTAGTAGTGGAAAAAGGAATATATTCAAATATAAACTACACAGAAGCATTCTGTGAAACTTCTTTCTGATCTGAGCATTCAGCTAACAGAGTTAAACCATACTTAGGAATGAGCAGTTTTGAAACACTCTCTCTGTAGATAATGCAACTGGACATTCATAGCGCTAAGTGGGTAATAGTGGAAAAAAGAACATGTTCAAATATAAACTACACAGAAGCATTGTATGAAACTTCTTTCTGTTCTGTGCATTCAACTAACAGAGTTGAACCTTACTTTTGATTGAGCCTTTCTGAAACACTCTTTCTGTAGAAACTGCAATTGGACATTCTGAGCGCTAAGAGGCCTATATTGGGAAAAATAATATCTTCAAATAAAAACTACACAGAAGCATTGTGTGAAACTTATTTCTGATATGCTCATTAAGCTAACAGAGTGAAACCATACTTTTGATTGCGCAGTTCTGAACACTCTTTCTGTAGAAAATGCAAGTGGACATTCAGAGCGCTAAGAGGGTAATAGTGGAAAAAGGAATATATTCAAATATAAAATACACAGTAGCATTCTGTGAAAATTCTTTCTGTTCTGTGCATTCAACTAACAGAGTTGAACCTTACATTTGATGGAGCCGTTCTGAAACACTCTTTCTGTAGAAACTGCAATTGGACATGCTAAGCGCTAAGAGGCCTACATTGGGATAAAGAATATCTTCAAATAAAAACTACACAGATACATTCTCTGAAACTTATTTCTGATCTGTGCATTCAGCTAACAGAGTTAAACCATACTTTTGATTGAGCAGATCTGAACTCTCTTTCTGTAGAAAATGCAACTGGACATTTGGAGCGCTAAGAGCGTAGTAGTGGAAAAAGGAATATATTCAAATATAAACTACACAGAAGCATTCTGTGAAACTTCTTTCTGATCTGAGCATTCAGCTAACAGAGTTAAACCATACTTTTGATTGAGCAGTTTTGAAACACTCTGTCTGTAGGAAATGCAACTGGACATTCGTAGCGCTAAGTGGGTAATAGTGGAAAAAAGAATATGTTCAAATATAAACTACACAGAAGCATTGTATGAAACTTCTTTCTGTTCTGTGCATTCAACTAACAGAGTTGAACCTTACTTTTGATTGAGCCGTTCTGAAACACTCTTTCTGTAGAAACTGCAATTGGACATTCTGAGCGCTAAGAGGCCTATATTGGGAAAAAGAATGTCTACAAATAAAAACTACACAGAAGAATTGTGTGAAACTTCTTTCTGTTCTGTTTGTTCAACTAAAAGAGTTGAACCTTAGTTTTGATTGAGCCGTTCTGAAACACTCTTTCTGTAGAAAATGCAAGTGGAGATTCGGAGCGCTAAGAGGGTAATAGTGGAAAAAGGAATGTCTCCAAATATAAACTACACAGAATCATTTTGTGAAACTCCTTTCTGATCTGTGCATTCAGCTAACAGAGTTAAACCATACTTTTGATTGAGCAGATCTGAACACTCTTTCTGTAGAAAATGCAACTGGACATTTGGAGCGCTAAGAGAGTAGTAGTGGAAAAAGGAATATATTCAAATATAAACTACACAGAAGCATTCTGTGAAACTTCTTTCTGATCTGAGCATTCAGCTAACAGAGTTAAACCATACTTTTGATTGAGCAGTTTTGAAACACTCTGTCTGTAGAAAATGCAACTGGACACTCGTAGCGCTAAGTGGGTAATAGTGGAAAAAAGAATATGTTCAATATAAACTACACAGAAGCATTGTATGAAACTTCTTTCTGTTCTGTGCATTCAACTAACAGAGTTGAACCTTACTTTTGATTGAGCCGTTCTGAAACACTCTTTCTGTAGAAACTGCAATTGGACATTCTGAGCGCTAAGAGGCCTATATTGGGAAAAAGAATGTCTAAAAATAAAAACTACACAGAAGAATTGTGTGAAACTTCTTTCTGTTCTGTTTGTTCAACTAAAAGGTTTGAACCTTAGTTTTGATTGAGCCGTTCTGAAACACTCTTTCTGTAGAAAATGCAAGTGGAGATTCGGAGCGCTAAGAGGGTAATAGTGGAAAAAGGAATATATTCAAATATAAACTACACAGAAGCATTCTGTGAAACTTCTTTCTGATCTGATAATTCAGCTAACAGAGTTAATCCATACTTTTGATTGAGCAGTTTTGAAACACTCTGTCTGTAGAAAATGCAACTGGACATTCGTAGCGCTAAGTGGGTAATAGGGGAAAAAAGAATATGTTCAAATATAAACTACACAGAAGCATTGTATGAAACACCATCTGTTCTGTGCATTCAACTAACAGAGTTGAAACTTACTTTTGATTGAGCCGTTCTGAAACACTCTTTCTGTAGAAACTGCAATTGGACATGCTAAGCGCTAAGAGGCCTACATTGGGAAAAGGAATATCTTCAAATAAAAACTACACAGATGCATTCTGTGAAACTTATTTCTGATCTGTAAATTCAGTTAACAGAGATAAAACATATTTTTGATTGAGCAGTTATGAAACACTCTTTTTGTAGAAAATGCAAGTGGAGATTCGCAGCGCTAAGAGGGTAATAGTGGAAAAAGGAATGTCTTCAAATATAAACTACACAGAAATATTCGGTGAATCTTCTTTCTGATCTGTGCATTCAGCGAACAGCGTTAAACCATACTTTTGATTGAGCAGATCTGAACACTCTTTCTGTAGAAAATGCAACTGCACATTTGGAGCGCTAAGAGCGTAGTAGTAGAAAAAGGAATATATTCAAATATAAACTACACAGAAGCATTCTGTGAAACTTCTTTCTGATCTGAGCATTCAGCTAACAGAGTTAAACCATACTTTCGATTGAGCCGTTTTGAAACTCTCTGTCTGTAGAAAATGCAACTGGACATTCGTAGCGCTAAGTGGGTAATAGTGGAAAAAAGAATATGTTCAAATATAAACTACACAGAAGCATTGTATGAAACTTCTTTCTGTTCTGTGCATTCAACTAACAGAGTTGAACCTTACTTTTGATTGAGCCGTTCTGAAACACTCTTTCTGTAGAAACTGCAATTGGACTTTCTGAGCGCTAAGAGGCCTATATTGGGAAAAAGAATATCTACAAATAAAAACTACACAGAAGAATTGTGTGAAACTTCTTTCTGTTCTGTTTGTTCAACTAAAAGAGTTGAACCTTAGTTTTGATTGAGCCGTTCTGAAACACTCTTTCTGTAGAAAATGCAAGTGGAGATTCGGAGCGCTAAGTGGGTAATAGTGGAAAAAGGAATGTCTTCAAATATAAACTACACAGAATCATTCGGTGAAACTTCTTTCTGATCTGTGCATTCAGCTAACAGAGTTAAACCATACTTTTGATTGAGCAGATCTGAACACTCTTTCTGTAGAAAATGCAACTGGACATTTGGAGCGATAAGAGCGTAGTAGTGGAAAAAGGAATATATTCAAATATAAACTACACAGAAGCATTCTGTGAAACTTCTTTCTGATCTGAGCATTCAGCTAACAGAGTTAAACCATACTTAGGAATGAGCAGTTTTGAAACACTCTGTCTGTAGAAAATGCAACTGGACATTCATAGCGCTAAGTGGGTAATAGTGGAAAAAAGAACATGTTCAAATATAAACTACACAGAAGCATTGTATGAAACTTCTTTCTGTTCTGTGCATTCAACTAACAGAGTTGAACCTTACTTTTGATTGAGCCTTTCTGAAACACTCTTTCTGTAGAAACTGCAATTGGACATTCTGAGCGCTAAGAGGCCTATATTGGGAAAAATAATATCTTCAAATAAAAACTACACAGAAGCATTGTGTGAAACTTATTTCTGATATGCTCATTAAGCTAACAGAGTTAAACCATACTTTTGATTGCGCAGTTCTGAACACTCTTTATGTAGAAAATGCAAGTGGACATTCGGAGCGCTAAGATGGTAATAGTGGAAAAAGGAATATATTCAAATATAAAATACACAGTAGCATTCTGTGAAAATTCTTTCTGTTCTGTGCATTCAACTAACAGAGTTGAACCTTACTTTTGATGGAGCCGTTCTGAAACACTCTTTCTGTAGAAAATGCAAGTGGAGATTCGGAGCGCTAAGAGGGTAATAGTGGAAAAAGGAATGTCTCCAAATATAAACTACACAGAATCATTCTGTGAAACTTCTTTCTGATCTGTGCATTCAGCTAACAGTGTTAAACCATACTTTTGATTGAGCAGATCTGAACACTCTTTCTGTAGAAAATGCAACTGGACATTTGGAGCGCTAAGAGAGTAGTAGTGGAAAAAGGAATATATTCAAATATAAACTACACAGAAGCATTCTGTGAAACTTCTTTCTGATCTGAGCATTCAGCTAACAGAGTTAAACCATACTTTTGATTGAGCAGTTTTGAAACACTCTGTCTGTAGAAAATGCAACTGGACACTCGTAGCGCTAAGTGGGTAATAGTGGAAAAAAGAATATGTTCAATATAAACTACACAGAAGCATTGTATGAAACTTCTTTCTGTTCTGTGCATTCAACTAACAGAGTTGAACCTTACTTTTGATTGAGCCGTTCTGAAACACTCTTTCTGTAGAAACTGCAATTGGACATTCTGAGCGCTAAGAGGCCTATATTGGGAAAAAGAATGTCTACAAATAAAAACTACACAGAAGAATTGTGTGAAACTTCTTTCTGTTCTGTTTGTTCAACTAAAAGGGTTGAACCTTAGTTTTGATTGAGCCGTTCTGAAACACTCTTTCTGTAGAAAATGCAAGTGGAGATTCGGAGCGCTAAGAGGGTAATAGTGGAAAAAGTAATATATTCAAATATAAACTACACAGAAGCATTCTGTGAAACTTCTTTCTGATCTGAGCATTCAGCTAACAGAGTTAATCCATACTTTTGATTGAGCAGTTTTGAAACACTCTGTCTGTAGAAAATGCAACTGGACATTCGTAGCGCTAAGTGGGTAATAGGGGAAAAAAGAATATGTTCAAATATAAACTACACAGAAGCATTGTATGAAACACCTTTCTGTTCTGTGCATTCAACTAACAGAGTTGAATCTTACTTTTGATTGAGCCTTTCTGAAACACTCTTTCTGTAGAAACTGCAATTGGACATTCTGAGAGCTAAGAGGCCTCGATTGGGAAAAATAATATCTTCAAATAAAAACTACACAGAAGCATTGTGTGAAACTTATTTCTGATATGTTCATTAAGCTAACAGAGTTAAACCATACTTTTGATTGCGCAGTTCTGACCACTCTTTCTGTAGAAAATGCAAGTGGACATTCGGAGCGCTAAGAGGGTAATAGTGGAAAAAGGAATATATTCAAATATAAACTACACAGTAGCATTCTGTGAAAATTCTTTCTGTTCTGTGCATTCAACTGACAGAGTTGAACCTTACTTTTGATTGAGCCGTTCTGAAACACTCTTTCTGTAGAAACTGCAATTGGACAGGCTAAGCGCTAAGAGGCCTACATTGGGAAAAGGAATATCTTCAAATAAAAACTACACAGATGCATTCTGTGAAACTTATTTCTGATCTGTAAATTCAGTTAACAGAGATAAAACATATTTTTGATTGAGCAGTTATGAAACACTCTTTTTGTAGAAAATGCAAGTGGAGATTCGCAGCGCTAAGAGGGTAATAGTGGAAAAAGGAATGTCTTCAAATATAAACTACACAGAAATATTCGGTGAATCTTCTTTCTGATCTGTGCATTCAGCGAACAGCGTTAAACCATACTTTTGATTGAGCAGATCTGAACACTCTTTCTGTAGAAAATGCAACTGGACATTTGGAGCGCTAAGAGCGTAGTAGTAGAAAAAGGAATATATTCAAATATAAACTACACAGAAGCATTCTGTGAAACTTCTTTCTGATCTGAGCATTCAGCTAACAGAGTTAAACCATACTTTCGATTGAGCCGTTTTGAAACTCTCTGTCTGTAGAAAATGCAACTGGACATTCGTAGCGCTAAGTGGGTAATAGTGGAAAAAAGAATATGTTCAAATATAAACTACACAGAAGCATTGTATGAAACTTCTTTCTGTTCTGTGCATTCAACTAACAGAGTTGAACCTTACTTTTGATTGAGCCGTTCTGAAACACTCTTTCTGTAGAAACTGCAATTGGACTTTCTGAGCGCTAAGAGGCCTATATTGGGAAAAAGAATATCTACAAATAAAAACTACACAGAAGAATTGTGTGAAACTTCTTTCTGTTCTGTTTGTTCAACTAAAAGAGTTGAACCTTAGTTTTGATTGAGCCGTTCTGAAACACTCTTTCTGTAGAAAATGCAAGTGGAGATTCGGAGCGCTAAGTGGGTAATAGTGGAAAAAGGAATGTCTTCAAATATAAACTACACAGAATCATTCGGTGAAACTTCTTTCTGATCTGTGCATTCAGCTAACAGAGTTAAACCATACTTTTGATTGAGCAGATCTGAACACTCTTTCTGTAGAAAATGCAACTGGACATTTGGAGCGATAAGAGCGTAGTAGTGGAAAAAGGAATATATTCCAATATAAACTACACAGAAGCATTCTGTGAAACTTCTTTCTGATCTGAGCATTCAGCTAACAGAGTTAAACCATACTTAGGAATGAGCAGTTTTGAAACACTCTGTCTGTAGAAAATGCAACTGGACATTCATAGCGCTAAGTGGGTAATAGTGGAAAAAAGAACATGTTCAAATATAAACTACACAGAAGCATTGTATGAAACTTCTTTCTGTTCTGTGCATTCAACTAACAGAGTTGAACCTTACTTTTGATTGAGCCTTTCTGAAACACTCTTTCTGTAGAAACTGCAATTGGACATTCTGAGCGCTAAGAGGCCTATATTGGGAAAAATAATATCTTCAAATAAAAACTACACAGAAGCATTGTGTGAAACTTATTTCTGATATGCTCATTAAGCTAACAGAGTTAAACCATACTTTTGATTGCGCAGTTCTGAACACTCTTTATGTAGAAAATGCAAGTGGACATTCGGAGCGCTAAGATGGTAATAGTGGAAAAAGGAATATATTCAAATATAAAATACACAGTAGCATTCTGTGAAAATTCTTTCTGTTCTGTGCATTCAACTAACAGAGTTGAACCTTACTTTTGATGGAGCCGTTCTGAAACACTCTTTCTGTAGAAACTGCAATTGGACATGCTAAGCGCTAAGAGGCCTACATTGGGATAAAGAATATCTTCAAATAAAAACTACACAGATACATTCTCTGAAACTTATTTCTGATCTGTGCATTCAGCTAACAGAGTTAAACCATACTTTTGATTGCGCAGATCTGAACTCTCTTTCTGTAGAAAATGCAACTGGACATTTGGAGCGCTAAGAGCGTAGTAGTGGAAAAAGGAATATATTCAAATATAAACTACACAGAAGCATTCTGTGAAACTTCTTTCTGATCTGAGCATTCAGCTAACAGAGTTAAACCATACTTTTGATTGAGCAGTTTTGAAACACTCTGTCTGTAGAAAATGCAACTGGACATTCGTAGCGCTAAGTGGGTAAGAGTGGAAAAAAGAATATGTTCAAATATAAACTACACAGAAGCATTGTATGAAACTTCTTTCTGTTCTGTGCATTCAACTAACAGAGTTGAACCTTACTTTTGATTGAGCCGTTCTGAAACACTCTTTCTGTAGAAACTGCAATTGGACATTCTGAGCGCTAAGAGGCCTATATTGGGAAAAAGAATGTCTACAAATAAAAACTACACAGAAGAATTGTGTGAAACTTCTTTCTGTTCTGTTTGTTCAACTAAAAGAGTTTAACCTTAGTTTTGATTGAGCCGTTCTGAAACACTCTTTCTGTAGAAAATGCAAGTGGAGATTCGGAGCGCTAAGAGGGTAATAGTGGAAAAAGGAATGTCTCCAAATATAAACTACACAGAATCATTCTGTGAAACTTCTTTCTGATCTGTGCATTCAGCTAACAGAGTTAAACCATACTTTTGATTGAGCAGATCTGAACACTCTTTCTGTAGAAAATGCAACTGGACATTTGGAGCGCTAAGAGAGTAGTAGTGGAAAAAGGAATATATTCAAATATAAACTACACAGAAGCATTCTGTGAAACTTCTTTCTGATCTGAGCATTCAGCTAACAGAGTTAAACCATACTTTTGATTGAGCAGTTTTGAAACACTCTGTCTGTAGAAAATGCAACTGGACACTCGTAGCGCTAAGTGGGTAATAGTGGAAAAAAGAATATGTTCAATATAAACTACACAGAAGCATTGTATGAAACTTCTTTCTGTTCTGTGCATTCAACTAACAGAGTTGAACCTTACTTTTGATTGAGCCGTTCCGAAACACTCTTTCTGTAGAAACTGCAATTGGACATTCTGAGCGCTAAGAGGCCTATATTGGGAAAAAGAATGTCTACAAATAAAAACTACACAGAAGAATTGTGTGAAACTTCTTTCTGTTCTGTTTGTTCAACTAAAAGGGTTGAACCTTAGTTTTGATTGAGCCGTTCTGAAACACTCTTTCTGTAGAAAATGCAAGTGGAGATTCGGAGCGCTAAGAGGGTAATAGTGGAAAAAGTAATATATTCAAATATAAACTACACAGAAGCATTCTGTGAAACTTCTTTCTGATCTGAGCATTCAGCTAACAGAGTTAATCCATACTTTTGATTGAGCAGTTTTGAAACACTCTGTCTGTAGAAAATGCAACTGGACATTCGTAGCGCTAAGTGGGTAATAGGGGAAAAAAGAATATGTTCAAATATAAACTACACAGAAGCATTGTATGAAACAACTTTCTGTTCTGTGCATTCAACTAACAGAGTTGAAACTTACTTTTGATTGAGCCTTTCTGAAACACTCTTTCTGTAGAAACTGCAATTGGACATTCTGAGAGCTAAGAGGCCTCGATTGGGAAAAATAATATCTTCAAATAAAAACTACACAGAAGCATTGTGTGAAACTTATTTCTGATATGTTCATTAAGCTAACAGAGTTAAACCATACTTTTGATTGCGCAGTTCTGACCACTCTTTCTGTAGAAAATGCAAGTGGACATTCGGAGCGCTAAGAGGGTAATAGTGGAAAAAGGAATATATTCAAATATAAACTACACAGTAGCATTCTGTGAAAATTCTTTCTGTTCTGTGCATTCAACTAACAGAGTTGAACCTTACTTTTGATTGAGCCGTTCTGAAACACTCTTTCTGTAGAAACTGCAATAGGACATGCTAAGCGCTAAGAGGCCTACATTGGGAAAAGGAATATCTTCAAATAAAAACTACACAGATGCATTCTGTGAAACTTATTTCTGATCTGTAAATTCAGTTAACAGAGATAAAACATATTTTTGATTGAGCAGTTATGAAACACTCTTTTTGTAGAAAATGCAAGTGGAGATTCGCAGCGCTAAGAGGGTAATAGTGGAAAAAGGAATGTCTTCAAATATAAACTACACAGAAATATTCGGTGAATCTTCTTTCTGATCTGTGCATTCAGCGAACAGCGTTAAACCATACTTTTGATTGAGCAGATCTGAACACTCTTTCTGTAGAAAATGCAACTGGACATTTGGAGCGCTAAGAGCGTAGTAGTAGAAAAAGGAATATATTCAAATATAAACTACACAGAAGCATTCTGTGAAACTTCTTTCTGATCTGAGCATTCAGCTAACAGAGTTAAACCATACTTTCGATTGAGCCGTTTTGAAACTCTCTGTCTGTAGAAAATGCAACTGGACATTCGTAGCGCTAAGTGGGTAATAGTAGAAAAAAGAATATGTTCAAATATAAACTACACAGAAGCATTGTATGAAACTTCTTTCTGTTCTGTGCATTCAACTAACAGAGTTGAACCTTACTTTTGATTGAGCCGTTCTGAAACACTCTTTCTGTAGAAACTGCAATTGGACTTTCTGAGCGCTAAGAGGCCTATATTGGGAAAAAGAATATCTACAAATAAAAACTACACAGAAGAATTGTGTGAAACTTCTTTCTGTTCTGTTTGTTCAACTAAAAGAGTTGAACCTTAGTTTTGATTGAGCCGTTCTGAAACACTCTTTCTGTAGAAAATGCAAGTGGAGATTCGGAGCGCTAAGAGGGTAATAGTGGAAAAAGGAATGTCTCCAAATATAAACTACACAGAATCATTCTGTGAAACTTCTTTCTGATCTGTGCATTCAGCTAACAGAGTTAAACCATACTTTTGATTGAGCAGATCTGAACACTCTTTCTGTAGAAAATGCAACTGGACATTTGGAGCGCTAAGAGAGTAGTAGTGGAAAAAGTAATATATTCAAATATAAACTACACAGAAGCATTCTGTGAAACTTCTTTCTGATCTGAGCATTCAGCTAACAGAGTTAAACCATACTTTTGATTGAGCAGTTTTGAAACACTCTGTCTGTAGAAAATGCAACTGGACATTCGTAGCGCTAAGTGGGTAATAGTGGAAAAAAGAATATGTTCAAATATAAACTACACAGAAGCATTGTATGGAACTATTTTCTGTTCTGTGCATTCAACTAACAGAGGTGAACCTTACTTTTGATTGAGCCTTTCTGAAACACTCTTTCTGTAGAAACTGCAATTGGACATTCTGAGCGCTAAGAGGCCTCTATTGGGAAAAATAATATCTTCAAACAAAAACTACACAGAAGCATTGTGTGAAACTTATTTCTGATATGTTCATTAAGCTAACAGAGTTAAACCATACTTTTGATTGCGCAGTTCTGAACACTCTTTCTGTAGAAAATGCAAGTGGACATTCGGAGCGCTAAGAGGGTAATAGTGGAAAAAGGAATATATTCAAATATAAACTACACAGTAGCATTCTGTGAAAATTCTTTCTGTTCTGTGCATTCAACTAACAGAGTTGAACCTTACTTTTGATTGAGCCGTTCTGAAACACTCTTTCTGTAGAAACTCCAATTGGGCATGCTAAGCGCTAAGAGGCCTACATTGGGAAAAAGAATATCTTCAAATAAAAACTACACTGATGCATTCTCTGAAACTTATTTCTGATCTGTAAATTCAGTTAACAGAGATAAAACATATTTTTGATTGAGCAGTTATGAAACACTCTTTTTGTAGAAAATGCAAGTGGAGATTCGGAGCGCTAAGAGGGTAATAGTGGAAAAAGGAATGTATTCAAATATAAACTACACAGATTCATTCGGTGAAACTTCTTTCTGATCTGTGCATTCAGCGAACAGAGTTAAACCATACTTTTGATTGAGCAGATCTGAACACTCTTTCTGTAGAAAATGCAACTGGACATTTGGAGCGCTAAGAGCGTAGTAGTGGAAAACGGAATATATTCAAATATAAACTACACAGAAGCATTCTGTGAAACTTCTTTCTGATCTGAGCATTCAGCTAACAGAGTTAAACCATACTTTTGATTGAGCAGTTTTGAAACACTCTGTCTGTAGAAAATGCAACTGGACATTCGTAGCGCTAAGTGGGTAATAGTGGAAAAAAGAATATGTTCAAATATAAACTACACAGAAGCATTGTATGAAACTTCTTTCTGTTCTGTGCATTCAACTAACAGAGTTGAACCTTACTTTTGATTGAGCCTTTCTGAAACACTCTTTCTGTAGAAAATGCAATTGGACATTCTGAGCGCTAAGAGGCCTCTATTGGGAAAAATAATATCTTCAAATAAAAACTACACAGAAGCATTGTGTGAAACTTATTTCTGATATGTTCATTAAGCTAACAGAGTTAAACCATACTTTTGATTGCGCTGTTCTGAACACTCTTTCTGTAGAAAATGCAAGTGGACATTCGGAGCGCTAAGAGGGTAATAGTGGAAAAAGGAATATATTCAAATATAAACTACACAGTAGCATTCTGTGAAAATTCTTTCTGTTCTGTGCATTCAACTAACAGAGTTGAACCTTACTTTTGATTGAGCCGTTCTGAAACACTCTTTCTGTAGAAACTCCAATTGGGCATGCTAAGCGCTAAGAGGCCTACATTGGGAAAAAGAATATCTTCAAATAAAAACTACACAGATGCATTCTCTGAAACTTATTTCTGATCTGTAAATTCAGTTAACAGAGATAAAACATATTTTTGATTGAGCAGTTATGAAACACTCTTTTTGTAGAAAATGCAAGTGGAGATTCGGAGCGCTAAGAGGGTAATAGTGGAAAAAGGAATGTATTCAAATATAAACTACACAGAATCATTCGGTGAAACTTCTTTCTGATCTGTGCATTCAGCTAACAGAGTTAAACCATACTTTTGATTGAGCAGATCTGAACACTCTTTCTGTAGAAAATGCAACTGGACATTTGGAGCGCTAAGAGCGTAGTAGTGGAAAAAGGAATATATTCAAATATAAACTACACAGAAGCATTCTGTGAAACTTCTTTCTGATCTGAGCATTCAGCTAACAGAGTTAAACCATACTTTTGATTGAGCAGTTTTGAAACACTCTGTCTGTAGAAAATGCAACTGGACATTCGTAGCGCTAAGTGGGTAATAGTGGAAAAAAGAATATGTTCAAATATAAACTACACAGAAGCATTGTATGAAACTTCTTTCTGTTCTGTGAATTCAACTAACAGAGTTGAACCTTACTTTTGATTGAGCCGTTCTGAAACACTCTTTCTGTAGAAACTGCAATTGGACTTTCTGAGCGCTAAGAGGCCTATATTGGGAAAAAGAATGTCTACAAATAAAAACTACACAGAAGAATTGTGTGAAACTTCTTTCTGTTCTGTTTGTTCAACTAAAAGAGTTGAACCTTAGTTTTGATTGAGCCGTTCTGAAACACTCTTTCTGTAGAAAATGCAAGTGGAGATTCGGAGCGCTAAGAGGGTAATAGTGGAAAAAGGAATGTCTCCATATATAAACTACACAGAATCATTCTGTGAAACTTCTTTCTGATCTGTGCATTCAGCTAACAGAGTTAAACCATACTTTTGATTGAGCAGATCTGAACACTCCTTCTGTAGAAAATGCAACTGGACATTTGGAGCGCTAAGAGAGTAGTAGTGGAAAAAGGAATATATTCAAATATAAACTACACAGAAGCATTCTGTGAAACTTCTTTCTGATCTGAGCATTCAGCTAACAGAGTTAAACCATACTTTTGATTGAGCAGTTTTGAAACACTCTGTCTGTAGAAAATGCAACTGGACATTCGTAGCGCTAAGTGGATAATAGTGGAAAAAAGAATATGTTCAAATATAAACTACACAGAAGCATTGTATGAAACTTCTTTCTGATCTGTGCATTCAACTAACAGAGTTGAACCTTAATTTTGATTGAGCCTTTCTGAAACACTCTTTCTGTAGAAACTGCAATTGGACATTCTGAGTGCTAAGAGGCCTATATTGGGAAAAATAATATCTTCAAATAAAAACTACACAGAAGCATTGTGTGAAACTTATTTCTGATATGTTCATTAAGCTAACAGAGTTAAACCATACTTTTGATTGCGCAGTTCTGAACACTCTTTCTGTAGAAAATGCAAGTGGACATTCGGAGCGCTAAGAGGGTAATAGTGGAAAAAGGAATATATTCAAATATAAACTACACAGTAGCATTCTGTGAAAATTCTTTCTGTTCTGTGCATTCAACTAACAGAGTTGAACCTTACTTTTGATTGAGCCGTTCTGAAACACGCTTTCTGTAGAAACTCCAATTGGGCATGCTAAGCGCTAAGAGGCCTACATTGGGAAAAAGAATATCTTCAAATAAAAACTACACAGATGCATTCTCTGAAACTTATTTCTGATCTGTAAATTCAGTTAACAGAGATAAAACATATTTTTGATTGAGCAGTTATGAAACACTCTTTTTGTAGAAAATGCAAGTGGAGATTCGGAGCGCTAAGAGGGTAATAGTGGAAAAAGGAATGTCTTCAAATATAAACTACACAGAATCATTCGGTGAAACTTCTTTCTGATCTGTGCATTCAGCTAACAGAGTTAAACCATACTTTTGATTGAGCAGATCTGAACACTCTTTCTGTAGAAAATGCAACTGGACATTTGGAGCGCTTAGAGCGTAGTAGTGGAAAAAGGAATATATTCAAATATAAACTACACAGAAGCATTCTGTGAAACTTCTTTCTGATCTGAGCATTCAGCTAACAGAGTTAAACCATACTTTTGATTGAGCAGTTTTGAAACACTCTGTCTGTAGAAAATGCAACTGGACATTCGTAGCGCTAAGTGGGTAATAGTGGAAAAAAGAATATGTTCAAATATAAACTACACAGAAGCATTGTATGAAACTTCTTTCTGTTCTGTGAATTCAACTAACAGAGTTGAACCTTACTTTTGATTGAGCCGTTCTGAAACACTCTTTCTGTAGAAACTGCAATTGGACTTTCTGAGCGCTAAGAGGCCTATATTGGGAAAAAGAATGTCTACAAATAAAAACTACACAGAAGAATTGTGTGAAACTTCTTTCTGTTCTGTTTGTTCAACTAAAAGAGTTGAACCTTAGTTTTGATTGAGCCGTTCTGAAACACTCTTTCTGTAGAAAATGCAAGTGGAGATTCGGAGCGCTAAGAGGGTAATAGTGGAAAAAGGAATGTCTCCATATATAAACTACACAGAATCATTCTGTGAAACTTCTTTCTGATCTGTGCATTCAGCTAACAGAGTTAAACCATACTTTTGATTGAGCAGATCTGAACACTCCTTCTGTAGAAAATGCAACTGGACATTTGGAGCGCTAAGAGAGTAGTAGTGGAAAAAGGAATATATTCAAATATAAACTACACAGAAGCATTCTGTGAAACTTCTTTCTGATCTGAGCATTCAGCTAACAGAGTTAAACCATACTTTTGATTGAGCAGTTTTGAAACACTCTGTCTGTAGAAAATGCAACTGGACATTCGTAGCGCTAAGTGGATAATAGTGGAAAAAAGAATATGTTCAAATATAAACTACACAGAAGCATTGTATGAAACTTCTTTCTGATCTGTGCATTCAACTAACAGAGTTGAACCTTAATTTTGATTGAGCCTTTCTGAAACACTCTTTCTGTAGAAACTGCAATTGGACATTCTGAGTGCTAAGAGGCCTATATTGGGAAAAATAATATCTTCAAATAAAAACTACACAGAAGCATTGTGTGAAACTTATTTCTGATATGTTCATTAAGCTAACAGAGTTAAACCATACTTTTGATTGCGCAGTTCTGAACACTCTTTCTGTAGAAAATGCAAGTGGACATTCGGAGCGCTAAGAGGGTAATAGTGGAAAAAGGAATATATTCAAATATAAACTACACAGTAGCATTCTGTGAAAATTCTTTCTGTTCTGTGCATTCAACTAACAGAGTTGAACCTTACTTTTGATTGAGCCGTTCTGAAACACGCTTTCTGTAGAAACTCCAATTGGGCATGCTAAGCGCTAAGAGGCCTACATTGGGAAAAAGAATATCTTCAAATAAAAACTACACAGATGCATTCTCTGAAACTTATTTCTGATCTGTAAATTCAGTTAACAGAGATAAAACATATTTTTGATTGAGCAGTTATGAAACACTCTTTTTGTAGAAAATGCAAGTGGAGATTCGGAGCGCTAAGAGGGTAATAGTGGAAAAAGGAATGTCTTCAAATATAAACTACACAGAATCATTCGGTGAAACTTCTTTCTGATCTGTGCATTCAGCTAACAGAGTTAAACCATACTTTTGATTGAGCAGATCTGAACACTCTTTCTGTAGAAAATGCAACTGGACATTTGGAGCGCTTAGAGCGTAGTAGTGGAAAAAGGAATATATTCAAATATAAACTACACAGAAGCATTCTGTGAAACTTCTTTCTGATCTGAGCATTCAGCTAACAGAGTTAAACCATACTTTTGATTGAGCAGTTTTGAAACACTCTGTCTGTAGAAAATGCAACTGGACATTCGTAGCGCTAAGTGGGTAATAGTGGAAAAAAGAATATGTTCAAATATAAACTACACAGAAGCATTGTATGAAACTTCTTTCTGTTCTGTGCATTCAACTAACAGAGTTGAACCTTACTTTTGATTGAGCCGTTCTGAAACACTCTTTCTGTAGAAACTGCAATTGGACATGCTAAGCTCTAAGAGGCCTACATTGGGAAAAAGAATATCTTCAAATAAAAACTACACAGATGCATTCTGTGAAACTTATTTCTGATCTGTAAATTCAGTTAACAGAGATAAAACATATTTTTGATTGAGCAGTTATGAAACACTCTTTTTGTAGAAAATGCAAGTGGAGATTCGGAGCGCTAAGAGGGTAATAGTGGAAAAAGGAATGTCTTCAAATATAAACTACACAGAATCATTCGGTGAAACTTCTTTCTGATCTGTGCATTCAGCGAACAGCGTTAAACCATACTTTTGATTGAGCAGATCTGAACACTCTTTCTGTAGAAAATGCAACTGGACATTTGGAGCGCTAAGAGCGTAGTAGTGGAAAAAGGAATATATTCAAATATAAACTACACAGAAGCATTCTGTGAAACTTCTTTCTGATCTGAGCATTCAGCTAACAGAGTTAAACCATACATTTGATTGAGCAGTTTTGAAACACTCTGTATGTAGAAAATGCAACTGGACATTCGTAGCGCTAAGTGGGTAATAGTGGAAAAAAGAATATGTTCAAATATAAACTACACAGAAGCATTGTATGAAACTTCTTTCTGTTCTGTGCATTCAACTAACAGAGTTGAACCTTACTTTTGATTGAGCCGTTCTGAGACACTCTTTCTGTAGAAACTGCAATTGGACATTCTGAGCGCTAAGAGGCCTATATTGGGAAAAAGAATGTCTACAAATAAAAACTACACAGAAGAATTGTGTGAAACTTCTTTATGTTCTGTTTGTTCAACTAAAAGAGTTGAACCTTAGTTTTGATTGAGCCGTTCTGAAACACTCTTTCTGTAGAAAATGCAAGTGGAGATTCGGAGCGCTAAGAGGGTAATAGTGGAAAAAGGAATGTCTCCAAATATAAACTACACAGAATCATTCTGTGAAACTTCTTTCTGATCTGTGCATTCAGCTAACAGAGTTAAACCATACTTTTGATTGAGCAGATCTGAACACTCCTTCTGTAGAAAATGCAACTGGACATTTGGAGCGCTAAGAGAGTA
This sequence comes from Symphalangus syndactylus, assembly GCF_028878055.3. NCBI lineage: Eukaryota > Metazoa > Chordata > Mammalia > Primates > Hylobatidae > Symphalangus > Symphalangus syndactylus. The sequence continues at coordinate 107,018,835 of NC_072438.2, forward strand.
GTAGTGGAAAAAGGAATATATTCAAATATAAACTACACAGAAGCATTCTGTGAAACTTCTTTCTGATCTGAGCATTCAGCTAACAGAGTTAAACCATACTTTTGATTGAGCAGTTTTGAAACACTCTGTCTGTGGAAAATGCAACTGGACATTCGTAGCGCTAAGTGGATAATAGTGGAAAAAAGAATATGTTCAAATATAAACTACACAGAAGCATTGTATGAAACTTCTTTCTGATCTGTGCATTCAACTAACAGAGTTGAACCTTACTTTTGATTGAGCCTTTCTGAAACACTCTTTCTGTAGAAACTGCAATTGTACATTCTGAGCGCTAAGAGGCCTATATTGGGAAAAATAATATCTTCAAATAAAAACTACACTGAAGCATTGTGTGAAACTTATTTCTGATATGTTCATTAAGCTAACAGAGTTAAACCATACTTTTGATTGCGCAGTTCTGAACACTCTTTCTGTAGAAAATGCAAGTGGACATTCGGAGCGCTAAGACGGTAATAGTGGAAAAAGGAATATATTCAAATATAAACTACACAGTAGCATTCTGTGAAAATTCTTTCTGTTCTGTGCATTCAACTAACAGAGTTGAACCTTACTTTTGATTGAGCCGTTCTGAAACACTCTTTCTGTAGAAACTCCAACTGGGCATGCTAAGCGCTAAGAGGCCTACATTGGGAAAAAGAATATCTTCAAATAAAAACTACACAGATGCATTCTGTGAAACTTATTTCTGATCTGTAAATTCAGTTAACAGAGATAAAACATATTTTTGATTGAGCAGTTATGAAACACTCTTTTTGTAGAAAATGCAAGTGGAGATTCGGAGCGCTAAGAGGGTAATAGTGGAAAAAGGAATGTCTTCAAATATAAACTACACAGAATCATTCGGTGAAACTTCTTTCTGATCTGTGCTTTCAGCGAACAGCGTTAAACCATACTTTTGATTGAGCAGATCTGAACACTCTTTCTGTAGAAAATGCAACTGGACATTTGGAGCGCTAAGAGCGTAGTAGTGGAAAAAGGAATATATTCAAATATAAACTACACAGAAGCATTCTGTGAAACTTCTTTCTGATCTGAGCATTCAGCTAACAGAGTTAAACCATACTTTTGATTGAGCAGTTTTGAAACACTCTGTATGTAGAAAATGCAACTGGACATTCGTAGCGCTAAGTGGGTAATAGTGGAAAAAAGAATATGTTCAAATATAAACTACACAGAAGCATTGTATGAAACTTCTTTCTGTTCTGTGCATTCAACTAACAGAGTTGAACCTTACTTTTGATTGAGCCGTTCTGAGACACTCTTTCTGTAGAAACTGCAATTGGACATTCTGAGCGCTAAGAGGTGTATATTGGGAAAAAGAATGTCTACAAATAAAAGCTACACAGAAGAATTGTGTGAAACTTCTTTCTGTTCTGTTTGTTCAACTAAAAGAGTTGAACCTTAGTTTTGATTGAGCCGTTCTGAAACACTCTTTCTGTAGAAAATGCAAGTGGAGATTCGGAGCGCTAAGAGGGTAATAGTGGAAAAAGGAATGTCTCCAAATATAAACTACACAGAATCATTCTGTGAAACTTCTTTCTGATCTGTGCATTCAGCTAACAGAGTTAAACCATACTTTTGATTGAGCAGATCTGAACACTCCTTCTGTAGAAAATGCAACTGGACATTTGGAGCGCTAAGAGAGTAGTAGTGGAAAAAGGAATATATTCAAATATAAACTACACAGAAGCATTCTGTGAAACTTCTTTCTGATCTGAGCATTCAGCTAACAGAGTTAAACCATACTTTTGATTGAGCAGTTTTGAAACACTCTGTCTGTAGAAAATGCAACTGGACATTCGTAGCGCTAAGTGGATAATAGTGGAAAAAAGAATATGTTCAAATATAAACTACACAGAAGCATTGTATGAAACTTCTTTCTGATCTGTGCATTCAACTAACAGAGTTGAACCTTACTTTTGATTGAGCCTTTCTGAAACACTCTTTCTGTAGAAACTGCAATTGGACATTCTGAGCGCTAAGAGGCCTATATTGGGAAAAATAATATCTTCAAATAAAAACTACACAGAAGCATTGTGTGAAACTTATTTCTGATATGTTCATTAAGCTAACAGAGTTAAACCATACTTTTGATTGCGCAGTTCTGAACACTCTTTCTGTAGAAAATGCAAGTGGACATTCGGAGCGCTAAGAGGGTAATAGTGGAAAAAGGAATATATTCAAATATAAACTACACAGTAGCATTCTGTGAAAATTCTTTCTGTTCTGTGCATTCAACTAACAGAGTTGAACCTTACTTTTGATTGAGCCGTTCTGAAACACTCTTTCTGTAGAAACTCCAATTGGGCATGCTAAGCGCTAAGAGGCCTACATTGGGAAAAAGAATATCTTCAAATAAAAACTACACAGATGCATTCTGTGAAACTTATTTCTGATCTGTAAATTCAGTTAACAGAGATAAAACATATTTTTGATTGAGCAGTTATGAAACACTCTTTTTGTAGAAAATGCAAGTGGAGATTCGGAGCGCTAAGAGGGTAATAGTGGAAAAAGGAATGTCTTCAAATATAAACTACACAGAATAATTCGGTGAATCTTCTTTCTGATCTGTGCATTCAGCGAACAGCGTTAAACCATACTTTTGATTGAGCAGATCTGAACACTCTTTCTGTAGAAAATGCAACTGGACATTTGGAGCGCTAAGAGCGTAGTAGTGGAAAAAGGAATATATTCAAATATAAACTACACAGAAGCATTCTGTGAAACTTCTTTCTGATCTGAGCATTCAGCTAACAGAGTTAAACCATACTTTTGATTGTGCAGTTTTGAAACACTCTGTATGTAGAAAATGCAACTGGACATTCGTAGCGCTAAGTGGGTAATAGTGGAAAAAAGAATATGTTCAAATATAAACTACACAGAAGCATTGTATGAAACTTCTTTCTGTTCTGTGCATTCAACTAACAGAGTTGAACCTTACTTTTGATTGAGCCGTTCTGAGATACTCTTTCTGTAGAAACTGCAATTGGACATTCTGAGCGCTAAGAGGCCTATATTGGAAAAAGAATGTCTACAAATAAAAACTACACAGAAGAATTGTGTGAAACTTCTTTCTGTTCTGTTTGTTCAACTAAAAGAGTTGAACCTTAGTTTTGATTGAGCCGTTCTGAAACACTCTTTCTGTAGAAAATGCAAGTGGAGATTCGGAGCGCTAAGAGGGTAATAGTGGAAAAAGGAATGTCTCCAAATATAAACTACACAGAATCATTCTGTGAAACTTCTTTCTGATCTGTGCATTCAGCTAACAGAGTTAAACCATACTTTTGATTGAGCAGATCTGAACACTCCTTCTGTAGTAAATGCAACTGGACATTTGGAGCGCTAAGAGAGTAGTAGTGGAAAAAGGAATATATTCAAATATAAACTACACAGAAGCATTCTGTGAAACTTCTTTCTGATCTGAGCATTCAGCTAACAGAGTTAAACCATACTTTTGATTGAGCAGTTTTGAAACACTCTGTCTGTAGAAAATGCAACTGGACATTCGTAGCGCTAAGTGGATAATAGTGGAAAAAAGAATATGTTCAAATATAAACTACACAGAAGCATTGTATGAAACTTCTTTCTGATCTGTGCATTCAACTAACAGAGTTGAACCTTACTTTTGATCGAGCCTTTCTGAAACACTCTTTCTGTAGAAACTGCAATTGTACATTGTGAGCGCTAAGAGGCCTATATTGGGAAAAATAATATCTTCAAATAAAAACTACACAGAAGCATTGTGTGAAACTTATTTCTGATATGTTCATTAAGCTAACAGAGTTAAACCATACTTTTGATTGCGCAGTTCTGAACACTCTTTCTGTAGAAAATGCAAGTGGACATTCGGAGCGCTAAGAGGGTAATAGTGGAAAAAGGAATATATTCAAATATAAACTACACAGTAGCATTCTGTGAAAATTCTTTCTGTTCTGTGCATTCAACTAACAGAGTTGAACCTTACTTTGGATTGAGCCGTTCTGAAACACTCTTTCTGTAGAAACTCCAATTGGGCATGCTAAGCGCTAAGAGGCCTACATTGGGAAAAAGAATATCTTCAAATAAAAACTACACAGATGCATTCTCTGAAACTTATTTCTGATCTGTAAATTCAGTTAACAGAGATAAAACATATTTTTGATTGACCAGTTATGAAACACTCTTTTTGTAGAAAATGCAAGTGGAGATGCGGAGCGCTAAGAGGGTAATAGTGGAAAAAGGAATGTCTTCAAATATAAACTACACAGAATCATTCGGTGAAACTTCTTTCTGATCTGTGCATTCAGCTAACAGAGTTAAACCATACTTTTGATTGAGCAGATCTGAACACTCTTTCTGTAGAAAATGCAACTGGACATTTGGAGCGCTTAGAGCGTAGTAGTGGAAAAAGGAATATATTCAAATATAAACTACACAGAAGCATTCTGTGAAACTTCTTTCTGATCTGAGCATTCAGCTAACAGAGTTAAACCATACTTTTGATTGAGCAGTTTTGAAACACTCTGTCAGTAGAAAATGCAACTGGACATTCGTAGCGCTAAGTGGGTAATAGTGGAAAAAAGAATATGTTCAAATATAAACTACACAGAAGCATTGTATGAAACTTCTTTCTGTTCTGTGCATTCAACTAACAGAGTTGAACCTTACTTTTGATTGAGCCTTTCTGAAACACTCTATCTGTAGAAAATGCAATTGGACATTCTGAGCGCTAAGAGGCCTCTATTGGGAAAAATATTATCTTCAAATAAAAACTACACAGAAGCATTGTGTGAAACTTATTTCTGATATGTTCATTAAGCTAACAGAGTTAAACCATACTTTTGATTGCGCTGTTCTGAACACTCTTTCTGTAGAAAATGCAAGTGGACATTCGGAGCGCTAAGAGGGTAATAGTGGAAAAAGGAATATATTCAAATATAAACTACACAGTAGCATTCTGTGAAAATTCTTTCTGTTCTGTGCATTCAACTAACAGAGTTGAACCTTACTTTTGATTGAGCCGTTCTGAAACACTCTTTCTGTAGAAACTCCAATTGGGCATGCTAAGCGCTAAGAGGCCTACATTGGGAAAAAGAATATCTTCAAATAAAAACTACACAGATGCATTCTCTGAAACTTATTTCTGATCTGTAAATTCAGTTAACAGAGATAAAACATATTTTTGATTGAGCAGTTATGAAACACTCTTTTTGTAGAAAATGCAAGTGGAGATTCGGAGCGCTAAGAGGGTAATAGTGGAAAAAGGAATGTATTCAAATATAAACTACACAGAATCATTCGGTGAAACTTCTTTCTGATCTGTGCATTCAGCTAACAGAGTTAAACCATACTTTTGATTGAGCAGATCTGAACACTCTTTCTGTAGAAAATGCAATAGGACATGCTAAGCGCTAAGAGGCCTACATTGGGAAAAGGAATATCTTCAAATAAAAACTACACAGATGCATTCTGTGAAACTTATTTCTGATCTGTAAATTCAGTTAACAGAGATAAAACATATTTTTGATTGAGCAGTTATGAAACACTCTTTTTGTAGAAAATGCAAGTGGAGATTCGCAGCGCTAAGAGGGTAATAGTGGAAAAAGGAATGTCTTCAAATATAAACTACACAGAAATATTCGGTGAATCTTCTTTCTGATCTGTGCATTCAGCGAACAGCGTTAAACCATACTTTTGATTGAGCAGATCTGAACACTCTTTCTGTAGAAAATGCAACTGGACATTTGGAGCGCTAAGAGCGTAGTAGTAGAAAAAGGAATATATTCAAATATAAACTACACAGAAGCATTCTGTGAAACTTCTTTCTGATCTGAGCATTCAGCTAACAGAGTTAAACCATACTTTCGATTGAGCCGTTTTGAAACTCTCTGTCTGTAGAAAATGCAACTGGACATTCGTAGCGCTAAGTGGGTAATAGTAGAAAAAAGAATATGTTCAAATATAAACTACACAGAAGCATTGTATGAAACTTCTTTCTGTTCTGTGCATTCAACTAACAGAGTTGAACCTTACTTTTGATTGAGCCGTTCTGAAACACTCTTTCTGTAGAAACTGCAATTGGACTTTCTGAGCGCTAAGAGGCCTATATTGGGAAAAAGAATATCTACAAATAAAAACTACACAGAAGAATTGTGTGAAACTTCTTTCTGTTCTGTTTGTTCAACTAAAAGAGTTGAACCTTAGTTTTGATTGAGCCGTTCTGAAACACTCTTTCTGTAGAAAATGCAAGTGGAGATTCGGAGCGCTAAGAGGGTAATAGTGGAAAAAGGAATGTCTCCAAATATAAACTACACAGAATCATTCTGTGAAACTTCTTTCTGATCTGTGCATTCAGCTAACAGAGTTAAACCATACTTTTGATTGAGCAGATCTGAACACTCTTTCTGTAGAAAATGCAACTGGACATTTGGAGCGCTAAGAGAGTAGTAGTGGAAAAAGTAATATATTCAAATATAAACTACACAGAAGCATTCTGTGAAACTTCTTTCTGATCTGAGCATTCAGCTAACAGAGTTAAACCATACTTTTGATTGAGCAGTTTTGAAACACTCTGTCTGTAGAAAATGCAACTGGACATTCGTAGCGCTAAGTGGGTAATAGTGGAAAAAAGAATATGTTCAAATATAAACTACACAGAAGCATTGTATGGAACTATTTTCTGTTCTGTGCATTCAACTAACAGAGGTGAACCTTACTTTTGATTGAGCCTTTCTGAAACACTCTTTCTGTAGAAACTGCAATTGGACATTCTGAGCGCTAAGAGGCCTCTATTGGGAAAAATAATATCTTCAAACAAAAACTACACAGAAGCATTGTGTGAAACTTATTTCTGATATGTTCATTAAGCTAACAGAGTTAAACCATACTTTTGATTGCGCAGTTCTGAACACTCTTTCTGTAGAAAATGCAAGTGGACATTCGGAGCGCTAAGAGGGTAATAGTGGAAAAAGGAATATATTCAAATATAAACTACACAGTAGCATTCTGTGAAAATTCTTTCTGTTCTGTGCATTCAACTAACAGAGTTGAACCTTACTTTTGATTGAGCCGTTCTGAAACACTCTTTCTGTAGAAACTCCAATTGGGCATGCTAAGCGCTAAGAGGCCTACATTGGGAAAAAGAATATCTTCAAATAAAAACTACACTGATGCATTCTCTGAAACTTATTTCTGATCTGTAAATTCAGTTAACAGAGATAAAACATATTTTTGATTGAGCAGTTATGAAACACTCTTTTTGTAGAAAATGCAAGTGGAGATTCGGAGCGCTAAGAGGGTAATAGTGGAAAAAGGAATGTATTCAAATATAAACTACACAGATTCATTCGGTGAAACTTCTTTCTGATCTGTGCATTCAGCGAACAGAGTTAAACCATACTTTTGATTGAGCAGATCTGAACACTCTTTCTGTAGAAAATGCAACTGGACATTTGGAGCGCTAAGAGCGTAGTAGTGGAAAACGGAATATATTCAAATATAAACTACACAGAAGCATTCTGTGAAACTTCTTTCTGATCTGAGCATTCAGCTAACAGAGTTAAACCATACTTTTGATTGAGCAGTTTTGAAACACTCTGTCTGTAGAAAATGCAACTGGACATTCGTAGCGCTAAGTGGGTAATAGTGGAAAAAAGAATATGTTCAAATATAAACTACACAGAAGCATTGTATGAAACTTCTTTCTGTTCTGTGCATTCAACTAACAGAGTTGAACCTTACTTTTGATTGAGCCTTTCTGAAACACTCTTTCTGTAGAAAATGCAATTGGACATTCTGAGCGCTAAGAGGCCTCTATTGGGAAAAATAATATCTTCAAATAAAAACTACACAGAAGCATTGTGTGAAACTTATTTCTGATATGTTCATTAAGCTAACAGAGTTAAACCATACTTTTGATTGCGCTGTTCTGAACACTCTTTCTGTAGAAAATGCAAGTGGACATTCGGAGCGCTAAGAGGGTAATAGTGGAAAAAGGAATATATTCAAATATAAACTACACAGTAGCATTCTGTGAAAATTCTTTCTGTTCTGTGCATTCAACTAACAGAGTTGAACCTTACTTTTGATTGAGCCGTTCTGAAACACTCTTTCTGTAGAAACTCCAATTGGGCATGCTAAGCGCTAAGAGGCCTACATTGGGAAAAAGAATATCTTCAAATAAAAACTACACAGATGCATTCTCTGAAACTTATTTCTGATCTGTAAATTCAGTTAACAGAGATAAAACATATTTTTGATTGAGCAGTTATGAAACACTCTTTTTGTAGAAAATGCAAGTGGAGATTCGGAGCGCTAAGAGGGTAATAGTGGAAAAAGGAATGTATTCAAATATAAACTACACAGAATCATTCGGTGAAACTTCTTTCTGATCTGTGCATTCAGCTAACAGAGTTAAACCATACTTTTGATTGAGCAGATCTGAACACTCTTTCTGTAGAAAATGCAACTGGACATTTGGAGCGCTAAGAGCGTAGTAGTGGAAAAAGGAATATATTCAAATATAAACTACACAGAAGCATTCTGTGAAACTTCTTTCTGATCTGAGCATTCAGCTAACAGAGTTAAACCATACTTTTGATTGAGCAGTTTTGAAACACTCTGTCTGTAGAAAATGCAACTGGACATTCGTAGCGCTAAGTGGGTAATAGTGGAAAAAAGAATATGTTCAAATATAAACTACACAGAAGCATTGTATGAAACTTCTTTCTGTTCTGTGAATTCAACTAACAGAGTTGAACCTTACTTTTGATTGAGCCGTTCTGAAACACTCTTTCTGTAGAAACTGCAATTGGACTTTCTGAGCGCTAAGAGGCCTATATTGGGAAAAAGAATGTCTACAAATAAAAACTACACAGAAGAATTGTGTGAAACTTCTTTCTGTTCTGTTTGTTCAACTAAAAGAGTTGAACCTTAGTTTTGATTGAGCCGTTCTGAAACACTCTTTCTGTAGAAAATGCAAGTGGAGATTCGGAGCGCTAAGAGGGTAATAGTGGAAAAAGGAATGTCTCCATATATAAACTACACAGAATCATTCTGTGAAACTTCTTTCTGATCTGTGCATTCAGCTAACAGAGTTAAACCATACTTTTGATTGAGCAGATCTGAACACTCCTTCTGTAGAAAATGCAACTGGACATTTGGAGCGCTAAGAGAGTAGTAGTGGAAAAAGGAATATATTCAAATATAAACTACACAGAAGCATTCTGTGAAACTTCTTTCTGATCTGAGCATTCAGCTAACAGAGTTAAACCATACTTTTGATTGAGCAGTTTTGAAACACTCTGTCTGTAGAAAATGCAACTGGACATTCGTAGCGCTAAGTGGATAATAGTGGAAAAAAGAATATGTTCAAATATAAACTACACAGAAGCATTGTATGAAACTTCTTTCTGATCTGTGCATTCAACTAACAGAGTTGAACCTTAATTTTGATTGAGCCTTTCTGAAACACTCTTTCTGTAGAAACTGCAATTGGACATTCTGAGTGCTAAGAGGCCTATATTGGGAAAAATAATATCTTCAAATAAAAACTACACAGAAGCATTGTGTGAAACTTATTTCTGATATGTTCATTAAGCTAACAGAGTTAAACCATACTTTTGATTGCGCAGTTCTGAACACTCTTTCTGTAGAAAATGCAAGTGGACATTCGGAGCGCTAAGAGGGTAATAGTGGAAAAAGGAATATATTCAAATATAAACTACACAGTAGCATTCTGTGAAAATTCTTTCTGTTCTGTGCATTCAACTAACAGAGTTGAACCTTACTTTTGATTGAGCCGTTCTGAAACACGCTTTCTGTAGAAACTCCAATTGGGCATGCTAAGCGCTAAGAGGCCTACATTGGGAAAAAGAATATCTTCAAATAAAAACTACACAGATGCATTCTCTGAAACTTATTTCTGATCTGTAAATTCAGTTAACAGAGATAAAACATATTTTTGATTGAGCAGTTATGAAACACTCTTTTTGTAGAAAATGCAAGTGGAGATTCGGAGCGCTAAGAGGGTAATAGTGGAAAAAGGAATGTCTTCAAATATAAACTACACAGAATCATTCGGTGAAACTTCTTTCTGATCTGTGCATTCAGCTAACAGAGTTAAACCATACTTTTGATTGAGCAGATCTGAACACTCTTTCTGTAGAAAATGCAACTGGACATTTGGAGCGCTTAGAGCGTAGTAGTGGAAAAAGGAATATATTCAAATATAAACTACACAGAAGCATTCTGTGAAACTTCTTTCTGATCTGAGCATTCAGCTAACAGAGTTAAACCATACTTTTGATTGAGCAGTTTTGAAACACTCTGTCTGTAGAAAATGCAACTGGACATTCGTAGCGCTAAGTGGGTAATAGTGGAAAAAAGAATATGTTCAAATATAAACTACACAGAAGCATTGTATGAAACTTCTTTCTGTTCTGTGCATTCAACTAACAGAGTTGAACCTTACTTTTGATTGAGCCGTTCTGAAACACTCTTTCTGTAGAAACTGCAATTGGACATGCTAAGCTCTAAGAGGCCTACATTGGGAAAAAGAATATCTTCAAATAAAAACTACACAGATGCATTCTGTGAAACTTATTTCTGATCTGTAAATTCAGTTAACAGAGATAAAACATATTTTTGATTGAGCAGTTATGAAACACTCTTTTTGTAGAAAATGCAAGTGGAGATTCGGAGCGCTAAGAGGGTAATAGTGGAAAAAGGAATGTCTTCAAATATAAACTACACAGAATCATTCGGTGAAACTTCTTTCTGATCTGTGCATTCAGCGAACAGCGTTAAACCATACTTTTGATTGAGCAGATCTGAACACTCTTTCTGTAGAAAATGCAACTGGACATTTGGAGCGCTAAGAGCGTAGTAGTGGAAAAAGGAATATATTCAAATATAAACTACACAGAAGCATTCTGTGAAACTTCTTTCTGATCTGAGCATTCAGCTAACAGAGTTAAACCATACATTTGATTGAGCAGTTTTGAAACACTCTGTATGTAGAAAATGCAACTGGACATTCGTAGCGCTAAGTGGGTAATAGTGGAAAAAAGAATATGTTCAAATATAAACTACACAGAAGCATTGTATGAAACTTCTTTCTGTTCTGTGCATTCAACTAACAGAGTTGAACCTTACTTTTGATTGAGCCGTTCTGAGACACTCTTTCTGTAGAAACTGCAATTGGACATTCTGAGCGCTAAGAGGCCTATATTGGGAAAAAGAATGTCTACAAATAAAAACTACACAGAAGAATTGTGTGAAACTTCTTTATGTTCTGTTTGTTCAACTAAAAGAGTTGAACCTTAGTTTTGATTGAGCCGTTCTGAAACACTCTTTCTGTAGAAAATGCAAGTGGAGATTCGGAGCGCTAAGAGGGTAATAGTGGAAAAAGGAATGTCTCCAAATATAAACTACACAGAATCATTCTGTGAAACTTCTTTCTGATCTGTGCATTCAGCTAACAGAGTTAAACCATACTTTTGATTGAGCAGATCTGAACACTCCTTCTGTAGAAAATGCAACTGGACATTTGGAGCGCTAAGAGAGTAGTAGTGGAAAAAGGAATATATTCAAATATAAACTACACAGAAGCATTCTGTGAAACTTCTTTCTGATCTGAGCATTCAGCTAACAGAGTTAAACCATACTTTTGATTGAGCAGTTTTGAAACACTCTGTCTGTGGAAAATGCAACTGGACATTCGTAGCGCTAAGTGGATAATAGTGGAAAAAAGAATATGTTCAAATATAAACTACACAGAAGCATTGTATGAAACTTCTTTCTGATCTGTGCATTCAACTAACAGAGTTGAACCTTACTTTTGATTGAGCCTTTCTGAAACACTCTTTCTGTAGAAACTGCAATTGGACATTCTGAGCGCTAAGAGGCCTATATTGGGAAAAATAATATCTTCAAATAAAAACTACACTGAAGCATTGTGTGAAACTTATTTCTGATATGTTCATTAAGCTAACAGAGTTAAACCATACTTTTGATTGCGCAGTTCTGAACACTCTTTCTGTAGAAAATGCAAGTGGACATTCGGAGCGCTAAGACGGTAATAGTGGAAAAAGGAATATATTCAAATATAAACTACACAGTAGCATTCTGTGAAAATTCTTTCTGTTCTGTGCATTCAACTAACAGAGTTGAACCTTACTTTTGATTGAGCCGTTCTGAAACACTCTTTCTGTAGAAACTCCAACTGGGCATGCTAAGCGCTAAGAGGCCTACATTGGGAAAAAGAATATCTTCAAATAAAAACTACACAGATGCATTCTGTGAAACTTATTTCTGATCTGTAAATTCAGTTAACAGAGATAAAACATATTTTTGATTGAGCAGTTATGAAACACTCTTTTTGTAGAAAATGCAAGTGGAGATTCGGAGCGCTAAGAGGGTAATAGTGGAAAAAGGAATGTCTTCAAATATAAACTACACAGAATCATTCGGTGAAACTTCTTTCTGATCTGTGCTTTCAGCGAACAGCGTTAAACCATACTTTTGATTGAGCAGATCTGAACACTCTTTCTGTAGAAAATGCAACTGGACATTTGGAGCGCTAAGAGCGTAGTAGTGGAAAAAGGAATATATTCAAATATAAACTACACAGAAGCATTCTGTGAAACTTCTTTCTGATCTGAGCATTCAGCTAACAGAGTTAAACCATACTTTTGATTGAGCAGTTTTGAAACACTCTGTATGTAGAAAATGCAACTGGACATTCGTAGCGCTAAGTGGGTAATAGTGGAAAAAAGAATATGTTCAAATATAAACTACACAGAAGCATTGTATGAAACTTCTTTCTGTTCTGTGCATTCAACTAACAGAGTTGAACCTTACTTTTGATTGAGCCGTTCTGAGACACTCTTTCTGTAGAAACTGCAATTGGACATTCTGAGCGCTAAGAGGTGTATATTGGGAAAAAGAATGTCTACAAATAAAAGCTACACAGAAGAATTGTGTGAAACTTCTTTCTGTTCTGTTTGTTCAACTAAAAGAGTTGAACCTTAGTTTTGATTGAGCCGTTCTGAAACACTCTTTCTGTAGAAAATGCAAGTGGAGATTCGGAGCGCTAAGAGGGTAATAGTGGAAAAAGGAATGTCTCCAAATATAAACTACACAGAATCATTCTGTGAAACTTCTTTCTGATCTGTGCATTCAGCTAACAGAGTTAAACCATACTTTTGATTGAGCAGATCTGAACACTCCTTCTGTAGAAAATGCAACTGGACATTTGGAGCGCTAAGAGAGTAGTAGTGGAAAAAGGAATATATTCAAATATAAACTACACAGAAGCATTCTGTGAAACTTCTTTCTGATCTGAGCATTCAGCTAACAGAGTTAAACCATACTTTTGATTGAGCAGTTTTGAAACACTCTGTCTGTAGAAAATGCAACTGGACATTCGTAGCGCTAAGTGGATAATAGTGGAAAAAAGAATATGTTCAAATATAAACTACACAGAAGCATTGTATGAAACTTCTTTCTGATCTGTGCATTCAACTAACAGAGTTGAACCTTACTTTTGATTGAGCCTTTCTGAAACACTCTTTCTGTAGAAACTGCAATTGGACATTCTGAGCGCTAAGAGGCCTATATTGGGAAAAATAATATCTTCAAATAAAAACTACACAGAAGCATTGTGTGAAACTTATTTCTGATATGTTCATTAAGCTAACAGAGTTAAACCATACTTTTGATTGCGCAGTTCTGAACACTCTTTCTGTAGAAAATGCAAGTGGACATTCGGAGCGCTAAGAGGGTAATAGTGGAAAAAGGAATATATTCAAATATAAACTACACAGTAGCATTCTGTGAAAATTCTTTCTGTTCTGTGCATTCAACTAACAGAGTTGAACCTTACTTTTGATTGAGCCGTTCTGAAACACTCTTTCTGTAGAAACTCCAATTGGGCATGCTAAGCGCTAAGAGGCCTACATTGGGAAAAAGAATATCTTCAAATAAAAACTACACAGATGCATTCTGTGAAACTTATTTCTGATCTGTAAATTCAGTTAACAGAGATAAAACATATTTTTGATTGAGCAGTTATGAAACACTCTTTTTGTAGAAAATGCAAGTGGAGATTCGGAGCGCTAAGAGGGTAATAGTGGAAAAAGGAATGTCTTCAAATATAAACTACACAGAATAATTCGGTGAATCTTCTTTCTGATCTGTGCATTCAGCGAACAGCGTTAAACCATACTTTTGATTGAGCAGATCTGAACACTCTTTCTGTAGAAAATGCAACTGGACATTTGGAGCGCTAAGAGCGTAGTAGTGGAAAAAGGAATATATTCAAATATAAACTACACAGAAGCATTCTGTGAAACTTCTTTCTGATCTGAGCATTCAGCTAACAGAGTTAAACCATACTTTTGATTGTGCAGTTTTGAAACACTCTGTATGTAGAAAATGCAACTGGACATTCGTAGCGCTAAGTGGGTAATAGTGGAAAAAAGAATATGTTCAAATATAAACTACACAGAAGCATTGTATGAAACTTCTTTCTGTTCTGTGCATTCAACTAACAGAGTTGAACCTTACTTTTGATTGAGCCGTTCTGAGATACTCTTTCTGTAGAAACTGCAATTGGACATTCTGAGCGCTAAGAGGCCTATATTGGAAAAAGAATGTCTACAAATAAAAACTACACAGAAGAATTGTGTGAAACTTCTTTCTGTTCTGTTTGTTCAACTAAAAGAGTTGAACCTTAGTTTTGATTGAGCCGTTCTGAAACACTCTTTCTGTAGAAAATGCAAGTGGAGATTCGGAGCGCTAAGAGGGTAATAGTGGAAAAAGGAATGTCTCCAAATATAAACTACACAGAATCATTCTGTGAAACTTCTTTCTGATCTGTGCATTCAGCTAACAGAGTTAAACCATACTTTTGATTGAGCAGATCTGAACACTCCTTCTGTAGTAAATGCAACTGGACATTTGGAGCGCTAAGAGAGTAGTAGTGGAAAAAGGAATATATTCAAATATAAACTACACAGAAGCATTCTGTGAAACTTCTTTCTGATCTGAGCATTCAGCTAACAGAGTTAAACCATACTTTTGATTGAGCAGTTTTGAAACACTCTGTCTGTAGAAAATGCAACTGGACATTCGTAGCGCTAAGTGGATAATAGTGGAAAAAAGAATATGTTCAAATATAAACTACACAGAAGCATTGTATGAAACTTCTTTCTGATCTGTGCATTCAACTAACAGAGTTGAACCTTACTTTTGATCGAGCCTTTCTGAAACACTCTTTCTGTAGAAACTGCAATTGTACATTGTGAGCGCTAAGAGGCCTATATTGGGAAAAATAATATCTTCAAATAAAAACTACACAGAAGCATTGTGTGAAACTTATTTCTGATATGTTCATTAAGCTAACAGAGTTAAACCATACTTTTGATTGCGCAGTTCTGAACACTCTTTCTGTAGAAAATGCAAGTGGACATTCGGAGCGCTAAGAGGGTAATAGTGGAAAAAGGAATATATTCAAATATAAACTACACAGTAGCATTCTGTGAAAATTCTTTCTGTTCTGTGCATTCAACTAACAGAGTTGAACCTTACTTTGGATTGAGCCGTTCTGAAACACTCTTTCTGTAGAAACTCCAATTGGGCATGCTAAGCGCTAAGAGGCCTACATTGGGAAAAAGAATATCTTCAAATAAAAACTACACAGATGCATTCTCTGAAACTTATTTCTGATCTGTAAATTCAGTTAACAGAGATAAAACATATTTTTGATTGACCAGTTATGAAACACTCTTTTTGTAGAAAATGCAAGTGGAGATGCGGAGCGCTAAGAGGGTAATAGTGGAAAAAGGAATGTCTTCAAATATAAACTACACAGAATCATTCGGTGAAACTTCTTTCTGATCTGTGCATTCAGCTAACAGAGTTAAACCATACTTTTGATTGAGCAGATCTGAACACTCTTTCTGTAGAAAATGCAACTGGACATTTGGAGCGCTTAGAGCGTAGTAGTGGAAAAAGGAATATATTCAAATATAAACTACACAGAAGCATTCTGTGAAACTTCTTTCTGATCTGAGCATTCAGCTAACAGAGTTAAACCATACTTTTGATTGAGCAGTTTTGAAACACTCTGTCAGTAGAAAATGCAACTGGACATTCGTAGCGCTAAGTGGGTAATAGTGGAAAAAAGAATATGTTCAAATATAAACTACACAGAAGCATTGTATGAAACTTCTTTCTGTTCTGTGCATTCAACTAACAGAGTTGAACCTTACTTTTGATTGAGCCTTTCTGAAACACTCTATCTGTAGAAAATGCAATTGGACATTCTGAGCGCTAAGAGGCCTCTATTGGGAAAAATATTATCTTCAAATAAAAACTACACAGAAGCATTGTGTGAAACTTATTTCTGATATGTTCATTAAGCTAACAGAGTTAAACCATACTTTTGATTGCGCTGTTCTGAACACTCTTTCTGTAGAAAATGCAAGTGGACATTCGGAGCGCTAAGAGGGTAATAGTGGAAAAAGGAATATATTCAAATATAAACTACACAGTAGCATTCTGTGAAAATTCTTTCTGTTCTGTGCATTCAACTAACAGAGTTGAACCTTACTTTTGATTGAGCCGTTCTGAAACACTCTTTCTGTAGAAACTCCAATTGGGCATGCTAAGCGCTAAGAGGCCTACATTGGGAAAAAGAATATCTTCAAATAAAAACTACACAGATGCATTCTCTGAAACTTATTTCTGATCTGTAAATTCAGTTAACAGAGATAAAACATATTTTTGATTGAGCAGTTATGAAACACTCTTTTTGTAGAAAATGCAAGTGGAGATTCGGAGCGCTAAGAGGGTAATAGTGGAAAAAGGAATGTATTCAAATATAAACTACACAGAATCATTCGGTGAAACTTCTTTCTGATCTGTGCATTCAGCTAACAGAGTTAAACCATACATTTGATTGAGCAGATCTGAACACTCTTTCTGTAGAAAATGCAACTGGACATTTGGAGCGCTAAGAGCGTAGTAGTGGAAAAAGGAATATATTCAAATATAAACTACACAGAAGCATTCTGTGAAACTTCTTTCTGATCTGAGCATTCAGCTAACAGAGTTAAACCATACTTTTGATTGAGCAGTTTTGAAACACTCTGTCTGTAGAAAATGCAACTGGACATTCGTAGCGCTAAGTGGGTAATAGTGGAAAAAAGAATATGTTCAAATATAAACTACACAGAAGCATTGTATGAAACTTCTTTCTGTTCTGTGCATTCAACTAACAGAGTTGAACCTTACTTTTGATTGAGCCGTTCTGAAACGCTCTTTCTGTAGAAACTGCAATTGGACTTTCTGAGCGCTAAGAGGCCTATATTGGGAAAAAGAATGTCTACAAATAAAAACTACACAGAAGAATTGTGTGAAACTTCTTTCTGTTCTGTTTGTTCAACTAAAAGAGTTGAACCTTAGTTTTGATTGAGCCGTTCTGAAACACTCTTTCTGTAGAAAATGCAAGTGGAGATTCGGAGCGCTAAGAGGGTAATAGTGGAAAAAGGAATGTCTCCATATATAAACTACACAGAATCATTCAGTGAAACTTCTTTCTGATCTGTGCATTCAGCTAACAGAGTTAAACCATACTTTTGATTGAGCAGATCTGAACACTCCTTCTGTAGAAAATGCAACTGGACATTTGGAGCGCTAAGAGAGTAGTAGTGGAAAAAGGAATATATTCAAATATAAACTACACAGAAGCATTCTGTGAAACTTCTTTCTGATCTGAGCATTCAGCTAACAGAGTTAAACCATACTTTTGATTGAGCAGTTTTGAAACACTCTGTCTGTAGAAAATGCAACTGGACATTCGTAGCGCTAAGTGGATAATAGTGGAAAAAAGAATATGTTCAAATATAAACTACACAGAAGCATTGTATGAAACTTCTTTCTGATCTGTGCATTCAACGAACAGAGTTGAACCTTAATTTTGATTAAGCCTTTCTGAAACACTCTTTCTGTAGAAACTGCAATTGGACATTCTGAGCGCTAAGAGGCCTATATTGGGAAAAATAATATCTTCAAATAAAAACTACACAGAAGCATTGTGTGAAACTTATTTCTGATATGTTCATTAAGCTAACAGAGTTAAACCATACTTTTGATTGCGCAGTTCTGAACACTGTTTCTGTAGAAAATGCAAGTGGACATTCGGAGCGCTAAGAGGGTAATAGTGGAAAAAGGAATATATTCAAATATAAACTACACAGTAGCATTCTGTGAAAATTCTTTCTGTTCTGTGCATTCAACTAACAGAGTTGAACCTTACTTTTGATTGAGCCGTTCTGAAACACTCTTTCTGTAGAAACTCCAATTGGGCATGCTAAGCGCTAAGAGGCCTACATTGGGAAAAAGAATATCTTCAAATAAAAACTACACAGATGCATTCTCTGAAACTTATTTCTGATCTGTAAATTCAGTTAACAGAGATAAAACATATTTTTGATTGAGCAGTTATGAAACCCTCTTTTTGTAGAAAATGCAAGTGGAGATTCGGAGCGCTAAGAGGGTAATAGTGGAAAAAGGAATGTCTTCAAATATAAACTACACAGAATCATTCGGTGAAACTTCTTTCTGATCTGTGCATTCAGCTAACAGAGTTAAACCATACTTTTGATTGAGCAGATCTGAACACTCTTTCTGTAGAAAATGCAACTGGACATTTGGAGCGCTTAGAGCGTAGTAGTGGAAAAAGGAATATATTCAAATATAAACTACACAGAAGCATTCTGTGAAACTTCTTTCTGATCTGAGCATTCAGCTAACAGAGTTAAACCATACTTTTGATTGAGCAGTTTTGAAACACTCTGTCAGTAGAAAATGCAACTGGACATTCGTAGCGCTAAGTGGGTAATAGTGGAAAAAAGAATATGTTCAAATATAAACTACACAGAAGCATTGTATGAAACTTCTTTCTGTTCTGTGCATTCAACTAACAGAGTTGAACCTTACTTTTGATTGAGCCTTTCTGAAACACTCTTTCTGTAGAAAATGCAATTGGACATTCTGAGCGCTAAGAGGCCTCTATTGGGAAAAATATTATCTTCAAATAAAAACTACACAGAAGCATTGTGTGAAACTTATTTCTGATATGTTCATTAAGCTAACAGAGTTAAACCATACTTTTGATTGCGCTGTTCTGAACACTCTTTCTGTAGAAAATGCAAGTGGACATTCGGAGCGCTAAGAGGGTAATAGTGGAAAAAGGAATATATTCAAATATAAACGACACAGTAGCATTCTGTGAAAATTCTTTCTGTTCTGTGCATTCAACTAACAGATTTGAACCTTACTTTTGATTGAGCCGTTCTGAAACACTCTTTCTGTAGAAACTCCAATTGGGCATGCTAAGCGCTAAGAGGCCTACATTGGGAAAAAGAATATCTTCAAATAAAAACTACACAGATGCATTCTCTGAAACTTATTTCTGATCTGTAAATTCAGTTAACAGAGATAAAACATATTTTTGATTGAGCAGTTATGAAACACTCTTTTTGTAGAAAATGCAAGTGGAGATTCGGAGCGCTAAGAGGGTAATAGTGGAAAAAGGAATGTATTCAAATATAAACTACACAGAATCATTCGGTGAAACTTCTTTCTGATCTGTGCATTCAGCTAACAGAGTTAAACCATACATTTGATTGAGCAGATCTGAACACTCCTTCTGTAGAAAATGCAACTGGACATTTGGAGCGCTAAGAGCGTAGTAGTGGAAAAAGGAATATATTCAAATATAAACTACACAGAAGCATTCTGTGAAACTTCTTTCTGATCTGAGCATTCAGCTAACAGAGTTAAACCATACTTTTGATTGAGCAGTTTTGAAACACTCTGTCTGTAGAAAATGCAACTGGACATTCGTAGCGCTAAGTGGGTAATAGTGGAAAAAAGAATATGTTCAAATATAAACTACACAGAAGCATTGTATGAAACTTCTTTCTGTTCTGTGCATTCAACTAACAGAGTTGAACCTTACTTTTGATTGAGCCGTTCTGAAACGCTCTTTCTGTAGAAACTGCAATTGGACTTTCTGAGCGCTAAGAGGCCTATATTGGGAAAAAGAATGTCTACAAATAAAAACTACACAGAAGAATTGTGTGAAACTTCTTTCTGTTCTGTTTGTTCAACTAAAAGAGTTGAACCTTAGTTTTGATTGAGCCGTTCTGAAACACTCTTTCTGTAGAAAATGCAAGTGGAGATTCGGAGCGCTAAGAGGGTAATAGTGGAAAAAGGAATGTCTCCATATATAAACTACACAGAATCATTCAGTGAAACTTCTTTCTGATCTGTGCATTCAGCTAACAGAGTTAAACCATACTTTTGATTGAGCAGATCTGAACACTCCTTCTGTAGAAAATGCAACTGGACATTTGGAGCGCTAAGAGAGTAGTAGTGGAAAAAGGAATATATTCAAATATAAACTACACAGAAGCATTCTGTGAAACTTCTTTCTGATCTGAGCATTCAGCTAACAGAGTTAAACCATACTTTTGATTGAGCAGTTTTGAAACACTCTGTCTGTAGAAAATGCAACTGGACATTCGTAGCGCTAAGTGGGTAATAGTGGAAAAAAGAATATGTTCAAATATAAACTACACAGAAGCATTGTATGAAACTTCTTTCTGTTCTGTGCATTCAACTAACAGAGTTGAACCTTACTTTTGATTGAGCCGTTCTGAAACACTCTTTCTGTAGAAACTGCAATTGGACATTCTGAGCGCTAAGAGGCCTATATTGGGAAAAAGAATGTCTACAAATAAAAACTACACAGAAGAATTGTGTGAAACTTCTTTCTGTTCTGTTTGTTCAACTAAAAGAGTTGAAACTTAGTTTTGATTGAGCCGTTCTGAAACACTCTTTCTGTAGAAAATGCAAGTGGAGATTCGGAGCGCTAAGAGGGTAATAGTGGAAAAAGGAATGTCTCCAAATATAAACTACACAGAATCATTCTGTGAAACTTCTTTCTGATCTGTGCATTCAGCTAACAGAGTTAAACCATACTTTTGATTGAGCAGATCTGAACACTCTTTCTGTAGAAAATGCAACTGGACATTTGGAGCGCTAAGAGAGTAGTAGTGGAAAAAGGAATATATTCAAATATAAACTACACAGAAGCATTCTGTGAAACTTCTTTCTGATCTGAGCATTCAGCTAACAGAGTTAAACCATACTTTTGATTGAGCAGTTTTGAAACACTCTGTCTGTAGAAAATGCAACTGGATATTCGTAGCGCTAAGTGGGTAATAGTGGAAAAAAGAATATGTTCAAATATAAACTACACAGAAGCATTGTATGAAACTTCTTTCTGTTCTGTGCATTCAACTAACAGAGTTGAACCTTACTTTTGATTGAGCCTTTCTGAAACACTCTTTCTGTAGAAAATGCAATTGGACATTCTGAGCGCTAAGAGGCCTATATTGGGAAAAATAATATCTTCAAATAAAAACTACACAGAAGCATTGTGTGAAACTTATTTCTGATATGTTCATTAAGCTAACAGAGTTAAACCATACTTTTGATTGCGCAGTTCTGAACACTCTTTCTGTAGAAAATGCAAGTGGACATTCGGAGCGCTAAGAGGGTAATAGTGGAAAAAGGAATATATTCAAATATAAACTACACAGTAGCATTCTGTGAAAATTCTTTCTGTTCTGTGCATTCAACTAACAGAGTTGAACCTTACTTTTGATTGAGCCGTTCTGAAACACTCTTTCTGTAGAAACTGCAATTGGACATGCTAAGCGCTAAGAGTCCTACATTGGGAAAAAGAATATCTTCAAATAAAAACTACACAGATGCATTCTGTGAAACTTATTTCTGATCTGTAAATTCAGTTAACAGAGATAAAACATATTTTTGATTGCGCAGTTATGAAACACTCTTTTTGTAGAAAATGCAAGTGGAGATTCGGAGCGCTAAGAGGGTAATAGTGGAAAAAGGAATGTCTTCAAATATAAACTACACAGAATCATTCGGTGAAACTTCTTTCTGATCTGTGCATTCAGCGAACAGCGTTAAACCATACTTTTGATTGAGCAGATCTGAACACTCTTTCTGTAGAAAATGCAACTGGACATTTGGAGCGCTAAGAGCGTAGTAGTGGAAAAAGGAATATATTCAAATATAAACTACACAGAAGCATTCTGTGAAACATCTTTCTGATCTGAGCATTCAGCTAACAGAGTTAAACCATACTTTTGATTGAGCAGTTTTGAAACACTCTGTATGTAGAAAATGCAACTGGACATTCGTAGCGCTAAGTGGGTAATAGTGGAAAAAAGAATATGTTCAAATATAAACTACACAGAAGCATTGTATGAAACTTCTTTCTGTTCTGTGCATTCAACTAACAGAGTTGAACCTTACTTTTGATTGAGCCGTTCTGAGACACTCTTTCTGTAGAAACTGCAATTGGACATTCTGAGCGCTAAGAGGCCTATATTGGGAAAAAGAATGTCTACAAATAAAAACTACACAGAAGAATTGTGTGAAACATCTTTCTGTTCTGTTTGTTCAACTAAAAGAGTTGAACCTTAGTTTTGATTGAGCCGTTCTGAAACACTCTTTCTGTAGAAAATGCAAGTGGAGATTCGGAGCGCTAAGAGGGTAATAGTGGAAAAAGGAATGTCTCCAAATATAAACTACACAGAATAATTCTGTGAAACTTCTTTCTGATCTGTGCATTCAGCTAACAGAGTTAAACCATACTTTTGATTGAGCAGATCTGAACACTCCTTCTGTAGAAAATGCAACTGGACATTTGGAGCGCTAAGAGAGTTGTAGTGGAAAAAGGAATATATTCAAATATAAACTACACAGAAGCATTCTGTGAAACTTCTTTCTGATCTGAGCATTCAGCTAACAGAGTTAAACCATACTTTTGATTGAGCAGTTTTGAAACACTCTGTCTGTAGAAAATGCAACTGGACATTCGTAGCGCTAAGTGGGTAATAGTGGAAAAAAGAATATGTTCAAATATAAACTACACAGAAGCATTGTATGAAACTTCTTTCTGTTCTGTGCATTCAACTAACAGAGTTGAACCTTACTTTTGATTGAGCCTTTCTGAAACACTCTTTCTGTAGAAAATGCAATTGGACATTCTGAGCGCTAAGAGGCCTATATTGGGAAAAATAATGTCTTCAAATAAAAACTACACAGAAGCATTGTGTGAAACTTATTTCTGATATGTTCATTAAGCTAACAGAGTTAAACCATACTTTTGATTGCGCAGTTCTGAACACTCTTTCTGTAGAAAATGCAAGTGGACATTCGGAGCGCTAAGAGGGTAATAGTGGAAAAAGGAATATATTCAAATATAAACTACACAGTAGCATTCTGTGAAAATTCTTTCTGTTCTGTGCATTCAACTAACAGAGTTGAACCTTACTTTTGATTGAGCCGTTCTGAAACACTCTTTCTGTAGAAACTCCAATTGGGCATGCTAAGCGCTAAGAGACCTACATTGGGAAAAAGAATATCTTCAAATAAAAACTACACAGATGCATTCTGTGAAACTTATTTCTGATCTGTAAATTCAGTTAACAGAGATAAAACATATTTTTGATTGAGCAGTTATGAAACACTCTTTTTGTAGAAAATGCAAGTGGAGATTCGGAGCGCTAAGAGGGTAATAGTGGAAAAAGGAATGTCTTCAAATATAAACTACACAGAATCATTCGGTGAAACTTCTTTCTGATCTGTGCATTCAGCGAACAGCGTTAAACCATACTTTTGATTGAGCAGATCTGAACACTCTTTCTGTAGAAAATGCAACTGGACATTTGGAGCGCTAAGAGCGTAGTAGTGGAAAAAGGAATATATTCAAATATAAACTACACAGAAGCATTCTGTGAAACTTCTTTCTGATCTGAGCATTCAGCTAACAGAGTTAAACCATACTTTTGATTGAGCAGTTTTGAAACACTCTGTATGTAGAAAATGCAACTGGACATTCGTAGCGCTAAGTGGGTAATAGTGGAAAAAAGAATATGTTCAAATATAAACTACACAGAAGCATTGTATGAAACTTCTTTCTGTTCTGTGCATTCAACTAACAGAGTTGAACCTTACTTTTGATTGAGCCGTTCTGAGACACTCTTTCTGTAGCAACTGCAATTGGACATTCTGAGCGCTAAGAGGCCTATATTGGGAAAAAGAATGTCTACAAATAAAAGCTACACAGAAGAATTGTGTGAAACTTCTTTCTGTTCTGTTTGTTCAACTAAAAGAGTTGAACCTTAGTTTTGATTGAGCCGTTCTGAAACACTCTTTCTGTAGAAAATGCAAGTGGAGATTCGGAGCGCGAAGAGGGTAATAGTGGAAAAAGGAATGTCTCTAAATATAAACTACACAGAATCATTCTGTGAAACTTCTTTCTGATCTATGCATTCAGCTAACAGAGTTAAACCATACTTTTGATTGAGCAGATCTGAACACTCCTTCTGTAGAAAATGCAACTGGACATTTGGAGCGCTAAGAGAGTAGTAGTGGAAAAAGGAATATATTCAAATATAAACTACACAGAAGCATTCTGTGAAACTTCTTTCTGATCTGAGCATTCAGCTAACAGAGTTAAACCATACTTTTGATTGAGCAGTTTTGAAACACTCTGTCTGTAGAAAATGCAACTGGACATTCGTAGCGCTAAGTGGATAATAGTGGAAAAAAGAATATGTTCAAATATAAACTACACAGAAGCATTGTATGAAACTTCTTTCTGATCTGTGCATTCAACTAACAGAGTTGAACCTTACTTTTGATTGAGCCTTTCTGAAACACTCTTTCTGTAGAAACTGCAATTGGACATTCTGAGCGCTAAGAGGCCTATATTGGGAAAAATAATATCTTCAAATAAAAACTACACAGAAGCATTGTGTGAAACTTATTTCTGATATGTTCATTAAGCTAACAGAGTTAAACCATACTTTTGATTGCGCAGTTCTGAACACTCTTTCTGTAGAAAATGCAAGTGGACATTCGGAGCGCTAAGAGGGTAATAGTGGAAAAAGGAATATATTCAAATATAAACTACACAGTAGCATTCTGTGAAAATTATTTCTGTTCTGTGCATTCAACTAACAGAGTTGAACCTTACTTTTGATTGAGCCGTTCTGAAACACTCTTTCTGTAGAAACTCCAATTGGGCATGCTAAGCGCTAAGAGGCCTACATTGGGAAAAAGAATATCTTCAAATAAAAACTACACAGATGCATTCTCTGAAACTTATTTCTGATCTCTAAATTCAGTTAACAGAGATAAAACATATTTTTGATTGAGCAGTTATGAAACACTCTTTTTGTAGAAAATGCAATTGGAGATTCGGAGCGCTAAGAGGGTAATAGTGGAAAAAGGAATGTCTTCAAATATAAACTACACAGAATCATTCGGTGAAACTTCTTTCTGATCTGTGCATTCAGCTAACAGAGTTAAAACATACTTTTGATTGAGCAGATCTGAACACTCTTTCTGTAGAAAATGCAACTGGACATTTGGAGCGCTTAGAGCGTAGTAGTGGAAAAAGGAATATATTCAAATATAAACTACACAGAAGCATTCTGTGAAGCTTCTTTCTGATCTGAGCATTCAGCTAACAGAGTTAAACCATACTTTTGATTGAGCAGTTTTGAAACACTCTGTCTGTAGAAAATGCAACTGGACATTCGTAGCGCTAAGTGGGTAATAGTGGAAAAAAGAATATGTTCAAATATAAACTACACAGAAGCATTGTATGAAACTTCTTTCTGTTCTGTGCATTCAACTAACAGAGTTGAACCTTACTTTTGATTGAGCCGTTCTGAAACACTCTTTCTGTAGAAACTGCAATTGGACATTCTGAGCGCTAAGAGGCCTATATTGGGAAAAAGAATGTCTACAAATAAAAGCTACACAGAAGAATTGTGTGAAACTTCTTTCTGTTCTGTTTGTTCAACTAAAAGAGTTGAACCTTAGTTTTGATTGAGCCGTTCTGAAACACTCTTTCTGTAGAAAATGCAAGTGGAGATTCGGAGCGCGAAGAGGGTAATAGTGGAAAAAGGAATGTCTCTAAATATAAACTACACAGAATCATTCTGTGAAACTTCTTTCTGATCTATGCATTCAGCTAACAGAGTTAAACCATACTTTTGATTGAGCAGATCTGAACACTCCTTCTGTAGAAAATGCAACTGGACATTTGGAGCGCTAAGAGAATAGTAGTGGAAAGAGGAATATATTCAAATATAAACTACACAGAAGCATTCTGTGAAACTTCTTTCTGATCTGAGCATTCAGCTAACAGAGTTAAACCATACTTTTGATTGAGCAGTTTTGAAACACTCTGTCTGTAGAAAATGCAACTGGACATTCGTAGCGCAAAGTGGATAATAGTGGAAAAAAGAATATGTTCAAATATAAACTACACAGAAGCATTGTATGAAACTTCTTTCTGATCTGTGCATTCAACTAACAGAGTTGAACC
The DNA here is from genome assembly GCF_028878055.3 of Symphalangus syndactylus. Lineage (NCBI taxonomy): Eukaryota > Metazoa > Chordata > Mammalia > Primates > Hylobatidae > Symphalangus > Symphalangus syndactylus. The sequence goes on from NC_072438.2 coordinate 107,045,386, forward strand.
TTACTTTTGATTGAGCCTTTCTGAAACACTCTTTCTGTAGAAACTGCAATTGGACATTCTGAGCGCTAAGAGGCCTATATTGGGAAAAATAATATCTTCAAATAAAAACTACACAGAAGCATTGTGTGAAACTTATTTCTGATATGTTCATTAAGCTAACAGAGTTAAACCATACTTTTGATTGCGCAGTTCTGAACACTCTTTCTGTAGAAAATGCAAGTGGACATTCGGAGCGCTAAGAGGGTAATAGTGGAAAAAGGAATATATTCAAATATAAACTACACAGTAGCATTCTGTGAAAATTATTTCTGTTCTGTGCATTCAACTAACAGAGTTGAACCTTACTTTTGATTGAGCCGTTCTGAAACACTCTTTCTGTAGAAACTCCAATTGGGCATGCTAAGCGCTAAGAGGCCTACATTGGGAAAAAGAATATCTTCAAATAAAAACTACACAGATGCATTCTCTGAAACTTATTTCTGATCTCTAAATTCAGTTAACAGAGATAAAACATATTTTTGATTGAGGAGTTATGAAACACTCTTTTTGTAGAAAATGCAAGTGGAGATTCGGAGCGCTAAGAGGGTAATAGTGGAAAAAGGAATGTCTTCAAATATAAACTACACAGAATCATTCGGTGAAACTTCTTTCTGATCTGTGCATTCAGCTAACAGAGTTAAAACATACTTTTGATTGAGCAGATCTGAACACTCTTTCTGTAGAAAATGCAACTGGACATTTGGAGCGCTTAGAGCGTAGTAGTGGAAAAAGGAATATATTCAAATATAAACTACACAGAAGCATTCTGTGAAGCTTCTTTCTGATCTGAGCATTCAGCTAACAGAGTTAAACCATACTTTTGATTGAGCAGTTTTGAAACACTCTGTCTGTAGAAAATGCAACTGGACATTCGTAGCGCTAAGTGGGTAATAGTGGAAAAAAGAATATGTTCAAATATAAACTACACAGAAGCATTGTATGAAACTTCTTTCTGTTCTGTGCATTCAACTAACAGAGTTGAACCTTACTTTTGATTGAGCCGTTCTGAAACACTCTTTCTGTAGAAACTGCAATTGGACATTCTGAGCGCTAAGAGGCCTATATTGGGAAAAAGAATGTCTACAAATGAAAACTACACAGAAGAATTGTGTGAAACTTCTTTCTGTTCTGTTTGTTCAACTAAAAGAGTTGAACCTTAGTTTTGATTGAGCCGTTCTGAAACACTCTTTCTGTAGAAAATGCAAGTGGAGATTCGGAGCGCTAAGAGGGTAATAGTGGAAAAAGGAATGTCTGCAAATATAAACTACACAGAATCATTCTGTGAAACTTCTTTCTGATCTGTGCATTCAGCTCACAGAGTTAAACCATACTTTTGATTGAGCAGATCTGAACACTCTTTCTGTAGAAAATGCAACTGGACATTTGGAGCGCTAAGAGAGTATTAGTGGAAAAAGGAATATATTCAAATATAAACTACACAGAAGCATTCTGTGAAACTTCTTTCTGATCTGAGCATTCAGCTAACAGAGTTAAACCATACTTTTGATTGAGCAGTTTTGAAACACTCTGTCTGTAGAAAATGCAACTGGACATTCGTAGCGCTAAGTGGGTAATAGTGGAAAAAAGAATATGTTCAAATATAAACTACACAGAAGCATTGTATGAAACTTCTTTCTGTTCTGTGCATTCAACTAACAGAGTTGAACCTTACTTTTGATTGAGCCTTTCTGAAACACTCTTTCTGTAGAAACTGCAATTGGACATTCTGAGCGCTAAGAGGCCTATATTGGGAAAAATAATATCTTCAAATAAAAACTACACAGAAGCATTGTGTGAAACTTATTTCTGATATGTTCATTAAGCTAACAGAGTTAAACCATACTTTTGATTGCGCAGTTCTGAACACTCTTTCTGTAGAAAATGCAAGTGGACATTCGGAGCGCTAAGAGGGTAATAGTGGAAAAAGGAATATATTCAAATATAAACTACACAGTAGCATTCTGTGAAAATTCTTTCTGTTCTGTGCATTCAACTAACAGAGTTGAACCTTACTTTTGATTGAGCCGTTCTGAAACACTCTTTCTGTAGAAACTCCAATTGGGCATGCTAAGCGCTAAGAGGCCTACATTGGGAAAAAGAATATCTTCAAATAAAAACTACACAGATGCATTCTGTGAAACTTATTTCTGATCTGTAAATTCAGTTAACAGAGATAAAACATATTTTTGATTGAGCAGTTATGAAACACTCTTTTTGTAGAAAATGCAAGTGGAGATTCGGAGCGCTAAGAGGGTAATAGTGGAAAAAGGAATGTCTTCAAATATAAACTACACAGAATCATTCGGTGAAACTTCTTTCTGATCTGTGCATTCAGCGAACAGCGTTAAACCATACTTTTGATTGAGCAGATCTGAACACTCTTTCTGTAGAAAATGCAACTGGACATTTGGAGCGCTAAGAGCGTAGTAGTGGAAAAAGGAATATATTCAAATATAAACTACACAGAAGCATTCTGTGAAACTTCTTTCTGATCTGAGCATTCAGCTAACAGAGTTAAACCATACTTTTGATTGAGCAGTTTTGAAACACTCTGTATGTAGAAAATGCAACTGGACATTCGTAGCGCTAAGTGGGTAATAGTGGAAAAAAGAATATGTTCAAATATAAACTACACAGAAGCATTGTATGAAACTTCTTTCTGTTCTGTGCATTCAACTAACAGAGTTGAACCTTACTTTTGATTGAGCCGTTCTGAAACACTCTTTCTGTAGAAACTGCAATTGGACATTCTGAGCGCTAAGAGGCCTATATTGGGAAAAAGAATGTCTACAAATAAAAACTACACAGAAGAATTGTGTGAAACTTCTTTCTGTTCTGTTTGTTCAACTAAAAGAGTTGAACCTTAGTTTTGATTGAGCCGTTCTGAAACACTCTTTCTGTAGAAAATGCAAGTGGAGATTCGGAGCGCTAAGAGGGTAATAGTGGAAAAAGGAATGTCTCCAAATATAAACTACACAGAATCATTCTGTGAAACTTCTTTCTGATCTGTGCATTCAGCTAACAGAGTTAAACCATACTTTTGATTGAGCAGATCTGAACACTCTTTCTGTAGAAAATGCAACTGGACATTTGGAGCGCTAAGAGAGTAGTAGTGGAAAAAGGAATATATTCAAATATAAACTACACAGAAGCATTCTGTGAAACTTCTTTCTGATCTGAGCATTCAGCTAACAGAGTTAAACCATACTTTTGATTGAGCAGTTTTGAAACACTCTGTCTGTAGAAAATGCAACTGGACATTCGTAGCGCTAAGTGGGTAATAGTGGAAAAAAGAATATTTTCAAATATAAACTACACAGAAGCATTGTATGAAACTTCTTTCTGTTCTGTGCATTCAACTAACAGAGTTGAACCTTACTTTTGATTGAGCCTTTCTGAAACACTCTTTCTGTAGAAACTGCAATTGGACATTCTGAGCGCTAAGAGGCCTCTATTGGGAAAAATAATATCTTCAAATAAAAACTACACAGAAGCATTGTGTGAAACTTATTTCTGATATGTTCATTAAGCTAACAGAGTTAAACCATACTTTTGATTGCGCTGTTCTGAACACTCTTTCTGTAGAAAATGCAAGTGGACATTCGGAGCGCTAAGAGGGTAATAGTGGAAAAAGGAATATATTCAAATATAAACTACACAGTAGCATTCTGTGAAAATTCTTTCTGTTCTGTGCATTCAACTAACAGAGTTGAACCTTACTTTTGATTGAGCCGTTCTGAAACACTCTTTCTGTAGAAACTGCAATTGGACATGCTAAGCGCTAAGAGGCCTACATTGGAAAAAAGAATATCTTCAAATAAAAACTACACAGATGCATTCTGTGAAACTTATTTCTGATCTGTAAATTCAGTTAACAGAGATAAAACATATTTTTGATTGAGCAGTTATGAAACACTCTTTTTGTAGAAAATGCAAGTGGAGATTCGGAGCGCTAAGAGGGTAATAGTGGAAAAAGGAATGTCTTCAAATATAAACTACACAGAATCATTCGGTGAAACTTCTTTCTGATCTGTGCATTCAGCAAACAGCGTTAAACCATACTTTTGATTGAGCAGATCTGAACACTCTTTCTGTAGAAAATGCAACTGGACATTTGGAGCGCTAAGAGCGTAGTAGTGGAAAAAGGAATATATTCAAATATAAACTACACAGAAGCATTCTGTGAAACTTCTTTCTCATCTGAGCATTCAGCTAACAGAGTTAAACCATACTTTTGATTGAGCAGTTTTGAAACACTCTGTATGTAGAAAATGCAACTGGACATTCGTAGCGCTAAGTGGGTAATAGTGGAAAAAAGAATATGTTCAAATATAAACTACACAGAAGCATTGTATGAAACTTCTTTCTGTTCTGTGCATTCAACTAACAGAGTTGAACCTTACTTTTGATTGAGCCGTTCTGAGACACTCTTTCTGTAGAAACTGCAATTGGACATTCTGAGCGCTAAGAGGCCTATATTGGGAAAAAGAATGTCTACAAATAAAAACTACACAGAAGAATTGTGTGAAACTTCTTTCTGTTCTGTTTGTTCAACTAAAAGAGTTGAACATTAGTTTTGATTGAGCCGTTCTGAAACACTCTTTCTGTAGAAAATGCAAGTGGAGATTCGGAGCGCTAAGAGGGTAATAGTGGAAAAAGAAATGTCTCCAAATATAATCTACACAGAATCATTCTGTGAAACTTCTTTCTGATCTGTGCATTCAGCTAACAGTGTTAAACCATACTTTTGATTGAGCAGATCTGAACACTCCTTCTGTAGAAAATGCAACTGGACATTTGGAGCGCTAAGAGAGTAGTAGTGGAAAAAGGAATATATTCAAATATAAACTACACAGAAGCATTCTGTGAAACTTCTTTCTGATCTGAGCATTCAGCTAACAGAGTTAAACCATACTTTTGATTGAGCAGTTTTGAAACACTCTGTCTGTAGAAAATGCAACTGGACATTCGTAGCGCTAAGTGGATAATAGTGGAAAAAAGAATATGTTCAAATATAAACTACACAGAAGCATTGTATGAAACTTCTTTCTGATCTGTGCATTCAACTAACAGAATTGAACCTTACTTTTGATTGAGCCTTTCTGAAACACTCTTTCTGTAGAAACTGCAATTGGACATTCTGAGCGCTAAGAGGCCTATATTGGGAAAAATAATATCTTCAAATAAAAACTACACAGAAGCATTGTGTGAAACTTATTTCTGATATGTTCATTAAGCTAACAGAGTTAAACCATACTTTTGATTGCGCTGTTCTGAACACTCTTTCTGTAGAAAATGCAAGTGGACATTCGGAGCGCTAAGAGGGTAATAGTGGAAAAAGGAATATATTCAAATATAAACTACACAGTAGCATTCTGTGAAAATTCTTTCTGTTCTGTGCATTCAACTAACAGAGTTGAACCTTACTTTTGATTGAGCCGTTCTGAAACACTCTTTCTGTAGAAACTGCAATTGGACATGCTAAGCGCTAAGAGGCCTACATTGGGAAAAAGAATATCTTCAAATAAAAACTACACAGATGCATTCTCTGAAACTTATTTCTGATCTGTAAATTCAGTTAACAGAGATAAAACATATTTTTGATTGAGCAGTTATGAAACACTCTTTTTGTAGAAAATGCAAGTGGAGATTCGGAGCGCTAAGAGGGTAATAGTGGAAAAAGGAATGTCTTCAAATATAAACTACACAGAATCATTCGGTGAAACTTCTTTCTGATCTGTGCATTCAGCGAACAGCGTTAAACCATACTTTTGATTGAGCAGATCTGAACACTCTTTCTGTAGAAAATGCAACTGGACATTTGGAGCGCTAAGAGCGTAGTAGTGGAAAAAGGAATATATGCAAATATAAACTACACAGAAGCATTCTGTGAAACTTCTTTCTGATCTGAGCATTCAGCTAACAGAGTTAAACCATACTATTGATTGAGCAGTTTTGAAACACTCTGTATGTAGAAAATGCAACTGGACATTCGTAGCGCTAAGTGGGTAATAGTGGAAAAAAGAATATGTTCAAATATAAACTACACAGAAGCATTGTATGAAACTTCTTTCTGTTCTGTGCATTCAACTAACAGAGTTGAACCTTACTTTTGATTGAGCCGTTCTGAGACACTCTTTCTGTAGAAACTGCAATTGGACATTCTGAGCGCTAAGAGGCCTATATTGGGAAAAAGAATGTCTACAAATAAAAACTACACAGAAGAATTGTGTGAAACTTCTTTCTGTTCTGTTTGTTCAACTAAAAGAGTTGAACCTTAGTTTTGATTGAGCCGTTCTGAAACACTCTTTCTGTAGAAAATGCAAGTGGAGATTCGGAGCACTAAGAGGGTAATAGTGGAAAAAGAAATGTCTCCAAATATAAACTACACAGAATCATTCTGTGAAACTTCTTTCTGATCTGTGCATTCAGCTAACAGAGTTAAACCATACTTTTGATTAGGCAGATCTGAACACTCCTTCTGTAGAAAATGCAACTGGACATTTGGAGCGCTAAGAGAGTAGTAGTGGAAAAAGGAATATATTCAAATATAAACTACACAGAAGCATTCTGTGAAACTTCTTTCTGATCTGAGCATTCAGCTAACAGAGTTAAACCATACTTTTGATTGAGCAGTTTTGAAACACTCTGTCTGTAGAAAATGCAACTGGACATTCGTAGCGCTAAGTGGGTAATAGTGGAAAAAAGAATATGTTCAAATATAAACTACACAGAAGCATTGTATGAAACTTCTTTCTGATCTGTGCATTCAACTAACAGAGTTGAACCTTACTTTTGATTGATCCTTTCTGAAACACTCTTTCTGTAGAAACTGCAATTGGACATTCTGAGCGCTAAGAGGCCTATATTGGGAAAAATAATATCTTCAAATAAAAACTACACAGAAGCATTGTGTGAAACTTATTTCTGATATGTTCATTAAGCTAACAGAGTTAAACCATAATTTTGATTGCGCAGTTCTGAACACTCTTTCTGTAGAAAATGCAAGTGGACATTCCGAGCGCTAAGAGGGTAATAGTGGAAAAAGGAATATATTCAAATATAAACTACACAGTAGCATTCTGTGAAAATTCTTTCTGTTCTGTGCATTCAACTAACAGAGTTGAACCTTACTTTTGATTGAGCCGTTCTGAAACACTCTTTCTGTAGAAACTCCAATTGGGCATGCTAAGCGCTAAGAGGCCTACATTGGGAAAAAGAATATCTTCAAATAAAAACTACACAGATGCATTCTCTGAAACTTATTTCTGATCTGTAAATTCAGTTAACAGAGATAAAACATATTTTTGATTGAGCAGTTATGAAACCCTCTTTTTGTAGAAAATGCAAGTGGAGATTCGGAGCGCTAAGAGGGTAATAGTGGAAAAAGGAATGTCTTCAAATATAAACTACACAGAATCATTCGGTGAAACTTCTTTCTGATCTGTGCATTCAGCTAACAGAGTTAAACCATACTTTTGATTGAGCAGATCTGAACACTCTTTCTGTAGAAAATGCAACTGGACATTTGGAGCGCTAAGAGCGTAGTAGTGGAAAAAGGAATATATTCAAATATAAACTACACAGAAGCATTCTGTGAAACTTCTTTCTGATCTGAGCATTCAGCTAACAGAGTTAAACCATACTTTTGATTGAGCAGTTTTGAAACACTCTGTCTGTAGAAAATGCAACTGGACATTCGTAGCGCTAAGTGGGTAATAGTGGAAAAAAGAATATGTTCAAATATAAACTACACAGAAGCATTGTATGAAACTTCTTTCTGTTCTGTGCATTCAACTAACAGAGTTGAACCTTACTTTTGATTGAGCCGTTCTGAAACACTCTTTCTGTAGAAACTGCAATTGGACATTCTGAGCGCTAAGAGGCCTATATTGGGAAAAAGAATGTCTACAAATAAAAACTACACAGAAGAATTGTGTGAAACTTCTTTCTGTTCTGTTTGTTCAACTAAAAGAGTTGAACCTTAGTTTTGATTGAGCCGTTCTGAAACACTCTTTCTGTAGAAAATGCAAGTGGAGATTCGGAGCGCTAAGAGGGTAATAGTGGAAAAAGGAATGTCTCCAAATATAAACTACACAGAATCATTCTGTGAAACTTCTTTCTGATCTGTGCATTCAGCTAACAGAGTTAAACCATACTTTTGATTGAGCAGATCTGAACACTCTTTCTGTAGAAAATGCAACTGGACATTTTGAGCGCTAAGAGAGTAGTAGTGGAAAAAGGAATATATTCAAATATAAACTACACAGAGGCATTCTGTGAAACTTCTTTCTGATCTGAGCATTCAGCTAACAGAGTTAAACCATACTTTTGATTGAGCAGTTTTGAAACACTCTGTCTGTAGAAAATGCAACCGGACATTCGTAGCGCTAAGTGGGTAATAGTGGAAAAAAGAGTATGTTCAAATATAAACTACACAGAAGCATTGTATGAAACTTCTTTCTGTTCTGTGCATTCAACTAACAGAGTTGAACCTTACTTTTGATTGAGCCTTTCTGAAACACTCTTTCTGTAGAAACTGCAATTGGACATTCTGAGCGCTAAGAGGCCTCTATTGGGAAAAATAATATCTTCAAATAAAAACTACACAGAAGCATTGTGTGAAACTTATTTCTGATATCTTCATTAAGCTAACAGAGTTAAACCATACTTTTGATTGCGCAGTTCTGAACACTCTTTCTGTAGAAAATTCAAGTGGACATTCGGAGCGCTAAGAGGGTAATAGTGGAAAAAGGAATATATTCAAATATAAACTACACAGTAGCATTCTGTGAAAATTTTTCTGTTCTGTGCATTCAACTAACAGAGTTGAACCTTACTTTTGATTGAGCCGTTCTGAAACACTCTTTCTGTAGAAACTGCAATTGGACATGCTAAGCGCTAAGAGGCCTACATTGGGAAAAAGAATATCTTCAAATAAAAACTACACAGATGCATTCTGTGAAACTTATTTCTGATCTGTAAATTCAGTTAACAGAGATAAACCATATTTTTGATTGAGCAGTTATGAAACACTCTTTTTGTAGAAAATGCAAGTGGAGATTCGGAGCACTAGAGGGTAATAGTGGAAAAAGGAATGTCTTCAAATATAAACTACACAGAATCATTCGGTGAAACTTCTTTCTGATCTGTGCATTCAGCGATCAGCGTTAAACCATACTTTTGATTGAGCAGATCTGAACACTCTTTCTGTAGAAAATGCAACTGGACATTTGGAGCGCTAAGAGCGTAGTAGTGGAAAAAGGAATATATTCAAATATAAAGTACACAGAAGCATTCTGTGAAACTTCTTTCTGATCTGAGCATTCAGCTAACAGAGTTAAACCATACATTTGATTGAGCAGTTTTGAAACACTCTGTCTGTAGAAAATGCAACTGGACATTCGTAGCGCTAAGTGGGTAATAGTGGAAAAAAGAATATGTTCAAATATAAACTACACAGAAGCATTGTATGAAACTTCTTTCTGTTCTGTGCATTCAACTAACAGAGTTGAACCTTACTTTTGATTGAGCCGTTCTGAAACACTCTTTCTGTAGAAACTGCAATTGGACATTCTGAGTGCTAAGAGGCCTATATTGGGAAAAAGAATGTCTACAAATAAAAACTACACAGAAGAATTGTGTGAAACTTCTTTCTGTTCTGTTTGTTCAACAAAAAGATTTGAACCTTAGCTTTGATTGAGCCGTTCTGAAACACTCTTTCTGTAGAAAATGCAAGTGGAGATTCGGAGCGCTAAGAGGGTAATAGTGGAAAAAGGAATGTCTCCAAATATAAACTACACAGAATCATTCTGTGAAACTTCTTTCTGATCTGTGCATTCAGCTAACAGAGTTAAACCATACTTTTGATTGAGCAGATCTGAACACTCTTTCTGTAGAAAATGCAACTGGACATTTGGAGCGCTAAGAGAGTAGTAGTGGAAAAAGGAATATATTCAAATATAAACTACACAGAAGCATTCTGTGAAACTTCTTTCTGATCTGAGCATTCAGCTAACAGAGTTAAACCATACTTTTGATTGAGCAGTTTTGAAACACTCTGTCTGTAGAAAATGCAACTGGACATTCTTAGCGATAAGTGGATAATAGTGGAAAAAAGAATATGTTCAAATATAAACTACACAGAAGCATTGTATGAAACTTCTTTCTGATCTGTGCATTCAACTAACAGAGTTGAACCTTACTTTTGATTGAGCCTTTCTGAAACACTCTTTCTGTAGAAACTGCAATTGGACATTCTGAGCGCTAAGAGGCCTCTGTTGGGAAAAATAATATCTTCAAATAAAAACTACACAGAAGCATTGTGTGAAACTTATTTCTGATATGTTCATTAAGCTAACAGAGTTAAACCATACTTTTGATTGCGCAGTTCTGAACACTCTTTCTGTAGAAAATGCAAGTGGACAATCGGAGCGCTAAGAGGGTAATAGTGGAAAAAGGAATATATTCAAATATAAACTACACAGTAGCATTCTGTGAAAATTCTTTCTGTTCTGTGCATTCAACTAACAGAGTTGAATCTTACTTTTTATTGAGCCGTTCTGAAACACTCTTTCTGTAGAAACTGCAATTGGACATGCTAAGCGCTAAGAGGCCTACATTGGGAAAAAGAATATCTTCAAATAAAAACTACACAGATGTATTCTTTGAAACTTATTTCTGATCTGTAAATTCAGTTAACAGAGATAAAACATATTTTTGATTGAGTAGTTATGAAACACTCTTTTTGTAGAAAATGCAAGTGGAGATTCGGAGCGCTAAGAGGGTAATAGTGGAAAAAGGAATGTCTTCAAATATAAACTACACAGAATCATTCGGTGAAACTTCTTTCTGATCTGTGCATTCAGCTAACAGAGTTAAACCATACTTTTGATTGAGCAGATCTGAACACTCTTTCTGTAGAAAATGCAACTGGACATTTGGAGCGCTAAGAGCGTAGTAGTGGAAAAAGGAATATATTCAAATATAAACTACACAGAAGCATTCTGTGAAACTTCTTTCTGATCTGAGCATTCAGCTAACAGAGTTAAACCATACTTTTGATTGAGCAGTTTTGAAACACTCTGTCTGTAGAAAATGCAACTGGACATTCGTAGCGCTAAGTGGGTAATAGTGGAAAAAAGAATATGTTCAAATATAAACTACACAGAAGCATTGTATGAAACTTCTTTATGTTCTGTGCATTCAACTAACAGAGTTGAACCTTACTTTTGATTGAGCCGTTCTGAAACACTCTTTCTGTAGAAACTGCAATTGGACATTCTGAGCGCTAAGAGGCCTATATTGGGAAAAAGAATGTCTACAAATAAAAACTACACAGAAGAATTGTGTGAAACTTCTTTCTGTTCTGTTTGTTCAACTAAAAGAGTTGAACCTTAGTTTTGATTGAGCCGTTCTGAAACACTCTTTCTGTAGAAAATGCAAGTGGAGATTCGGAGCGCTAAGAGGGTAATAGTGGAAAAAGGAATGTCTCCAAATATAAACTACACAGAATCATTCTGTGAAACTTCTTTCTGATCTGTGCATTCAGCTAACAGAGTTAAACCATACTTTTGATTGAGCAGATCTGAACACTCTTTCTGTAGAAAATGCAACTGGACATTTGGAGCGCTAAGAGATTAGTAGTGGAAAAAGGAATATATTCAAATATAAACTACACAGAAGCATTCTGTGAAACTTCTTTCTGATCTGAGCATTCAGCTAACAGACTTAAACCATACTTTTGATTGAGCAGTTTTGAAACACTCTGTCTGTAGAAAATGCAACCGGACATTCGTAGCGCTAAGTGGGTAATAGTGGAAAAAAGAATATGTTCAAATATAAACTACACAGAAGCATTGTATGAAACTTCTTTCTGTTCTGTGCATTCAACTAACAGAGTTGAACCTTACTTTTGATTGAGCCTTTCTGAAACACTCTTTCTGTAGAAAATGCAATTGGACATTCTGAGCGCTAAGAGGCCTCTATTGGGAAAAATAATATCTTCAAATAAAAACTACACAGAAGCATTGTGTGAAACTTATTTCTGATATGTTCATTAAGCTAACAGAGTTAAACCATACTTTTGATTGCGCAGTTCTGAACACTCTTTCTGTAGAAAATGCAAGTGGACATTCGGAGCGCTAAGAGGGTAACAGTGGAAAAAGGAATATATTCAAATATAAACTACACAGTAGCATTCTGTGAAAATTCTTTCTGTTCTGTGCATTCAACTAACAGAGTTGAACCTTACTTTTGATTGAGCCCTTCTGAAACACTCTTTCTGTAGAAACTGCAATTGGACATGCTAAGCGCTAAGAGGCCTACATTGGGAAAAAGAATATCTTCAAATAAAAACTACACAGATGCATTCTGTGAAACTTATTTCTGATCTGTAAATTCAGTTAACAGAGATAAAACATATTTTTGATTGAGCAGTTATGAAATACTCTTTTTGTAGAAAATGCAAGTGGAGATTCGGAGCGCTAAGAGGGTAATAGTGGAAAAAGGAATGTCTACAAATATAAACTACACAGAATCATTCTGTGAAACTTCTTTCTGATCTGTGCATTCAGCTAACAGACTTAAAACATACTTTTGATTGAGCAGATCTGAACACTCTTTCTGTAGAAAATGCAACTGGACATTTGGAGCGCTAAGAGAGTAGTAGTGGAAAAAGGAATATATTCAAATATAAACTACACAGAAGCATTCTGTGAAACTTCTTTCTGATCTGAGCATTCAGCTAACAGAGTTAAACCATACTTTTGATTGAGCAGTTTTGAAACACTCTGTCTGTAGAAAATGCAACTGGACATTCGTAGCGCTATGTGGGTAATAGTGGAAAAAAGAATATGTTCAAATATAAACTACACAGAAGCATTGTATGAAACTTCTTCCTGTTCTGTGCATTCAACTAACAGAGTTGAACCTTACTTTTGATTGAGCCGTTCTGAAACACTCTTTCTGTAGAAACTGCAATTGGACATTCTGAGCGCTAAGAGGCCTATATTGGGAAAAAGAATGTCTGCAAATAAAAACTACCCAGAAGAATTGTGTGAAACTACTTTCTGTTCTGTTTGTTCAACTAAAAGAGTTGAACCTTAGTTTTGATTGAGCTGTTCTGAAACATTCTTTCTGTAGAAAATGCAAGTGGAGATTCGGAGCGCTAAGAGGTTAATAGTGGAAAAAGGAATGTCTCCAAATATAAACTACACAGAATCATTCTGTGAAACTTCTTTCTGATCTGTGCATTCAGCTAACAGAGTTAAACCATACTTTTGATTGAGCAGATCTGAACACTCTTTCTGTAGAAAATGCAACTGGACATTTGGAGCGCTAAGAGAGTAGTAGTGGAAAAAGGAATATATTCAAATATAAACTACACAGAAGCATTCTGTGAAACTTCTTTCTGATCTGAGCATTCAGCTAACAGAGTTAAACCATACTTTTGATTGAGCAGTTTTGAAACACTCTGTCTGTAGAAAATGCAACTGGACATTCGTAGCGCTAAGTGGGTAATAGTGGAAAAAAAGAATATGTTCAAATATAAACTACACAGAAGCATTGTATGAAACTTCTTTCTGTTCTGTGCATTCAACTAACAGAGTTGAACCTTACTTTTGATTGAGCCGTTCTGAAACACTCTTTCTGTAGAAACTGCAATTGGACATTCTGAGCGCTAAGAGGCCTATATTGGGAAAAAGAATGTCTACAAATAAAAACTACACAGAAGAATTGTGTGAAACTTCATTCTGTTCTGTTTGTTCAACTAAAAGAGTTGAACCTTAGTTTTGATTGAGCTGTTCTGAAACACACTTTCTGTAGAAAATGCAAGTGGAGATTCGGAGCGCTAAGAGGGTAATAGTGGAAAAAGGAATGTCTCCAAATATAAACTACACAGAATCATTCTGTGAAACTTCTTTCTGATCTCTGCATTCAGCTAAAAGAGTTAAACCATACTTTTGATTGAGCAGATCTGAACACTCTTTCTGTAGAAAATGCAACTGGACATTTGGAGCGCTAAGAGAGTAGTAGTGGAAAAAGGAATATATTCAAATATAAACTACACAGTAGCATTCTGTGAAAATTCTTTCTGTTCTGTGCATTCAACTAACAGAGTTGAACCTTACTTTTGATTGAGCCCTTCTGAAACACTCTTTCTGTAGAAACTGCAATTGGACATGCTAAGCGCTAAGAGGCCTACATTGGGAAAAAGAATATCTTCAAATAAAAACTACACAGATGCATTCAGTGAAACTTATTTCTGATCTGTAAATTCAGTTAACAGAGATAAAACATATTTTTGATTGAGCAGTTATGAAATACTCTTTTTGTAGAAAATGCAAGTGGAGATTCGGAGCGCTAAGTGGGTAATAGTGGAAAAAGGAATGTCTTCAAATATAAACTACACAGAATCATTCGGTGAAACTTCTTTGTGATCTGTGCATTCAGCTAACAGAGTTAAACCACACTTTTGATTGAGCAGATCTGAACACTCTTTGTGTAGAAAATGCAACTGGACATTTGGAGCGCTAAGAGCGTAGTAGTGGAAAAAGGAATATATTCAAATATAAACTACACAGAAGCATTCTGTGAAACTTCTTTCTGATCTGAGCATTCAGCTAACAGAGTTAAACCATACTTTTGATTGAGCAGTTTTGAAACACTCTGTCTGTAGAAAATGCAACTGGACATTCGTAGCGCTAAGTGGGTAATAGTGGAAAAAAGAATATGTTCAAATATAAACTACACAGAAGCATTGTATGAAACTTCTTTCTGTTCTGTGCATTCAACTAACAGAGTTGAACCTTACTTTTGATTGAGCCGTTCTGAAACACTCTTTATGTAGAAACTGCAATTGGACATTCTGAGCGCTAAGAGGCCTATATTGGGAAAAAGAATGTCTGCAAATAAAAACTACCCAGAAGAATTGTGTGAAACTACTTTCTGTTCTGTTTGTTCAACTAAAAGAGTTGAACCTTAGTTTTGATTGAGCTGTTCTGAAACATTCTTTCTGTAGAAAATGCAAGTGGAGATTCGGAGCGCTAAGAGGTTAATAGTGGAAAAAGGAATGTCTCCAAATATAAACTACACAGAATCATTCTGTGAAACTTCTTTCTGATCTGTGCATTCAGCTAACAGAGTTAAACCATACTTTTGATTGAGCAGATCTGAACACTCTTTCTGTAGAAAATGCAACTGGACATTTGGAGCGCTAAGAGAGTAGTAGTGGAAAAAGGAATATATTCAAATATAAACTACACAGAAGCATTCTGTGAAACTTCTTTCTGATCTGAGCATTCAGCTAACAGAGTTAAACCATACTTTTGATTGAGCAGTTTTGAAACACTCTGTCTGTAGAAAATGCAACTGGACATTCGTAGCGCTAAGTGGGTAATAGTGGAAAAAAAGAATATGTTCAAATATAAACTACACAGAAGCATTGTATGAAACTTCTTTCTGTTCTGTGCATTCAACTAACAGAGTTGAACCTTACTTTTGATTGAGCCGTTCTGAAACACTCTTTCTGTAGAAACTGCAATTGGACATTCTGAGCGCTAAGAGGCCAATATTGGGAAAAAGAATGTCTACAAATAAAAACTACACAGAAGAATTGTGTGAAACTTCATTCTGTTCTGTTTGTTCAACTAAAAGAGTTGAACCTTAGTTTTGATTGAGCTGTTCTGAAACACACTTTCTGTAGAAAATGCAAGTGGAGATTCGGAGCGCTAAGAGGGTAATAGTGGAAAAAGGAATGTCTCCAAATATAAACTACAGAGAATCATTCTGTGAAACTTCTTTCTGATCTCTGCATTCAGCTAAAAGAGTTAAACCATACTTTTGATTGAGCAGATCTGAACACTCTTTCTGTAGAAAATGCAACTGGACATTTGGAGCGCTAAGAGAGTAGTAGTGGAAAAAGGAATATATTCAAATATAAACTACACAGTAGCATTCTGTGAAAATTCTTTCTGTTCTGTGCATTCAACTAACAGAGTTGAACCTTACTTTTGATTGAGCCCTTCTGAAACACTCTTTCTGTAGAAACTGCAATTGGACATGCTAAGCGCTAAGAGGCCTACATTGGGAAAAAGAATATCTTCAAATAAAAACTACACAGATGCATTCTGTGAAACTTATTTCTGATCTGTAAATTCAGTTAACAGAGATAAAACATATTTTTGATTGAGCAGTTATGAAATACTCTTTTTGTAGAAAATGCAAGTGGAGATTCGGAGCGCTAAGTGGGTAATAGTGGAAAAAGGAATGTCTTCAAATATAAACTACACAGAATCATTCGGTGAAACTTCTTTGTGATCTGTGCATTCAGCTAACAGAGTTAAACCACACTTTTGATTGAGCAGATCTGAACACTCTTTGTGTAGAAAATGCAACTGGACATTTGGAGCGCTAAGAGCGTAGTAGTGGAAAAAGGAATATATTCAAATATAAACTACACAGAAGCATTCTGTGAAACTTCTTTCTGATCTGAGCATTCAGCTAACAGAGTTAAACCATACTTTTGATTGAGCAGTTTTGAAACACTCTGTCTGTAGAAAATGCAACTGGACATTCGTAGCGCTAAGTGGGTAATAGTGGAAAAAAGAATATGTTCAAATATAAACTACACAGAAGCATTGTATGAAACTTCTTTCTGTTCTGTGCATTCAACTAACAGAGTTGAACCTTACTTTTGATTGAGCCATTCTGAAACACTCTTTATGTAGAAACTGCAATTGGACATTCTGAGCGCTAAGAGGCCTATATTGGGAAAAAGAATGTCTACAAATAAAAACTACACAGAAGAATTGTGTGAAACTTCTTTCTGTTCTGTTTGTTCAACTAAAAGAGTTGAACCTTAGTTTTGATTGAGCCGTTCTGAAACACTCTTTCTGTAGAAAATGCAAGTGGAGATTCGGAGCGCTAAGAGGGTAATAGTGGAAAAAGGAATGTCTCCAAATATAAACTACACAGAATCATTCTGTGAAACTTCTTTCTGATCTGTGCATTCAGCTAACAGAATTAAACCATACTTTTGATTGAGCAGATCTGAACACTCTTTCTGTAGAAAATGCAACTGGACATTTGGAGCGCTAAGAGAGTAGTAGTGGAAAAAGGAATATATTCAAATATAAACTACACAGAAGCATTCTGTGAAACTTCTTTCTGATCTGAGCATTCAGCTAACAGAGTTAAACCATACTTTTGATTGAGCAGTTTTGAAACACTCTGTCTGTAGAAAATGCAACTGGACATTCGTAGCGCTATGTGGGTAATAGTGGAAAAAAGAATATGTTCAAATATAAACTACACAGAAGCATTGTATGAAACTTCTTCCTGTTCTGTGCATTCAACTAACAGAGTTGAACCTTACTTTTGATTGAGCCGTTCTGAAACACTATTTCTGTAGAAACTGCAATTGGACATTCTGAGCGCTAAGAGGCCTATATTGGGAAAAAGAATGTCTACAAATAAAAACTACCCAGAAGAATTGTGTGAAACTACTTTCTGTTCTGTTTGTTCAACTAAAAGAGTTGAACCTTAGTTTTGATTGCGCTGTTCTGAAACACTCTTTCTGTAGAAAATGCAAGTGGAGATTCGGAGCGCTAAGAAGTTAATAGTGGAAAAAGGAATGTCTCCAAATATAAACTACACAGAATCATTCTGTGAAACTTCTTTCTGATCTGTGCATTCAGCTAACAGAGTTAAACCATACTTTTGATTGAGCAGATCTGAACACTCTTTCTGTAGAAAATGCAACTGGACATTTGGAGCGCTAAGAGAGTAGTAGTGGAAAAAGGAATATATTCAAATATAAACTACACAGAAGCATTCTGTGAAACTTCTTTCTGATCTGAGCATTCAGCTAACAGAGTTAAACCATACTTTTGATTGAGCAGTTTTGAAACACTCTGTCTGTAGAAAATGCAACTGCACATTCGTAGCGCTAAGTGGGTAATAGTGGAAAAAAGAATATATTCAAATATAAACTATACAGAAGCATTGTATGAAACTTCTTTCTGTTCTGTGCATTCAACTAACAGAGTTGAACCTTACATTTGATTGAGCCTTTCTGAAACACTCTTTCTGTAGAAACTGCAATTGGACATTCTGAGCGCTAAGAGGCCTCTATTGGGAAAAATAATATCTTCAAATAAAAACTACACAGAAGCATTGTGTGAAACTTATTTCTGATATGTTCATTAAGCTAACAGAGTTAAACCATACTTTTGATTGCGCAGTTCTAAACACTCTTTCTGTAGAAAATGCAAGTGGACATTCGGAGCGCTAAGACGGTAATAGTGGAAAAAGGAATATATTCAAATATAAACTACAGAGTAGCATTCTGTGAAAATACTTTCTGTTCTGTGCATTCAACTAACAGAGTTGAACCTTACTATTGATTGAGCCGTTCTGAAACACTCTTTCTGTAGAAACTCCAATTGGGCATGCAAAGCGCTAAGAGGCCTACATTGGGAAAAAGAATATCTTCAAATAAAAACTACACAGATGCATTCTCTGAAACTTATTTCTGATCTGTAAATTCAGTTAACAGAGATAAAACATATTTTTGATTGAGCAGTTATGAAACACTCTTTTTGTAGAAAATGCAAGTGGAGATTCGGAGCGCTAAGTGGGTAATAGTGGAAAAAGGAATGTCTTCAAATATAAACTACACAGAATCATTCGGTGAAACTTCTTTCTGATCTGTGCATTCAGCTAACAGAGTTAAACCATACTTTTGATTGAGCAGATCTGAACACTCTTTCTGTAGAAAATGCAACTGGACATTTGGAGCGCTAAGAGCGTAGTAGTGGAAAAAGGAATATATTCAAATATAAACTACACAGAAGCATTCTGTGAAACTTCTTTCTGATCTGAGCATTCAGCTAACAGAGTTAAACCATACTTTTGATTGAGCAGTTTTGAAACACTCTGTCTGTAGAAAATGCAACTGGACATTCGTAGCGCTAAGTGGGTAATAGTGGAAAAAAGAATACGTTCAAATATAAACTACACAGAAGCATTGTATGAAACTTCTTTCTGTTCTGTGCATTCAACTAACAGAGTTGAACCTTACTTTTGATTGATCCGTTCTGAAACACTCTTTCTGTAGAAACTGCAATTGGACATTCTGAGCGCTAAGTGGCCTATATTGGGAAAAAGAATGTCTACAAATAAAAACTACACAGAAGAATTGTGTGAAATTTCTTTCTGTTCTGTTTGTTCAACTAAAAGAGTTGAACCTTAGTTTTGATTGAGCCGTTCTGAAACACTCTTTCTGTAGAAAATGCAAGTGGAGATTCGGAGCGCTAAGAGGGTAATAGTGGAAAAAGGAATGTCTCCAAATATAAACTACACAGAATCATTCTGTGAAACTTCTTTCTGATCTGTGCATTCAGCTAACAGAGTTAAACCATACTTTTGATTGAGCAGATCTGAACACTCTTTCTGTAGAAAATGCAACTGGACATTTGGAGCGCTAAGAGTGTAGTAGTGGAAAAAGGAATATATTCAAATATAAACTACACAGAAGCATTCTGTGAAACTTCTTTCTGATCTGAGCATTCAGCTAACAGAGTTAAACCATACTTTTGATTGAGCAGTTTTGAAACACTCTGTCTGTAGAAAATGCAACTGGACATTCGTAGCGCTAAGTGGGTAATAGTGGAAAAAAAATATGTTCAAATATAAACTACACATAAGCATTGTATGAAACTTCTTTCTGTTCTGTGCATTCAACTAACAGTGTTGAACCTTACTTTTGATTGAGCCTTTCTGAAACACTCTTTCTGTAGAAACTGCAATTGGACATTCTGAGCGCTAAGAGGCCTATATTGGGAAAAAAAATATCTTCAAATAAAAACTACACAGAAGCATTCTGTGAAAATTATTTCTGATATGTTCATTAAGCTAACATAGTTAAACCATACTTTTGATTGCACAGTTCTGAACACTCTTTCTGTAGAAAATGCAAGTGGACATTCGGAGCGCTAAGAGGGTACTAGTGGAAAACGGAATATATTCAAATATAAACTACACAGTAGCATTCTGTGAAAATTCTTTCTGTTCTGTGCATTCAACTAACAGAGTTGAACCTTACTTTTGATTGAGCCGTTCTGAAACACTCTTTCTGTAGAAACTGCAATTGGACATGATAATCGCTAAGAGGCCTACATTGGGAAAAAGAATATCTTCAAATAAAAACTACACAGATGCATTCTGTGAAACTTATTTCTGATCTGTAAATTCAGTTAACAGAGATAAAACATATTTTTGATTGAGCAGTTATGAAACACTCTTTTTGTAGAAAATGCAAGTGGACATTCGGAGCGCTAAGAGGGTAATAGTGGAAAAAGGAATATATTCAAATATAAACTACACAGTAGCATTCTGTGAAAATTCTTTCTGTTCTGTGCATTCAACTAACAGAGTTGAACCTTACTTTTGATTGAGCCGTTCTGAAACACTCTTTCTGTAGAAACTCCTATTGGGCATGCTAAGCGCTAAGAGGCCTACATTGGGAAAAAGAATATCTTCAAATAAAAACTACACAGATGCATTCTCTGAAACTTATTTCTGATCTGTAAATTCAGTTAACAGAGATAAAACATATTTTTGATTGAGCAGTTATGAAACACTCTTTTTGTAGAAAATGCAAGTGGAGATTCGGAGCGCTAAGAGGGTAATAGTGGAAAAAGGAATGTCTTCAAATATAAACTACACAGAATCATTCGGTGAAACTTCTTTCTGATCTGTGCATTCAGCTAACAGAGTTAAACCACACTTTTGATTGAGCAGATCTGAACACTCTTTGTGTAGAAAATGCAACTGGACATTTGGAGCGCTAAGAGCGTAGTAGTGGAAAAAGGAATATATTCAAATATAAACTACACAGAAGCATTCTGTGAAACTTCTTTCTGATCTGAGCATTCAGCAAACAGAGTTAAACCATACTTTTGATTGAGCAGATTTGAAACACTCTGTCTGTAGAAAATGCAACTGGACATTCGTAGCGCTAAGTGGGTAATAGTGGAAAAAAGAATATGTTCAAACATAAACTACACAGAAGCATTGTATGAAACTTCTTTCTGTTCTGTGCATTCAACTAACAGAGTTGAACCTTACTTTTGATTGAGCCGTTCTGAAACACTCTTTCTGTAGAAACTGCAATTGGACATTCTGAGCGCTAAGAGGCCTATATTGGGAAAAAGAATGTCTACAAATAAAAACTACACAGAAGAATTGTGTGAAACTTCTTTCTGTTCTGTTTGTTCAACTAAAAGAGTTGAACCTTAGTTTTGATTGAGCCGTTCTGAAACACTCTTTCTGTAGAAAATGCAAGTGGAGATTCGGAGCGCTAAGAGGGTAATAGTGGAAAAAGGAATGTCTCCAAATATAAACTACACAGAATCATTCTGTGAAACTTCTTTCTGATCTGTGCATTCCGCTAACAGTGTTAAACCATACTTTTGATTGAGCAGATCTGAACACTCTTTCTGTAGAAAATGCAACTGGACATTTGGAGCGCTAAGAGAGTAGTAGTGGAAAAAGGAATATATTCAAATATAAACTACACAGAAGCATTCTGTGAAACTTCTTTCTGATCTGAGCATTCAGCTAACAGAGTTAAACCATACTTTTGATTGAGCAGTTTTGAAACACTCTGTCTGTAGAAAATGCAACTGGACATTCGTAGCGCTAAGTGGGTAATAGTGGAAAAAAGAATATCTTCAAATATCAACTACACAGAAGCATTGTATGAAACTTCTTTCTGTTCTGTGCATTCAACTAACAGAGTTGAACCATACTTTTGATTGAGCCTTTCTGAAACACTCTTTCTGTAGAAACTGCAATTGGACATTCTGAGCGCTAAGAGGCCTATATTGGGAAAAATAATATCTTCAAATAAAAACTACAAAGAAGCATTGTGTGAAACTTATTTCTGATATGTTCATTAAGCTAACAGAGTTAAACCATACTTTTGATTGCGCAGTTCTGAACACTCTTTCTGTAGAAAATGCAAGTGGACATTCGGAGCGCTAAGAGGGTAATAGTGGAAAAAGGAATATATTCAAATATAAACTACACAGTAGCCTTCTGTGAAAATTCTTTCTGTTCTGTGCATTCAACTAACAGAGTTGAACCTTACTTTTGATTGAGCCGTTCTGAAACACTCTCTGTAGAAACTCCAATTGGGCATGCTAAGCGCTAAGAGGCCTACATTGGGAAAAAGAATATCTTCAAATAAAAACTACACAGATGAATTCTCTGAAACTTATTTCTGATCTGTAAATTCAGTTAACAGAGATAAAACATATTTTTGATTGAGCAGTTATGAAACACTCTTTTTGTAGAAAATGCAAGTGGAGATTCGGAGCGCTAAGATGGTAATAGTGGAAAAAGGAATGTCTTCAAATATAAACTACACAGAATCATTCGGTGAAACTTCTTTCTGATCTGTGCATTCAGCTAACAGAGTTAAACCATACTTTTGATTGAGCAGATCTGAACACTCTTTCTGTAGAAAATGCAACTGGACATTTGGAGCGCTAAGAGCGTAGTAGTGGAAAAAGGAATATATTCAAATATAAACTAAACAGAAGCATTCTGTGAAACTTCTTTCTGATCTGAGCATTCAGCTAACAGAGTTAAACCATACTTTTGATTGAGCAGTTTTGAAACACTCTGTCTGTAGAAAATGCAACTGGACATTCGTAGCGCTAAGTGGGTAATAGTGGAAAAAAGAATATGTTCAAATATAAACTACACAGAAGCATTGTATGAAACTTCTCTCTGTTCTGTGCATTCAACTAACAGAGTTGAACCTTACTTTTGATTGAGCCGTTCTGAAACACTCTTTCTGTAGAAACTGCAATTGGACATTCTGAGCGCTAAGAGGCCTATATTGGGAAAAAGAATGTCTACAAATAAAAACTACACAGAAGAATTGTGTGAAACTTCTTTCTGTTCTGTTTGTTCAACTAAAAGAGTTGAACCTTAGTTTTGATTGAGCCGTTCTGAAACACTCTTTCTGTAGAAAATGCAAGTGGAGATTCGGAGCGCTAAGAGGGTCATAGTGGAAAAAGGAATGTCTCCAAATATAAACTACACAGAATCATTCTGTGAAACTTCTTTCTGATCTGTGCATTCAGCTAACAGTGTTAAACCATACTTTTGATTGAGCAGATCTGAACACTCTTTCTGTAGAAAATGCAACTGGACATTTGGAGCGCTAAGAGAGTAGTAGTGGAAAAAGGAATATATTCAAATATAAACTACACAGAAGCATTCTGTGAAACTTCTTTCTGATCTGAGCATTCAGCTAACAGAGTTAAACCATACCTTTGATTGAGCAGTTTTGAAACTCTCTGTCTGTAGAAAATGCAACTCGACATTCGTAGCGCTAAGTGGATAATAGTGGAAAAAAGAATATGTTCAAATATAAACTACACAGAAGCATTGTATGAAACTACTTTCTGTTCTGTGCATTCAACTAACAGAGTTGAACCTTACCTTTGGTTGAGCCTTTCTGAAACACTCTTTCTGTAGAAACTGCAATTGGACATTCTGAGCGCTAAGAGGCCTATATTGGGAAAAATAATATCTTCAAATAAAAACTACACAGAAGCATTGTGTGAAACTTATTTCTGATATGTTCATTAAGCTAACAGAGTTAAACCATACTTTTGATTGCGCAGTTCTGAACACTCTTTCTGTAGAAAATGCAAGTGGACATTCGGAGCGCTAAGAGGGTAATAGTGGAAAAAGGAATATATTCAAATGTAAACTACACAGTAGCATTCTGTGAAAATTCTTTCTGTTCTGTGCATTCAACTAACAGAGTTGAACCTTACTTTTGATTGAGAAGTTCTGAAACACTCTTTCTGTAGAAACTCCTATTGGGCATGCTAAGCGCTAAGAGGCCTACATTGGGAAAAAGAATATCTTCAAATAAAAACTACACAGATGCATTCTCTGAAACTTATTTCTGATCTGTAAATTCAGTTAACAGAGATAAAACATATTTTTGATTGAGCAGTTATGAAACACTCTTTTTGTAGAAAATGCAAGTGGAGATTCGGAGCGCTAAGAGGGTAATAGTGGAAAAAGGAATGTCTTCAAATATAAACTACACAGAATCATTCGGTGAAACTTCTTTCTGATCTGTGCATTCAGCTAACAGAGTTAAACCATACTTTTGATTGAGCAGATCTGAACACTCTTTCTGTAGAAAATGCAACTGGACATTTGGAGCGCTAAGAGCGTAGTAGTGGAAAAAGGAATATATTCAAATATAAACTACACAGAAGCATTCTGTGAAACTTCTTTCTGATCTGAGCATTCAGCTAACAGAGTTAAACCATACTTTTCATTGAGCAGTTTTGAAACACTCTGTCTGTAGAAAATGCAACTGGACATTCGTAGCGCTAAGTGGGTAATAGTGGAAAAAAGAATATGTTCAAATATAAACTACACAGAAGCATTGTATGAAACTTCTTTCTGTTCTGTGCATTCAACTAACAGAGTTGAACCTTACTTTTGATTGAGCCGTTCTGAAACACTCTTTCTGTAGAAACTGCAATTGGACATTCTGAGCGCTAAGAGGCCTATATTGGGAAAAAGAATGTCTACAAATAAAAACTACACAGAAGAATTGTGTGAAACTTCTTTCTGTTCGGTTTGTTCAACTAAAAGATTTGAACCTTAGTTTTGATTGAGCCGTTCTGAAACACTCTTTCTGTAGAAAATGCAAGTGGAGATTCGGAGCACTAAGAGGGTCATAGTGGAAAAAGGAATGTCTCCAAATATAAACTACACAGAATCATTCTGTGAAACTTCTTTCTGATCTGTGCATTCTGCTAACAGAGTTAAACCATACTTTTGATTGAGCAGATCTGAACACTCTTTCTGTAGAAAATGCAACTGGACATTTGGAGCGCTAAGAGAGTAGTAGTGGAAAAAGGAATATATTCACATATAAACTACACAGAAGCATTCTGTGAAACTTCTTTCTGATCTGAGCATTCAGCAAACAGAGTTAAACCATACCTTTGATTGAGCAGTTTTGAAACACTCTGTCTGTAGAAAATGCAACTGGACATTCGTAGCGCTAAGTGGATAATAGTGGAAAAAAGAATATGTTCAAATATAAACTACACAGAAGCATTGCATGAAACTTCTTTCTGTTCTGTGCATTCAACTAACAGAGATGAACCTTACTTTTGATTGAGCCTTTCTGAAACACTCTTTCTGTAGAAACTGCAATTGGACATTCTGAGCGCTAAGAGGCATATATTGGGAAAAATAATATCTTCAAATAAAAACTACACAGAAGCATTGTGTGAAACTTATTTCTGATATGTTCATTAAGCTAACAGAGTTAAACCATACTTTTGATTGCGCAGTTCTGAACACTCTTTCTGTAGAAAATGCAAGTGGACATTCGGAGCGCTAAGAGGGTAATAGTGGAAAAAGGAATATATTCAAATATAAACTACACAGTAGCATTCTGTGAAAATACTTTCTGTTCTGTGCATTCAATTAACAGAGTTGAACCTTACTTTTGATTGAGCCGTTCTGAAACACTCTTTCTGTAGAAACTCCAATTGGGCATGCTAAGCGCTAAGAGGCCTACATTGGGAAAAAGAATATCTTCAAATAAAAACTACACAGATGCATTCTCTGAAACTTATTTCTGATCTGTAAATTCAGTTAACAGAGATAAAACATATTTTTGATTGAGCAGTTATGAAACACTCTTTTTATAGAAAATGCAAGTGGAGATTCGGAGCGCTAAGAGGGTAATAGTGGAAAAAGGAATGTCTTCAAATATAAACTACACAGAATCATTCGGTGAAACTTCTTTCTGATCTGTGCATTCAGCTAACAGAGTTAAACCATACTTTTGATTGAGCAGATCTGAACACTCTTTCTGTAGAAAATGCAAATGGACATTTGGAGCGCTAAGAGCGTAGTAGTGGAAAAAGGAATATATTCAAATATAAACTACACAGAAGCATTCTGTGAAACTTCTTTCTGATCTGAGCATTCAGCTAACAGAGTTAAACAATACTTTTGATTGAGCAGTTTTGAAACACTCTGTCTGTAGAAAATGCAACTGGACATTCGTAGCGCTAAGTGGGTAATAGTGGAAAAAAGAATATGTTCAAATATAAACTACACAGAAGCATTGTATGAAAATTCTTTCTGTTCTGTGCATTCAAGTAACAGAGTTGAACCTTACTTTTGATTGAGCCGTTCTGAAACACTCTTTCTGTAGAAACTGCAATTGGACATTCTGAGCGCTAAGAGGCCTATATTGGGAAAAAGAATGTCTACAAATAAAAACTACACAGAAGAATTGTGTGAAACTTCTTTCTGTTCTGTTTGTTCAACTAAAATATTTGAACCTTAGTTTTGATTGAGCCGTTCTGAAACACTCTTTCTGTAGAAAATGCAAGTGGAGATTCGGAGCGCTAAGAGGGTAATAGTGGAAAAAGGAATGTCTCCAAATATAAACTACACAGAATCATTCTGTGAAACTTCTTTCTGATCTGTGCATTCAGCTAACAGAGTTAAACCATACTTTTGATTGAGCAGATCTGAACACTCTTTCTGTAGAAAATGCAACTGGACATTTGGAGCGCTAAGAGAGTAGTAGTGGAAAAAGGAATATATTCAAATATAAACTACACAGAAGCATTCTGTGAAACTTCTTTCTGATCTGAGCATTCAGCTAACAGAGTTAAACCATACTTTTGATTGAGAAGTTTTGAAACACTCTGTCTGTAGAAAATGCAACTGGACATTCGTAGCACTAAGTGGGTAATAGTGGAAAAAAGAATATGTTCAAATATAAACTACACAGAAGCATTGTATGAAACTTCTTTCTGTTCTGTGCATTCAACTAACGGAGTTGAACCTTACTTTTGATTGAGCCTTTCTGAAACACTCTTTCTGTAGAAACTGCAATTGGACATTGTGAGCGCTAAGAGGCCTATATTGGGAAAAATAATATCTTCAAATAAAAACTACACAGAAGCATTGTGTGAAACTTATTTCTGATATGTTCATTAAGCTAACAGAGTTAAACCATACTTTGATTGCGCAGTTCTGAACACTCTTTCTGTAGAAAATGCAAGTGAACATTCGGAGCGCTAAGAGGTTAATAGTGGAAAAAGGAATATATTCAAATATAAACTACACAGTAGCATTCTGTGAAAATTCTTTCTGTTCTGTGCATTCAACTAACAGAGTTGAACCTTACTTTTGATTGAGCCGTTCTGAAACACTCTTTCTGTAGAAACTGCAATTGGACATGCTAAGCGCTAAGAGGCCTACATGGGGAAAAAGAATATCTTCAAATAAAAACTACACAGATGCATTCTGTGAAACTTATTTCTGATCTGTAAATTCAGTTAACAGAGATAAAACATATTTTTGATTGAGCAGTTATGAAACACTCTTTTTGTAGAAAATGCAAGTGGAGATTCGGAGCGCTAAGGGGGTAATAGTGGAAAAAGGAATGTCTTCAAATATAAACTACACAGAATCATTCGGTGAAACTTCTTTCTGATCTGTGCATTCAGCTAACAGAGTTAAACCATACTTTTGATTGAGCAGATCTGAACACTCTTTCTGTAGAAAATGCAACTGGACATTTGGAGCGCTAAGAGCGTAGTAGTGGAAAAAGGAATATATTCAAATATAAACTACACAGAAGCATTCTGTGAAACTTCTTTCTGATCTGAGCATTCAGCTAACAGAGTTAAACCATACTTTTGATTGAGCAGTTTTGAAACACTCTGTCTGTAGAAAATGCAACTGGACATTCGTAGCGCTAAGTGGGTAATAGTGGAAAAAAGAATATGTTCAAATATAAACTACACAGAAGCATTGTATGAAAATTCTTTCTGTTCTGTGCATTCAACTAACGGAGTTGAACCTTACATTTGATTGAGCCTTTCTGAAACACTCTTTCTGTAGAAACTGCAATTGGACATTTTGAGCGCTAAGAGGCCTATATTGGGAAAAATAATATCTTCAAATAAAAACTACACAGAAGCATTGTGTGAAACTTATTTCTGATATGTTCATTAAGCTAACAGAGTTAAACCATACTTTTGATTGCGCAGTTCTGAACACTCTTTCTGTAGAAAATGCAAGTGGACATTCGGAGCGCTAAGAGGGTAATAGTGGAAAAAGGAATATATTCAAATATAAACTACACAGTAGCATTCTGTGAAAATTCTTTCTGTTCTGAGCATTCAACTAACAGAGTTGAACCTAACTTTTGATTGACCGTTCTGAAACACTCTTTCTGTAGAAACTGCAATTGGACATGCTAAGCGCTAAGAGGCCTACATTGGGAAAAAGAATATCTTCAAATAAAAACTACACAGATGCATTCTGTGAAACTATTTTCTGATCTGTAAATTCAGTTAACAGAGATAAAACTTATTTTTGATTGAGCAGTTATGAAACACTCTTTTTGTAGAAAATGCAAGTGGAGATTCGGAGCGCTAAGAGGGTAATAGTGGAAAAAGGAATGTCTTCAAATATAAACTACACAGAATCATTCGGTGAAACTTCTTTCTGATCTGTGCATTCAGCTAACAGAGTTAAACCATACTTTTGATTGAGCAGATCTGAACACTCTTTCTGTAGAAAATGCAACTGGATATTTGGAGCGCTAAGAGCGTAGTAGTGGAAAAAGGAATATATTCAAATATAAACTACACAGAAGCATTCTGTGAAACTTCTTTCTGATCTGAGCTTTCAGCTAACAGAGTTAAACCAAACTTTTGATTGAGCTGTTTTGAAACACTCTGTCTGTAGAATATGCAACTGGACATTCGTAGCGCTAAGTGGGTAATAGTGGAAAAAAGAATATGTTCAAATATAAACTACACAGAAGCATTGTATGAAACTTCTTTCTGTTCTGTGCATTCAACTAACAGAGATGAACCTTACTTTTGATTGAGCCTTTCTGAAACACTCTTTCTGTAGAAACTGCAATTGGACATTCTGAGCGCTAAGAGGCATATATTGGGAAAAATAATATCTTCAAATAAAAACTACACAGAAGCATTGTGTGAAACTTATTTCTGATATGTTCATTAAGCTAACAGAGTTAAACCATACTTTTGATTGCGCAGTTCTGAACACTCTTTCTGTAGAAAATGCAAGTGGACATTCGGAGCGCTAAGAGGGTAATAGTGGAAAAAGGAATATATTCAAATATAAACTACACAGTAGCATTCTGTGAAAATACTTTCTGTTCTGTGCATTCAATTAACAGAGTTGAACCTTACTTTTGATTGAGCCGTTCTGAAACACTCTTTCTGTAGAAACTCCAATTGGGCATGCTAAGCGCTAAGAGGCCTACATTGGGAAAAAGAATATCTTCAAATAAAAACTACACAGATGCATTCTCTGAAACTTATTTCTGATCTGTAAATTCAGTTAACAGAGATAAAACATATTTTTGATTGAGCAGTTATGAAACACTCTTTTTATAGAAAATGCAAGTGGAGATTCGGAGCGCTAAGAGGGTAATAGTGGAAAAAGGAATGTCTTCAAATATAAACTACACAGAATCATTCGGTGAAACTTCTTTCTGATCTGTGCATTCAGCTAACAGAGTTAAACCATACTTTTGATTGAGCAGATCTGAACACTCTTTCTGTAGAAAATGCAAATGGACATTTGGAGCGCTAAGAGCGTAGTAGTGGAAAAAGGAATATATTCAAATATAAACTACACAGAAGCATTCTGTGAAACTTCTTTCTGATCTGAGCATTCAGCTAACAGAGTTAAACAATACTTTTGATTGAGCAGTTTTGAAACACTCTGTCTGTAGAAAATGCAACTGGACATTCGTAGCGCTAAGTTGGTAATAGTGGAAAAAAGAATATGTTCAAATATAAACTACACAGAAGCATTGTATGAAAATTCTTTCTGTTCTGTGCATTCAAGTAACAGAGTTGAACCTTACTTTTGATTGAGCCGTTCTGAAACACTCTTTCTGTAGAAACTGCAATTGGACATTCTGAGCGCTAAGAGGCCTATATTGGGAAAAAGAATGTCTACAAATAAAAACTACACAGAAGAATTGTGTGAAACTTCTTTCTGTTCTGTTTGTTCAACTAAAATATTTGAACCTTAGTTTTGATTGAGCCGTTCTGAAACACTCTTTCTGTAGAAAATGCAAGTGGAGATTCGGAGCGCTAAGAGGGTAATAGTGGAAAAAGGAATGTCTCCAAATATAAACTACACAGAATCATTCTGTGAAACTTCTTTCTGATCTGTGCATTCAGCTAACAGAGTTAAACCATACTTTTGATTGAGCAGATCTGAACACTCTTTCTGTAGAAAATGCAACTGGACATTTGGAGCGCTAAGAGAGTAGTAGTGGAAAAAGGAATATATTCAAATATAAACTACACAGAAGCATTCTGTGAAACTTCTTTCTGATCTGAGCATTCAGCTAACAGAGTTAAACCATACTTTTGATTGAGAAGTTTTGAAACACTCTGTCTGTAGAAAATGCAACTGGACATTCGTAGCACTAAGTGGGTAATAGTGGAAAAAAGAATATGTTCAAATATAAACTACACAGAAGCATTGTATGAAACTTCTTTCTGTTCTGTGCATTCAACTAACGGAGTTGAACCTTACTTTTGATTGAGCCTTTCTGAAACACTCTTTCTGTAGAAACTGCAATTGGACATTGTGAGCGCTAAGAGGCCTATATTGGGAAAAATAATATCTTCAAATAAAAACTACACAGAAGCATTGTGTGAAACTTATTTCTGATATGTTCATTAAGCTAACAGAGTTAAACCATACTTTGATTGCGCAGTTCTGAACACTCTTTCTGTAGAAAATGCAAGTGAACATTCGGAGCGCTAAGAGGTTAATAGTGGAAAAAGGAATATATTCAAATATAAACTACACAGTAGCATTCTGTGAAAATTCTTTCTGTTCTGTGCATTCAACTAACAGAGTTGAACCTTACTTTTGATTGAGCCGTTCTGAAACACTCTTTCTGTAGAAACTGCAATTGGACATGCTAAGCGCTAAGAGGCCTACATGGGGAAAAAGAATATCTTCAAATAAAAACTACACAGATGCATTCTGTGAAACTTATTTCTGATCTGTAAATTCAGTTAACAGAGATAAAACATATTTTTGATTGAGCAGTTATGAAACACTCTTTTTGTAGAAAATGCAAGTGGAGATTCGGAGCGCTAAGGGGGTAATAGTGGAAAAAGGAATGTCTTCAAATATAAACTACACAGAATCATTCGGTGAAACTTCTTTCTGATCTGTGCATTCAGCTAACAGAGTTAAACCATACTTTTGATTGAGCAGATCTGAACACTCTTTCTGTAGAAAATGCAACTGGACATTTGGAGCGCTAAGAGCGTAGTAGTGGAAAAAGGAATATATTCAAATATAAACTACACAGAAGCATTCTGTGAAACTTCTTTCTGATCTGAGCATTCAGCTAACAGAGTTAAACCATACTTTTGATTGAGCAGTTTTGAAACACTCTGTCTGTAGAAAATGCAACTGGACATTCGTAGCGCTAAGTGGGTAATAGTGGAAAAAAGAATATGTTCAAATATAAACTACACAGAAGCATTGTATGAAAATTCTTTCTGTTCTGTGCATTCAACTAACGGAGTTGAACCTTACATTTGATTGAGCCTTTCTGAAACACTCTTTCTGTAGAAACTGCAATTGGACATTTTGAGCGCTAAGAGGCCTATATTGGGAAAAATAATATCTTCAAATAAAAACTACACAGAAGCATTGTGTGAAACTTATTTCTGATATGTTCATTAAGCTAACAGAGTTAAACCATACTTTTGATTGCGCAGTTCTGAACACTCTTTCTGTAGAAAATGCAAGTGGACATTCGGAGCGCTAAGAGGGTAATAGTGGAAAAAGGAATATATTCAAATATAAACTACACAGTAGCATTCTGTGAAAATTCTTTCTGTTCTGAGCATTCAACTAACAGAGTTGAACCTAACTTTTGATTGACCGTTCTGAAACACTCTTTCTGTAGAAACTGCAATTGGACATGCTAAGCGCTAAGAGGCCTACATTGGGAAAAAGAATATCTTCAAATAAAAACTACACAGATGCATTCTGTGAAACTATTTTCTGATTTGTAAATTCAGTTAACAGAGATAAAACTTATTTTTGATTGAGCAGTTATGAAACACTCTTTTTGTAGAAAATGCAAGTGGAGATTCGGAGCGCTAAGAGGGTAATAGTGGAAAAAGGAATGTCTTCAAATATAAACTACACAGAATCATTCGGTGAAACTTCTTTCTGATCTGTGCATTCAGCTAACAGAGTTAAACCATACTTTTGATTGAGCAGATCTGAACACTCTTTCTGTAGAAAATGCAACTGGATATTTGGAGCGCTAAGAGCGTAGTAGTGGAAAAAGGAATATATTCAAATATAAACTACACAGAAGCATTCTGTGAAACTTCTTTCTGATCTGAGCTTTCAGCTAACAGAGTTAAACCAAACTTTTGATTGAGCTGTTTTGAAACACTCTGTCTGTAGAATATGCAACTGGACATTCGTAGCGCTAAGTGGGTAATAGTGGAAAAAAGAATATGTTCAAATATAAACTACACAGAAGCATTGTATGAAACTTCTTTCTGTTCAGTGCATTCAACTAACGGAGTTGAACCTTACTTTTGATTGAGCCTTTCTGAAACACTCTTTCTGTAGAAACTGCAATTGGACATTGTGAGCGCTAGGAGGCCTATATTGGGAAAAATAATATCTTCAAATAAAAACTACACAGAAGCATTGTGTGAAACTTATTTCTGATATGTTCATTAAGCTAACAGAGTTAAACCATACTTTTGATTGCGCAGTTCTGAACACTCTTTCTGTAGAAAATGCAAGTGGACATTCGGAGCGCTAAGAGGGTAATAGTGGAAAAAGGAATATATTCAAATATAAACTACACAGTAGCCTTCTGTGAAAATTCTTTCTGTTCTGTGCATTCAACTAACAGAGTTGAACCTTACTTTTGATTGAGCCGTTCTGAAACACTCTCTGTAGAAACTCCAATTGGGCATGCTAAGCGCTAAGAGGCCTACATTGGGAAAAAGAATATCTTCAAATAAAAACTACACAGATGAATTCTCTGAAACTTATTTCTGATCTGTAAATTCAGTTAACAGAGATAAAACATATTTTTGATTGAGCAGTTATGAAACACTCTTTTTGTAGAAAATGCAAGTGGAGATTCGGAGCGCTAAGATGGTAATAGTGGAAAAAGGAATGTCTTCAAATATAAACTACACAGAATCATTCGGTGAAACTTCTTTCTGATCTGTGCATTCAGCTAACAGAGTTAAACCATACTTTTGATTGAGCAGATCTGAACACTCTTTCTGTAGAAAATGCAACTGGACATTTGGAGCGCTAAGAGCGTAGTAGTGGAAAAAGGAATATATTCAAATATAAACTAAACAGAAGCATTCTGTGAAACTTCTTTCTGATCTGAGCATTCAGCTAACAGAGTTAAACCATACTTTTGATTGAGCAGTTTTGAAACACTCTGTCTGTAGAAAATGCAACTGGACATTCGTAGCGCTAAGTGGGTAATAGTGGAAAAAAGAATATGTTCAAATATAAACTACACAGAAGCATTGTATGAAACTTCTCTCTGTTCTGTGCATTCAACTAACAGAGTTGAACCTTACTTTTGATTGAGCCGTTCTGAAACACTCTTTCTGTAGAAACTGCAATTGGACATTCTGAGCGCTAAGAGGCCTATATTGGGAAAAAGAATGTCTACAAATAAAAACTACACAGAAGAATTGTGTGAAACTTCTTTCTGTTCTGTTTGTTCAACTAAAAGAGTTGAACCTTAGTTTTGATTGAGCCGTTCTGAAACACTCTTTCTGTAGAAAATGCAAGTGGAGATTCGGAGCGCTAAGAGGGTCATAGTGGAAAAAGGAATGTCTCCAAATATAAACTACACAGAATCATTCTGTGAAACTTCTTTCTGATCTGTGCATTCAGCTAACAGTGTTAAACCATACTTTTGATTGAGCAGATCTGAACACTCTTTCTGTAGAAAATGCAACTGGACATTTGGAGCGCTAAGAGAGTAGTAGTGGAAAAAGGAATATATTCAAATATAAACTACACAGAAGCATTCTGTGAAACTTCTTTCTGATCTGAGCATTCAGCTAACAGAGTTAAACCATACCTTTGATTGAGCAGTTTTGAAACTCTCTGTCTGTAGAAAATGCAACTCGACATTCGTAGCGCTAAGTGGATAATAGTGGAAAAAAGAATATGTTCAAATATAAACTACACAGAAGCATTGTATGAAACTTCTTTCTGTTCTGTGCATTCAACTAACAGAGTTGAACCTTACCTTTGGTTGAGCCTTTCTGAAACACTCTTTCTGTAGAAACTGCAATTGGACATTCTGAGCGCTAAGAGGCCTATATTGGGAAAAATAATATCTTCAAATAAAAACTACACAGAAGCATTGTGTGAAACTTATTTCTGATATGTTCATTATGCTAACAGAGTTAAACCATACTTTTGATTGCGCAGTTCTGAACACTCTTTCTGTAGAAAATGCAAGTGGACATTCGGAGCGCTAAGAGGGTAATAGTGGAAAAAGGAATATATTCAAATGTAAACTACACAGTAGCATTCTGTGAAAATTCTTTCTGTTCTGTGCATTCAACTAACAGAGTTGAACCTTACTTTTGATTGAGAAGTTCTGAAACACTCTTTCTGTAGAAACTCCTATTGGGCATGCTAAGCGCTAAGAGGCCTACATTGGGAAAAAGAATATCTTCAAATAAAAACTACACAGATGCATTCTCTGAAACTTATTTCTGATCTGTAAATTCAGTTAACAGAGATAAAACATATTTTTGATTGAGCAGTTATGAAACACTCTTTTTGTAGAAAATGCAAGTGGAGATTCGGAGCGCTAAGAGGGTAATAGTGGAAAAAGGAATGTCTTCAAATATAAACTACACAGAATCATTCGGTGAAACTTCTTTCTGATCTGTGCATTCAGCTAACAGAGTTAAACCATACTTTTGATTGAGCAGATCTGAACACTCTTTCTGTAGAAAATGCAACTGGACATTTGGAGCGCTAAGAGCGTAGTAGTGGAAAAAGGAATATATTCAAATATAAACTACACAGAAGCATTCTGTGAAACTTCTTTCTGATCTGAGCATTCAGCTAACAGAGTTAAACCATACTTTTCATTGAGCAGTTTTGAAACACTCTGTCTGTAGAAAATGCAACTGGACATTCGTAGCGCTAAGTGGGTAATAGTGGAAAAAAGAATATGTTCAAATATAAACTACACAGAAGCATTGTATGAAACTTCTTTCTGTTCTGTGCATTCAACTAACAGAGTTGAACCTTACTTTTGATTGAGCCGTTCTGAAACACTCTTTCTGTAGAAACTGCAATTGGACATTCTGAGCGCTAAGAGGCCTATATTGGGAAAAAGAATGTCTACAAATAAAAACTACACAGAAGAATTGTGTGAAACTTCTTTCTGTTCGGTTTGTTCAACTAAAAGATTTGAACCTTAGTTTTGATTGAGCCGTTCTGAAACACTCTTTCTGTAGAAAATGCAAGTGGAGATTCGGAGCACTAAGAGGGTCATAGTGGAAAAAGGAATGTCTCCAAATATAAACTACACAGAATCATTCTGTGAAACTTCTTTCTGATCTGTGCATTCTGCTAACAGAGTTAAACCATACTTTTGATTGAGCAGATCTGAACACTCTTTCTGTAGAAAATGCAACTGGACATTTGGAGCGCTAAGAGAGTAGTAGTGGAAAAAGGAATATATTCACATATAAACTACACAGAAGCATTCTGTGAAACTTCTTTCTGATCTGAGCATTCAGCTAACAGAGTTAAACCATACCTTTGATTGAGCAGTTTTGAAACACTCTGTCTGTAGAAAATGCAACTGGACATTCGTAGCGCTAAGTGGATAATAGTGGAAAAAAGAATATGTTCAAATATAAACTACACAGAAGCATTGCATGAAACTTCTTTCTGTTCTGTGCATTCAACTAACAGAGATGAACCTTACTTTTGATTGAGCCTTTCTGAAACACTCTTTCTGTAGAAACTGCAATTGGACATTCTGAGCGCTAAGAGGCATATATTGGGAAAAATAATATCTTCAAATAAAAACTACACAGAAGCATTGTGTGAAACTTATTTCTGATATGTTCATTAAGCTAACAGAGTTAAACCATACTTTTGATTGCGCAGTTCTGAACACTCTTTCTGTAGAAAATGCAAGTGGACATTCGGAGCGCTAAGAGGGTAATAGTGGAAAAAGGAATATATTCAAATATAAACTACACAGTAGCATTCTGTGAAAATACTTTCTGTTCTGTGCATTCAATTAACAGAGTTGAACCTTACTTTTGATTGAGCCGTTCTGAAACACTCTTTCTGTAGAAACTCCAATTGGGCATGCTAAGCGCTAAGAGGCCTACATTGGGAA
Organism: Symphalangus syndactylus; assembly: GCF_028878055.3. Lineage (NCBI taxonomy): Eukaryota > Metazoa > Chordata > Mammalia > Primates > Hylobatidae > Symphalangus > Symphalangus syndactylus. The sequence continues at coordinate 107,081,993 of NC_072438.2, forward strand.
AAAGAATATCTTCAAATAAAAACTACACAGATGCATTCTCTGAAACTTATTTCTGATCTGTAAATTCAGTTAACAGAGATAAAACATATTTTTGATTGAGCAGTTATGAAACACTCTTTTTATAGAAAATGCAAGTGGAGATTCGGAGCGCTAAGAGGGTAATAGTGGAAAAAGGAATGTCTTCAAATATAAACTACACAGAATCATTCGGTGAAACTTCTTTCTGATCTGTGCATTCAGCTAACAGAGTTAAACCATACTTTTGATTGAGCAGATCTGAACACTCTTTCTGTAGAAAATGCAAATGGACATTTGGAGCGCTAAGAGCGTAGTAGTGGAAAAAGGAATATATTCAAATATAAACTACACAGAAGCATTCTGTGAAACTTCTTTCTGATCTGAGCATTCAGCTAACAGAGTTAAACAATACTTTTGATTGAGCAGTTTTGAAACACTCTGTCTGTAGAAAATGCAACTGGACATTCGTAGCGCTAAGTGGGTAATAGTGGAAAAAAGAATATGTTCAAATATAAACTACACAGAAGCATTGTATGAAAATTCTTTCTGTTCTGTGCATTCAAGTAACAGAGTTGAACCTTACTTTTGATTGAGCCGTTCTGAAACACTCTTTCTGTAGAAACTGCAATTGGACATTCTGAGCGCTAAGAGGCCTATATTGGGAAAAAGAATGTCTACAAATAAAAACTACACAGAAGAATTGTGTGAAACTTCTTTCTGTTCTGTTTGTTCAACTAAAATATTTGAACCTTAGTTTTGATTGAGCCGTTCTGAAACACTCTTTCTGTAGAAAATGCAAGTGGAGATTCGGAGCGCTAAGAGGGTAATAGTGGAAAAAGGAATGTCTCCAAATATAAACTACACAGAATCATTCTGTGAAACTTCTTTCTGATCTGTGCATTCAGCTAACAGAGTTAAACCATACTTTTGATTGAGCAGATCTGAACACTCTTTCTGTAGAAAATGCAACTGGACATTTGGAGCGCTAAGAGAGTAGTAGTGGAAAAAGGAATATATTCAAATATAAACTACACAGAAGCATTCTGTGAAACTTCTTTCTGATCTGAGCATTCAGCTAACAGAGTTAAACCATACTTTTGATTGAGAAGTTTTGAAACACTCTGTCTGTAGAAAATGCAACTGGACATTCGTAGCACTAAGTGGGTAATAGTGGAAAAAAGAATATGTTCAAATATAAACTACACAGAAGCATTGTATGAAACTTCTTTCTGTTCTGTGCATTCAACTAACGGAGTTGAACCTTACTTTTGATTGAGCCTTTCTGAAACACTCTTTCTGTAGAAACTGCAATTGGACATTGTGAGCGCTAAGAGGCCTATATTGGGAAAAATAATATCTTCAAATAAAAACTACACAGAAGCATTGTGTGAAACTTATTTCTGATATGTTCATTAAGCTAACAGAGTTAAACCATACTTTGATTGCGCAGTTCTGAACACTCTTTCTGTAGAAAATGCAAGTGAACATTCGGAGCGCTAAGAGGTTAATAGTGGAAAAAGGAATATATTCAAATATAAACTACACAGTAGCATTCTGTGAAAATTCTTTCTGTTCTGTGCATTCAACTAACAGAGTTGAACCTTACTTTTGATTGAGCCGTTCTGAAACACTCTTTCTGTAGAAACTGCAATTGGACATGCTAAGCGCTAAGAGGCCTACATGGGGAAAAAGAATATCTTCAAATAAAAACTACACAGATGCATTCTGTGAAACTTATTTCTGATCTGTAAATTCAGTTAACAGAGATAAAACATATTTTTGATTGAGCAGTTATGAAACACTCTTTTTGTAGAAAATGCAAGTGGAGATTCGGAGCGCTAAGTGGGTAATAGTGGAAAAAGGAATGTCTTCAAATATAAACTACACAGAATCATTCGGTGAAACTTCTTTCTGATCTGTGCATTCAGCTAACAGAGTTAAACCATACTTTTGATTGAGCAGATCTGAACACTCTTTCTGTAGAAAATGCAACTGGACATTTGGAGCGCTAAGAGCGTAGTAGTGGAAAAAGGAATATATTCAAATATAAACTACACAGAAGCATTCTGTGAAACTTCTTTCTGATCTGAGCATTCAGCTAACAGAGTTAAACCATACTTTTGATTGAGCAGTTTTGAAACACTCTGTCTGTAGAAAATGCAACTGGACATTCGTAGCGCTAAGTGGGTAATAGTGGAAAAAAGAATATGTTCAAATATAAACTACACAGAAGCATTGTATGAAAATTCTTTCTGTTCTGTGCATTCAACTAACGGAGTTGAACCTTACATTTGATTGAGCCTTTCTGAAACACTCTTTCTGTAGAAACTGCAATTGGACATTTTGAGCGCTAAGAGGCCTATATTGGGAAAAATAATATCTTCAAATAAAAACTACACAGAAGCATTGTGTGAAACTTATTTCTGATATGTTCATTAAGCTAACAGAGTTAAACCATACTTTTGATTGCGCAGTTCTGAACACTCTTTCTGTAGAAAATGCAAGTGGACATTCGGAGCGCTAAGAGGGTAATAGTGGAAAAAGGAATATATTCAAATATAAACTACACAGTAGCATTCTGTGAAAATTCTTTCTGTTCTGAGCATTCAACTAACAGAGTTGAACCTAACTTTTGATTGACCGTTCTGAAACACTCTTTCTGTAGAAACTGCAATTGGACATGCTAAGCGCTAAGAGGCCTACATTGGGAAAAAGAATATCTTCAAATAAAAACTACACAGATGCATTCTGTGAAACTATTTTCTGATCTGTAAATTCAGTTAACAGAGATAAAACTTATTTTTGATTGAGCAGTTATGAAACACTCTTTTTGTAGAAAATGCAAGTGGAGATTCGGAGCGCTAAGAGGGTAATAGTGGAAAAAGGAATGTCTTCAAATATAAACTACACAGAATCATTCGGTGAAACTTCTTTCTGATCTGTGCATTCAGCTAACAGAGTTAAACCATACTTTTGATTGAGCAGATCTGAACACTCTTTCTGTAGAAAATGCAACTGGATATTTGGAGCGCTAAGAGCGTAGTAGTGGAAAAAGGAATATATTCAAATATAAACTACACAGAAGCATTCTGTGAAACTTCTTTCTGATCTGAGCTTTCAGCTAACAGAGTTAAACCAAACTTTTGATTGAGCTGTTTTGAAACACTCTGTCTGTAGAATATGCAACTGGACATTCGTAGCGCTAAGTGGGTAATAGTGGAAAAAAGAATATGTTCAAATATAAACTACACAGAAGCATTGTATGAAACTTCTTTCTGTTCAGTGCATTCAACTAACGGAGTTGAACCTTACTTTTGATTGAGCCTTTCTGAAACACTCTTTCTGTAGAAACTGCAATTGGACATTGTGAGCGCTAGGAGGCCTATATTGGGAAAAATAATATCTTCAAATAAAAACTACACAGAAGCATTGTGTGAAACTTATTTCTGATATGTTCATTAAGCTAACAGAGTTAAACCATACTTTTGATTGCGCAGTTCTGAACACTCTTTCTGTAGAAAATGCAAGTGGACATTCGGAGCGCTAAGAGGGTAATAGTGGAAAAAGGAATATATTCAAATATAAACTACACAGTAGCATTGTGTGAAAAGTCTTTCTGTTCTGTGCATTCAACTAACAGAGTAGAACCTTACTTTTGATTGAGCCGTTCTGAAACACTCTTTCTGTAGAAACTGCAATTGGACATGCTAAGCGCTAAGAGGCCTACATTGGGAAAAAGAATATCTTCAAATAAAAACTACACAGATGCATTCTGTGAAACTTATTTCTGATCTGTAAATTCAGTTAACAGAGATAAAACATATTTTTGATTGAGCAGTTATGAAACACTCTTTTTGTAGAAAATGCAAGTGGAGATTCGGAGCGCTAAGAGGGTAATAGTGGAAAAAGGAATGTCTTCAAATATAAACTACACAGAATCATTCGGTGAAACTACTTTCTGATATGTGCATTCAGCTAACAGAGTTAAACCATACTTTTGATTGAGCAGATCTGAACACTCTTTCTGTAGAAAATGCAACTGGACATTTGGAGCGCTAAGAGCGTAGTAGTGGAAAAAGGAATATATTCAAATATAAACTACACAGAAGCATTCTGTGAAACTTCTTTCTGATCTGAGCATTCAGCTAACAGAGTTAAACCATACTTTTGATTGAGCAGTTTTGAAACACTCTGTCTGTAGAAAATGCAACTGGACATTCGTAGCGTTAAGTGGGTAATAGTGGAAAAAAGAATATGTTCAAATATAAACTACACAGAAGCATTGTATGAAACTTCTTTCTCTTCTGTGCATTCAACTAACAGAGTTGAACCTTACTTTTGATTGAGCCGTTCTGAAACACTCTTTCTGTAGAAACTGCAATTGGACATTCTGAGGGCTAAGAGGCCTATATTGGGAAAAAGAATGTCTACAAATAAAAACTACACAGAAGAATTGTGTGAAACTTCTTTCTGTTCTGTTTGTTCAACTAAAAGAGTTGAACCTTAGTTTTGATTGAGCCGTTCTGAAACACTCTTTCTGTAGAAAATGCAAGTGGATATTCGGAGCGCTAAGAGGGTAATAGTGGAAAAAGTAATGTCTCCAAATATAAACTACACAGAATCATTCTGTGAAACTTCTTTCTGATCTGTGCATTCAGCTAACAGAGTTAAACCATACTTTTGATTGAGCAGATCTGAACACTCTTTCTGTAGAAAATACAACTGGACATTTGGAGCGCTAAGAGAGTAGTAGTGGAAAAAGGAATATATTCAAATATAAACTACACAGAAGCATTCTGTGAAACTTCTTTCTGATCTGAGCATTCAGCTAACAGAGTTAAACCATACTTTTGATTGAGCAGTTTTGAAACACTCTGTCTGTAGGAAATGCAACTGGACATTCGTAGCGCTAAGTGGGTAATAGTGGAAAAAAGAATATTTTCAAATATAAACTACACAGAAGCATTGTATGAAACTACTTTCTGTTCTGTGCATTCAACTAACAGAGTTGAACCTTACTTTTGATTGAGCCTTTCTGAAACACTCTTTCTGTAGAAACAGCAATTGGACATTCTGAGCGCTAAGAGGCATATATTGGGAAAAATAATATCTTCAAATAAAAACTACACAGAAGCATTGTGTGAAACTTATTTCTGATATGTTCATTAAGCTAACAGAGTTAAACCATACTTTTGATTGCGCAGTTCTGAACACTCTTTCTGTAGAAAATGCAAGTGGACATTCGGAGCGCTAAGAAGGTAATAGTGGAAAAAGGAATATATTCAAATATAAACTACACAGTAGCATTCTTTGAAAATTCTTTCTGTTCTGTGCATTCAACTAACAGAGTTGAACCTTACTTTTGATTGAGCCGTTCTGAAACACTCTCTGCAGAAACTCCAATTGGGCATGCTAAGCGCTAAGAGGCCTACATTGGGAAAAAGAATATCTTCAAATAAAAACTACACAGATGCATTCTCTGAAACTTATTTCTGATCTGTAAATTCAGTTAACAGAGATAAAACATATTTTTGATTGAGCAGTTATGAAACACTCTTTTTGTAGAAAATGCAAGTGGAGATTCGGAGCGCTAAGAGGGTAATAGTGGAAAAAGGAATGTCTTCAAATATAAACTACACAGAATCATTCCGTGAAACTTCTTTCTGATCTGTGCATTCAGCTAACAGAGTTAAACCATACTTTTGATTGAGCAGATCTGAACACTCTTTCTGTAGAAAATGCAACTGGACATTTGGAGCGCTAAGAGCGTAGTAGTGGAAAAAGGAATATATTCAAATATAAACTACACAGAAGCATTCTGTGAAACATCTTTCTGATCTTAGCATTCAGCTAACAGAGTTAAACCATACTTTTGATTGAGCAGTTTTGACACACTCTGTCTGTAGAAAATGCAACTGGACATTCGTAGCGCTAAGCGGGTAATAGTGGAAAAAAGAATATGTTCAAATATAAACTACACAGAAGCATTGTATGAAACTTCTTTCTGTTCTGTGCATTCAACTAACAGAGTTGAACCTTACTTTTGATTGAGCCGTTCTGAAACACTCTTTCTGTAGAAACTGCAATTGGACATTCTGAGCACTAAGAGGCCTATATTGGGAAAAAGAATGTCTACAAATAAAAACTACACAGAAGAATTGTGTGAAACTTCTTTCTGTTCTGTTTGTTCAACTAAAAGAGTTGAACCTTAGTTTTGATTGAGCAGTTCTGAAACACTCTTTCTGTACAAAATGCAAGTGGAGATTCGGAGCGCTAAGAGGGTAATAGTGGAAAAAGGAATGTCTCCAAATATAAACTACACAGAATCATTCTGTGAAACTTCTTTCTGATCTGTGCATTCAGCTAACAGAGTTAAACCATACTTTTGATTGTGCAGATCTGAACACTCTTTCTGTAGAAAATGCAACTGGACATTTGGAGCGCTAAGAGAGTAGTAGTGGAAAAAGGAATATATTCAAATATAAACTACACAGAAGCATTCTGTGAAACTTCTTTCTGATCTGAGCATTCAGCTAACAGAGTTAAACCATACTTTTGATTGAGCAGTTTTGAAACACTCTGTCTGTAGAAAATGCAACTGGACATTCGTAGCGCTAAGTGGGTAATAGTGGAAAAAAGAATATGTTCAAATATAAACTACACAGAAGCATTGTATGAAACTTCTTTCTGTTCTGTGCATTCAACTAACAGAGTTGAACCTTACTTTTGATTGAGCCGTTCTGAAACACTCTTTCTGTAGAAACTGCAATTGGACATTCTGAGCGCTAAGAGGCCTATATTGGGAAAAAGAATGTCTACAAATAAAAACCACACAGAAGAATTGTGTGAAACTTCTTTCTGTTCTGTTTGTTCAAATAAAAGAGTTGAACATTAGTTTTGATTGAGCCGTTCTGAAACACTCTTTCTGTAGAAAATGCAAGTGGAGATTCGGAGCGCTAAGAGGGTAATAGTGGAAAAAGGAATGTCTCCAAATATAAACTACACAGAATCATTCTGTGAAACTTCTTTCTGATCTGTGCATTCAGCTAACAGAGTTAAACCATACTTTTGATTGAGCAGATCTGAACACTCTTTCTGTAGAAAATGCAACTGGACATTTGGAGTGCTAAGAGAGTAGTAGTGGAAAAAGGAATATATTCAAATATAAACTACACAGAAGCATTCTGTGAAACTACTTTCTGATCTGAGCATTCAGCTAACAGAGTTAAACCATACTTTTGATTGAGCAGTTTTGAAACACTCTGTCTGTAGAAAATGCAACTGGACATTCGTAGCGCTAAGTGGGTAATAGTGGAAAAAAGAATATGTTCAAATATAAACTACACAGAAGCATTGTATGAAACTTCTTTCTGTTCTGTGCATTCAACTAACGGAGTTGAACCTTACTTTTGATTGAGCCTTTCTGAAACACTCTTTCTGTAGAAACTGCAATTGGACATTGTGAGCGCTAAGAGGCCTATATTGGGAAAAATAATATCTTCAAATAAAAACTACACAGAAGCATTGTGTGAAACTTATTTCTGATATGTTCATTAAGCTAACAGAGTTAAACCATACTTTTGATTGCGCAGTTCTGAACACTCTTTCTGTTGAAAATGCAAGTGGACATTCGGAGCGCTAAGAGGGTAATAGTGGAAAAAGGAATATATTCAAATATAAACTACACAGTAGCATTGTGTGAAATTTCTTTCTGTTCTGTGCATTCAACTAACAGAGTTGAACCTTACTTTTGATTGAGCCGTTCTGAAACACTCTTTCTGTAGAAACTGCAATTGGACATGCTAAGCGCTAAGAGGCCTACATTGGGAAAAAGAATATCTTCAAATAAAAACTACACAGATGCATTCTGTGAAACTTATTTCTGATCTGTATATTCAGTTAACAGAGATAAAACATATTTTTGATTGAGCAGTTATGAAACACTCTTTTTGTAGAAAATGCAAGTGGAGATTCGGAGCGCTAAGAGGGTAATAGTGGAAAAAGGAATGTCTTCAAATATAAACTACACAGAATCATTCGGTGAAACTTCTTTCTGATCTGTGCATTCAGCTAACAGAGTTAAACCATACTTTTGATTGAGCAGATCTGAACACTCTTTCTGTAGAAAATGCAACTGGACATTTGGAGCGCTAAGAGCGTAGTAGTGGAAAAAGGAATATATTCAAATATAAACTACACAGAAGCATTCTGTGAAACTTCTTTCTGATCTGAGCATTCAGCTAACAGAGTTAAACCATACATTTGATTGAGCAGTTTTCAAACACTCTGTCTGTAGAAAATGCAACTGGACATTCGTAGCGCTAAGTGGGTAATAGTGGAAAAAAAATATGTTCAAATATAAACTACACAGAGTCATTGTATGAAACTTCTTTCTGTTCTGTGCATTCAACTAACGGAGTTGAAACTTACTTTTGATTGAGCCTTTCTGAAACACGCTTTCTGTAGAAACTGCAATTGTACATTGTGAGCGCTAAGAGGCCTATATTGGGAAAAATAATATCTTCAAATAAAAACTACACAGAAGCATTGTGTGAAACTTATTTCTGATATGTTCATTAAGCTAACAGAGTTAAACCATACTTTTGATTGCGCAGTTCTGAACACTCTTTCTGTAGAAAATGCAAGTGGACATTCGGAGCGCTAAGAGGGTAATAGTGGAAAAAGGAATATATTCAAATATAAACTACACAGTAGCATTGTGTGAAAATTCTTTCTGTTCTGTGCATTCAACTAACAGAGTTGAACCTTACTTTTGATTGAGCCGTTCTGAAACACTCTTTCTGTAGAAACTGCAATTGGACATGCAAAGCGCTAAGAGGCCTACATTGGGAAAAAGAATATCTTCAAATAAAAACTACACAGATGCATTCTGTGAAACTTATTTCTGATCTGTAAATTCAGTTAACAGAGATAAAACATATTTTTGATTGAGCAGTTATGAAACACTCTTTTTGTAGAAAATGCAAGTGGAGATTCGGAGCGCTAAGAGGGTAATAGTGGAAAAAGGAATGTCTTCAAATACAAACTACACAGAATCATTCGGTGAAACTTCTTTCTGATCTGTGCATTCAGCTAACAGAGTTAAACCATACTTTTGATTGAGCAGATCTGAACACTCTTTCTGTAGAAAATGCAACTGGACATTTGGAGCGCTAAGAGCGTAGTAGTGGAAAAAGGAATATATTCAAATATAAACTACACAGAAGCATTCTGTGAAACTTCTTTCTGATCTGAGCATTCAGCTAACAGAGTTAAACCATACTTTTGATTGAGCAGTTTTGAAACACTCTGTCTGTAGAAAATGCAACTTGACATTCGTAGCGCTAAGTGGGTAATAGTGGAAAAAAGAATATGTTCAAATATAAACTACACAGAAGCATTGTATGAAACTTCTTTCTGTTCTGTGCATTCAACTAACAGAGTTGAACCTTACTTTTGATTGAGCCGTTCTGAAACACTCTTTCTGTAGAAACTGCAATTGGACATTCTGAGCGCTAAGAGGCCTATATTGGGAAAAAGAATGTCTACAAATAAAAACTACACAGAAGAATTGTGTGAAACTTCTTTCTGTTCTGTTTGTTCAACTGAAAGAGTTGAACCTTAGTTTTGATTGAGCCGTTCTGAAACACTCTTTCTGTAGAAAATGCAAGTGGAGATTCGGAGGGCTAAGAGGGTAATAGTGGAAAAAGGAATGTCTCCAAATATAAACTACACAGAATCATTCTGTGAAACTTCTTTCTGATCTGTGCATTCAGCTAACAGAGTTAAACCATACTTTTGATTGAGCAGATCTGAACACTCTTTCTGTAGAAAATGCAACTGGACATTTGGAGCGCTAAGAGAGTAGTAGTGGAAAAAGGAATATATTCAAATATAAACTACACAGAAACATTCTGTGAAACTTCTTTCTGATCTGAGCATTCAGCTAACAGAGTTAAACCATACTTTTGATTGAGCAGTTTTGAAACACTCTGTCTGTAGAAAATGCAACTGGACATTCGTAGCGCTAAGTGGGTAATAGTGGAAAAAAGAATATGTTCAAATATAAACTACACAGAAGCATTGTATGAAACTTCTTTCTGTTCTGTGCATTCAACTAACAGAGTTGAACCTTACTTTTGATTGAGCCGTTCTGAAACACTCTTTCTGTAGAAACTGCAATTGGACATTGTGAGCGCTAAGAGGCCTATATTGGGAAAAATAATATCTTCAAATAAAAACTACACAGAAGCATTGTGTGAAACTTATTTCTGATATGTTCATTAAGCTAACAGAGTTAAACCATACTTTTGATTGCGCAGTTCTGAACACTCTTTCTGTAGAAAATGCAAGTGGACTTTCGGAGCGCTAAGAGGGTAATAGTGGAAAAAGGAATATATTCAAATATAAACTACACAGTAGCATTCTGTGAAAATTCTTTCTGTTCTGTGCATTCAACTAACAGAGTTGAACCTTACTTTTGATTGAGCCGTTCTGAAACACTCTTTCTGTAGAAACTGCAATTGGACATGCTAAGCGCTAAGATGCCTACATTGGGAAAAAGAATATCTTCAAATAAAAACTACACAGATGCATTCTGTGAAACTTATTTCTGATCTGTAAATTCAGTTAACAGAGATAAAACATATTTTTGATTGAGCAGTTATGAAACACTCTTTTTGTAGAAAATGCAAGTGGAGATTCGGAGCGCTAAGAGGGTAATAGTGGAAAAAGGAATGTTTTCAAATATAAACTACACAGAATCATTCGGTGAAACTTCTTTCTGATCTGTGCATTCAGCTAACAGAGTTAAACCATAATTTTGATGGAGCAGATCTGAACACTCTTTGTGTAGAAAATGCAACTGGACATTTGGAGCGCTAAGAGCGTAGTAGTGGAAAAAGTAATATATTCAAATATAAACTACACAGAAGCATTCTGTGAAACTTCTTTCTGATCTGAGCATTCAGCTAACAGAGTTAAACCATACTTTTGATTGAGCAGTTTTGCAACACTCTGTCTGTAGAAAATGCAACTGGACATTCGTAGCGCTAAGTGTTTAATAGTGGAAAAAAGAATATGTTCAAATATAAACTACACAGAAGCATTGTATGAAACTTCTTTCTGTTCTGTGCATTCAACTAACAGAGTTGAACCTTACTTTTGATTGAGCCGTTCTGAAACACTCTTTCTGTAGAAAATGCAAGTGGATATTCGGAGCGCTAAGAGGCCTATATTGGGAAAAAGAATGTCTACAAATAAAAACTACACAGAAGAATTGTGTGAAACTTCTTTCTGTTCTGTTTGTTCAACTAAAAGAGTTGAACCTTAGTTTTGATTGAGCCGTTCTGAAACACTCTTTCTGTAGAAAATGCAAGTGGATATTCGGAGCGCTAAGAGGGTAATAGTGGAAAAAGTAATGTCTCCAAATATAAACTACACAGAATCATTCTGTGAAACTTCTTTCTGATCTGTGCATTCAGCTAACAGAGTTAAACCATACTTTTGATTGAGCAGATCTGAACACTCTTTCTGTAGAAAATACAACTGGACATTTGGAGCGCAAAGAGAGTAGTAGTGGAAAAAGGAATATATTCAAATATAAACTACACAGAAGCATTCTGTGAAACTTCTTTCTGATCTGAGCATTCAGCTAACAGAGTTAAACCATACTTTTGATTGAGCAGTTTTGAAACACTCTGTCTGTAGGAAATGCAACTGGACATTCGTAGCGCTAAGTGGGTAATAGTGGAAAAAAGAATATTTTCAAATATAAACTACACAGAAGCATTGTATGAAACTACTTTCTGTTCTGTGCATTCAACTAACAGAGTTGAACCTTACTTTTGATTGAGCCTTTCTGAAACACTCTTTCTGTAGAAACAGCAATTGGACATTCTGAGCGCTAAGAGGCATATATTGGGAAAAATAATATCTTCAAATAAAAACTACACAGAAGCATTGTGTGAAACTTATTTCTGATATGTTCATTAAGCTAACAGAGTTAAACCATACTTTTGATTGCGCAGTTCTGAACACTCTTTCTGTAGAAAATGCAAGTGGACATTCGGAGCGCTAAGAAGGTAATAGTGGAAAAAGGAATATATTCAAATATAAACTACACAGTAGCATTCTTTGAAAATTCTTTCTGTTCTGTGCATTCAACTAACAGAGTTGAACCTTACTTTTGATTGAGCCGTTCTGAAACACTCTCTGCAGAAACTCCAATTGGGCATGCTAAGCGCTAAGAGGCCTACATTGGGAAAAAGAATATCTTCAAATAAAAACTACACAGATGCATTCTCTGAAACTTATTTCTGATCTGTAAATTCAGTTAACAGAGATAAAACATATTTTTGATTGAGCAGTTATGAAACACTCTTTTTGTAGAAAATGCAAGTGGAGATTCGGAGCGCTAAGAGGGTAATAGTGGAAAAAGGAATGTCTTCAAATATAAACTACACAGAATCATTCCGTGAAACTTCTTTCTGATCTGTGCATTCAGCTAACAGAGTTAAACCATACTTTTGATTGAGCAGATCTGAACACTCTTTCTGTAGAAAATGCAACTGGACATTTGGAGCGCTAAGAGCGTAGTAGTGGAAAAAGGAATATATTCAAATATAAACTACACAGAAGCATTCTGTGAAACATCTTTCTGATCTTAGCATTCAGCTAACAGAGTTAAACCATACTTTTGATTGAGCAGTTTTGACACACTCTGTCTGTAGAAAATGCAACTGGACATTCGTAGCGCTAAGCGGGTAATAGTGGAAAAAAGAATATGTTCAAATATAAACTACACAGAAGCATTGTATGAAACTTCTTTCTGTTCTGTGCATTCAACTAACAGAGTTGAACCTTACTTTTGATTGAGCCGTTCTGAAACACTCTTTCTGTAGAAACTGCAATTGGACATTCTGAGCACTAAGAGGCCTATATTGGGAAAAAGAATGTCTACAAATAAAAACTACACAGAAGAATTGTGTGAAACTTCTTTCTGTTCTGTTTGTTCAACTAAAAGAGTTGAACCTTAGTTTTGATTGAGCAGTTCTGAAACACTCTTTCTGTACAAAATGCAAGTGGAGATTCGGAGCGCTAAGAGGGTAATAGTGGAAAAAGGAATGTCTCCAAATATAAACTACACAGAATCATTCTGTGAAACTTCTTTCTGATCTGTGCATTCAGCTAACAGAGTTAAACCATACTTTTGATTGTGCAGATCTGAACACTCTTTCTGTAGAAAATGCAACTGGACATTTGGAGCGCTAAGAGAGTAGTAGTGGAAAAAGGAATATATTCAAATATAAACTACACAGAAGCATTCTGTGAAACTTCTTTCTGATCTGAGCATTCAGCTAACAGAGTTAAACCATACTTTTGATTGAGCAGTTTTGAAACACTCTGTCTGTAGAAAATGCAACTGGACATTCGTAGCGCTAAGTGGGTAATAGTGGAAAAAAGAATATGTTCAAATATAAACTACACAGAAGCATTGTATGAAACTTCTTTCTGTTCTGTGCATTCAACTAACAGAGTTGAACCTTACTTTTGATTGAGCCGTTCTGAAACACTCTTTCTGTAGAAACTGCAATTGGACATTCTGAGCGCTAAGAGGCCTATATTGGGAAAAAGAATGTCTACAAATAAAAACCACACAGAAGAATTGTGTGAAACTTCTTTCTGTTCTGTTTGTTCAAATAAAAGAGTTGAACATTAGTTTTGATTGAGCCGTTCTGAAACACTCTTTCTGTAGAAAATGCAAGTGGAGATTCGGAGCGCTAAGAGGGTAATAGTGGAAAAAGGAATGTCTCCAAATATAAACTACACAGAATCATTCTGTGAAACTTCTTTCTGATCTGTGCATTCAGCTAACAGAGTTAAACCATACTTTTGATTGAGCAGATCTGAACACTCTTTCTGTAGAAAATGCAACTGGACATTTGGAGTGCTAAGAGAGTAGTAGTGGAAAAAGGAATATATTCAAATATAAACTACACAGAAGCATTCTGTGAAACTACTTTCTGATCTGAGCATTCAGCTAACAGAGTTAAACCATACTTTTGATTGAGCAGTTTTGAAACACTCTGTCTGTAGAAAATGCAACTGGACATTCGTAGCGCTAAGTGGGTAATAGTGGAAAAAAGAATATGTTCAAATATAAACTACACAGAAGCATTGTATGAAACTTCTTTCTGTTCTGTGCATTCAACTAACGGAGTTGAACCTTACTTTTGATTGAGCCTTTCTGAAACACTCTTTCTGTAGAAACTGCAATTGGACATTGTGAGCGCTAAGAGGCCTATATTGGGAAAAATAATATCTTCAAATAAAAACTACACAGAAGCATTGTGTGAAACTTATTTCTGATATGTTCATTAAGCTAACAGAGTTAAACCATACTTTTGATTGCGCAGTTCTGAACACTCTTTCTGTAGAAAATGCAAGTGGACATTCGGAGCGCTAAGAGGGTAATAGTGGAAAAAGGAATATATTCAAATATAAACTACACAGTAGCATTGTGTGAAATTTCTTTCTGTTCTGTGCATTCAACTAACAGAGTTGAACCTTACTTTTGATTGAGCCGTTCTGAAACACTCTTTCTGTAGAAACTGCAATTGGACATGCTAAGCGCTAAGAGGCCTACATTGGGAAAAAGAATATCTTCAAATAAAAACTACACAGATGCATTCGGTGAAACTTATTTCTGATCTGTATATTCAGTTAACAGAGATAAAACATATTTTTGATTGAGCAGTTATGAAACACTCTTTTTGTAGAAAATGCAAGTGGAGATTCGGAGCGCTAAGAGGGTAATAGTGGAAAAAGGAATGTCTTCAAATATAAACTACACAGAATCATTCGGTGAAACTTCTTTCTGATCTGTGCATTCAGCTAACAGAGTTAAACCATACTTTTGATTGAGCAGATCTGAACACTCTTTCTGTAGAAAATGCAACTGGACATTTGGAGCGCTAAGAGCGTAGTAGTGGAAAAAGGAATATATTCAAATATAAACTACACAGAAGCATTCTGTGAAACTTCTTTCTGATCTGAGCATTCAGCTAACAGAGTTAAACCATACATTTGATTGAGCAGTTTTCAAACACTCTGTCTGTAGAAAATGCAACTGGACATTCGTAGCGCTAAGTGGGTAATAGTGGAAAAAAAATATGTTCAAATATAAACTACACAGAGTCATTGTATGAAACTTCTTTCTGTTCTGTGCATTCAACTAACGGAGTTGAAACTTACTTTTGATTGAGCCTTTCTGAAACACGCTTTCTGTAGAAACTGCAATTGTACATTGTGAGCGCTAAGAGGCCTATATTGGGAAAAATAATATCTTCAAATAAAAACTACACAGAAGCATTGTGTGAAACTTATTTCTGATATGTTCATTAAGCTAACAGAGTTAAACCATACTTTTGATTGCGCAGTTCTGAACACTCTTTCTGTAGAAAATGCAAGTGGACATTCGGAGCGCTAAGAGGGTAATAGTGGAAAAAGGAATATATTCAAATATAAACTACACAGTAGCATTGTGTGAAAATTCTTTCTGTTCTGTGCATTCAACTAACAGAGTTGAACCTTACTTTTGATTGAGCCGTTCTGAAACACTCTTTCTGTAGAAACTGCAATTGGACATGCTAAGCGCTAAGAGGCCTACATTGGGAAAAAGAATATCTTCAAATAAAAACTACACAGATGCATTCTGTGAAACTTATTTCTGATCTGTAAATTCAGTTAACAGAGATAAAACATATTTTTGATTGAGCAGTTATGAAACACTCTTTTTGTAGAAAATGCAAGTGGAGATTCGGAGCGCTAAGAGGGTAATAGTGGAAAAAGGAATGTCTTCAAATACAAACTACACAGAATCATTCGGTGAAACTTCTTTCTGATCTGTGCATTCAGCTAACAGAGTTAAACCATACTTTTGATTGAGCAGATCTGAACATTCTTTCTGTAGAAAATGCAACTGGACATTTGGAGCGCTAAGAGCGTAGTAGTGGAAAAAGGAATATATTCAAATATAAACTACACAGAAGCATTCTGTGAAACTTCTTTCTGATCTGAGCATTCAGCTAACAGAGTTAAACCATACTTTTGATTGAGCAGTTTTGAAACACTCTGTCTGTAGAAAATGCAACTTGACATTCGTAGCGCTAAGTGGGTAATAGTGGAAAAAAGAATATGTTCAAATATAAACTACACAGAAGCATTGTATGAAACTTCTTTCTGTTCTGTGCATTCAACTAACAGAGTTGAACCTTACTTTTGATTGAGCCGTTCTGAAACACTCTTTCTGTAGAAACTGCAATTGGACATTCTGAGCGCTAAGAGGCCTATATTGGGAAAAAGAATGTCTACAAATAAAAACTACACAGAAGAATTGTGTGAAACTTCTTTCTGTTCTGTTTGTTCAACTGAAAGAGTTGAACCTTAGTTTTGATTGAGCCGTTCTGAAACACTCTTTCTGTAGAAAATGCAAGTGGAGATTCGGAGGGCTAAGAGGGTAATAGTGGAAAAAGGAATGTCTCCAAATATAAACTACACAGAATCATTCTGTGAAACTTCTTTCTGATCTGTGCATTCAGCTAACAGAGTTAAACCATACTTTTGATTGAGCAGATCTGAACACTCTTTCTGTAGAAAATGCAACTGGACATTTGGAGCGCTAAGAGAGTAGTAGTGGAAAAAGGAATATATTCAAATATAAACTACACAGAAACATTCTGTGAAACTTCTTTCTGATCTGAGCATTCAGCTAACAGAGTTAAACCATACTTTTGATTGAGCAGTTTTGAAACACTCTGTCTGTAGAAAATGCAACTGGACATTCGTAGCGCTAAGTGGGTAATAGTGGAAAAAAGAATATGTTCAAATATAAACTACACAGAAGCATTGTATGAAACTTCTTTCTGTTCTGTGCATTCAACTAACAGAGTTGAACCTTACTTTTGATTGAGCCGTTCTGAAACACTCTTTCTGTAGAAACTGCAATTGGACATTGTGAGCGCTAAGAGGCCTATATTGGGAAAAATAATATCTTCAAATAAAAACTACACAGAAGCATTGTGTGAAACTTATTTCTGATATGTTCATTAAGCTAACAGAGTTAAACCATACTTTTGATTGCGCAGTTCTGAACACTCTTTCTGTAGAAAATGCAAGTGGACTTTCGGAGCGCTAAGAGGGTAATAGTGGAAAAAGGAATATATTCAAATATAAACTACACAGTAGCATTCTGTGAAAATTCTTTCTGTTCTGTGCATTCAACTAACAGAGTTGAACCTTACTTTTGATTGAGCCGTTCTGAAACACTCTTTCTGTAGAAACTGCAATTGGACATGCTAAGCGCTAAGATGCCTACATTGGGAAAAAGAATATCTTCAAATAAAAACTACACAGATGCATTCTGTGAAACTTATTTCTGATCTGTAAATTCAGTTAACAGAGATAAAACATATTTTTGATTGAGCAGTTATGAAACACTCTTTTTGTAGAAAATGCAAGTGGAGATTCGGAGCGCTAAGAGGGTAATAGTGGAAAAAGGAATGTTTTCAAATATAAACTACACAGAATCATTCGGTGAAACTTCTTTCTGATCTGTGCATTCAGCTAACAGAGTTAAACCATAATTTTGATGGAGCAGATCTGAACACTCTTTGTGTAGAAAATGCAACTGGACATTTGGAGCGCTAAGAGCGTAGTAGTGGAAAAAGTAATATATTCAAATATAAACTACACAGAAGCATTCTGTGAAACTTCTTTCTGATCTGAGCATTCAGCTAACAGAGTTAAACCATACTTTTGATTGAGCAGTTTTGCAACACTCTGTCTGTAGAAAATGCAACTGGACATTCGTAGCGCTAAGTGTTTAATAGTGGAAAAAAGAATATGTTCAAATATAAACTACACAGAAGCATTGTATGAAACTTCTTTCTGTTCTGTGCATTCAACTAACAGAGTTGAACCTTACTTTTGATTGAGCCGTTCTGAAACACTCTTTCTGTAGAAACTGCAATTGGACATTCTGAGCGCTAAGAGGCCTATATTGGGAAAAAGAATGTCTACAAATAAAAACTACACAGAAGAATTGTGTGAAACTTCTTTCTGTTCTGTTTGTTCAACTAAAAGAGATGAACCTTAGTTCTGATTGAGCCGTTCTGAAACACTCTTTCTGTAGAAAATGCAAGTGGATATTCGGAGCGCTAAGAGGGTAATAGTGGAAAAAGGAATGTCTCCAAATATAAACTACACAGAATCATTCTGTGAAACTTCTTTCTGATCTGTGCATTCAGCTAACAGAGTTAAACCATACTTTTGATTGAGCAGATCTGAACACTCTTTCTGTAGAAAATACAACTGGACATTTGGAGCGCTAAGAGAGTAGTAGTGGAAAAAGGAATATATTCAAATATAAACTACACAGAAGCATTCTGTGAAACTTCTTTCTGATCTGAGCATTCAGCTAACAGAGTTAAACCATACTTTTGATTGAGCAGTTTTGAAACACTCTGTCTGTAGGAAATGCAACTGGACATTCGTAGCGCTAAGTGGGTAATAGTGGAAAAAAGAATATTTTCAAATATAAACTACACAGAAGCATTGTATGAAACTACTTTCTGTTCTGTGCATTCAACTAACAGAGTTGAACCTTACTTTTGATTGAGCCTTTCTGAAACACTCTTTCTGTAGAAACAGCAATTGGACATTCTGAGCGCTAAGAGGCATATATTGGGAAAAATAATATCTTCAAATAAAAACTACACAGAAGCATTGTGTGAAACTTATTTCTGATATGTTCATTAAGCTAACAGAGATAAACCATACTTTTGATTGCGCAGTTCTGAACACTCTTTCTGTAGAAAATGCAAGTGGACATTCGGAGCGCTAAGAGGGTAATAGTGGAAAAAGGAATATATTCAAATATAAACTACACAGTAGCATTCTTTGAAAATTCTTTCTGTTCTGTGCATTCAACTAACAGAGTTGAACCTTACTTTTGATTGAGCCGTTCTGAAACACTCTCTGCAGAAACTCCAATTGGGCATGCTAAGCGCTAAGAGGCCTACATTGGGAAAAAGAATATCTTCAAATAAAAACTACACAGATGCATTCTCTGAAACTTATTTCTGATCTGTAAATTCAGTTAACAGAGATAAAACATATTTTTGATTGAGCAGTTATGAAACACTCTTTTTGTAGAAAATGCAAGTGGAGATTCGGAGCGCTAAGAGGGTAATAGTGGAAAAAGGAATGTCTTCAAATATAAACTACACAGAATCATTCCGTGAAACTTCTTTCTGATCTGTGCATTCAGCTAACAGAGTTAAACCATACTTTTGATTGAGCAGATCTGAACACTCTTTCTGTAGAAAATGCAACTGGACATTTGGAGCGCTAAGAGCGTAGTAGTGGAAAAAGGAATATATTCAAATATAAACTACACAGAAGCATTCTGTGAAACATCTTTCTGATCTGAGCATTCAGCTAACAGAGTTAAACCATACTTTTGATTGAGCAGTTTTGACACACTCTGTCTGTAGAAAATGCAACTGGACATTCGTAGCGCTAAGCGGGTAATAGTGGAAAAAAGAATATGTTCAAATATAAACTACACAGAAGCATTGTATGAAACTTCTTTCTGTTCTGTGCATTCAACTAACAGAGTTGAACCTTACTTTTGATTGAGCCGTTCTGAAACACTCTTTCTGTAGAAACTGCAATTGGACATTCTGAGCACTAAGAGGCCTATATTGGGAAAAAGAATGTCTACAAATAAAAACTACACAGAAGAATTGTGTGAAACTTCTTTCTGTTCTGTTTGTTCAACTAAAAGAGTTGAACCTTAGTTTTGATTGAGCCGTTCTGAAACACTCTTTCTGTACAAAATGCAAGTGGAGATTCGGAGCGCTAAGAGGGTAATAGTGGAAAAAGGAATGTCTCCAAATATAAACTACACAGAATCATTCTGTGAAACTTCTTTCTGATCTGTGCATTCAGCTAACAGAGTTAAACCATACTTTTGATTGAGCAGATCTGAACACTCTTTCTGTAGAAAATGCAACTGGACATTTGGAGCGCTAAGAGAGTAGTAGTGGAAAAAGGAATATATTCAAATATA
This sequence comes from Symphalangus syndactylus, assembly GCF_028878055.3. Classification (NCBI taxonomy): domain Eukaryota; kingdom Metazoa; phylum Chordata; class Mammalia; order Primates; family Hylobatidae; genus Symphalangus; species Symphalangus syndactylus. The sequence goes on from NC_072438.2 coordinate 107,102,145, forward strand.
AACTACACAGAAGCATTCTGTGAAACTTCTTTCTGATCTGAGCATTCAGCTAACAGAGTTAAACCATACTTTTGATTGAGCAGTTTTGAAACACTCTGTATGTAGAAAATGCAACTGGACGTTCGTAGCGCTAAGTGGGTAATAGTGGAAAAAAGAATATGTTCAAATATAAACTACACAGAAGCATTGTATGAAACTTCTTTCTGTTCTGTGCATTCAACTAACAGAGTTGAACCTTACTTTTGATTGAGCCGTTCTGAAACACTCTTTCTGTAGAAAATGCAATTGGACATTCTGAGCGCTAAGAGGCCTATATTGGGAAAAAGAATGTCTACAAATAAAAACCACACAGAAGAATTGTGTGAAACTTCTTTCTGTTCTGTTTGTTCAACTAAAAGAGTTGAACATTAGTTTTGATTGAGCCGTTCTGAAACACTCTTTCTGTAGAAAATGCAAGTGGAGATTCGGAGCGCTAAGAGGGTAATAGTGGAAAAAGGAATGTCTCCAAATATAAACTACACAGAATCATTCTGTGAAACTTCTTTCTGATCTGTGCATTCAGGTAACAGATTTAAACCATACTTTTGATTGAGCAGATCTGAACACTCTTTCTGTAGAAAATGCAACTGGACATTTGGAGCGCTAAGAGAGTAGTAGTGGAAAAAGGAATATATTCAAATATAAACTACACAGAAGCATTCTGTGAAACTTCTTTCTGATCTGAGCCTTCAGCTAACAGAGTTAAACCATACTTTTGATTGAGCAGTTTTGAAACACTCTGTCTGTAGAAAATGCAACTGGACATTCGTAGCGCTAAGTGGGTAATAGTGGAAAAAAGAATATGTTCAAATATAAACTACACAGAAGCATTGTATGAAACTTCTTTCTGTTCTGTGCATTCAACTAACGGAGTTGAACCTTACTTTTGATTGAGCCTTTCTGAAACACTCTTTCTGTAGAAACTGCAATTGGACATTGTGAGCGCTAAGAGGCCTATATTGGGAAAAATAATATCTTCAAATAAAAACTACACAGAAGCATTGTGTGAAACTTATTTCTGATATGTTCATTAAGCTAACAGAGTTAAACCATACTTTTGATTGCGCAGTTCTGAACACTCTTTCTGTTGAAAATGCAAGTGGACATTCGGAGCGCTAAGAGGGTAATAGTGGAAAAAGGAATATATTCAAATATAAACTACACAGTAGCATTGTGTGAAATTTCTTTCTGTTCTGTGCATTCAACTAACAGAGTTGAACCTTACTTTTGATTGAGCCGTTCTGAAACACTCTTTCTGTAGAAACTGCAATTGGACATGCTAAGCGCTAAGAGGCCTACATTGGGAAAAAAATATCTTCAAATAAAAACTACACAGATGCATTCTGTGAAACTTATTTCTGATCTGTATATTCAGTTAACAGAGATAAAACATATTTTTGATTGAGCAGTTATGAAACACTCTTTTTGTAGAAAATGCAAGTGGAGATTCGGAGCGCTAAGAGGGTAATAGTGGAAAAAGGAATGTCTTCAAATATAAACTACACAGAATCATTCGGTGAAACTTCTTTCTGATCTGTGCATTCAGCTAACAGAGTTAAACCATACTTTTGATTGAGCAGATCTGAACACTCTTTCTGTAGAAAATGCAACTGGACATTTGGAGCGCTAAGAGCGTAGTAGTGGAAAAAGGAATATATTCAAATATAAACTACACAGAAGCATTCTGTGAAACTTCTTTCTGATCTGAGCATTCAGCTAACAGAGTTAAACCATACATTTGATTGAGCAGTTTTGAAACACTCTGTCTGTAGAAAATGCAACTGGACATTCGTAGCGCTAAGTGGGTAATAGTGGAAAAAAATATGTTCAAATATAAACTACACAGAGTCATTGTATGAAACTTCTTTCTGTTCTGTGCATTCAACTAACGGAGTTGAAACTTACTTTTGATTGAGCCTTTCTGAAACACGCTTTCTGTAGAAACTGCAATTGTACATTGTGAGCGCTAAGAGGCCTATATTGGGAAAAATAATATCTTCAAATAAAAACTACACAGAAGCATTGTGTGAAACTTATTTCTGATATGTTCATTAAGCTAACAGAGCTAAACCATACTTTTGATTGCGCAGTTCTGAACACTCTTTCTGTAGAAAATGCAAGTGGACATTCGGAGCGCTAAGAGGGTAATAGTGGAAAAAGGAATATATTCAAATATAAACTACACAGTAGCATTCTGTGAAAATTCTTTCTGTTCTGTGCATTCAACTAACAGAGTTGAACCTTACTTTTGATTGAGCCGTTCTGAAACACTCTTTCTGTAGAAACTGCAATTGGGCATGCTAAGCGCTAAGAGGCCTACATTGGGAAAAAGAATATCTTCAAATAAAAACTACACAGATGCATTCTGTGAAACTTATTTCTGATCTGTAAATTCAGTTAACAGAGATAAAACATATTTTTGATTGAGCAGGTATGAAACACTCTTTTTGTAGAAAATGCAAGTGGAGATTCGGAGCGCTAAGAGGGTAATAGTGGAAAATGGAATGTCTTCAAATACAAACTACACAGAATCATTCGGTGAAACTTCTTTCTGATCTGTGCATTCAGCTAACAGAGTTAAACCATACTTTTGATTGAGCAGATCTGAACACTCTTTCTGTAGAAAATGCAACTGGACATTTGGAGCGCTAAGAGCGTAGTAGTGGAAAAAGGAATATATTCAAATATAAACTACACAGAAGCATTCTGTGAAACTTCTTTCTGATCTGAGCATTCAGCTAACAGAGTTAAACCATACTTTTGATTGAGCAGTTTTGAAACACTCTGTCTGTAGAAAATGCAACTGGACATTCGTAGCGCTAAGTGGGTAATAGTGGAAAAAAGAATATGTTCAAATATAAACTACACAGAAGCATTGTATGAAACTTCTTTCTGTTCTGTGCATTCAACTAACAGAGTTGAACCTTACTTTTGATTGAGCCGTTCTGAAACACTCTTTCTGTAGAAACTGCAATTGGACATTCTGAGCGCTAAGAGGCCTATATTGGGAAAAAGAATGTCTACAAATAAAAACTACACAGAAGAATTGTGTGAAACTTCTTTCTGTTCTGTTTGTTCAACTGAAAGAGTTGAACCTTAGTTTTGATTGAGCCGTTCTGAAACACTCTTTCTGTAGAAAATGCAAGTGGAGATTCGGAGGGCTAAGAGGGTAATAGTGGAAAAAGGAATGTCTCCAAATATAAACTACACAGAATCATTCTGTGAAACTTCTTTCTGATCTGTGCATTCAGCTAACAGAGTTAAACCATACTTTTGATTGAGCAGATCTGAACACTCTTTCTGTAGAAAATGCAACTGGACATTTGGAGCGCTAAGAGAGTAGTAGTGGAAAAAGGAATATATTCAAATATAAACTACACAGAAACATTCTGTGAAACTTCTTTCTGATCTGAGCATTCAGCTAACAGAGTTAAACCATACTTTTGATTGAGCAGTTTTGAAACACTCTGTCTGTAGAAAATGCAACTGGACATTCGTAGCGCTAAGTGGGTAATAGTGGAAAAAAGAATATGTTCAAATATAAACTACACAGAAGCATTGTATGAAACTTCTTTCTGTTCTGTGCATTCAACTAACAGAGTTGAACCTTACTTTTGATTGAGCCGTTCTGAAACACTCTTTCTGTAGAAACTGCAATTGGACATTGTGAGCGCTAAGAGGCCTCTGTTGGGAAAAATAATATCTTCAAATAAAAACTACACAGAAGCATTTTGTGAAACTTATTTCTGATATGTTCATTAAGCTAACAGAGTTAAACCATACTTTTGATTGCGCAGTTCTGAACACTCTTTCTGTAGAAAATTCAAGTGGACTTTCGGAGCGCTACGAGGGTAATAGTGGAAAAAGGAACATATTCAAATATAAACTACACAGTAGCATTCTGTGAAAATTCTTTCTGTTCTGTACATTCAACTAACAGAGTTGAAACTTACTTTTGATTGAGCCGTTCTGAAACACTCTTTCTGTAGAAACTGCAATTGGACATGCTAAGCGCTAAGAGGCCTACATTGGGAAAAAGAATATCTTCAAATAAAAACTACACAGATGCATTCTGTGAAACTTATTTCTGATCTGTAAATTCAGTTAACAGAGATAAAACATATTTTTGATTGAGCAGTTATGAAACACTCTTTTTGTAGAAAATGCAAGTGGAGATTCGGAGCGCTAAGAGGGTAATGGTGGAAAAAGGAATGTCTTCAAATATAAACTACACAGAATCATTCGGTGAAACTTCTTTCTGATCTGTGCATTCAGCTAACAGGGTTAAACCATACTTTTGATTGAGCAGATCTGAACACTCTTTCTGTAGAAAATGCAACTGGACATTTGGAGCACTAAGAGCGTAGTAGTGGAAAAAGGAATATATTCAAATATAAACTACACAGAAGCATTCTGTGAAACTTCTTTCTGATCTGAGCATTCAGCTAACAGAGTTAAACCATACTTTTGATTGAGCAGTTTTGAAACACTCTGTCTGTAGAAAATGCAACTGGACATTCGTAGCGCTAAGTGGGTAATAGTGGAAAAAAGAATATGTTCAAATATAAACTACACAGAAGCATTGTATGAAACTTCTTTCTGTTTTGTGCATTCAACTAACAGAGTTGAACCTTACTTTTGATTGAGCCGTTCTGAAACACTCTTTCTGTAGAAACTGCAATTGGACATTCTGAGCGCTAAGAGGCCTATATTGGGAAAAAGAATGTCTACAAATAAAAACTACACAGAAGAATTGTGTGAAACTTCTTTCTGTTCTGTTCGTTCAACTAAAAGAGTTGAACCTTAGTTTTGATTGAGCCGTTCTGAAACACTCTTTCTGTAGAAAATGCAAGTGGAGATTCGGAGCGCTAAGAGGGTAATAGTGGAAAAAGGAATGTCTCCAAATATAAACTACACAGAATCATTCTGTGTAACTTCTTTCTGATCTGTGCATTCTGCTAACAGAGTTAAACCATACTTTTGATTGAGCAGATCTGAACACTCTTTCTGTAGAAAATGCAACTGGACATTTGGAGCGCTAAGAGAGTAGTAGTGGAAAAAGGAATATATTCAAATATAAACTACACAGAAACATTCTGTGAAACTTCTTTCTGATCTGAGCATTCAGCTAACAGAGTTAAACCATACTTTTGATTGAGCAGTTTTGAAACACTCTGTCTGTAGAAAATGCAACTGGACATTCGTAGCGCTAAGTGGGTAATAGTGGAAAAAAGAATATGTTCAAATATAAACTACACAGAAGCATTGTATGAAACTTCTTTCTGTTCTGTGCATTCAACTAACAGAGTTGAACCTTACTTTTGATTGAGCCGTTCTGAAACACTCTTTCTGTAGAAACTGCAATTGGACATTGTGAGCGCTAAGAGGCCTATATTGGGAAAAATAATATCTTCAAATAAAAACTACACAGAAGCATTGTGTGAAACTTATTTCTGATATGTTCATTAAGCTAACAGAGTTAAACCATACTTTTGATTGCGCAGTTCTGAACACTCTTTCTGTAGAAAATGCAAGTGGACTTTCGGAGCGCTAAGAGGGTAATAGTGGAAAAAGGAATATATTCAAATATAAACTACACAGTAGCATTCTGTGAAAATTCTTTCTGTTCTGTGCATTCAACTAACAGAGTTGAACCTTACTTTTGATTGAGCCGTTCTGAAACACTCTTTCTGTAGAAACTGCAATTGGACATGCTAAGCGCTAAGATGCCTACATTGGGAAAAAGAATATCTTCAAATAAAAACTACACAGATGCATTCTGTGAAACTTATTTCTGATCTGTAAATTCAGTTAACAGAGATAAAACATATTTTTGATTGAGCAGTTATGAAACACTCTTTTTGTAGAAAATGCAAGTGGAGATTCGGAGCGCTAAGAGGGTAATAGTGGAAAAAGGAATGTTTTCAAATATAAACTACACAGAATCATTCGGTGAAACTTCTTTCTGATCTGTGCATTCAGCTAACAGAGTTAAACCATACTTTTGATGGAGCAGATCTGAACACTCTTTGTGTAGAAAATGCAACTGGACATTTGGAGCGCTAAGAGCGTAGTAGTGGAAAAAGGAATATATTCAAATATAAACTACACAGAAGCATTCTGTGAAACTTCTTTCTGATCTGAGCATTCAGCTAACAGATTTAAACCATACTTTTGATTGAGCAGTTTTGCAACACTCTGTCTGTAGAAAATGCAACTGGACATTCGTAGCGCTAAGTGTTTAATAGTGGAAAAAAGAATATGTTCAAATATAAACTACACAGAAGCATTGTATGAAACTTCTTTCTGTTCTGTGCATTCAACTAACAGAGTTGAACCATACTTTTGATTGAGCCGTTCTGAAACACTCTTTCTGTAGAAACTGCAATTGGACATTCTGAGCGCTAAGAGGCCTATATTGGGAAAAAGAATGTCTACAAATAAAAACTACACAGAAGAATTGTGTGAAACTTCTTTCTGTTCTGTTTGTTCAACTAAAAGAGTTGAACCTTAGTTTTGATTGAGCCGTTCTGAAACACTCTTTCTGTAGAAAATGCAAGTGGATATTCGGAGCGCTAAGAGGGTAATAGTGGAAAAAGGAATGTCTCCAAATATAAACTACACAGAATCATTCTGTGAAACTTCTTTCTGATCTGTGCATTCAGCTAACAGAGTTAAACCATACTTTTGATTGAGCAGATCTGAACACTCTTTCTGTAGAAAATGCAACTGGACATTTGGAGCGCTAAGAGAGTAGTAGTGGAAAAAGGAATATATTCAAATATAAACTACACAGAAGCATTCTGTGAAACTTCTTTCTGATCTGAGCATTCAGCTAACAGAGTTAAACCATACCTTTGATTGAGCAGTTTTGAAACACTCTGTCTGTAGAAAATGCAACTGGACATTCGTAGCGCTAAGTGGGTAATAGTGGAAAAAAGAATATGTTCAAATATAAACTACACAGCAGCATTGTATGAAGCTTCTTTCTGTTCTGTGCATTCAACTAACAGAGTTGAACCTTACATTTGATTGAGCCTTTCTGAAACACTCTTTCTGTAGAAACTGCAATTGGACATTGTGAGCGCTAAGAGGCCTCTGTTGGGAAAAATAATATCTTCAAATAAAAACTACACAGAAGCATTTTGTGAAACTTATTTCTGATATGTTCATTAAGCTAACAGAGTTAAACCATACTTTTGATTGCGCAGTTCTGAACACTCTTTCTGTAGAAAATTCAAGTGGACTTTCGGAGCGCTACGAGGGTAATAGTGGAAAAAGGAACATATTCAAATATAAACTACACAGTAGCATTCTGTGAAAATTCTTTCTGTTCTGTACATTCAACTAACAGATTTGAAACTTACTTTTGATTGAGCCGTTCTGAAACACTCTTTCTGTAGAAACTGCAATTGGACATGCTAAGCGCTAAGAGGCCTACATTGGGAAAAAGAATATCTTCAAATAAAAACTACACAGATGCATTCTGTGAAACTTATTTCTGATCTGTAAATTCAGTTAACAGAGATAAAACATATTTTTGATTGAGCAGTTATGAAACACTCTTTTTGTAGAAAATGCAAGTGGAGATTCGGAGCGCTAAGAGGGTAATGGTGGAAAAAGGAATGTCTTCAAATATAAACTACACAGAATCATTCGGTGAAACTTCTTTCTGATCTGTGCATTCAGCTAACAGGGTTAAACCATACTTTTGATTGAGCAGATCTGAACACTCTTTCTGTAGAAAATGCAACTGGACAATTGGAGCACTAAGAGCGTAGTAGTGGAAAAAGGAATATATTCAAATATAAACTACACAGAAGCATTCTGTGAAACTTCTTTCTGATCTGAGCATTCAGCTAACAGAGTTAAACCATACTTTTGATTGAGCAGTTTTGAAACACTCTGTCTGTAGAAAATGCAACTGGACATTCGTAGCGCTAAGTGGGTAATAGTGGAAAAAAGAATATGTTCAAATATAAACTACACAGAAGCATTGTATGAAACTTCTTTCTGTTTTGTGCATTCAACTAACAGAGTTGAACCTTACTTTTGATTGAGCCGTTCTGAAACACTCTTTCTGTAGAAACTGCAATTGGACATTCTGAGCGCTAAGAGGCCTATATTGGGAAAAAGAATGTCTACAAATAAAAACTACACAGAAGAATTGTGTGAAACTTCTTTCTGTTCTGTTTGTTCAACTAAAAGAGTTGAACCTTAGTTTTGATTGAGCCGTTCTGAAACACTCTTTCTGTAGAAAATGCAAGTGGATATTCGGAGCGCTAAGAGGGTAATAGTGGAAAAAGGAATGTCTCCAAATATAAACTACACAGAATCATTCTGTGAAACTTCTTTCTGATCTGTGCATTCAGCTAACAGAGTTAAACCATACTTTTGATTGAGCAGATCTGAACACTCTTTCTGTAGAAAATACAACTGGACATTTGGAGCGCTAAGAGAGTAGTAGTGGAAAAAGGAATATATTCAAATATAAACTACACAGAAGCATTCTGTGAAACTTCTTTCTGATCTGAGCATTCAGCTAACAGAGTTAAACCATACTTTTGATTGAGCAGTTTTGAAACACTCTGTCTGTAGGAAATGCAACTGGACATTCGTAGCGCTAAGTGGGTAATAGTGGAAAAAAGAATATTTTCAAATATAAACTACACAGAAGCATTGTATGAAACTACTTTCTGTTCTGTGCATTCAACTAACAGAGTTGAACCTTACTTTTGATTGAGCCTTTCTGAAACACTCTTTCTGTAGAAACAGCAATTGGACATTCTGAGCGCTAAGAGGCATATATTGGGAAAAATAATATCTTCAAATAAAAACTACACAGAAGCATTGTGTGAAACTTATTTCTGATATGTTCATTAAGCTAACAGAGATAAACCATACTTTTGATTGCGCAGTTCTGAACACTCTTTCTGTAGAAAATGCAAGTGGACATTCGGAGCGCTAAGAGGGTAATAGTGGAAAAAGGAATATATTCAAATATAAACTACACAGTAGCATTCTTTGAAAATTCTTTCTGTTCTGTGCATTCAACTAACAGAGTTGAACCTTACTTTTGATTGAGCCGTTCTGAAACACTCTCTGCAGAAACTCCAATTGGGCATGCTAAGCGCTAAGAGGCCTACATTGGGAAAAAGAATATCTTCAAATAAAAACTACACAGATGCATTCTCTGAAACTTATTTCTGATCTGTAAATTCAGTTAACAGAGATAAAACATATTTTTGATTGAGCAGTTATGAAACACTCTTTTTGTAGAAAATGCAAGTGGAGATTCGGAGCGCTAAGAGGGTAATAGTGGAAAAAGGAATGTCTTCAAATATAAACTACACAGAATCATTCCGTGAAACTTCTTTCTGATCTGTGCATTCAGCTAACAGAGTTAAACCATACTTTTGATTGAGCAGATCTGAACACTCTTTCTGTAGAAAATGCAACTGGACATTTGGAGCGCTAAGAGCGTAGTAGTGGAAAAAGGAATATATTCAAATATAAACTACACAGAAGCATTCTGTGAAACATCTTTCTGATCTGAGCATTCAGCTAACAGAGTTAAACCATACTTTTGATTGAGCAGTTTTGACACACTCTGTCTGTAGAAAATGCAACTGGACATTCGTAGCGCTAAGCGGGTAATAGTGGAAAAAAGAATATGTTCAAATATAAACTACACAGAAGCATTGTATGAAACTTCTTTCTGTTCTGTGCATTCAACTAACAGAGTTGAACCTTACTTTTGATTGAGCCGTTCTGAAACACTCTTTCTGTAGAAACTGCAATTGGACATTCTGAGCACTAAGAGGCCTATATTGGGAAAAAGAATGTCTACAAATAAAAACTACACAGAAGAATTGTGTGAAACTTCTTTCTGTTCTGTTTGTTCAACTAAAAGAGTTGAACCTTAGTTTTGATTGAGCCGTTCTGAAACACTCTTTCTGTACAAAATGCAAGTGGAGATTCGGAGCGCTAAGAGGGTAATAGTGGAAAAAGGAATGTCTCCAAATATAAACTACACAGAATCATTCTGTGAAACTTCTTTCTGATCTGTGCATTCAGCTAACAGAGTTAAACCATACTTTTGATTGAGCAGATCTGAACACTCTTTCTGTAGAAAATGCAACTGGACATTTGGAGCGCTAAGAGAGTAGTAGTGGAAAAAGGAATATATTCAAATATAAACTACACAGAAGCATTCTGTGAAACTTCTTTCTGATCTGAGCATTCAGCTAACAGAGTTAAACCATACTTTTGATTGAGCAGTTTTGAAACACTCTGTATGTAGAAAATGCAACTGGACGTTCGTAGCGCTAAGTGGGTAATAGTGGAAAAAAGAATATGTTCAAATATAAACTACACAGAAGCATTGTATGAAACTTCTTTCTGTTCTGTGCATTCAACTAACAGAGTTGAACCTTACTTTTGATTGAGCCGTTCTGAAACACTCTTTCTGTAGAAAATGCAATTGGACATTCTGAGCGCTAAGAGGCCTATATTGGGAAAAAGAATGTCTACAAATAAAAACCACACAGAAGAATTGTGTGAAACTTCTTTCTGTTCTGTTTGTTCAACTAAAAGAGTTGAACATTAGTTTTGATTGAGCCGTTCTGAAACACTCTTTCTGTAGAAAATGCAAGTGGAGATTCGGAGCGCTAAGAGGGTAATAGTGGAAAAAGGAATGTCTCCAAATATAAACTACACAGAATCATTCTGTGAAACTTCTTTCTGATCTGTGCATTCAGGTAACAGATTTAAACCATACTTTTGATTGAGCAGATCTGAACACTCTTTCTGTAGAAAATGCAACTGGACATTTGGAGCGCTAAGAGAGTAGTAGTGGAAAAAGGAATATATTCAAATATAAACTACACAGAAGCATTCTGTGAAACTTCTTTCTGATCTGAGCCTTCAGCTAACAGAGTTAAACCATACTTTTGATTGAGCAGTTTTGAAACACTCTGTCTGTAGAAAATGCAACTGGACATTCGTAGCGCTAAGTGGGTAATAGTGGAAAAAAGAATATGTTCAAATATAAACTACACAGAAGCATTGTATGAAACTTCTTTCTGTTCTGTGCATTCAACTAACGGAGTTGAACCTTACTTTTGATTGAGCCTTTCTGAAACACTCTTTCTGTAGAAACTGCAATTGGACATTGTGAGCGCTAAGAGGCCTATATTGGGAAAAATAATATCTTCAAATAAAAACTACACAGAAGCATTGTGTGAAACTTATTTCTGATATGTTCATTAAGCTAACAGAGTTAAACCATACTTTTGATTGCGCAGTTCTGAACACTCTTTCTGTTGAAAATGCAAGTGGACATTCGGAGCGCTAAGAGGGTAATAGTGGAAAAAGGAATATATTCAAATATAAACTACACAGTAGCATTGTGTGAAATTTCTTTCTGTTCTGTGCATTCAACTAACAGAGTTGAACCTTACTTTTGATTGAGCCGTTCTGAAACACTCTTTCTGTAGAAACTGCAATTGGACATGCTAAGCGCTAAGAGGCCTACATTGGGAAAAAAATATCTTCAAATAAAAACTACACAGATGCATTCTGTGAAACTTATTTCTGATCTGTATATTCAGTTAACAGAGATAAAACATATTTTTGATTGAGCAGTTATGAAACACTCTTTTTGTAGAAAATGCAAGTGGAGATTCGGAGCGCTAAGAGGGTAATAGTGGAAAAAGGAATGTCTTCAAATATAAACTACACAGAATCATTCGGTGAAACTTCTTTCTGATCTGTGCATTCAGCTAACAGAGTTAAACCATACTTTTGATTGAGCAGATCTGAACACTCTTTCTGTAGAAAATGCAACTGGACATTTGGAGCGCTAAGAGCGTAGTAGTGGAAAAAGGAATATATTCAAATATAAACTACACAGAAGCATTCTGTGAAACTTCTTTCTGATCTGAGCATTCAGCTAACAGAGTTAAAGCATACATTTGATTGAGCAGTTTTGAAACACTCTGTCTGTAGAAAATGCAACTGGACATTCGTAGCGCTAAGTGGGTAATAGTGGAAAAAAATATGTTCAAATATAAACTACACAGAGTCATTGTATGAAACTTCTTTCTGTTCTGTGCATTCAACTAACGGAGTTGAAACTTACTTTTGATTGAGCCTTTCTGAAACACGCTTTCTGTAGAAACTGCAATTGTACATTGTGAGCGCTAAGAGGCCTATATTGGGAAAAATAATATCTTCAAATAAAAACTACACAGAAGCATTGTGTGAAACTTATTTCTGATATGTTCATTAAGCTAACAGAGCTAAACCATACTTTTGATTGCGCAGTTCTGAACACTCTTTCTGTAGAAAATGCAAGTGGACATTCGGAGCGCTAAGAGGGTAATAGTGGAAAAAGGAATATATTCAAATATAAACTACACAGTAGCATTCTCTGAAAATTCTTTCTGTTCTGTGCATTCAACTAACAGAGTTGAACCTTACTTTTGATTGAGCCGTTCTGAAACACTCTTTCTGTAGAAACTGCAATTGGGCATGCTAAGCGCTAAGAGGCCTACATTGGGAAAAAGAATATCTTCAAATAAAAACTACACAGATGCATTCTGTGAAACTTATTTCTGATCTGTAAATTCAGTTAACAGAGATAAAACATATTTTTGATTGAGCAGGTATGAAACACTCTTTTTGTAGAAAATGCAAGTGGAGATTCGGAGCGCTAAGAGGGTAATAGTGGAAAATGGAATGTCTTCAAATACAAACTACACAGAATCATTCGGTGAAACTTCTTTCTGATCTGTGCATTCAGCTAACAGAGTTAAACCATACTTTTGATTGAGCAGATCTGAACACTCTTTCTGTAGAAAATGCAACTGGACATTTGGAGCGCTAAGAGCGTAGTAGTGGAAAAAGGAATATATTCAAATATAAACTACACAGAAGCATTCTGTGAAACTTCTTTCTGATCTGAGCATTCAGCTAACAGAGTTAAACCATACTTTTGATTGAGCAGTTTTGAAACACTCTGTCTGTAGAAAATGCAACTGGACATTCGTAGCGCTAAGTGGGTAATAGTGGAAAAAAGAATATGTTCAAATATAAACTACACAGAAGCATTGTATGAAACTTCTTTCTGTTCTGTGCATTCAACTAACAGAGTTGAACCTTACTTTTGATTGAGCCGTTCTGAAACACTCTTTCTGTAGAAACTGCAATTGGACATTCTGAGCGCTAAGAGGCCTATATTGGGAAAAAGAATGTCTACAAATAAAAACTACACAGAAGAATTGTGTGAAACTTCTTTCTGTTCTGTTTGTTCAACTGAAAGAGTTGAACCTTAGTTTTGATTGAGCCGTTCTGAAACACTCTTTCTGTAGAAAATGCAAGTGGAGATTCGGAGGGCTAAGAGGGTAATAGTGGAAAAAGGAATGTCTCCAAATATAAACTACACAGAATCATTCTGTGAAACTTCTTTCTGATCTGTGCATTCAGCTAACAGAGTTAAACCATACTTTTGATTGAGCAGATCTGAACACTCTTTCTGTAGAAAATGCAACTGGACATTTGGAGCGCTAAGAGAGTAGTAGTGGAAAAAGGAATATATTCAAATATAAACTACACAGAAACATTCTGTGAAACTTCTTTCTGATCTGAGCATTCAGCTAACAGAGTTAAACCATACTTTTGATTGAGCAGTTTTGAAACACTCTGTCTGTAGAAAATGCAACTGGACATTCGTAGCGCTAAGTGGGTAATAGTGGAAAAAAGAATATGTTCAAATATAAACTACACAGAAGCATTGTATGAAACTTCTTTCTGTTCTGTGCATTCAACTAACAGAGTTGAACCTTACTTTTGATTGAGCCGTTCTGAAACACTCTTTCTGTAGAAACTGCAATTGGACATTGTGAGCGCTAAGAGGCCTCTGTTGGGAAAAATAATATATTCAAATAAAAACTACACAGAAGCATTTTGTGAAACTTATTTCTGATATGTTCATTAAGCTAACAGAGTTAAACCATACTTTTGATTGCGCAGTTCTGAACACTCTTTCTGTAGAAAATTCAAGTGGACTTTCGGAGCGCTACGAGGGTAATAGTGGAAAAAGGAACATATTCAAATATAAACTACACAGTAGCATTCTGTGAAAATTCTTTCTGTTCTGTACATTCAACTAACAGAGTTGAAACTTACTTTTGATTGAGCCGTTCTGAAACACTCTTTCTGTAGAAACTGCAATTGGACATGCTAAGCGCTAAGAGGCCTACATTGGGAAAAAGAATATCTTCAAATAAAAACTACACAGATGCATTCTGTGAAACTTATTTCTGATCTGTAAATTCAGTTAACAGAGATAAAACATATTTTTGATTGAGCAGTTATGAAACACTCTTTTTGTAGAAAATGCAAGTGGAGATTCGGAGCGCTAAGAGGGTAATGGTGGAAAAAGGAATGTCTTCAAATATAAACTACACAGAATCATTCGGTGAAACTTCTTTCTGATCTGTGCATTCAGCTAACAGGGTTAAACCATACTTTTGATTGAGCAGATCTGAACACTCTTTCTGTAGAAAATGCAACTGGACATTTGGAGCACTAAGAGCGTAGTAGTGGAAAAAGGAATATATTCAAATATAAACTACACAGAAGCATTCTGTGAAACTTCTTTCTGATCTGAGCATTCAGCTAACAGAGTTAAACCATACTTTTGATTGAGCAGTTTTGAAACACTCTGTCTGTAGAAAATGCAACTGGACATTCGTAGCGCTAAGTGGGTAATAGTGGAAAAAAGAATATGTTCAAATATAAACTACACAGAAGCATTGTATGAAACTTCTTTCTGTTTTGTGCATTCAACTAACAGAGTTGAACCTTACTTTTGATTGAGCCGTTCTGAAACACTCTTTCTGTAGAAACTGCAATTGGACATTCTGAGCGCTAAGAGGCCTATATTGGGAAAAAGAATGTCTACAAATAAAAACTACACAGAAGAATTGTGTGAAACTTCTTTCTGTTCTGTTCGTTCAACTAAAAGAGTTGAACCTTAGTTTTGATTGAGCCGTTCTGAAACACTCTTTCTGTAGAAAATGCAAGTGGAGATTCGGAGCGCTAAGAGGGTAATAGTGGAAAAAGGAATGTCTCCAAATATAAACTACACAGAATCATTCTGTGTAACTTCTTTCTGATCTGTGCATTCTGCTAACAGAGTTAAACCATACTTTTGATTGAGCAGATCTGAACACTCTTTCTGTAGAAAATGCAACTGGACATTTGGAGCGCTAAGAGAGTAGTAGTGGAAAAAGGAATATATTCAAATATAAACTACACAGAAACATTCTGTGAAACTTCTTTCTGATCTGAGCATTCAGCTAACAGAGTTAAACCATACTTTTGATTGAGCAGTTTTGAAACACTCTGTCTGTAGAAAATGCAACTGGACATTCGTAGCGCTAAGTGGGTAATAGTGGAAAAAAGAATATGTTCAAATATAAACTACACAGAAGCATTGTATGAAACTTCTTTCTGTTCTGTGCATTCAACTAACAGAGTTGAACCTTACTTTTGATTGAGCCGTTCTGAAACACTCTTTCTGTAGAAACTGCAATTGGACATTGTGAGCGCTAAGAGGCCTATATTGGGAAAAATAATATCTTCAAATAAAAACTACACAGAAGCATTGTGTGAAACTTATTTCTGATATGTTCATTAAGCTAACAGAGTTAAACCATACTTTTGATTGCGCAGTTCTGAACACTCTTTCTGTAGAAAATGCAAGTGGACTTTCGGAGCGCTAAGAGGGTAATAGTGGAAAAAGGAATATATTCAAATATAAACTACACAGTAGCATTCTGTGAAAATTCTTTCTGTTCTGTGCATTCAACTAACAGAGTTGAACCTTACTTTTGATTGAGCCGTTCTGAAACACTCTTTCTGTAGAAACTGCAATTGGACATGCTAAGCGCTAAGATGCCTACATTGGGAAAAAGAATATCTTCAAATAAAAACTACACAGATGCATTCTGTGAAACTTATTTCTGATCTGTAAATTCAGTTAACAGAGATAAAACATATTTTTGATTGAGCAGTTATGAAACACTCTTTTTGTAGAAAATGCAAGTGGAGATTCGGAGCGCTAAGAGGGTAATAGTGGAAAAAGGAATGTTTTCAAATATAAACTACACAGAATCATTCGGTGAAACTTCTTTCTGATCTGTGCATTCAGCTAACAGAGTTAAACCATACTTTTGATGGAGCAGATCTGAACACTCTTTGTGTAGAAAATGCAACTGGACATTTGGAGCGCTAAGAGCGTAGTAGTGGAAAAAGGAATATATTCAAATATAAACTACACAGAAGCATTCTGTGAAACTTCTTTCTGATCTGAGCATTCAGCTAACAGATTTAAACCATACTTTTGATTGAGCAGTTTTGCAACACTCTGTCTGTAGAAAATGCAACTGGACATTCGTAGCGCTAAGTGTTTAATAGTGGAAAAAAGAATATGTTCAAATATAAACTACACAGAAGCATTGTATGAAACTTCTTTCTGTTCTGTGCATTCAACTAACAGAGTTGAACCATACTTTTGATTGAGCCGTTCTGAAACACTCTTTCTGTAGAAACTGCAATTGGACATTCTGAGCGCTAAGAGGCCTATATTGGGAAAAAGAATGTCTACAAATAAAAACTACACAGAAGAATTGTGTGAAACTTCTTTCTGTTCTGTTTGTTCAACTAAAAGAGTTGAACCTTAGTTTTGATTGAGCCGTTCTGAAACACTCTTTCTGTAGAAAATGCAAGTGGATATTCGGAGCGCTAAGAGGGTAATAGTGGAAAAAGGAATGTCTCCAAATATAAACTACACAGAATCATTCTGTGAAACTTCTTTCTGATCTGTGCATTCAGCTAACAGAGTTAAACCATACTTTTGATTGAGCAGATCTGAACACTCTTTCTGTAGAAAATGCAACTGGACATTTGGAGCGCTAAGAGAGTAGTAGTGGAAAAAGGAATATATTCAAATATAAACTACACAGAAGCATTCTGTGAAACTTCTTTCTGATCTGAGCATTCAGCTAACAGAGTTAAACCATACCTTTGATTGAGCAGTTTTGAAACACTCTGTCTGTAGAAAATGCAACTGGACATTCGTAGCGCTAAGTGGGTAATAGTGGAAAAAAGAATATGTTCAAATATAAACTACACAGCAGCATTGTATGAAGCTTCTTTCTGTTCTGTGCATTCAACTAACAGAGTTGAACCTTACATTTGATTGAGCCTTTCTGAAACACTCTTTCTGTAGAAACTGCAATTGGACATTGTGAGCGCTAAGAGGCCTCTGTTGGGAAAAATAATATCTTCAAATAAAAACTACACAGAAGCATTTTGTGAAACTTATTTCTGATATGTTCATTAAGCTAACAGAGTTAAACCATACTTTTGATTGCGCAGTTCTGAACACTCTTTCTGTAGAAAATTCAAGTGGACTTTCGGAGCGCTACGAGGGTAATAGTGGAAAAAGGAACATATTCAAATATAAACTACACAGTAGCATTCTGTGAAAATTCTTTCTGTTCTGTACATTCAACTAACAGAGTTGAAACTTACTTTTGATTGAGCCGTTCTGAAACACTCTTTCTGTAGAAACTGCAATTGGACATGCTAAGCGCTAAGAGGCCTACATTGGGAAAAAGAATATCTTCAAATAAAAACTACACAGATGCATTCTGTGAAACTTATTTCTGATCTGTAAATTCAGTTAACAGAGATAAAACATATTTTTGATTGAGCAGTTATGAAACACTCTTTTTGTAGAAAATGCAAGTGGAGATTCGGAGCGCTAAGAGGGTAATGGTGGAAAAAGGAATGTCTTAAAATATAAACTACACAGAATCATTCGGTGAAACTTCTTTCTGATCTGTGCATTCAGCTAACAGGGTTAAACCATACTTTTGATTGAGCAGATCTGAACACTCTTTCTGTAGAAAATGCAACTGGACAATTGGAGCACTAAGAGCGTAGTAGTGGAAAAAGGAATATATTCAAATATAAACTACACAGAAGCATTCTGTGAAACTTCTTTCTGATCTGAGCATTCAGCTAACAGAGTTAAACCATACTTTTGATTGAGCAGTTTTGAAACACTCTGTCTGTAGAAAATGCAACTGGACATTCGTAGCGCTAAGTGGGTAATAGTGGAAAAAAGAATATGTTCAAATATAAACTACACAGAAGCATTGTATGAAACTTCTTTCTGTTTTGTGCATTCAACTAACAGAGTTGAACCTTACTTTTGATTGAGCCGTTCTGAAACACTCTTTCTGTAGAAACTGCAATTGGACATTCTGAGCGCTAAGAGGCCTATATTGGGAAAAAGAATGTCTACAAATAAAAACTACACAGAAGAATTGTGTGAAACTTCTTTCTGTTCTGTTCGTTCAACTAAAAGAGTTGAACCTTAGTTTTGATTGAGCCGTTCTGAAACACTCTTTCTGTAGAAAATGCAAGTGGAGATTCGGAGCGCTAAGAGGGTAATAGTGGAAAAAGGAATGTCTCCAAATATAAACTACACAGAATCATTCTGTGTAACTTCTTTCTGATCTGTGCATTCTGCTAACAGAGTTAAACCATACTTTTGATTGAGCAGATCTGAACACTCTTTCTGTAGAAAATGCAACTGGACATTTGGAGCGCTAAGAGAGTAGTAGTGGAAAAAGGAATATATTCAAATATAAACTACACAGAAGCATTCTGTGAAACTTCTTTCTGATCTGAGCATTCAGCTAACAGAGTTAAACCATACCTTTGATTGAGCAGTTTTGAAACACTCTGTCTGTAGAAAATGCAACTGGACATTCGTAGCGCTAAGTGGATAATAGTGGAAAAAAGAATATGTTCAAATATAAACTACACAGAAGCATTGTATGAAACTTCTTTCTGTTCTGTGCATTCAACTAACAGAGTTGAACCTTACTTTTGATTGAGCCGTTCTGAAACACTCTTTCTGTAGAAACTGCAATTGGACATTCTGAGCGCTAAGAGGCCTATATTGGGAAAAATAATATCTTCAAATAAAAACTACACAGAAGCATTGTGTGAAACTTATTTCTGATATGTTCATTAAGCTAACAGAGTTAAACCATACTTTTGATTGCGCAGTTCTGAACACTCTTTCTGTAGAAAATGCAAGTGGACATTCGGAGCGCTAAGAGGGTAATAGTGGAAAAAGGAATATATTCAAATATAAACTACACAGTAGCATTCTGTGAAAATTCTTTCTGTTCTGTGCATTCAACTAACAGAGTTGAACCTTACTTTTGATTGAGCCGTTCTGAAACACTCTTTCTGTAGAAACTCCAATTGGGCATGCTAAGCGCTAAGAGGCCTTCATTGGGAAAAAGAATATCTTCAAATAAAAACTACACAGATGCATTCTCTGAAACTTATTTCTGATCTGTAAATTCAGTTAACAGAGATAAAACATATTTTTGATTGAGCAGTTATGAAACACTCTTTTTGTAGAAAATGCAAGTGGAGATTCGGAGCGCTAAGAAGGTAATAGTGGAAAAAGGAATGTCTTCAAATATAAACTACACAGAATCATTCGGTGAAACTTCTTTCTGATCTGTGCATTCCGCTAACAGAGTTAAACCATACTTTTGATTGAGCAGATCTGAACACTCTTTCTGTAGAAAATGCAACTGGACATTTGGAGCGCTAAGAGAGAATTAGTGGAAAAAGTAATATATTCAAATATAAACTACACAGAAGCATTCTGTGAAACTTCTTTCTGATCTGAGCATTCAGCTAACGGAGTTAAACCATACTTTTGATTGAGCAGTTTTGAAACACTCTGTCTGTAGAAAATGCAACTGGACATTCGTAGCGCTAAGTGGGTAATAGTGGAAAAAAGAATATGTTCAAATATAAACTACACAGAAGCATTGTATGAAACTTCTTTCTGTTCTGTGCATTCAACTAACAGAGTTGAACCTTACTTTTGATTGAGCCGTTCTGAAACACTCTTTCTGTAGAAACTGCAATTGGACATTCTGAGCGCTAAGAGGCCTATATTGGGAAAAAGAATGTCTACAAATAAAAACTACACAGAATAATTGTGTGAAACTTCTTTCTGTTCTGTTTGTTCAACTAAAAGAGTTGAACCTTAGTTTTGATTGAGCCGTTCTGAAACACTCTTTCTGCAGAAAATGCAAGTGGAGATTCGGAGGGCTAAGAGGGTAATAGTGGAAAAAGGAATGTCTCCAAATATAAACTACACAGAATCATTCTGTGAAACATCTTTCTGATCTGTGCATTCAGCTAACAGAGTTAAACCATACTTTTGATTGAGCAGTTCTGAACACTCTTTCTGTAGAAAATGCAACTGGACATTTGGAGCGCTAAGAGAGTAGTAGTGGAAAAAGGAATATATTCAAATATAAACTACACAGAAGCATTCTGTGAAACTTCTTTCTGATGTGAGCATTCAGCTAACAGAGTTAAACCATACTTTTGATTGAGCAGTTTTGAAACACTCTGTCTTTAGAAAATGCAACTGGACATTCGTAGCGCTAAGTGGGTAATAGTGGAAAAAAGAATATGTTCAAATATAAACTACACAGAAGCATTATATGAAACTTCTTTCTGTTCTGTGCATTCAACTAACAGAGTTGAACCTTACTTTTGATTGAGCCGTTCTGAAACACTCTTTCTGTAGAAACTGCAATTGGACATTCTGAGCGCTAAGAGGCCTATATTGGGAAAAAGAATGTCTACAAATAAAAACTACACAGAAGAATTGTGTGAAACTTCTTTCTGTTCTGTTTGTTCAACTAAAAGAGTTGAACCTTAGTTTTGATTGAGCCGTTCTGAAACACTCTTTCTGTAGAAAATGCAAGTGGAGATTCGGAGCGCTAAGATTGTAATAGTGGAAAAAGGAATGTCTCCAAATATAAACTACACAGAATCATTCTGTGAAACTTCTTTCTGATCTGTGCATTCAGCTAACAGAGTTAAAACATACTTTTGATTGAGAAGATCTGAACACTCTTTCTGTAGAAAATACAACTGGACATTTGGAGCGCTAAGAGAGTAGTAGTGGAAAAAGGAATATATTCAAATATAAACTACACAGAAGCATTCTGTGAAACTTCTTTCTGATCTGAGCATTCAGCTAACAGAGTTAAACCATACTTTTGATTGAGCAGTTTTGAAACACTCTGTCTGTAGAAAATGCAACTGGACATTCGTAGCGCTAAGTGGGTAATAGTGGAAAAAAGAATATGTTCAAATATAAACTACACAGAAGCATTGTATGAAACTTCTTTCTGTTCTGTGCATTCAACTAACAGAGTTGAACCTTACTTTTGATTGAGCCGTTCTGAAACACTCTTTCTGTAGAAACTGCAATTGGACATTCTGAGCGCTAAGAGGCCTATATTGGGAAAAAGAATGTCTACAAATAAAAACTACACAGAAGAATTGTGTGAAACTTCTTTCTGTTCTGTTTGTTCAACTAAAAGAGTTGAACCTTAGTTTTGATTGAGCCGTTCTGAAACACTCTTTCTGTAGAAAATGCAAGTGGAGATTCGGAGCGCTAAGAGGGTAATAGTGGAAAAAGGAATGTCTCCAAATATAAACTACACAGAATCATTCTGTGAAATTTCTTTCTGATCTGTGCATTCAGCTAACAGAGTTAAACCATACTTTTGATTGAGCAGATCTGAACACTCTTTCTGTAGAAAATGCAACTGGACATTTGGAGCGCTAAGAGAGTAGTAGTGGAAAAAGGAATATATTCAAATATAAACTACACAGAAGCATTCTGTGAAACTTCTTTCTGATCTGAGCATTCAGCTAACAGAGTTAAACCATACTTTTGATTGAGCAGTTTTGAAACACTCTGTCTGTAGAAAATGCAACTGGACATTCGTAGCGCTAAGTGGGTAATAGTGGAAAAAAGAATATGTTCAAATATAAACTACACAGAAGCATTGTATGAAACTTCTTTCTGTTCTGTGCATTCAACTAACAGAGTTGAACCTTACTTTTGATTGAGCCGTTCTGAAACACTCTTTCTGTAGAAACTGCAATTGGACATTCTGAGCGCTAAGAGGCCTATATTGGGAAAAAGAATGTCTACAAATAAAAACTACACAGAAGAATTGTGTGAAACTTCTTTCTGTTCTGTTTGTTCAACTAAAAGGGTTGAACCTTAGTTTTGATTGAGCCGTTCTGAAACACTCTTTCTGTAGAAAATGCAAGTGGAGATTCGGAGCGCTAAGAGGGTAATAGTGGAAAAAGGAATGTCTCCAAATATAAACTACACAGAATCATTCTGTGTAACTTCTTTCTGATCTGTGCATTCTGCTAACAGAGTTAAACCATACTTTTGATTGAGCAGATCTGAACACTCTTTCTGTAGAAAATGCAACTGGACATTTGGAGCGCTAAGAGAGTAGTAGTGGAAAAAGGAATATATTCAAATATAAACTACACAGAAGCATTCTGTGAAACTTCTTTCTGATCTGAGCATTCAGCTAACAGAGTTAAACCATACCTTTGATTGAGCAGTTTTGAAACACTCTGTCTGTAGAAAATGCAACTGGACATTTGTAGCGCTAAGTGGATAATAGTGGAAAAAAGAATATGTTCAAATATAAACTACACAGAAGCATTGTATGAAACTTCTTTCTGTTCTGTGCATTCAACTAACAGAGTTGAACCTTACTTTTGATTGAGCCGTTCTGAAACACTCTTTCTGTAGAAACTGCAATTGGACATTCTGAGCGCTAAGAGGCCTATATTGGGAAAAATAATATCTTCAAATAAAAACTACACAGAAGCATTGTGTGAAACTTATTTCTGATATGTTCATTAAGCTAACAGAGTTAAACCATACTTTTGATTGCGCAGTTCTGAACACTCTTTCTGTAGAAAATGCAAGTGGACATTCGGAGCGCTAAGAGGGTAATAGTGGAAAAAGGAATATATTCAAATATAAACTACACAGTAGCATTCTGTGAAAATTCTTTCTGTTCTGTGCATTCAACTAACAGAGTTGAACCTTACTTTTGATTGAGCCGTTCTGAAACACTCTTTCTGTAGAAACTCCAATTGGGCATGCTAAGCGCTAAGAGGCCTTCATTGGGAAAAAGAATATCTTCAAATAAAAACTACACAGATGCATTCTCTGAAACTTATTTCTGATCTGTAAATTCAGTTAACAGAGATAAAACATATTTTTGATTGAGCAGTTATGAAACACTCTTTTTGTAGAAAATGCAAGTGGAGATTCGGAGCGCTAAGAGGGTAATAGTGGAAAAAGGAATGTCTTCAAATATAAACTACACAGAATCATTCGGTGAAACTTCTTTCTGATCTGTGCATTCCGCTAACAGAGTTAAACCATACTTTTGATTGAGCAGATCTGAACACTCTTTCTGTAGAAAATGCAACTGGACATTTGGAGCGCTAAGAGAGAAGTAGTGGAAAAAGGAATATATTCAAATATAAACTACACAGAAGCATTCTGTGAAACTTCTTTCTGATCTGAGCATTCAGCTAACGGAGTTAAACCATACTTTTGATTGAGCAGTTTTGAAACACTCTGTCTGTAGAAAATGCAACTGGACATTCGTAGCGCTAAGTGGGTAATAGTGGAAAAAAGAATATGTTCAAATATAAACTACACAGAAGCATTGTATGAAACTTCTTTCTGTTCTGTGCATTCAACTAACAGAGTTGAACCTTACTTTTGATTGAGCCGTTCTGAAACACTCTTTCTGTAGAAACTGCAATTGGACATTCTGAGCGCTAAGAGGCCTATATTGGGAAAAAGAATGTCTACAAATAAAAACTACACAGAATAATTGTGTGAAACTTCTTTCTGTTCTGTTTGTTCAACTAAAAGAGTTGAACCTTAGTTTTGATTGAGCCGTTCTGAAACACTCTTTCTGCAGAAAATGCAAGTGGAGATTCGGAGGGCTAAGAGGGTAATAGTGGAAAAAGGAATGTCTCCAAATATAAACTACACAGAATCATTCTGTGAAACATCTTTCTGATCTGTGCATTCAGCTAACAGAGTTAAACCATACTTTTGATTGAGCAGTTCTGAACACTCTTTCTGTAGAAAATGCAACTGGACATTTGGAGCGCTAAGAGAGTAGTAGTGGAAAAAGGAATATATTCAAATATAAACTACACAGAAGCATTCTGTGAAACTTCTTTCTGATCTGAGCATTCAGCTAACAGAGTTAAACCATACTTTGATTGAGCAGTTTTGAAACACTCTGTCTGTAGAAAATGCAACTGGACATTCGTAGCGCTAAGTGGGTAATAGTGGAAAAAAGAATATGTTCAAATATAAACTACACAGAAGCATTATATGAAACTTCTTTCTGTTCTGTGCATTCAACTAACCGAGTTGAACCTTACTTTTGATTGAGCCGTTCTGAAACACTCTTTCTGTAGAAACTGCAATTGGACATTCTGAGCGCTAAGAGGCCTATATTGGGAAAAAGAATGTCTACAAATAAAAACTACACAGAAGAATTGTGTGAAACTTCTTTCTGTTCTGTTTGTTCAACTAAAAGAGTTGAACCTTAGTTTTGATTGAGCCGTTCTGAAACACTCTTTCTGTAGAAAATGCAAGTGGAGATTCGGAGCGCTAAGATTGTAATAGTGGAAAAAGGAATATCTCCAAATATAAACTACACAGAATCATTCTGTGAAACTTCTTTCTGATCTGTGCATTCAGCTAACAGAGTTAAAACATACTTTTGATTGAGAAGATCTGAACACTCTTTCTGTAGAAAATACAACTGGACATTTGGAGCGCTAAGAGAGTAGTAGTGGAAAAAGGAATATATTCAAATATAAACTACACAGAAGCATTCTGTGAAACTTCTTTCTGATCTGAGCATTCAGCTAACAGAGTTAAACCATACTTTTGATTGAGCAGTTTTGAAACACTCTGTCTGTAGAAAATGCAACTGGACATTCGTAGCGCTAAGTGGGTAATAGTGGAAAAAAGAATATGTTCAAATATAAACTACACAGAAGCATTGTATGAAACTTCTTTCTGTTCTGTGCATTCAACTAACAGAGTTGAACCTTACTTTTGATTGAGCCGTTCTGAAACACTCTTTCTGTAGAAACTGCAATTGGACATTCTGAGCGCTAAGAGGCCTATATTGGGAAAAAGAATGTCTACAAATAAAAACTACACAGAAGAATTGTGTGAAACTTCTTTCTGTTCTGTTTGTTCAACTAAAAGAGTTGAACCTTAGTTTTGATTGAGCCGTTCTGAAACACTCTTTCTGTAGAAAATGCAAGTGGAGATTCGGAGCGCTAAGAGGGTAATAGTGGAAAAATGAATGTCTCCAAATATAAACTACACAGAATCATTCTGTGAAACTTCTTTCTGATCTGTGCATTCAGCTAACAGAGTTAAACCATACTTTTGATTGAGCAGATCTGAACACTCTTTCTGTAGAAAATGCAACTGGACATTTGGAGCGCTAAGAGAGTAGTAGTGGAAAAAGGAATATATTCAAATATAAACTACACAGAAGCATTCTGTGAAACTTCTTTCTGATCTGAGCATTCAGCTAACAGAGTTAAACCATACTTTTGATTGAGCAGTTTTGAAACACTCTGTCTGTAGAAAATGCAACTGGACATTCGTAGCGCTAAGTGGGTAATAGTGGAAAAAAGAATATGTTCAAATATAAACTACACAGAAGCATTGTATGAAACTTCTTTCTGTTCTGTGCATTCAACTAACAGAGTTGAACCTTACTTTTGATTGAGCCGTTCTGAAACACTCTTTCTGTAGAAACTGCAATTGGACATTCTGAGCGCTAAGAGGCCTATATTGGGAAAAAGAATGTCTACAAATAAAAACTACACAGAAGAATTGTGTGAAACTTCTTTCTGTTCTGTTTGTTCAACTAAAAGGGTTGAACCTTAGTTTTGATTGAGCCGTTCTGAAACACTCTTTCTGTAGAAAATGCAAGTGGAGATTCGGAGCGCTAAGAGGGTAATAGTGGAAAAAGGAATGTCTCCAAATATAAACTACACAGAATCATTCTGTGAAACTTCTTTCTGATCTGTGCATTCAGCTAACAGAGTTAAACCATACTTTTGATTGAGCAGATCTGAACACTCTTTCTGTAGAAAATGCAACTGGACATTTGGAGCGCTAAGAGAGTAGTAGTGGAAAAAGGAATATATTCAAATATAAACTACACAGAAGCATTCTGTGAAACTTCTTTCTGATCTGAGCATTCAGCTAACAGAGTTAAACCATACTTTTGATTGAGCAGTTTTGAAACACTCTGTCTGTAGAAAATGCAACTGGACATTCGTAGCGCTAAGTGGGTAATAGTGGAAAAAAGAATATGTTCAAATATAAACTACACAGAAGCATTGTATGAAACTTCTTTCTGTTCTGTGCATTCAACTAACAGAGTTGAACCTTACTTTTGATTGAGCCGTTCTGAAACACTCTTTCTGTAGAAACTGCAATTGGACATTCTGAGCGCTAAGAGGCCTATATTGGGAAAAAGAAT
Organism: Symphalangus syndactylus; assembly: GCF_028878055.3. Classification (NCBI taxonomy): domain Eukaryota; kingdom Metazoa; phylum Chordata; class Mammalia; order Primates; family Hylobatidae; genus Symphalangus; species Symphalangus syndactylus. The sequence goes on from NC_072438.2 coordinate 107,128,754, forward strand.
GTCTACAAATAAAAACTACACAGAAGAATTGTGTGAAACTTCTTTCTGTTCTGTTTGTTCAACTAAAAGAGTTGAACCTTAGTTTAGATTGAGCCGTTCTGAAACACTCTTTCTGTAGAAAATGCAAGTGGAGATTCGGAGCGCTAAGAGGGTAATAGTGGAAATAGGAATGTCTCCAAATATAAACTACACAGAATCATTCTGTGAAACTTCTTTCTGATCTGTGCATTCAGCTAACAGAGTTAAAACATACTTTTGATTGAGAAGATCTGAACACTCTTTCTGTAGAAAATACAACTGGACATTTGGAGCGCTAAGAGAGTAGTAGTGGAAAAAGGAATATATTCAAATATAAACTACACAGAAGCATTCTGTGAAACTTCTTTCTGATCTGAGCATTCAGCTAACAGAGTTAAACCATACTTTTGATTGAGCAGTTTTGAAACACTCTGTCTGTAGAAAATGCAACTGGACATTCGTAGCGCTAAGTGGGTAATAGTGGAAAAAAGAATATGTTCAAATATAAACTACACAGAAGCATTGTATGAAACTTCTTTCTGTTCTGTGCATTCAACTAACAGAGTTGAACCTTACTTTTGATTGAGCCGTTCTGAAACACTCTTTCTGTAGAAACTGCAATTGGACATTCTGAGCGCTAAGAGGCCTATATTGGGAAAAAGAATGTCTACAAATAAAAACTACACAGAAGAATTGTGTGAAACTTCTTTCTGTTCTGTTTGTTCAACTAAAAGAGTTGAACCTTAGTTTTGATTGAGCCGTTCTGAAACACTCTTTCTGTAGAAAATGCAAGTGGAGTTTCGGAGCGCTAAGAGGGTAATAGTGGAAAAAGGAATGTCTCCAAATATAAACTACACAGAATCATTCTGTGAAACTTCTTTCTGATCTGTGCATTCAGCTAACAGAGTTAAACCATACTTTTGATTGAGCAGATCTGAACACTCTTTCTGTAGAAAATGCAACTGGACATTTGGAGCGCTAAGAGAGTAGTAGTGGAAAAAGGAATATATTCAAATATAAACTACACAGAAGCATTCTGTGAAACTTCTTTCTGATCTGAGCATTCAGCTAACAGAGTTAAACCATACTTTTGATTGAGCAGTTTTGAAACACTCTGTCTGTAGAAAAGGCAACTGGACATTCGTAGCGCTAAGTGGGTAATAGTGGAAAAAAGAATATGTTCAAATATAAACTACACAGAAGCATTGTATGAAACTTCTTTCTGTTCTGTGCATTCAACTAACAGAGTTGAACCTTACTTTTGATTGAGCCGTTCTGAAACACTCTTTCTGTAGAAACTGCAATTGGACATTCTGAGCGCTAAGAGGCCTATATTGGGAAAAAGAATGTCTACAAATAAAAACTACACAGAAGAATTGTGTGAAACTTCTTTCTGTTCTGTTTGTTCAACTAAAAGGGTTGAACCTTAGTTTTGATTGAGCCGTTCTGAAACACTCTTTCTGTAGAAAATGCAAGTGGAGATTCGGAGCGCTAAGAGGGTAATAGTGGAAAAAGGAATGTCTCCAAATATAAACTACACAGAATCATTCTGTGAAACTTCTTTCTGATCTGTGCATTCAGCTAACAGAGTTAAACCATACTTTTGATTGAGCAGATCTGAACACTCTTTCTGTAGAAAATGCAACTGGACATTTGGAGCGCTAAGAGAGTAGTAGTGGAAAAAGGAATATATTCAAATATAAACTACACAGAAGCATTCTGTGAAACTTCTTTCTGATCTGAGCATTCAGCTAACAGAGTTAAACCATACTTTTGATTGAGCAGTTTTGAAACACTCTGTCTGTAGAAAATGCAACTGGACATTCGTAGCACTAAGTGGGTGATAGTGGAAAAAAGAATATGTTCAAATATAAACTACACAGAAGCATTGTATGAAACTTCTTTCTGTTCTGTGCATTCAACTAACAGAGTTGAACCTTACTTTTGATTTAGCCGTTCTGAAACACTCTTTCTGTAGAAACTGCAATTGGACATTCTGAGCGCTAAGAGGCCTATATTGGGAAAAAGAATGTCTACAAATAAAAACTACACAGAAGAATTGTGTGAAACTTCTTTCTGTTCTGTTTGTTCAACTAAAAGAGTTGAACCTTAGTTTAGATTGAGCCGTTCTGAAACACTCTTTCTGTAGAAAATGCAAGTGGAGATTCGGAGCGCTAAGAGGGTAATAGTGGAAAAAGGAATGTCTCCAAATATAAACTACACAGAATCATTCTGTGAAACTTCTTTCTGATCTGTGCATTCAGCTAACAGAGTTAAAACATACTTTTGATTGAGAAGATCTGAACACTCTTTCTGTAGAAAATACAACTGGACATTTGGAGCGCTAAGAGAGTAGTAGTGGAAAAAGGAATATATTCAAATATAAACTACACAGAAGCATTCTGTGAAACTTCTTTCTGATCTGAGCATTCAGCTAACAGAGTTAAACCATACTTTTGATTGAGCAGTTTTGAAACACTCTGTCTGTAGAAAATGCAACTGGACATTCGTAGCGCTAAGTGGGTAATAGTGGAAAAAAGAATATGTTCAAATATAAACTACACAGAAGCATTGTATGAAACTTCTTTCTGTTCTGTGCATTCAACTAACAGAGTTGAACCTTACTTTTGATTGAGCCGTTCTGAAACACTCTTTCTGTAGAAACTGCAATTGGACATTCTGAGCGCTAAGAGGCCTATATTGGGAAAAAGAATGTCTACAAATAAAAACTACACAGAAGAATTGTGTGAAACTTCTTTCTGTTCTGTTTGTTCAACTAAAAGAGTTGAACCTTAGTTTTGATTGAGCCGTTCTGAAACACTCTTTCTGTAGAAAATGCAAGTGGAGATTCGGAGCGCTAAGAGGGTAATAGTGGAAAAAGGAATGTCTCCAAATATAAACTACACAGAATCATTCTGTGAAACTTCTTTCTGATCTGTGCATTCAGCTAACAGAGTTAAACCATACTTTTGATTGAGCAGATCTGAACACTCTTTCTGTAGAAAATGCAACTGGACATTTGGAGCGCTAAGAGAGTAGTAGTGGAAAAAGGAATATATTCAAATATAAACTACACAGAAGCATTCTGTGAAACTTCTTTCTGATCTGAGCATTCAGCTAACAGAGTTAAACCATACTTTTGATTGAGCAGTTTTGAAACACTCTGTCTGTAGAAAATGCAACTGGACATTCGTAGCGCTAAGTGGGTAATAGTGGAAAAAGAATATGTTCAAATATAAACTACACAGAAGCATTGTATGAAACTTCTTTCTGTTCTGTGCATTCAACTAACAGAGTTGAACCTTACTTTTGATTTAGCCTTTCTGAAACCCTCTTTCTGTAGAAACTGCAATTGGACATTCTGAGCGCTAAGAGGCCTATATTGGGAAAAATAATATCTTCATATAAAAACTACACAGAAGCATTGTGTGAAACTTATTTCTGATATGTTCATTAAGCTAACAGAGTTAAACCATACTTTTGATTGCGCAGTTCTGAACAATCTTTCTGTAGAAAATGCAAGTGGACATTCGGAGCGCTAAGTGGGTAATAGTGGAAAAAAGAATATGTTCAAATATAAACTACACAGAAGCATTGTATGAAACTTCTTTCTGTTCTGTGCATTCAACTAACAGAGTTGAACCTTACTTTTGATTGAGCCGTTCTGAAACACTCTTTCTGTAGAAACTGCAATTGGACATTCTGAGCGCTAAGAGGCCTATATTGGGAAAAAGAATGTCTACAAATAAAAACTACACAGAATAATTGTGTGAAACTTCTTTCTGTTCTGTTTGTTCAACTAAAAGAGTTGAACCTTAGTTTTGATTGAGCCGTTCTGAAACACTCTTTCTGTAGAAAATGCAAGTGGAGATTCGGAGGGCTAAGAGGGTAATAGTGGAAAAAGGAATGTCTCCAAATATAAACTACACAGAATCATTCTGTGAAACTTCTTTCTGATCTGTGCATTCAGCTAACAGAGTTAAACCATACTTTTGATTGAGCAGATCTGAACACTCTTTCTGTAGAAAATGCAACTGGACATTTGGAGCGCTAAGAGAGTAGTAGTGGAAAAAGGAATATATTCAAATATAAACTACACAGAAGCATTCTGTGAAACTTCTTTCTGATCTGAGCATTCAGCTAACAGAGTTAAACCATACCTTTGATTGAGCAGTTTTGAAACACTCTGTCTGTAGAAAATGCAACTGGACATTCGTAGCGCTAAGTGGATAATAGTGGAAAAAAGAATATGTTCAAATATAAACTACACAGAAGCATTGTATGAAACTTCTTTCTGTTCTGTGCATTCAACTAACAGAGTTGAACCTTACTTTTGATTGAGCCGTTCTGAAACACTCTTTCTGTAGAAACTGCAATTGGACATTCTGAGCGCTAAGAGGCCTATATTGGGAAAAATAATATCTTCAAATTAAAACTACACAGAAGCATTGTGTGAAACTTATTTCTGATATGTTCATTAAGCTAACAGAGTTAAACCATACTTTTGATTGCGCAGTTCTGAACACTCTTTCTGTAGAAAATGCAAGTGGACATTCGGAGCGCTAAGAGGGTAATAGTGGAAAAAGGAATATATTCAAATATAAACTACACAGTAGCATTCTGTGAAAATTCTTTCTGTTCTGTGCATTCAACTAACAGAGTTGAACCTTACTTTTGATTGAGCCGTTCTGAAACACTCTTTCTGTAGAAACTCCAATTGGGCATGCTAAGCGCTAAGAGGCCTTCATTGGGAAAAAGAATATCTTCAAATAAAAACTACACAGATGCATTCTCTGAAACTTATTTCTGATCTGTAAATTCAGTTAACAGAGATAAAACATATTTTTGATTGAGCAGTTATGAAACACTCTTTTTGTAGAAAATGCAAGTGGAGATTCGGAGCGCTAAGAGGGTAATAGTGGAAAAAGGAATGTCTTCAAATATAAACTACACAGAATCATTCGGTGAAACTTCTTTCTGATCTGTGCATTCCGCTAACAGAGTTAAACCATACTTTTGATTGAGCAGATCTGAACACTCTTTCTGTAGAAAATGCAACTGGACATTTGGAGCGCTAAGAGAGAAGTAGTGGAAAAAGGAATATATTCAAATATAAACTACACAGAAGCATTCTGTGAAACTTCTTTCTGATCTGAGCATTCAGCTAACGGAGTTAAACCATACTTTTGATTGAGCAGTTTTGAAACACTCTGTCTGTAGAAAATGCAACTGGACATTCGTAGCGCTAAGTGGGTAATAGTGGAAAAAAGAATATGTTCAAATATAAACTACACAGAAGCATTGTATGAAACTTCTTTCTGTTCTGTGCATTCAACTAACAGAGTTGAACCTTACTTTTGATTGAGCCGTTCTGAAACACTCTTTCTGTAGAAACTGCAATTGGACATTCTGAGCGCTAAGAGGCCTATATTGGGAAAAAGAATGTCTACAAATAAAAACTACACAGAATAATTGTGTGAAACTTCTTTCTGTTCTGTTTGTTCAACTAAAAGAGTTGAACCTTAGTTTTGATTGAGCCGTTCTGAAACACTCTTTCTGCAGAAAATGCAAGTGGAGATTCGGAGGGCTAAGAGGGTAATAGTGGAAAAAGGAATGTCTCCAAATATAAACTACACAGAATCATTCTGTGAAACATCTTTCTGATCTGTGCATTCAGCTAACAGAGTTAAACCATACTTTTGATTGAGCAGTTCTGAACACTCTTTCTGTAGAAAATGCAACTGGACATTTGGAGCGCTAAGAGAGTAGTAGTGGAAAAAGGAATATATTCAAATATAAACTACACAGAAGCATTCTGTGAAACTTCTTTCTGATCTGAGCATTCAGCTAACAGAGTTAAACCATACTTTGATTGAGCAGTTTTGAAACACTCTGTCTGTAGAAAATGCAACTGGACATTCGTAGCGCTAAGTGGGTAATAGTGGAAAAAAGAATATGTTCAAATATAAACTACACAGAAGCATTATATGAAACTTCTTTCTGTTCTGTGCATTCAACTAACAGAGTTGAACCTTACTTTTGATTGAGCCGTTCTGAAACACTCTTTCTGTAGAAACTGCAATTGGACATTCTGAGCGCTAAGAGGCCTATATTGGGAAAAAGAATGTCTACAAATAAAAACTACACAGAAGAATTGTGTGAAACTTCTTTCTGTTCTGTTTGTTCAACTAAAAGAGTTGAACCTTAGTTTTGATTGAGCCGTTCTGAAACACTCTTTCTGTAGAAAATGCAAGTGGAGATTCGGAGCGCTAAGATTGTAATAGTGGAAAAAGGAATGTCTCCAAATATAAACTACACAGAATCATTCTGTGAAACTTCTTTCTGATCTGTGCATTCAGCTAACAGAGTTAAAACATACTTTTGATTGAGAAGATCTGAACACTCTTTCTGTAGAAAATACAACTGGACATTTGGAGCGCTAAGAGAGTAGTAGTGGAAAAAGGAATATATTCAAATATAAACTACACAGAAGCATTCTGTGAAACTTCTTTCTGATCTGAGCATTCAGCTAACAGAGTTAAACCATACTTTTGATTGAGCAGTTTTGAAACACTCTGTCTGTAGAAAATGCAACTGGACATTCGTAGCGCTAAGTGGGTAATAGTGGAAAAAAGAATATGTTCAAATATAAACTACACAGAAGCATTGTATGAAACTTCTTTCTGTTCTGTGCATTCAACTAACAGAGTTGAACCTTACTTTTGATTGAGCCGTTCTGAAACACTCTTTCTGTAGAAACTGCAATTGGACATTCTGAGCGCTAAGAGGCCTATATTGGGAAAAAGAATGTCTACAAATAAAAACTACACAGAAGAATTGTGTGAAACTTCTTTCTGTTCTGTTTGTTCAACTAAAAGAGTTGAACCTTAGTTTTGATTGAGCCGTTCTGAAACACTCTTTCTGTAGAAAATGCAAGTGGAGATTCGGAGCGCTAAGAGGGTAATAGTGGAAAAAGGAATGTCTCCAAATATAAACTACACAGAATCATTCTGTGAAACTTCTTTCTGATCTGTGCATTCAGCTAACAGAGTTAAACCATACTTTTGATTGAGCAGATCTGAACACTCTTTCTGTAGAAAATGCAACTGGACATTTGGAGCGCTAAGAGAGTAGTAGTGGAAAAAGGAATATATTCAAATATAAACTACACAGAAGCATTCTGTGAAACTTCTTTCTGATCTGAGCATTCAGCTAACAGAGTTAAACCATACTTTTGATTGAGCAGTTTTGAAACACTCTGTCTGTAGAAAATGCAACTGGACATTCGTAGCGCTAAGTGGGTAATAGTGGAAAAAAGAATATGTTCAAATATAAACTACACAGAAGCATTGTATGAAACTTCTTTCTGTTCTGTGCATTCAACTAACAGAGTTGAACCTTACTTTTGATTGAGCCGTTCTGAAACACTCTTTCTGTAGAAACTGCAATTGGACATTCTGAGCGCTAAGAGGCCTATATTGGGAAAAAGAATGTCTACAAATAAAAACTACACAGAAGAATTGTGTGAAACTTCTTTCTGTTCTGTTTGTTCAACTAAAAGGGTTGAACCTTAGTTTTGATTGAGCCGTTCTGAAACACTCTTTCTGTAGAAAATGCAAGTGGAGATTCGGAGCGCTAAGAGGGTAATAGTGGAAAAAGGAATGTCTCCAAATATAAACTACACAGAATCATTCTGTGAAACTTCTTTCTGATCTGTGCATTCAGCTAACAGAATTAAACCATACTTTTGATTGAGCAGATCTGAACACTCTTTCTGTAGAAAATGCAACTGGACATTTGGAGCGCTAAGAGAGTAGTAGTGGAAAAAGGAATATATTCAAATATAAACTACACAGAAGCATTCTGTGAAACTTCTTTCTGATCTGAGCATTCAGCTAACAGAGTTAAACCATACTTTTGATTGAGCAGTTTTGAAACACTCTGTCTGTAGAAAATGCAACTGGACATTCGTAGCGCTAAGTGGGTAATAGTGGAAAAAAGAATATGTTCAAATATAAACTACACAGAAGCATTGTATGAAACTTCTTTCTGTTCTGTGCATTCAACTAACAGAGTTGAACCTTACTTTTGATTGAGCCGTTCTGAAACACTCTTTCTGTAGAAACTGCAATTGGACATTCTGAGCGCTAAGAGGCCTATATTGGGAAAAAGAATGTCTACAAATAAAAACTACACAGAAGAATTGTGTGAAACTTCTTTCTGTTCTGTTTGTTCAACTAAAAGAGTTGAACCTTAGTTTAGATTGAGCCGTTCTGAAACACTCTTTCTGTAGAAAATGCAAGTGGAGATTCGGAGCGCTAAGAGGGTAATAGTGGAAAAAGGAATGTCTCCAAATATAAACTACACAGAATCATTCTGTGAAACTTCTTTCTGATCTGTGCATTCAGCTAACAGAGTTAAAACATACTTTTGATTGAGAAGATCTGAACACTCTTTCTGTAGAAAATACAACTGGACATTTGGAGCGCTAAGAGAGTAGTAGTGGAAAAAGGAATATATTCAAATATAAACTACACAGAAGCATTCTGTGAAACTTCTTTCTGATCTGAGCATTCAGCTAACAGAGTTAAACCATACTTTTGATTGAGCAGTTTTGAAACACTCTGTCTGTAGAAAATGCAACTGGACATTCGTAGCGCTAAGTGGGTAATAGTGGAAAAAAGAATATGTTCAAATATAAACTACACAGAAGCATTGTATGAAACTTCTTTCTGTTCTGTGCATTCAACTAACAGAGTTGAACCTTACTTTTGATTGAGCCGTTCTGAAACACTCTTTCTGTAGAAACTGCAATTGGACATTCTGAGCGCTAAGAGGCCTATATTGGGAAAAAGAATGTCTACAAATAAAAACTACACAGAAGAATTGTGTGAAACTTCTTTCTGTTCTGTTTGTTCAACTAAAAGAGTTGAACCTTAGTTTTGATTGAGCCGTTCTGAAACACTCTTTCTGTAGAAAATGCAAGTGGAGATTCGGAGCGCTAAGAGGGTAATAGTGGAAAAAGGAATGTCTCCAAATATAAACTACACAGAATCATTCTGTGAAACTTCTTTCTGATCTGTGCATTCAGCTAACAGAGTTAAACCATACTTTTGATTGAGCAGATCTGAACACTCTTTCTGTAGAAAATGCAACTGGACATTTGGAGCGCTAAGAGAGTAGTAGTGGAAAAAGGAATATATTCAAATATAAACTACACAGAAGCATTCTGTGAAACTTCTTTCTGATCTGAGCATTCAGCTAACAGAGTTAAACCATACTTTTGATTGAGCAGTTTTGAAACACTCTGTCTGTAGAAAAGGCAACTGGACATTCGTAGCGCTAAGTGGGTAATAGTGGAAAAAAGAATATGTTCAAATATAAACTACACAGAAGCATTGTATGAAACTTCTTTCTGTTCTGTGCATTCAACTAACAGAGTTGAACCTTACTTTTGATTGAGCCGTTCTGAAACACTCTTTCTGTAGAAACTGCAATTGGACATTCTGAGCGCTAAGAGGCCTATATTGGGAAAAAGAATGTCTACAAATAAAAACTACACAGAAGAATTGTGTGAAACTTCTTTCTGTTCTGTTTGTTCAACTAAAAGGGTTGAACCTTAGTTTTGATTGAGCCGTTCTGAAACACTCTTTCTGTAGAAAATGCAAGTGGAGATTCGGAGCGCTAAGAGGGTAATAGTGGAAAAAGGAATGTCTCCAAATATAAACTACACAGAATCATTCTGTGAAACTTCTTTCTGATCTGTGCATTCAGCTAACAGAGTTAAACCATACTTTTGATTGAGCAGATCTGAACACTCTTTCTGTAGAAAATGCAACTGGACATTTGGAGCGCTAAGAGAGTAGTAGTGGAAAAAGGAATATATTCAAATATAAACTACACAGAAGCATTCTGTGAAACTTCTTTCTGATCTGAGCATTCAGCTAACAGAGTTAAACCATACTTTTGATTGAGCAGTTTTGAAACACTCTGTCTGTAGAAAATGCAACTGGACATTCGTAGCACTAAGTGGGTGATAGTGGAAAAAAGAATATGTTCAAATATAAACTACACAGAAGCATTGTATGAAACTTCTTTCTGTTCTGTGCATTCAACTAACAGAGTTGAACCTTACTTTTGATTGAGCCGTTCTGAAACACTCTTTCTGTAGAAACTGCAATTGGACATTCTGAGCGCTAAGAGGCCTATATTGGGAAAAAGAATGTCTACAAATAAAAACTACACAGAAGAATTGTGTGAAACTTCTTTCTGTTCTGTTTGTTCAACTAAAAGAGTTGAACCTTAGTTTAGATTGAGCCGTTCTGAAACACTCTTTCTGTAGAAAATGCAAGTGGAGATTCGGAGCGCTAAGAGGGTAATAGTGGAAAAAGGAATGTCTCCAAATATAAACTACACAGAATCATTCTGTGAAACTTCTTTCTGATCTGTGCATTCAGCTAACAGAGTTAAAACATACTTTTGATTGAGAAGATCTGAACACTCTTTCTGTAGAAAATACAACTGGACATTTGGAGCGCTAAGAGAGTAGTAGTGGAAAAAGGAATATATTCAAATATAAACTACACAGAAGCATTCTGTGAAACTTCTTTCTGATCTGAGCATTCAGCTAACAGAGTTAAACCATACTTTTGATTGAGCAGTTTTGAAACACTCTGTCTGTAGAAAATGCAACTGGACATTCGTAGCGCTAAGTGGGTAATAGTGGAAAAAAGAATATGTTCAAATATAAACTACACAGAAGCATTGTATGAAACTTCTTTCTGTTCTGTGCATTCAACTAACAGAGTTGAACCTTACTTTTGATTGAGCCGTTCTGAAACACTCTTTCTGTAGAAACTGCAATTGGACATTCTGAGCGCTAAGAGGCCTATATTGGGAAAAAGAATGTCTACAAATAAAAACTACACAGAAGAATTGTGTGAAACTTCTTTCTGTTCTGTTTGTTCAACTAAAAGAGTTGAACCTTAGTTTTGATTGAGCCGTTCTGAAACACTCTTTCTGTAGAAAATGCAAGTGGAGATTCGGAGCGCTAAGAGGGTAATAGTGGAAAAAGGAATGTCTCCAAATATAAACTACACAGAATCATTCTGTGAAACTTCTTTCTGATCTGTGCATTCAGCTAACAGAGTTAAACCATACTTTTGATTGAGCAGATCTGAACACTCTTTCTGTAGAAAATGCAACTGGACATTTGGAGCGCTAAGAGAGTAGTAGTGGAAAAAGGAATATATTCAAATATAAACTACACAGAAGCATTCTGTGAAACTTCTTTCTGATCTGAGCATTCAGCTAACAGAGTTAAACCATACTTTTGATTGAGCAGTTTTGAAACACTCTGTCTGTAGAAAATGCAACTGGACATTCGTAGCGCTAAGTGGGTAATAGTGGAAAAAGAATATTTTCAAATATAAACTACACAGAAGCATTGTATGAAACTTCTTTCTGTTCTGTGCATTCAACTAACAGAGTTGAACCTTACTTTTGATTTAGCCTTTCTGAAACCCTCTTTCTGTAGAAACTGCAATTGGACATTCTGAGCGCTAAGAGGCCTATATTGGGAAAAATAATATCTTCATATAAAAACTACACAGAAGCATTGTGTGAAACTTATTTCTGATATGTTCATTAAGCTAACAGAGTTAAACCATACTTTTGATTGCGCAGTTCTGAACAATCTTTCTGTAGAAAATGCAAGTGGACATTCGGAGCGCTAAGTGGGTAATAGTGGAAAAAAGAATATGTTCAAATATAAACTACACAGAAGCATTGTATGAAACTTCTTTCTGTTCTGTGCATTCAACTAACAGAGTTGAACCTTACTTTTGATTGAGCCGTTCTGAAACACTCTTTCTGTAGAAACTGCAATTGGACATTCTGAGCGCTAAGAGGCCTATATTGGGAAAAAGAATGTCTACAAATAAAAACTACACAGAATAATTGTGTGAAACTTCTTTCTGTTCTGTTTGTTCAACTAAAAGAGTTGAACCTTAGTTTTGATTGAGCCGTTCTGAAACACTCTTTCTGTAGAAAATGCAAGTGGAGATTCGGAGGGCTAAGAGGGTAATAGTGGAAAAAGGAATGTCTCCAAATATAAACTACACAGAATCATTCTGTGAAACTTCTTTCTGATCTGTGCATTCAGCTAACAGAGTTAAACCATACTTTTGATTGAGCAGATCTGAACACTCTTTCTGTAGAAAATGCAACTGGACATTTGGAGCGCTAAGAGAGTAGTAGTGGAAAAAGGAATATATTCAAATATAAACTACACAGAAGCATTCTGTGAAACTTCTTTCTGATCTGAGCATTCAGCTAACAGAGTTAAACCATACTTTTGATTGAGCAGTTTTGAAACACTCTGTCTGTAGAAAATGCAACTGGACATTTGTAGCGCTAAGTGGGTAATAGTGGAAAAAAGAATATGTTCAAATATAAACTACACAGAAGCATTGTATGAAACTTCTTTCTGTTCTGTGCATTCAACTAACAGAGTTGAACCTTACTTTTGATTGAGCCGTTCTGAAACACTCTTTCTGTAGAAACTGCAATTGGACATTCTGAGCGCTAAGAGGCCTATATTGGGAAAAAGAATGTCTACAAATAAAAACTACACAGAAGAATTGTGTGAAACTTCTTTCTGTTCTGTTTGTTCAACTAAAAGGGTTGAACCTTAGTTTTGATTGAGCCGTTCTGAAACACTCTTTCTGTAGAAAATGCAAGTGGAGATTCGGAGCGCTAAGAGGGTAATAGTGGAAAAAGGAATGTCTCCAAATATAAACTACACAGAATCATTCTGTGAAACTTCTTTCTGATCTGTGCATTCAGCTAACAGAGTTAAACCATACTTTTGATTGAGCAGATCTGAACACTCTTTCTGTAGAAAATGCAACTGGACATTTGGAGCGCTAAGAGAGTAGTAGTGGAAAAAGGAATATATTCAAATATAAACTACACAGAAGCATTCTGTGAAACTTCTTTCTGATCTGAGCATTCAGCTAACAGAGTTAAACCATACTTTTGATTGAGCAGTTTTGAAACACTCTGTCTGTAGAAAATGCAACTGGACATTCGTAGCACTAAGTGGGTAATAGTGGAAAAAAGAATATGTTCAAATATAAACTACACAGAAGCATTGTATGAAACTTCTTTCTGTTCTGTGCATTCAACTAACAGAGTTGAACCTTACTTTTGATAGAGCCGTTCTGAAACACTCTTTCTGTAGAAACTGCAATTGGACATTCTGAGCGCTAAGAGGCCTATATTGGGAAAAAGAATGTCTACAAATAAAAACTACACAGAAGAATTGTGTGAAACTTCTTTCTGTTCTGTTTGTTCAACTAAAAGAGTTGAACCTTAGTTTAGATTGAGCCGTTCTGAAACACTCTTTCTGTAGAAAATGCAAGTGGAGATTCGGAGCGCTAAGAGGGTAATAGTGGAAAAAGGAATGTCTCCAAATATAAACTACACAGAATCATTCTGTGAAACTTCTTTCTGAACTGTGCATTCAGCTAACAGAGTTAAAACATACTTTTGATTGAGAAGATCTGAACACTCTTTCTGTAGAAAATACAACTGGACATTTGGAGCGCTAAGAGAGTAGTAGTGGAAAAAGGAATATATTCAAATATAAACTACACAGAAGCATTCTGTGAAACTTCTTTCTGATCTGAGCATTCAGCTAACAGAGTTAAACCATACTTTTGATTGAGCAGTTTTGAAACACTCTGTCTGTAGAAAATGCAACTGGACATTCGTAGCGCTAAGTGGGTAATAGTGGAAAAAAGAATATGTTCAAATATAAACTACACAGAAGCATTGTATGAAACTTCTTTCTGTTCTGTGCATTCAACTAACAGAGTTGAACCTTACTTTTGATTGAGCCGTTCTGAAACACTCTTTCTGTAGAAACTGCAATTGGACATTCTGAGCGCTAAGAGGCCTATATTGGGAAAAAGAATGTCTACAAATAAAAACTACACAGAAGAATTGTGTGAAACTTCTTTCTGTTCTGTTTGTTCAACTAAAAGAGTTGAACCTTAGTTTTGATTGAGCCGTTCTGAAACACTCTTTCTGTAGAAAATGCAAGTGGAGATTCGGAGCGCTAAGAGGGTAATAGTGGAAAAAGGAATGTCTCCAAATATAAACTACACAGAATCATTCTGTGAAACTTCTTTCTGATCTGTGCATTCAGCTAACAGAGTTAAAACATACTTTTGATTGAGCAGATCTGAACACTCTTTCTGTAGAAAATGCAACTGGACATTTGGAGCGCTAAGAGAGTAGTAGTGGAAAAAGGAATATATTCAAATATAAACTACACAGAAGCATTCTGTGAAACTTCTTTCTGATCTGAGCATTCAGCTAACAGAGTTAAACCATACTTTTGATTGAGCAGTTTTGAAACACTCTGTCTGTAGAAAATGCAACTGGACATTCGTAGCGCTAAGTGGGTAATAGTGGAAAAAAGAATATGTTCAAATATAAACTACACAGAAGCATTGTATGAAACTTCTTTCTGTTCTGTGCATTCAACTAACAGAGTTGAACCTTACTTTTGATTGAGCCGTTCTGAAACACTCTTTCTGTAGAAACTGCAATTGGACATTCTGAACGCTAAGAGGCCTATATTGGGAAAAAGAATGTCTACAAATAAAAACTACACAGAAGAATTGTGTGAAACTTCTTTCTGTTCTGTTTGTTCAACTAAAAGGGTTGAACCTTAGTTTTGATTGAGCCGTTCTGAAACACTCTTTCTGTAGAAAATGCAAGTGGAGATTCGGAGCGCTAAGAGGGTAATAGTGGAAAAAGGAATGTCTCCAAATATAAACTACACAGAATCATTCTGTGAAACTTCTTTCTGATCTGTGCATTCAGCTAACAGAGTTAAACCATACTTTTGATTGAGCAGATCTGAACACTCTTTCTGTAGAAAATGCAACTGGACATTTGGAGCGCTAAGAGAGTAGTAGTGGAAAAAGGAATATATTCAAATATAAACTACACAGAAGCATTCTGTGAAACTTCTTTCTGATCTGAGCATTCAGCTAACAGAGTTAAACCATACTATTGATTGAGCAGTTTTGAAACACTCTGTCTGTAGAAAATGCAACTGGACATTCGTAGCGCTAAGTGGGTAATAGTGGAAAAAAGAATATGTTCAAATATAAACTACACAGAAGCATTGTATGAAACTTCTTTCTGTTCTGTGCATTCAACTAACAGAGTTGAACCTTACTTTTGATTGAGCCGTTCTGAA
The DNA here is from genome assembly GCF_028878055.3 of Symphalangus syndactylus. NCBI lineage: Eukaryota > Metazoa > Chordata > Mammalia > Primates > Hylobatidae > Symphalangus > Symphalangus syndactylus. The sequence continues at coordinate 107,144,049 of NC_072438.2, forward strand.
ACACTCTTTCTGTAGAAACTGCAATTGGACATTCTGAGCGCTAAGAGGCCTATATTGGGAAAAAGAATGTCTACAAATAAAAACTACACAGAAGAATTGTGTGAAACTTCTTTCTGTTCTGTTTGTTCAACTAAAAGAGTTGAACCTTAGTTTAGATTGAGCCGTTCTGAAACACTCTTTCTGTAGAAAATGCAAGTGGAGATTCGGAGCGCTAAGAGGGTAATAGTGGAAAAAGGAATGTCTCCAAATATAAACTACACAGAATCATTCTGTGAAACTTCTTTCTGTTCTGTGCATTCAGCTAACAGAGTTAAAACATACTTTTGATTGAGAAGATCTGAACACTCTTTCTGTAGAAAATACAACTGGACATTTGGAGCGCTAAGAGAGTAGTAGTGGAAAAAGGAATATATTCAAATATAAACTACACAGAAGCATTCTGTGAAACTTCTTTCTGATCTGAGCATTCAGCTAACAGAGTTAAACCATACTTTTGATTGAGCAGTTTTGAAACACTCTGTCTGTAGAAAATGCAACTGGACATTCGTAGCGCTAAGTGGGTAATAGTGGAAAAAAGAATATGTTCAAATATAAACTACACAGAAGCATTGTATGAAACTTCTTTCTGTTCTGTGCATTCAACTAACAGAGTTGAACCTTACTTTTGATTGAGCCGTTCTGAAACACTCTTTCTGTAGAAACTGCAATTGGACATTCTGAGCGCTAAGAGGCCTATATTGGGAAAAAGAATGTCTACAAATAAAAACTACACAGAAGAATTGTGTGAAACTTCTTTCTGTTCTGTTTGTTCAACTAAAAGAGTTGAACCTTAGTTTTGATTGAGCCGTTCTGAAACACTCTTTCTGTAGAAAATGCAAGTGGATATTCGGAGCGCTAAGAGGGTAATAGTGGAAAAAGGAATGTCTCCAAATATAAACTACACAGAATCATTCTGTGAAACTTCTTTCTGATCTGTGCATTCAGCTAACAGAGTTAAACCATACTTTTGATTGAGCAGATCTGAACACTCTTTCTGTAGAAAATGCAACTGGACATTTGGAGCGCTAAGAGAGTAGTAGTGGAAAAAGGAATATATTCAAATATAAACTACACAGAAGCATTCTGTGAAACTTCTTTCTGATCTGAGCATTCAGCTAACAGAGTTAAACCATACTTTTGATTGAGCAGTTTTGAAACACTCTGTCTGTAGAAAATGCAACTGGACATTCGTAGCGCTAAGTGGGTAATAGTGGAAAAAAGAATATGTTCAAATATAAACTACACAGAAGCATTGTATGAAACTTCTTTCTGTTCTGTGCATTCAACTAACAGAGTTGAACCTTACTTTTGATTTAGCCTTTCTGAAACACTCTTTCTGTAGAAACTGCAATTGGACATTCTGAGCGCTAAGAGGCCTATATTGGGAAAAATAATATCTTCATATAAAAACTACACAGAAGCATTGTGTGAAACTTATTTCTGATATGTTCATTAAGCTAACAGAGTTAAACCATACTTTTGATTGCGCAGTTCTGAACACTCTTTCTGTAGAAAATGCAAGTGGACATTCGGAGCGCTAAGAGGGTAATAGTGGAAAAAGGAATATATTCAAATATAAACTACACAGTAGCATTCTGTGAAAATTCTTTCTGTTCTGTGCATTCAACTAACAGAGTTGAACCTTACTTTTGATTGAGCCGTTCTGAAACACTCTTTCTGTAGAAACTGCAATTGGACATGCTAAGCGCTAAGAGGCCTACATTGGGAAAAAGAATATCTTCAAATAAAAACTACACAGATGCATTCTGTGAAACTTATTTCTGATCTGTAAATTCAGTTAACAGAGATAAAACATATTTTTGATTGAGCAGTTATGAAACACTCTTTTTGTAGAAAATGCAAGTGGAGATTCGGAGCGCTAAGATAGTAATAGTGGAAAAAGTAATGTCTTCAAATATAAACTACACAGAATCATTCGGTGAAACTTCTTTCTGATCTGTGCATTCAGCTAACAGAGTTAAAACATACTTTTGATTGAGCAGATCTGAACACTCTTTCTGTAGAAAATGCAACTGGACATTTGGAGCGCTAAGAGCGTAGTAATGGAAAAAGGAATATATTCAAATATAAACTACACAGAAGCATTCTGTGAAACTTCTTTCTGATCTGAGCATTCAGCTAACAGAGTTAAACCATACTTTTGATTGAGCAGTTTTGAAACACTCTGTCTGTAGAAAATGCAACTGGACATTCGTAGCGCTAAGTGGGTAATAGTGGAAAAAAGAATATGTTCAAATATAAACTACACAGAATCATTGTATGAAACTTCTTTCTGTTCTGTGCATTCAACTAACAGAGTTGAACCTTACTTTTGATTGAGCCGTTCTGAAACACTCTTTCTGTAGAAACTGCAATTGGACATTCTGAGCGCTAAGAGGCCTATATTGGGAAAAAGAATGTCTACAAATAAAAACTACACAGAAGAATTGTGTGAAACTTCTTTCTGTTCTGTTTGTTCAACTAAAAGAGTTGAACCTTAGTTTTGATTGAGCCGTTCTGAAACACTCTTTCTGTAGAAAATGCAAGTGGAGATTCGGAGCGCTAAGTGGGTCATAGTGGAAAAAGTAATGTCTCCAAATATAAACTACACAGAATCATTCTGTGAAACTTCTTTCTGATCTGTGCATTCAGCTAACAGAGTTAAACCATACTTTTGATTGAGCAGATCTGAACACTCTTTCTGTAGAAAATACAACTGGACATTTGGAGCGCTAAGAGAGTAGTAGTGGAAAAAGGAATATATTCAAATATAAACTACACAGAAGCATTCTGTGAACCTTCTTTCTGATCTGAGCATTCAGCTAACATAGTTAAACCATACTTTTGATTGAGCAGTTTTGAAACACTCTGTCTGTAGAAAATGCAACTGGACATTCGTAGCGCTAAGTGGGTAATAGTGGAAAAAAGAATATGTTCAAATATAAACTACACAGAAGCATTGTATGAAACTTCTTTCTGTTCTGTGCATTCAACTAACAGAGTTGAACCTTACTTTTGATTGAGCCGTTCTGAAACACTCTTTCTGTAGAAACTGCAATTGGACATTCTGAGCGCTAAGAGGCCTATATTGGGAAAAAGAATGTCTACAAATAAAAACTACACAGAAGAATTGTGTGAAACTTCTTTCTGTTCTGTTTGTTCAACTAAAAGAGTTGAACCTTAGTTTTGATTGAGCCGTTCTGAAACACTCTTTCTGTAGAAAATGCAAGTGGAGATTCGGAGCGCTAAGAGGGTAATAGTGGAAAAAGGAATGTCTCCAAATATAAACTACACAGAATCATTCTGTGAAACTTCTTTCTGATCTGTGCATTCAGCTAACAGAGTTAAACCATACTTTTGATTGAGCAGATCTGAACACTCTTTCTGTAGAAAATGCAACTGGACATTTGGAGCGCTAAGAGAGTAGTAGTGGAAAAAGGAATATATTCAAATATAAACTACACAGAAGCATTCTGTGAAACTTCTTTCTGATCTGAGCATTCAGGTAACAGAGTTAAACCATACTTTTGATTGAGCAGTTTTGAAACACTCTGTCTGTAGAAAATGCAACTGGACATTCGTAGCGCTAAGTGGGTAATAGTGGAAAAATGAATATGTTCAAATATAAACTACACAGAAGCATTGTATGAAACTTCTTTCTGTTCTGTGCATTCAACTAACAGGGTTGCACCTTACTTTTGATTGAGCCGTTCTGAAACACTCTTTCTGTAGAAACTGCAATTGGACATTCTGAGCGCTAAGAGGCCTATATTGGGAAAAAGAATGTCTACAAATAAAAACTACACAGAAGAATTGTGTGAAACTTCTTTCTGTTCTGTTTGTTCAACTAAAAGAGTTGAACCTTAGTTTTGATTGAGCCGTTCTGAAACACTCTTTCTGTAGAAAATGCAAGTGGAGATTCGGAGCGCTAAGAGGCTAATAGTGGAAAAAGGAATGTCTCCAAATATAAACTACACAGAATCATTCTGTGAAACTTCTTTCTGATCTGTGCATTCAGCTAACAGAGTTAAACCATACTTTTGATTGAGCAGATCTGAACACTCTTTCTGTAGAAAATGCAACTGGACATTTGGAGCGCTAAGAGAGTAGTAGTTGAAAAAGGAATATATTCAAACATAAACTACACAGAAGCATTCTGTGAAACTTCTTTCTGATCTGAGCATTCAGCTAACAGAGTTAAACTATACTTTTGATTGAGCAGTTTTGAAACACTCTGTCTGTTGAAAATGCAACTGGACATTCGTAGCGCTAAGTGGGTAATAGTGGAAAAAAGAATATGTTCAAATATAAACTACACAGAAGCATTGTATGAAACTTCTTTCTGTTCTGTGCATTCAACTAACAGAGTTGAACCTTACTTTTGATTGAGCCTTTCTGAAACACTCTTTCTGTAGAAACTGCAATTGGACATTGTGAGCGCTAAGAGGCCTATATTGGGAAAAATAATATCTTCAAATAAAAACTACACAGAAGCATTGTGTGAAACTTATTTCTGATATGTTCATTAAGCTAACAGAGTTAAACCATACTTTTGATTGCGCAGTTCTGAACACTCTTTCTGTAGAAAATGCAAGTGGACTTTCGGAGCTCTAAGAGGGTAATAGTGGAAAAAGGAATATATGCAAATACAAACTACACAGTAGCATTCTGTGAAAATACTTTCTGTTCTGTGCATTCAACTAACAGAGTTGAACCTTACTTTTGATTGAGCCGTTCTGAAACACTCTTTCTGTAGAAACTGCAATTGGACATGCTAAGCGCTAAGAGGCCTACATTGGGAAAAAGAATATCTTCAAATAAAAACTACACAGATGCATTCTGTGAAACTTATTTCTGATCTGTAAATTCAGTTAACAGAGATAAAACATATTTTTGATTGAGCAGTTATGAAACACTCTTTTTGTAGAAAATGCAAGTGGAGATTCGGAGCGCTAAGCGGGTAATAGTGGAAAAAGGAATGTCTTTAAATATAAACTACACAGAATCATTCGGTGAAACTTCTTTCTGATCTGTGCATTCAGCTAACAGAGTTAAACCATACTTTTGATTGAGCAGATCTGAACACTCTTTCTGTAGAAAATGCAACTGGACATTTGGAGCGCTAAGAGAGTAGTAGTGGAAAAAGGAATATATTCAAATATAAACTACACAGAAGCATTCTGTGAAACTTCTTTCTGATCTGAGCATTCAGCTAACAGAGTTAAACCATACTTTTGATTGAGCAGTTTTGAAACACTCTGTCTGTAGAAAATGCAACTGGACATTCGTAGCACTAAGTGGGTAATAGTGGAAAAAAGAATATGTTCAAATATAAACTACACAGAAGCATTGTATGAAACTTCTTTCTGTTCTGTGCATTCAACTAACAGAGTTGAACCTTACTTTTGATAGAGCCGTTCTGAAACACTCTTTCTGTAGAAACTGCAATTGGACATTCTGAGCGCTAAGAGGCCTATATTGGGAAAAAGAATGTCTACAAATAAAAACTACACAGAAGAATTGTGTGAAACTTCTTTCTGTTCTGTTTGTTCAACTAAAAGAGTTGAACCTTAGTTTAGATTGAGCCGTTCTGAAACACTCTTTCTGTAGAAAATGCAAGTGGAGATTCGGAGCGCTAAGAGGGTAATAGTGGAAAAAGGAATGTCTCCAAATATAAACTACACAGAATCATTCTGTGAAACTTCTTTCTGAACTGTGCATTCAGCTAACAGAGTTAAAACATACTTTTGATTGAGAAGATCTGAACACTCTTTCTGTAGAAAATACAACTGGACATTTGGAGCGCTAAGAGAGTAGTAGTGGAAAAAGGAATATATTCAAATATAAACTACACAGAAGCATTCTGTGAAACTTCTTTCTGATCTGAGCATTCAGCTAACAGAGTTAAACCATACTTTTGATTGAGCAGTTTTGAAACACTCTGTCTGTAGAAAATGCAACTGGACATTCGTAGCGCTAAGTGGGTAATAGTGGAAAAAAGAATATGTTCAAATATAAACTACACAGAAGCATTGTATGAAACTTCTTTCTGTTCTGTGCATTCAACTAACAGAGTTGAACCTTACTTTTGATTGAGCCGTTCTGAAACACTCTTTCTGTAGAAACTGCAATTGGACATTCTGAGCGCTAAGAGGCCTATATTGGGAAAAAGAATGTCTACAAATAAAAACTACACAGAAGAATTGTGTGAAACTTCTTTCTGTTCTGTTTGTTCAACTAAAAGAGTTGAACCTTAGTTTTGATTGAGCCGTTCTGAAACACTCTTTCTGTAGAAAATGCAAGTGGAGATTCGGAGCGCTAAGAGGGTAATAGTGGAAAAAGGAATGTCTCCAAATATAAACTACACAGAATCATTCTGTGAAACTTCTTTCTGATCTGTGCATTCAGCTAACAGAGTTAAACCATACTTTTGATTGAGCAGATCTGAACACTCTTTCTGTAGAAAATGCAACTGGACATTTGGAGCGCTAAGAGAGTAGTAGTGGAAAAAGGAATATATTCAAATATAAACTACACAGAAGCATTCTGTGAAACTTCTTTCTGATCTGAGCATTCAGCTAACAGAGTTAAACCATACTTTTGATTGAGCAGTTTTGAAACACTCTGTCTGTAGAAAATGCAACTGGACATTCGTAGCGCTAAGTGGGTAATAGTGGAAAAAAGAATATGTTCAAATATAAACTACACAGAAGCATTGTATGAAACTTCTTTCTGTTCTGTGCATTCAACTAACAGAGTTGAACCTTACTTTTGATTGAGCCGTTCTGAAACACTCTTTCTGTAGAAACTGCAATTGGACATTCTGAACGCTAAGAGGCCTATATTGGGAAAAAGAATGTCTACAAATAAAAACTACACAGAAGAATTGTGTGAAACTTCTTTCTGTTCTGTTTGTTCAACTAAAAGGGTTGAACCTTAGTTTTGATTGAGCCGTTCTGAAACACTCTTTCTGTAGAAAATGCAAGTGGAGATTCGGAGCGCTAAGAGGGTAATAGTGGAAAAAGGAATGTCTCCAAATATAAACTACACAGAATCATTCTGTGAAACTTCTTTCTGATCTGTGCATTCAGCTAACAGAGTTAAACCATACTTTTGATTGAGCAGATCTGAACACTCTTTCTGTAGAAAATGCAACTGGACATTTGGAGCGCTAAGAGAGTAGTAGTGGAAAAAGGAATATATTCAAATATAAACTACACAGAAGCATTCTGTGAAACTTCTTTCTTATCTGAGCATTCAGCTAACAGAGTTAAACCATACTATTGATTGAGCAGTTTTGAAACACTCTGTCTGTAGAAAATGCAACTGGACATTCGTAGCGCTAAGTGGGTAATAGTGGAAAAAAGAATATGTTCAAATATAAACTACACAGAAGCATTGTATGAAACTTCTTTCTGTTCTGTGCATTCAACTAACAGAGTTGAACCTTACTTTTGATTGAGCCGTTCTGAAACACTCTTTCTGTAGAAACTGCAATTGGACATTCTGAGCGCTAAGAGGCCTATATTGGGAAAAAGAATGTCTACAAATAAAAACTACACAGAAGAATTGTGTGAAACTTCTTTCTGTTCTGTTTGTTCAACTAAAAGAGTTGAACCTTAGTTTAGATTGAGCCGTTCTGAAACACTCTTTCTGTAGAAAATGCAAGTGGAGATTCGGAGCGCTAAGAGGGTAATAGTGGAAAAAGGAATGTCTCCAAATATAAACTACACAGAATCATTCTGTGAAACTTCTTTCTGTTCTGTGCATTCAGCTAACAGAGTTAAAACATACTTTTGATTGAGAAGATCTGAACACTCTTTCTGTAGAAAATACAACTGGACATTTGGAGCGCTAAGAGAGTAGTAGTGGAAAAAGGAATATATTCAAATATAAACTACACAGAAGCATTCTGTGAAACTTCTTTCTGATCTGAGCATTCAGCTAACAGAGTTAAACCATACTTTTGATTGAGCAGTTTTGAAACACTCTGTCTGTAGAAAATGCAACTGGACATTCGTAGCGCTAAGTGGGTAATAGTGGAAAAAAGAATATGTTCAAATATAAACTACACAGAAGCATTGTATGAAACTTCTTTCTGTTCTGTGCATTCAACTAACAGAGTTGAACCTTACTTTTGATTGAGCCGTTCTGAAACACTCTTTCTGTAGAAACTGCAATTGGACATTCTGAGCGCTAAGAGGCCTATATTGGGAAAAAGAATGTCTACAAATAAAAACTACACAGAAGAATTGTGTGAAACTTCTTTCTGTTCTGTTTGTTCAACTAAAAGAGTTGAACCTTAGTTTTGATTGAGCCGTTCTGAAACACTCTTTCTGTAGAAAATGCAAGTGGATATTCGGAGCGCTAAGAGGGTAATAGTGGAAAAAGGAATGTCTCCAAATATAAACTACACAGAATCATTCTGTGAAACTTCTTTCTGATCTGTGCATTCAGCTAACAGAGTTAAACCATACTTTTGATTGAGCAGATCTGAACACTCTTTCTGTAGAAAATGCAACTGGACATTTGGAGCGCTAAGAGAGTAGTAGTGGAAAAAGGAATATATTCAAATATAAACTACACAGAAGCATTCTGTGAAACTTCTTTCTGATCTGAGCATTCAGCTAACAGAGTTAAACCATACTTTTGATTGAGCAGTTTTGAAACACTCTGTCTGTAGAAAATGCAACTGGACATTCGTAGCGCTAAGTGGGTAATAGTGGAAAAAAGAATATGTTCAAATATAAACTACACAGAAGCATTGTATGAAACTTCTTTCTGTTCTGTGCATTCAACTAACAGAGTTGAACCTTACTTTTGATTTAGCCTTTCTGAAACACTCTTTCTGTAGAAACTGCAATTGGACATTCTGAGCGCTAAGAGGCCTATATTGGGAAAAATAATATCTTCATATAAAAACTACACAGAAGCATTGTGTGAAACTTATTTCTGATATGTTCATTAAGCTAACAGAGTTAAACCATACTTTTGATTGCGCAGTTCTGAACACTCTTTCTGTAGAAAATGCAAGTGGACATTCGGAGCGCTAAGAGGGTAATAGTGGAAAAAGGAATATATTCAAATATAAACTACACAGTAGCATTCTGTGAAAATTCTTTCTGTTCTGTGCATTCAACTAACAGAGTTGAACCTTACTTTTGATTGAGCCGTTCTGAAACACTCTTTCTGTAGAAACTGCAATTGGACATGCTAAGCGCTAAGAGGCCTACATTGGGAAAAAGAATATCTTCAAATAAAAACTACACAGATGCATTCTGTGAAACTTATTTCTGATCTGTAAATTCAGTTAACAGAGATAAAACATATTTTTGATTGAGCAGTTATGAAACACTCTTTTTGTAGAAAATGCAAGTGGAGATTCGGAGCGCTAAGATAGTAATAGTGGAAAAAGTAATGTCTTCAAATATAAACTACACAGAATCATTCGGTGAAACTTCTTTCTGATCTGTGCATTCAGCTAACAGAGTTAAAACATACTTTTGATTGAGCAGATCTGAACACTCTTTCTGTAGAAAATGCAACTGGACATTTGGAGCGCTAAGAGCGTAGTAATGGAAAAAGGAATATATTCAAATATAAACTACACAGAAGCATTCTGTGAAACTTCTTTCTGATCTGAGCATTCAGCTAACAGAGTTAAACCATACTTTTGATTGAGCAGTTTTGAAACACTCTGTCTGTAGAAAATGCAACTGGACATTCGTAGCGCTAAGTGGGTAATAGTGGAAAAAAGAATATGTTCAAATATAAACTACACAGAATCATTGTATGAAACTTCTTTCTGTTCTGTGCATTCAACTAACAGAGTTGAACCTTACTTTTGATTGAGCCGTTCTGAAACACTCTTTCTGTAGAAACTGCAATTGGACATTCTGAGCGCTAAGAGGCCTATATTGGGAAAAAGAATGTCTACAAATAAAAACTACACAGAAGAATTGTGTGAAACTTCTTTCTGTTCTGTTTGTTCAACTAAAAGAGTTGAACCTTAGTTTTGATTGAGCCGTTCTGAAACACTCTTTCTGTAGAAAATGCAAGTGGAGATTCGGAGCGCTAAGTGGGTCATAGTGGAAAAAGTAATGTCTCCAAATATAAACTACACAGAATCATTCTGTGAAACTTCTTTCTGATCTGTGCATTCAGCTAACAGAGTTAAACCATACTTTTGATTGAGCAGATCTGAACACTCTTTCTGTAGAAAATACAACTGGACATTTGGAGCGCTAAGAGAGTAGTAGTGGAAAAAGGAATATATTCAAATATAAACTACACAGAAGCATTCTGTGAACCTTCTTTCTGATCTGAGCATTCAGCTAACATAGTTAAACCATACTTTTGATTGAGCAGTTTTGAAACACTCTGTCTGTAGAAAATGCAACTGGACATTCGTAGCGCTAAGTGGGTAATAGTGGAAAAAAGAATATGTTCAAATATAAACTACACAGAAGCATTGTATGAAACTTCTTTCTGTTCTGTGCATTCAACTAACAGAGTTGAACCTTACTTTTGATTGAGCCGTTCTGAAACACTCTTTCTGTAGAAACTGCAATTGGACATTCTGAGCGCTAAGAGGCCTATATTGGGAAAAAGAATGTCTACAAATAAAAACTACACAGAAGAATTGTGTGAAACTTCTTTCTGTTCTGTTTGTTCAACTAAAAGAGTTGAACCTTAGTTTTGATTGAGCCGTTCTGAAACACTCTTTCTGTAGAAAATGCAAGTGGAGATTCGGAGCGCTAAGAGGGTAATAGTGGAAAAAGGAATGTCTCCAAATATAAACTACACAGAATCATTCTGTGAAACTTCTTTCTGATCTGTGCATTCAGCTAACAGAGTTAAACCATACTTTTGATTGAGCAGATCTGAACACTCTTTCTGTAGAAAATGCAACTGGACATTTGGAGCGCTAAGAGAGTAGTAGTGGAAAAAGGAATATATTCAAATATAAACTACACAGAAGCATTCTGTGAAACTTCTTTCTGATCTGAGCATTCAGGTAACAGAGTTAAACCATACTTTTGATTGAGCAGTTTTGAAACACTCTGTCTGTAGAAAATGCAACTGGACATTCGTAGCGCTAATTGGGTAATAGTGGAAAAATGAATATGTTCAAATATAAACTACACAGAAGCATTGTATGAAACTTCTTTCTGTTCTGTGCATTCAACTAACAGGGTTGCACCTTACTTTTGATTGAGCCGTTCTGAAACACTCTTTCTGTAGAAACTGCAATTGGACATTCTGAGCGCTAAGAGGCCTATATTGGGAAAAAGAATGTCTACAAATAAAAACTACACAGAAGAATTGTGTGAAACTTCTTTCTGTTCTGTTTGTTCAACTAAAAGAGTTGAACCTTAGTTTTGATTGAGCCGTTCTGAAACACTCTTTCTGTAGAAAATGCAAGTGGAGATTCGGAGCGCTAAGAGGCTAATAGTGGAAAAAGGAATGTCTCCAAATATAAACTACACAGAATCATTCTGTGAAACTTCTTTCTGATCTGTGCATTCAGCTAACAGAGTTAAACCATACTTTTGATTGAGCAGATCTGAACACTCTTTCTGTAGAAAATGCAACTGGACATTTGGAGCGCTAAGAGAGTAGTAGTTGAAAAAGGAATATATTCAAACATAAACTACACAGAAGCATTCTGTGAAACTTCTTTCTGATCTGAGCATTCAGCTAACAGAGTTAAACTATACTTTTGATTGAGCAGTTTTGAAACACTCTGTCTGTTGAAAATGCAACTGGACATTCGTAGCGCTAAGTGGGTAATAGTGGAAAAAAGAATATGTTCAAATATAAACTACACAGAAGCATTGTATGAAACTTCTTTCTGTTCTGTGCATTCAACTAACAGAGTTGAACCTTACTTTTGATTGAGCCTTTCTGAAACACTCTTTCTGTAGAAACTGCAATTGGACATTGTGAGCGCTAAGAGGCCTATATTGGGAAAAATAATATCTTCAAATAAAAACTACACAGAAGCATTGTGTGAAACTTATTTCTGATATGTTCATTAAGCTAACAGAGTTAAACCATACTTTTGATTGCGCAGTTCTGAACACTCTTTCTGTAGAAAATGCAAGTGGACTTTCGGAGCTCTAAGAGGGTAATAGTGGAAAAAGGAATATATGCAAATACAAACTACACAGTAGCATTCTGTGAAAATACTTTCTGTTCTGTGCATTCAACTAACAGAGTTGAACCTTACTTTTGATTGAGCCGTTCTGAAACACTCTTTCTGTAGAAACTGCAATTGGACATGCTAAGCGCTAAGAGGCCTACATTGGGAAAAAGAATATCTTCAAATAAAAACTACACAGATGCATTCTGTGAAACTTATTTCTGATCTGTAAATTCAGTTAACAGAGATAAAACATATTTTTGATTGAGCAGTTATGAAACACTCTTTTTGTAGAAAATGCAAGTGGAGATTCGGAGCGCTAAGCGGGTAATAGTGGAAAAAGGAATGTCTTTAAATATAAACTACACAGAATCATTCGGTGAAACTTCTTTCTGATCTGTGCATTCAGCTAACAGAGTTAAACCATACTTTTGATTGAGCAGATCTGAACACTCTTTCTGTAGAAAATGCAACTGGACATTTGGAGCGCTAAGAGCGTAGTAGTGGAAAAAGGAATATATTCAAATATAAACTACACAGAAGCATTCTGTGAAACTTCTTTCTGATCTGAGCATTCAGCTAACAGAGTTAAACCATACTTTTGATTGAGCAGTTTTGAAACACTCTGTCTGTAGAAAATGCAACTGGACATTCGTAGCGCTAAGTGGGTAATAGTGGAAAAAAGAATATGTTCAAATATAAACTACACAGAAGCATTGTATGAAACTTCTTTCTGTTCTGTGCATTCAACTAACAGAGTTGAACCTTACTTTTGATTGAGCCGTTCTGAAACACTCTTTCTGTAGAAACTGCAATTGGACATTCTGAGCGCTAAGAGGCCTATATTGGGAAAAAGAATGTCTACAAATAAAAACTACACAGAAGAATTGTGTGAAACTTCTTTCTGTTCTGTTTGTTCAACTAAAAGAGTTGAACCTTAGTTTTGATTGAGCCGTTCTGAAACACTCTTTCTGTAGAAAATGCAAGTGGAGATTCGGAGCGCTAAGAGGGTAATAGTGGAAAAAGGAATGTCTCCAAATATAAACTACACAGAATCATTCTGTGAAACTTCTTTCTGATCTGTGCATTCAGCTAACAGAGTTAAACCATACTTTTGATTGAGCAGATCTGAACACTCTTTCTGTAGAAAATGCAACTGGACATTTGGAGCGCTAAGAGAGAAGTAGTGGAAAAAGGAATATATTCAAATATAAACTACACAGAAGCATTCTGTGAAACTTCTTTCTGATCTGAGCATTCAGCTAACGGAGTTAAACCATACTTTTGATTGAGCAGTTTTGAAACACTCTGTCTGTAGATAATGCAACTTGACATTCGTAGCGCTAAGTGGGTAATAGTGGAAAAAAGAATATGTTCAAATATAAACTACACAGAAGCATTGTATGAAATTTCTTTCTGTTCTGTGCATTCAACTAACAGAGTTGAACCTTACTTTTGATTGAGCCGTTCTGAAACACTCTTTCTGTAGAAACTGCAATTGGACATTCTGAGCGCTAAGAGGCCTATATTGGGAAAAAAATGTCTACAAATAAAAACTACACAGAAGAATTGTGTGAAACTACTTTCTGTTCTGTTTGTTCAACTAAAAGAGTTGAACCTTAGTTTTGATTGAGCCGTTCTGAAACACTCTTTCTGTAGAAAATGCAAGTGGAGATTCGGAGCGCTAAGAGGGTAATAGTGGAAAAAGGAATGTCTCCAAATATAAACTACACAGAATCATTCTGTGAAACTTCTTTCTGATCTGTGCATTCAGCTAACAGAGTTAAACCATACTTTTGATTGAGCAGATCTGAACACTCTTTCTGTAGAAAATGCAAGTGGACATTTGGAGCGCTAAGAGAGTAGTAGTGGAAAAAGGAATATATTCAAATATAAACTACACAGAAGCATTCTGTGAAACTTTTTTCTGATCTGAGCATTCAGCTAACAGAGTTAAACCATACTTTTGATTGAGCAGATTTGAAACACTCTGTCTGTAGAAAATGAAACTGGACATTCGTAGCGCTAAGTGGGTAATAGTGGAAAAAAGAATATGTTCAAATATAAACTACACAGAAGCATTGTATGAAACTTCTTTCTGTTCTGTGCATTCAACTAACAGAGTTGAACCTTACTTTTGATTGAGCCTTTCTGAAACACTCTTTCTGTAGAAACTGCAATTGGACATTCTGAGCGCTAAGAGGCCTCTATTGGGAAAAATAATATCTTCAAATAAAAACTACACAGAAGCATTGTGTGAAACTTATTTCTGATATGTTCCTTAAGCTAACAGAGTTAAACCATACTTTTGATTGCGCAGTTCTGAACACTCTTTCTGTAGAAAATTCAAGTGGACATTCGGAGCGCTAAGAGGGTAATAGTGGAAAAAGGAATATATTCAAATATAAACTACACAGTAGCATTCTGTGAAAATTCTTTCTGTTCTGTGCATTCAACTAACAGAGTTGAACCTTACTTTTGATTGAGCCGTTCTGAAACACTCTTTCTGTAGAAACTGCAATTGGACATGCTAAGCGCTAAGAGGCCTACATTGGGAAAAAGAATATCTTCAAATAAAAACTACACAGATGCATTCTGTGAAACTTATTTCTGATCTGTAAATTCAGTTAACAGAGATAAAACATATTTTTGATTGAGCAGTTATGAAACACTCTTTTTGTAGAAAATGCAAGTGGAGATTCGGAGCGCTAAGAGGGTAATAGTGGAAAAAGGATTGTCTTCAAATATAAACTACACAGAATCATTCGGTGAAACTTCTTTCTGATCTGTGCATTCAGCTAACAGAGTTAAAACATACTTTTGATTGAGCAGATCTGAACACTCTTTCTGTAGAAAATGCAACTGGACATTTGGATCGCTAAGAGCGTAGTAATGGAAAAAGGAATATATTCAAATATAAACTACACAGAAGCATTCTGTGAAACTTCTTTCTGATCTGAGCATTCAGCTAACAGAGTTAAACCATACTTTTGATTGAGCAGTTTTGAAACACTCTGTCTGTAGAAAATGCAACTGGACATTCGTAGCGCTAAGTGGGTAATAGTGGAAAAAAGAATATGTTCAAATATAAACTACACAGAAGCATTGTATGAAACTTCTTTCTGTTCTGTGCATTCAACTAACAGAGTTGAACCTTACTTTTGATTGAGCCTTTCTGAAACACTCTTTCTGTAGAAACTGCAATTGGACATTGTGAGCGCTAAGAGGCCTATATTGGGAAAAATAATATCTTCAAATAAAAACTACACAGAAGCATTGTGTGAAACTTATTTCTGATATGTTCATTAAGCTAACAGAGTTAAACCATACTTTTGATTGCGCAGTTCTGAACACTCTTTCTGTAGAAAATGCAAGTGGACTTTCGGAGCTCTAAGAGGGTAATAGTGGAAAAAGGAATATATGCAAATACAAACTACACAGTAGCATTCTGTGAAAATACTTTCTGTTCTGTGCATTCAACTAACAGAGTTGAACCTTACTTTTGATTGAGCCGTTCTGAAACACTCTTTCTGTAGAAACTGCAATTGGACATGCTAAGCGCTAAGAGGCCTACATTGGGAAAAAGAATATCTTCAAATAAAAACTACACAGATGCATTCTGTGAAACTTATTTCTGATCTGTAAATTCAGTTAACAGAGATAAAACATATTTTTGATTGAGCAGTTATGAAACACTCTTTTTGTAGAAAATGCAAGTGGAGATTCGGAGCGCTAAGCGGTAATAGTGGAAAAAGGAATGTCTTTAAATATAAACTACACAGAATCATTCGGTGAAACTTCTTTCTGATCTGTGCATTCAGCTAACAGAGTTAAACCATACTTTTGATTGAGCAGATCTGAACACTCTTTCTGTAGAAAATGCAACTGGACATTTGGAGCGCTAAGAGCGTAGTAGTGGAAAAAGGAATATATTCAAATATAAACTACACAGAAGCATTCTGTGAAACTTCTTTCTGATCTGAGCATTCAGCTAACAGAGTTAAACCATACTTTTGATTGAGCAGTTTTGAAACACTCTGTCTGTAGAAAATGCAACTGGACATTCGTAGCGCTAAGTGGGTAATAGTGGAAAAAAGAATATGTTCAAATATAAACTACACAGAAGCATTGTATGAAACTTCTTTCTGTTCTGTGCATTCAACTAACAGAGTTGAACCTTACTTTTGATTGAGCCGTTCTGAAACACTCTTTCTGTAGAAACTGCAATTGGACATTCTGAGCGCTAAGAGGCCTATATTGGGAAAAAGAATGTCTACAAATAAAAACTACACAGAAGAATTGTGTGAAACTTCTTTCTGTTCTGTTTGTTCAACTAAAAGAGTTGAACCTTAGTTTTGATTGAGCCGTTCTGAAACACTCTTTCTGTAGAAAATGCAAGTGGAGATTCGGAGCGCTAAGAGGGTAATAGTGGAAAAAGGAATGTCTCCAAATATAAACTACACAGAATCATTCTGTGAAACTTCTTTCTGATCTGTGCATTCAGCTAACAGAGTTAAACCATACTTTTGATTGAGCAGATCTGAACACTCTTTCTGTAGAAAATGCAACTGGACATTTGGAGCGCTAAGAGAGAAGTAGTGGAAAAAGGAATATATTCAAATATAAACTACACAGAAGCATTCTGTGAAACTTCTTTCTGATCTGAGCATTCAGCTAACGGAGTTAAACCATACTTTTGATTGAGCAGTTTTGAAACACTCTGTCTGTAGATAATGCAACTTGACATTCGTAGCGCTAAGTGGGTAATAGTGGAAAAAAGAATATGTTCAAATATAAACTACACAGAAGCATTGTATGAAATTTCTTTCTGTTCTGTGCATTCAACTAACAGAGTTGAACCTTACTTTTGATTGAGCCGTTCTGAAACACTCTTTCTGTAGAAACTGCAATTGGACATTCTGAGCGCTAAGAGGCCTATATTGGGAAAAAAATGTCTACAAATAAAAACTACACAGAAGAATTGTGTGAAACTACTTTCTGTTCTGTTTGTTCAACTAAAAGAGTTGAACCTTAGTTTTGATTGAGCCGTTCTGAAACACTCTTTCTGTAGAAAATGCAAGTGGAGATTCGGAGCGCTAAGAGGGTAATAGTGGAAAAAGGAATGTCTCCAAATATAAACTACACAGAATCATTCTGTGAAACTTCTTTCTGATCTGTGCATTCAGCTAACAGAGTTAAACCATACTTTTGATTGAGCAGATCTGAACACTCTTTCTGTAGAAAATGCAACTGGACATTTGGAGCGCTAAGAGAGTAGTAGTGGAAAAAGGAATATATTCAAATATAAACTACACAGAAGCATTCTGTGAAACTTTTTTCTGATCTGAGCATTCAGCTAACAGAGTTAAACCATACTTTTGATTGAGCAGTTTTGAAACACTCTGTCTGTAGAAAATGCAACTGGACATTCGTAGCGCTAAGTGGGTAATAGTGGAAAAAAGAATATGTTCAAATATAAACTACACAGAAGCATTGTATGAAACTTCTTTCTGTTCTGTGCATTCAACTAACAGAGTTGAACCTTACTTTTGATTGAGCCTTTCTGAAACACTCTTTCTGTAGAAACTGCAATTGGACATTCTGAGCGCTAAGAGGCCTCTATTGGGAAAAATAATATCTTCAAATAAAAACTACACAGAAGCATTGTGTGAAACTTATTTCTGATATGTTCATTAAGCTAACAGAGTTAAACCATACTTTTGATTGCGCAGTTCTGAACACTCTTTCTGTAGAAAATTCAAGTGGACATTCGGAGCGCTAAGAGGGTAATAGTGGAAAAAGGAATATATTCAAATATAAACTACACAGTAGCATTCTGTGAAAATTCTTTCTGTTCTGTGCATTCAACTAACAGAGTTGAACCTTACTTTTGATTGAGCCGTTCTGAAACACTCTTTCTGTAGAAACTGCAATTGGACATGCTAAGCGCTAAGAGGCCTACATTGGGAAAAAGAATATCTTCAAATAAAAACTACACAGATGCATTCTGTGAAACTTATTTCTGATCTGTAAATTCAGTTAACAGAGATAAAACATATTTTTGATTGAGCAGTTATGAAACACTCTTTTTGTAGAAAATGCAAGTGGAGATTCGGAGCGCTAAGAGGGTAATAGTGGAAAAAGGATTGTCTTCAAATATAAACTACACAGAATCATTCGGTGAAACTTCTTTCTGATCTGTGCATTCAGCTAACAGAGTTAAAACATACTTTTGATTGAGCAGATCTGAACACTCTTTCTGTAGAAAATGCAACTGGACATTTGGATCGCTAAGAGCGTAGTAATGGAAAAAGGAATATATTCAAATATAAACTACACAGAAGCATTCTGTGAAACTTCTTTCTGATCTGAGCATTCAGCTAACAGAGTTAAACCATACTTTTGATTGAGCAGTTTTGAAACACTCTGTCTGTAGAAAATGCAACTGGACATTCGTAGCGCTAAGTGGGTAATAGTGGAAAAAAGAATATGTTCAAATATAAACTACACAGAAGCATTGTATGAAACTTCTTTCTGTTCTGTGCATTCAACTAACAGAGTTGAACCTTACTTTTGATTGAGCCGTTCTGAAACACTCTTTCTGTAGAAACTGCAATTGGACATTCTGAGCGCTAAGAGGCCTATATTGGGAAAAAGAATGTCTACAAATAAAAACTACACAGAAGAATTGTGTGAAACTTCTTTCTGTTCTGTTTGTTCAACTAAAAGAGTTGAACCTTAGTTTTGATTGAGCCGTTCTGAAACACTCTTTCTGTAGAAAATGCAAGTGGAGATTCGGAGCGCTAAGAGGGTAATAGTGGAAAAAGGAATGTCTCCAAATATAAACTACACAGAATCATTCTGTGAAACTTCTTTCTGATCTGTGCATTCAGCTAACAGAGTTAAACCATACTTTTGATTGAGCAGATCTGAACACTCTTTCTGCAGAAAATGCAACTGGACATTTGGAGCGCTAAGAGAGTAGTAGTGGAAAAAGGAATATACTCAAATATAAACTACACAGAAGCATTCTGTGAAACTTCTTTCTGATCTGAGCATTCAGCTAACAGAGTTAAACCATACTTTTGATTGAGCAGTTTTGAAACACTCTGTCTGTAGAAAATGCAACTGGACATTCGTAGCGCTAAGTGGGTAATAGTGGAAAAAAGAATATGTTCAAATATAAACTACAGAGACGCATTGTATGAAACTTCTTTCTGTTCTGTGCATTCAACTAACAGAGTTGAACCTTACTTTTGATTGAGCCGTTCTGAAACACTCTTTCTGTAGAAACTGCAATTGGACATTCTGAGCGCTAAGAGGCCTATATTGGGAAAAAGAATGTCTACAAATAAAAACTACACAGAAGAATTGTGTGAAACTTCTTTCTGTTCTGTTTGTTCAACTAACAGAGTTGAACCTTAGTTTTGATTGAGCCGTCCTGAAACACTCTTTCTGTAGAAAATGCAAGTGGAGATTCGGAGCGCTAAGAGGGTAATAGTGGAAAAAGGAATGTCTCCAAATATAAACTACACAGAATCATTCTGTGAAACTTCTTTCTGATCTGTGCATTCAGCTAACAGAGTTAAACCATACTTTTGATTGAGCAGATCTGAACACTCTTTCTGTAGAAAATGTAACTGAACATTTGGAGCGCTAAGAGAGTAGTAGTGGAAAAAGGAATATATTCAAATATAAACTACACAGAAGCATTCTGTGAAACTTCTTTCTGATCTGAGCATTCAGCTAACATAGTTAAACCATACTTTTGATTGAGCAGTTTTGAAACACTCTGTCTGTAGAAAATGCAACTGGACATTCGTAGCGCTAAGTGGGTAATAGTGGAAAAAAGAATATGTTCAAATATAAACTACACAGAAGCATTGTATGAAACTTCTTTCTGTTCTGTGCATTCAACTAACAGAGTTGAACCTTACTTTTGATTGAGCCGTTCTGAAACACTCTTTCTGTAGAAACTGCAATTGGACATTCTGAGCGCTAAGAGGCCTATATTGGGAAAAAGAATGTCTAAAAATAAAAACTACACAGAAGAATTGTGTGAAACTTCTTTCTGTTCTGTTTGTTCAACTAAAAGAGTTGAACCTTAGTTTTGATTGAGCCGTTCTGAAACACTATTTCTGTAGAAAATGCAAGTGGAGATTCGGAGCGCTAAGAGGGTAATAGTGGAAAAAGGAATGTCTCCAAATATAAACTACACAGAATCATTCTGTGAAACTTCTTTCTGATCTGTGCATTCAGCTAACAGAGTTAAACCATACTTTTGATTGAGCAGATCTGAACACTGTTTCTGTAGAAAATGCAAGTGGACATTTGGAGCGCTAAGAGAGTAGTAGTGGAAAAAGGAATATATTCAAATATAAACTACACAGAAGCATTCTGTGAAACTTCTTTCTGATCTGAGCATTCAGCTAACAGAGTTAAACCATACTTTTGATTGAGCAGTTTTGAAACACTCTGTCTGTAGAAAATGCAACTGGACATTCGTAGCGCTAAGTGGGTAATAGTGGAAAAAAGAATATGTTCAAATATAAACTACACAGAAGCATTGTATGAAACTTCTTTCTGTTCTGTGCATTCAACTAACAGAATTGAACCTTACTTTTCATTGAGCCTTTCTGAAACACTCTTTCTGTAGAAACTGCAATTGGACATTCTGAGCGCTAAGAGGCCTATATTGGGAAAAATAATATCTTCAAATAAAAACTACACAGAAGCATTGTGTGAAACTTATTTCTGATATGTTCATTAAGCTAACAGAGTTAAACCATACTTTTGATTGCGCAGTTCTGAACACTCTTTCTGTAGAAAATGCAAGTGGACATTCGGAGCGCTAAGAGGGTAATAGTGGAAAAAGGAATATATTCAAATATAAACTACACAGTAGCATTCTGTGAAAATCCTTTCTGTTCTGTGCGTTCAACTAACAGAGTTGAACCTTACTTTTGATTGAGCCGTTCTGAAACACTCTTTCTGTAGAAACTCCAATTGTGCATGCTAAGCGCTAAGAGGCCTACATTGGGAAAAAGAATATCTTCAAATAAAAACTACACAGATGCATTCTCTGAAACTTATTTCTGATCTGTAAATTCAGTTAACAGAGATAAAACATATTTTTAATTGAGCAGTTATGAAACACTCTTTTTGTAGAAAATGCAAGTGGAGATTCGGAGCGCTAAGGGGGTAATAGTGGAAAAAGGAATGTCTTCAAATATAAACTACACAGAATCATTCGGTGAAACTTCTTTCTGATCTGTGCATTCAGCTAACAGAGTTAAACCATACTTTTGATTGAGCAGATCTGAACACTCTTTCTGTAGAAAATGCAACTGGACATTTGGAGCGCTAAGAGCGTAGTAGTGGAAAAAGGAATATATTCAAATATAAACTACACAGAAGCATTCTGTGAAACTTCTTTCTGATCTGAGCATTCAGCTAACAGAGTTAAACCATACTTTTGATTGAGCAGTTTTGAAACACTCTGTCTGTAGAAAATGCAACTGGACATTCGTAGCGCTAAGTGGGTAATAGTGGAAAAAAGAATATGTTCAAATATAAACTACACAGAAGCATTGTATGAAACTTCTTTCTGTTCTGTGCATTCAACTAACAGAGTTGAACCTTACTTTTGATTGAGCCGTTCTGAAACACTCTTTCTGTAGAAACTGCAATTGGACATTCTGAGCGCTAAGAGGCCTATATTGGGAAAAAGAATGTCTACAAATAAAAACTACACAGAAGAATTGTGTGAAACTTCTTTCTGTTCTGTTTGTTCAACTAAAAGAGTTGAACCTTAGTTTTGATTGAGCCGTTCTGAAACACTCTTTCTGTAGAAAATGCAAGTGGAGATTCGGAGCGCTAAGAGGGTAATAGTGGAAAAAGGAATGTCTCCAAATATAAACTACACAGAATCATTTTGTGAAACTTCTTTCTGATCTGTGCATTCAGCTAACAGAGTTAAACCATACTTTTGATTGAGCAGATCTGAACACTCTTTCTGTAGAAAATGTAACTGGACATTTGGAGCGCTAAGAGAGTAGTAGTGGAAAAAGGAATATATTCAAATATAAACTACACAGAAGCATTCTGTGAAACTTCTTTCTGATCTGAGCATTCAGCTAACGGAGTTAAACCATACTTTTGATTGAGCAGTTTTGAAACACTCTGTCTGTAGAAAATGCAACTGGACATTCGTAGCGCTAAGTGGGAAATAGTGGAAAAAAGAATATGTTCAAATATAAACTACACAGAAGCATTGTATGAAACTTCTTTCTGTTCTGTGTATTCAACTAACAGAGTTGAACCTTACTTTTGATTGAGCCTTTCTGAAACACTCTTTCTGTAGAAACTGCAATTGGACATTCTGAGCGCTAAGAGGCCTATATTGGGAAAAAGAATGTCTACAAATAAAAACTACACAGAAGAATTGTGTGAAACTTCTTTCTGTTCTGTTTGTTCAACTAAAAGAGTTGAACCTTAGTTTTGATTGAGCCGTTCTGAAACACTCTTTCTGTAGAAAATGCAAGTGGAGATTCGGAGCGCTAAGATGGTAATAGTGGAAAAAGGAATGTCTCCAAATATAAACTACACAGAATCATTCTGTGAAACTTCTTTCTGATCTGTGCATTCAGCTAACAGAGTTAAACCATACTTTTGATTGAGCAGATCTGAACACTGTTTCTGTAGAAAATGCAAGTGGACATTTGGAGCGCTAAGAGAGTAGTAGTGGAAAAAGGAATATATTCAAATATAAACTACACAGAAGCATTCTGTGAAACTTCTTTCTGATCTGAGCATTCAGCTAACAGAGTTAAACCATACTTTTGATTGAGCAGTTTTGAAACACTCTGTCTGTAGAAAATGCAACTGGACATTCGTAGCGCTAAGTGGGTAATAGTGGAAAAAAGAATATGTTCAAATATAAACTACACAGAAGCATTGTATGAAACTTCTTTCTGTTATGTGCATTCAACTAACACAATTGAACCTTACTTTTGATTGATCCTTTCTGAAACACTCTTTCTGTAGAAACTGCAATTGGACATTCTGAGCGCTAAGAGGCCTATATTGGGAAAAAAAATATCTTCAAATAAAAACTACACAGAAGCATTGTGTGAAACTTATTTCTGATATGTTCATTAAGCTAACAGAGTTAAACCATACTTTTGATTGCGCAGTTCTGAACACTCTTTCTGTAGAAAATGCAAGTGGACATTCGGAGCGCTAAGAGGGTAATAGTGGAAAAAGGAATATATTCAAATATAAACTACACAGTAGCATTCTGTGAAAATTCTTTCTGTTCTGTGCATTCAACTAATAGAGTTGAACCTTACTTTTGATTGAGCCGTTCTGAAACACTCTTTCTGTAGATACTCCAATTGGGCATGCTAAGCGCTAAGAGGCCTACATTGGGAAAAAGAATATCTTCAAATAAAAACTACACAGATGCATTCTCTGAAACTTATTTCTGATCTGTAAATTCAGTTAACAGAGATAAAACATATTTTTGATTGAGCAGTTATGAAACATTCTTTTTGTAGAAAATGCAAGTGGAGATTCGGAGCGCTAAGGGTGTAATAGTGGAAAAAGGAATGTCTTCAAATATAAACTACACAGAATCATTCGGTGAAACTTCTTTCTGATCTGTGCATTCAGCTAACAGAGTTAAACCATACTTTTGATTGAGCAGATCTGAACACTCTTTCTGTAGAAAATGCAACTGGACATTTGGAGCGCTAAGAGCGTAGTAGTGGAAAAAGGAATATATTCAAATATAAACTACACAGAAGCATTCTGTGAAACTTCTTTCTGATCTGAGCATTCAGCTAACAGAGTTAAACCATACTTTTGATTGAGCAGTTTTGAAACACTCTGTCTGTAGAAAATGCAACTGGACATTCGTAGCGCTAAGTGGGTAATAGTGGAAAAAAGAATATGTTCAAATATAAACTACACAGAAGCATTGTATGAAACTTCTTTCTGTTCTGTGCATTCAACTAACAGAGTTGAACCTTACTTTTGATGGAGCCGTTCTGAAACACTCCTTCTGTAGAAACTGCAGTTGGACATTCTGAGCGCTAAGAGGCCTATATTGGGAAAAAGAATGTCTACAAATAAAAACTACACAGAAGAATTGTGTGAAACTTCTTTCTGTTCTGTTTGTTCAACTAAAAGAGTTGAACCTTAGTTTTGATTGAGCCATTCTGAAACACTCTTTCTGTAGAAAATGCAAGTGGAGATTCGGAGCGCTAAGAGGGTAATAGTGGAAAAAGGAATGTCTCCAAATATAAACTACACAGAATCATTTTGTGAAACTTCTTTCTGATCTGTGCATTCAGCTAACAGAGTTAAACCATACTTTTGATTGAGCAGATCTGAACACTCTTTCTGTAGAAAATGCAACTGGACATTTGGAGCGCTAAGAGAGTAGTAGTGGAAAAAGGAATATATTCAAATATAAACTACACAGAAGCATTCTGTGAAACTTCTTTCTGATCTGAGCATTCAGCTAACGGAGTTAAACCATACTTTTGATTGAGCAGTTTTGAAACACTCTGTCTGTAGAAAATGCAACTGGACATTCGTAGCGCTAAGTGGGTAATAGTGGAAAAAAGAATATGTTCAAATATAAACTACACAGAAGCATTGTATGAAACTCCTTTCTGTTCTGTGTATTCAACTAACAGAGTTGAACCTTACTTTTGATTGAGCCTTTCTGAAACACTCTTTCTGTAGAAACTGCAATTGGACATTCTGAGCGCTAAGAGGCCTATATTGGGAAAAATAATATCTTCAAATAAAAACTACACAGAAGCATTGTGTGAAACTTATTTCTGATATGTTCATTAAGCTAACAGAGTTAAACCATAATTTTGATTGCGCAGTTCTGAACACTCTTTCTGTAGAAAATGCAAGTGGACATTCGGAGCGCTAAGAGGGTAATAGTGGAAAAAGGAATATATTCAAATATAAACTACACAGTAGCATTCTGTGAAAATTCTTTCTGTTCTGTGCATTCAACTAACAGAGTTGAACCTTACTTTTGATTGAGCCGTTCTGAAACACTCTTTCTGTAGAAACTGCAATTGGACATGCTAAGCGCTAAGAGGCCTACATTGGGAAAAAGAATATCTTCAAATAAAAACTACACAGATGCATTCTGTGAAACATATTTCTGATCTGTAAATTCAGTTAACAGAGATAAAACATATTTTTGATTGAGCAGTTATGAAACACTCTTTTTCTAGAAAATGCAAGTGGAGATTCGGAGCGCTAAGAGGGTAAAAGTTGAAAAAGGAATGTCTTCAAATATAAACTACACAGAATCATTCGGTGAAACTTCTTTCTGATCTGTGCATTCAGCTAACAGAGTTAAAACATACTTTTGATTGAGCAGATCTGAACACTCTTTCTGTAGAAAATGCAACTGGACATTTGGAGCGATAAGAGCGTAGTAATGGAAAAAGGAATATATTCAAATATAAACTACACAGAAGCATTCTGTGAAACTTCTTTCTGATCTGAGCATTCAGCTAACAGAGTTAAACCATACTTTTGATTGAGCAGTTTTGAAACACTCTGTCTGTAGAAAATGCAACTGGACATTCGTAGCGCTAAGTGGGTAATAGTGGAAAAAAGAATATGTTCAAATATAAACTACACAGAAGCATTGTATGAAACTTCTTTCTCTTCTGTGCATTCAACTAACAGAGTTGAACCTTACTTTTGATTGAGCCTTTCTGAAACACTCTTTCTGTAGAAACTGCAATTGGACATTGTGAGCGCTAAGAGGCCTATATTGGGAAAAATAATATCTTCAAATAAAAACTACACAGAAGCATTGTGTGAAACTTATTTCTGATATGTTCATTAAGCTAACAGAGTTAAACCATACTTTTGATTGCGCAGTTCTGAACACTCTTTCTGTAGAAAATGCAAGTGGACTTTCGGAGTGCTAAGAGGGTAATAGTGGAAAAAGGAATATATTCAAATATAAACTACACAGAATCATTCTGTGAAACTTCTTTCTGATCTGTGCATTCAGCTAACAGAGTTAAACCATACTTTTGATTGAGCAGATCTGAACACTCTTTCTGTAGAAAATGCAACTGGACATTTGGAGCGCTAAGAGAGTAGTAGTGGAAAAAGGAATATATTCAAATATAAACTACACAGAAGCATTCTGTGAAACTTCTTTCTGATCTGAGCATTCAGCTAACAGAGTTAAACCATACTTTTGATTGAGCAGTTTTGAAACAGTCTGTCTGTAGAAAATGCAACTGGACATTCGTAGCGCTAAGTGGGTAATAGTGGAAAAAAGAATATGTTCAAATATAAACTACACAGAAGCATTGTATGAAACTTCTTTCTGTTTTGTGCATTCAACTAACAGAGTTGAACCTTACTTTTGATTGAGCCGTTCTGAAACACTCTTTCTGTAGAAACTGCAATTGGACATTCTGAGCGCTAAGAGGCCTATATTGGGAAAAAGAATGTCAAAATAAAAACTACACAGAAGAATTGTGTGAAACTTCTTTCTGTTCTGTTTGTTCAACTAAAAGAGTTGAACCTTAGTTTTGATTGAGCCGTTCTGAAACACTCTTTCTGTAGAAAATGCAAGTGGAGATTCGGAGCGCTAAGAGGGTCATAGTGGAAAAAGGAATGTCTCCAAATATAAACTACACAGAATCATTCTGTGAAACTTCTTTCTGATCTGTGCATTCAGCTAACAGAGTTAAACCATACTTTTGATTGAGCAGATCTGAACACTCTTTCTGTAGAAAATGCAACTGGACATTTGGAGCGCTAAGAGGGTAGTAGTGGAAAAAGGAATATATTCAAATATAAACTACACAGAAGCATTCTGTGAAACTTCTTTCTGATCTGAGCATTCAGCTAACAGAGTTAAACCATACTTTTGATTGAGCAGTTTTGAAACACTCTGTCTGTAGAAAATGCAACTGGACATTCGTAGCGCTAAGTGGGTAATAGTGGAAAAAAGAATATGTTCAAATATAAACTACAGAGACGCATTGTATGAAACTTCTTTCTGTTCTGTGCATTCAACTAACAGAGTGGAACCTTACTTTTGATTGAGCCGTTTTGAAACACTCTTTCTGTAGTAACTGCAATTGGACATTCTGAGCGCTAAGAGGCCTATATTGGGAAAAAGAATGTCTACAAATAAAAACTACACAGAAGAATTGTGTGAAACTTCTTTCTGTTCTGTTTGTTCAACTAAAAGAGTTGAACCTTAGTTTTGATTGAGCCGTTCTGAAACACTCTTTCTGTAGAAAATGCAAGTGGAGATTCGGAGCGCTAAGAGGGTAATAGTGGAAAAAGGAATGTCTCCAAATATAAACTACACAGAATCATTCTGTGAAACTTCTTTCTGATCTGTGCATTCAGCTAACAGAGTTAAACCATACTTTTGATTGAGCAGATCTGAACACTCTTTCTGTAGAAAATGCAACTGGACATTTGGAGCGCTAAGAGAGAAGTAGTGGAAAAAGGAATATATTCAAATATAAACTACACAGAAGCATTCTGTGAAACTTCTTTCTGATCTGAGCATTCAGCTAACGGAGTTAAACCATACTTTTGATTGAGCAGTTTTGAAACACTCTGTCTGTAGAAAATGCAACTGGACATTCGTAGCGCTAAGTGGGTAATAGTGGAAAAAAGAATATGTTCAAATATAAACTACACAGAAGCATTGTATGAAACTTCTTTCTGTTCTGTGCATTCAACTAACAGAGTTGATCCTTACTTTTGATTGAGCCGTTCTGAAACACTCTTTCTATAGAAACTGCAATTGGACATTCTGAGCGCTAAGAGGCCTATATTGGGAAAAAGAATGTCTACAAATAAAAACTACACAGAAGAATTGTGTGAAACTTCTTTCTGTTCTGTTTGTTCAACTAAAAGAGTTGAACCTTAGTTTTGATTGAGCCGTTCTGAAACACTCTTTCTGTAGAAAATGCAAGTGGAGATTCGTAGCTCTAAGAGGGTAATAGTGGAAAAAGGAATGTCTCCAAATATAAACTACACAGAATCATTCTGTGAAACTTCTTTCTGATCTGTGCATTCAGCTAACAGAGTTAAACCATACTTTTGATTGAGCAGATCTGAACACTCTTTCTGTAGAAAATGTAACTGAACATTTGGAGCGCTAAGAGAGTAGTAGTGGAAAAAGGAATATATTCAAATATAAACTACACAGAAGCATTCTGTGAAACTTCTTTCTGATCTGAGCATTCAGCTAACAGAGTTAAACCATACTTTTGATTGAGCAGTTTTGAAACACTCTGTCTGTAGAAAATGCAACTGGACATTCGTAGCGCTAAGTGGGTAATAGTGGAAAAAAGAATATGTTCAAATATAAACTACACAGAAGCATTGTATGAAACTTCTTTCTGTTCTGTGCATTCAACTAACAGAGTTGAACTTTACTTTTGATTGAGCTGTTCTGAAACACTCTTTCTGTAGAAACTGCAATTGTACATTCTGAGCGCTAAGAGGCCTATATTGGGAAAAAGAATGTCTACAAATAAAAACTACACAGAAGAATTGTGTGAAACTTCTTTCTGTTCTGTTTGTTCAACTAAAAGAGTTGAACCTTAGTTTTGATTGAGCCGTTCTGAAACACTCTTTCTGTAGAAAATGCAAGTGGAGATTCGGAGCGCTAAGAGGGTAATAGTGGAAAAAGGAATGTCTCCAAATATAAACTACACAGAATCATTCTGTGAAACTTCTTTCTGATCTGTGCATTCAGCTAACAGAGTTAAACCATACTTTTGATTGAGCAGATCTGAACACTGTTTCTGTAGAAAATGCAAGTGGACATTTGGAGCGCTAAGAGAGTAGTAGTGGGAAAAGGAATATATTCAAATATAAACTACACAGAAGCATTCTGTGAAACTTCTTTCTTATCTGAGCATTCAGCTAACAGAGTTAAACCTTACTTTTGATTGAGCAGTTTTGAAACACTCTGTCTGTAGAAAATGCAACTGGACATTCGTAGCGCTAAGTGGGTAATAGTGGAAAAAAGAATATGTTCAAATATAAACTACACAGAAGCATTGTATGAAACTTCTTTCTGTTCTGTGCATTCAACTAACACAATTGAACCTTACTTTTGATTGAGCCTTTCTGAAACACTCTTTCTGTAGAAACTGCAATTGGACATTCTGAGCGCTAAGAGGCCTATATTGGGAAAAAAAATATCTTCAAATAAAAACTACACAGAAGCATTGTGTGAAACTTATTTCTGATATATTCATTAAGCTAACAGAGTTAAACCATACTTTTGATTGCGCAGTTCTGAACACTCTTTCTGTAGAAAATGCAAGTGGACATTCGGTGCGCTAAGAGGGTAATAGTGGAAAAAGGAATATATTCAAATATAAACTACACAGTAGCATTCTGTGAAAATTCTTTCTGTTCTGTGCATTCAACTAACAGAGTTGAACCTTACTTTTGATTGAGCCGTTCTGAAACACTCTTTCTGTAGAAACTGCAATTGGACATGCTAAGCACTAAGAGGCCTACATTGGGAAAAAGAATATCTTCAAATAAAAACTACACAGATGCATTCTGTGAAACTTATTTCTGATCTGTAAATTCAGTTAACAGAGATAAAACATATTTTTGATTGAGCAGTTATGAAACACTCTTTTTGTAGAAAATGCAAGTGGAGATTCGGAGCGCTAAGAGGGTAATAGTGGAAAAAGGACTGTCTTCAAATATAAACTACACAGAATCATTCGGTGAAACTTCTTTCTGATCTGTGCATTCAGCTAACAGAGTTAAAACATACTTTTGATTGAGCAGATCTGAACACTGTTTCTGTAGAAAATGCAACTGGACATTTGGAGCGCTAAGAGCGTAGTAATGGAAAAAGGAATATATTCAAATATAAACTACACAGAAGCATTCTGTGAAACTTCTTTCTGATCTGAGCATTCAGCTAACAGAGTTAAACCATACTTTTGATTGAGCAGTTTTGAAACACTCTGTCTGTAGAAAATGCAACTGGACATTCGTAGCGCTAAGTGGGTAATAGTGGAAAAAAGAATATGTTCAAATATAAACTACACAGAAGCATTGTATGAAACTTCTTTCTGTTCTGTGCATTCAACTAACAGAGTTGAACCTTACTTTTGATTGAGCCGTTCTGAAACACTCTTTCTGTAGAAACTGCAATTGGACATTCTGAGCGCTAAGAGGCCTATATTGGGAAAAAGAATGTCTAAAAATAAAAACTACACAGAAGAATTGTGTGAAACTTCTTTCTGTTCTGTTTGTTCAACTAAAAGAGTTGAACCTTAGTTTTGATTGAGCCGTTCTTAAACACTCTTTCTGTAGAAAATGCAAGTGGAGATTCGGAGCGCTAAGAGGGTCATAGTGGAAAAAGGAATGTCTCCAAATATAAACTACACAGAATCATTCTGTGAAACTTCTTTCTGATCTGTGCATTCAGCTAACAGAGTTAAACCATACTTTTGATTGAGCAGATCTGAACACTCTTTCTGTAGAAAATGCAACTGGACATTTGGAGCGCTAAGAGAGTAGTAGTGGAAAAAGGAATATATTCAAATATAAACTACACAGAAGCATTCTGTGAAACTTCTTTCTGATCTGAGCATTCAGCTAACGGAGTTAAACCATACTTTTGATTGAGCAGTTTTGAAACACTCTGTCTGTAGAAAATGCAACTGGACATTCGTAGCGCTAAGTGGGAAATAGTGGAAAAAAGAATATGTTCAAATATAAACTACACAGAAGCATTGTATGAAACTTCTTTCTGTTCTGTGTATTCAACTAACAGAGTTGAACCTTACTTTTGATTGAGCCTTTCTGAAACACTCTTTCTGTAGAAACTGCAATTGGACATTCTGAGCGCTAAGAGGCCTATATTGGGAAAAAGAATGTCTACAAATAAAAACTACACAGAAGAATTGTGTGAAACTTCTTTCTGTTCTGTTTGTTCAACTAAAAGAGTTGAACCTTAGTTTTGATTGAGCCGTTCTGAAACACTCTTTCTGTAGAAAATGCATGTGGAGATTCGGAGCGCTAAGATGGTAATAGTGGAAAAAGGAATGTCTCCAAATATAAACTACACAGAATCATTCTGTGAAACTTCTTTCTGATCTGTGCATTCAGCTAACAGAGTTAAACCATACTTTTGATTGAGCAGATCTGAACACTGTTTCTGTAGAAAATGCAAGTGGACATTTGGAGCGCTAAGAGAGTAGTAGTGGAAAAAGGAATATATTCAAATATAAACTACACAGAAGCATTCTGTGAAACTTCTTTCTGATCTGAGCATTCAGCTAACAGAGTTAAACCATACTTTTGATTGAGCAGTTTTGAAACACTCTGTCTGTAGAAAATGCAACTGGACATTCGTAGCGCTAAGTGGGTAATAGTGGAAAAAAGAATATGTTCAAATATAAACTACACAGAAGCATTGTATGAAACTTCTTTCTGTTATGTGCATTCAACTAACACAATTGAACCTTACTTTTGATTGATCCTTTCTGAAACACTCTTTCTGTAGAAACTGCAATTGGACATTCTGAGCACTAAGAGGCCTATATTGGGAAAAAAAATATCTTCAAATAAAAACTACACAGAAGCATTGTGTGAAACTTATTTCTGATATGTTCATTAAGCTAACAGAGTTAAACCATACTTTTGATTGCGCAGTTCTGAACACTCTTTCTGTAGAAAATGCAAGTGGACATTCGGAGCGCTAAGAGGGTAATAGTGGAAAAAGGAATATATTCAAATATAAACTACACAGTAGCATTCTGTGAAAATTCTTTCTGTTCTGTGCATTCAACTAATAGAGTTGAACCTTACTTTTGATTGAGCCGTTCTGAAACACTCTTTCTGTAGATACTCCAATTGGGCATGCTAAGCGCTAAGAGGCCTACATTGGGAAAAAGAATATCTTCAAATAAAAACTACACAGATGCATTCTCTGAAACTTATTTCTGATCTGTAAATTCAGTTAACAGAGATAAAACATATTTTTGATTGAGCAGTTATGAAACATTCTTTTTGTAGAAAATGCAAGTGGAGATTCGGAGCGCTAAGGGTGTAATAGTGGAAAAAGGAATGTCTTCAAATATAAACTACACAGAATCATTCGGTGAAACTTCTTTCTGATCTGTGCATTCAGCTAACAGAGTTAAACCATACTTTTGATTGAGCAGATCTGAACACTCTTTCTGTAGAAAATGCAACTGGACATTTGGAGCGCTAAGAGCGTAGTAGTGGAAAAAGGAATATATT
The DNA here is from genome assembly GCF_028878055.3 of Symphalangus syndactylus. Classification (NCBI taxonomy): domain Eukaryota; kingdom Metazoa; phylum Chordata; class Mammalia; order Primates; family Hylobatidae; genus Symphalangus; species Symphalangus syndactylus. The sequence goes on from NC_072438.2 coordinate 107,176,552, forward strand.
CAAATATAAACTACACAGAAGCATTCTGTGAAACTTCTTTCTGATCTGAGCATTCAGCTAACAGAGTTAAACCATACTTTTGATTGAGCAGTTTTGAAACACTCTGTCTGTAGAAAATGCAACTGGACATTCGTAGCGCTAAGTGGGTAATAGTGGAAAAAAGAATATGTTCAAATATAAACTACACAGAAGCATTGTATGAAACTTCTTTCTGTTCTGTGCATTCAACTAACAGAGTTGAACCTTACTTTTGATGGAGCCGTTCTGAAACACTCCTTCTGTAGAAACTGCAGTTGGACATTCTGAGCGCTAAGAGGCCTATATTGGGAAAAAGAATGTCTACAAATAAAAACTACACAGAAGAATTGTGTGAAACTACTTTCTGTTCTGTTTGTTCAACTAAAAGAGTTGAACCTTAGTTTTGATTGAGCCATTCTGAAACACTCTTTCTGTAGAAAATGCAAGTGGAGATTCGGAGCGCTAAGAGGGTAATAGTGGAAAAAGGAATGTCTCCAAATATAAACTACACAGAATCATTTTGTGAAACTTCTTTCTGATCTGTGCATTCAGCTAACAGAGTTAAACCATACTTTTGATTGAGCAGATCTGAACACTCTTTCTGTAGAAAATGCAACTGGACATTTGGAGCGCTAAGAGAGTAGTAGTGGAAAAAGGAATATATTCAAATATAAACTACACAGAAGCATTCTGTGAAACTTCTTTCTGATCTGAGCATTCAGCTAACGGAGTTAAACCATACTTTTGATTGAGCAGTTTTGAAACACTCTGTCTGTAGAAAATGCAACTGGACATTCGTAGCGCTAAGTGGGTAATAGTGGAAAAAAGAATATGTTCAAATATAAACTACACAGAAGCATTGTATGAAACTCCTTTCTGTTCTGTGTATTCAACTAACAGAGTTGAACCTTACTTTTGATTGAGCCTTTCTGAAACACTCTTTCTGTAGAAACTGCAATTGGACATTCTGAGCGCTAAGAGGCCTATATTGGGAAAAATAATATCTTCAAATAAAAACTACACAGAAGCATTGTGTGAAACTTATTTCTGATATGTTCATTAAGCTAACAGAGTTAAACCATAATTTTGATTGCGCAGTTCTGAACACTCTTTCTGTAGAAAATGCAAGTGGACATTCGGAGCGCTAAGAGGGTAATAGTGGAAAAAGGAATATATTCAAATATAAACTACACAGTAGCATTCTGTGAAAATTCTTTCTGTTCTGTGCATTCAACTAACAGAGTTGAACCTTACTTTTGATTGAGCCGTTCTGAAACACTCTTTCTGTAGAAACTGCAATTGGACATGCTAAGCGCTAAGAGGCCTACATTGGGAAAAAGAATATCTTCAAATAAAAACTACACAGATGCATTCTGTGAAACATATTTCTGATCTGTAAATTCAGTTAACAGAGATAAAACATATTTTTGATTGAGCAGTTATGAAACACTCTTTTTCTAGAAAATGCAAGTGGAGGTTCGGAGCGCTAAGAGGGTAAAAGTTGAAAAAGGAATGTCTTCAAATATAAACTACACAGAATCATTCGGTGAAACTTCTTTCTGATCTGTGCATTCAGCTAACAGAGTTAAAACATACTTTTGATTGAGCAGATCTGAACACTCTTTCTGTAGAAAATGCAACTGGACATTTGGAGCGATAAGAGCGTAGTAATGGAAAAAGGAATATATTCAAATATAAACTACACAGAAGCATTCTGTGAAACTTCTTTCTGATCTGAGCATTCAGCTAACAGAGTTAAACCATACTTTTGATTGAGCAGTTTTGAAACACTCTGTCTGTAGAAAATGCAACTGGACATTCGTAGCGCTAAGTGGGTAATAGTGGAAAAAAGAATATGTTCAAATATAAACTACACAGAAGCATTGTATGAAACTTCTTTCTCTTCTGTGCATTCAACTAACAGAGTTGAACCTTACTTTTGATTGAGCCTTTCTGAAACACTCTTTCTGTAGAAACTGCAATTGGACATTGTGAGCGCTAAGAGGCCTATATTGGGAAAAATAATATCTTCAAATAAAAACTACACAGAAGCATTGTGTGAAACTTATTTCTGATATGTTCATTAAGCTAACAGAGTTAAACCATACTTTTGATTGCGCAGTTCTGAACACTCTTTCTGTAGAAAATGCAAGTGGACTTTCGGAGTGCTAAGAGGGTAATAGTGGAAAAAGGAATATATTCAAATATAAACTACACAGAATCATTCTGTGAAACTTCTTTCTGATCTGTGCATTCAGCTAACAGAGTTAAACCATACTTTTGATTGAGCAGATCTGAACACTCTTTCTGTAGAAAATGCAACTGGACATTTGGAGCGCTAAGAGAGTAGTAGTGGAAAAAGGAATATATTCAAATATAAACTACACAGAAGCATTCTGTGAAACTTCTTTCTGATCTGAGCATTCAGCTAACAGAGTTAAACCATACTTTTGATTGAGCAGTTTTGAAACACTCTGTCTGTAGAAAATGCAACTGGACATTCGTAGCGCTAAGTGGGTAATAGTGGAAAAAAGAATATGTTCAAATATAAACTACACAGAAGCATTGTATGAAACTTCTTTCTGTTCTGTGCATTCAACTAACAGAGTTGAACCTTACTTTTGATTGAGCTGTTCTGAAACACTCTTTCTGTAGAAACTGCAATTGGACATTCTGAGCGCTAAGAGGCCTATATTGGGAAAAAGAATGTCTAAAAATAAAAACTACACAGAAGAATTGTGTGAAACTTCTTTCTGTTCTGTTTGTTCAACTAAAAGAGTTGAACCTTAGTTTTGATTGAGCCGTTCTGAAACACTCTTTCTGTAGAAAATGCAAGTGGAGATTCGGAGCGCTAAGAGGGTCATAGTGGAAAAAGGAATGTCTCCAAATATAAACTACACAGAATCATTCTGTGAAACTTCTTTCTGATCTGTGCATTCAGCTAACAGAGTTAAACCATACTTTTGATTGAGCAGATCTGAACACTCTTTCTGTAGAAAATGCAACTGGACATTTGGAGCGCTAAGAGGGTAGTAGTGGAAAAAGGAATATATTCAAATATAAACTACACAGAAGCATTCTGTGAAACTTCTTTCTGATCTGAGCATTCAGCTAACAGAGTTAAACCATACTTTTGATTGAGCAGTTTTGAAACACTCTGTCTGTAGAAAATGCAACTGGACATTCGTAGCGCTAAGTGGGTAATAGTGGAAAAAAGAATATGTTCAAATATAAACTACAGAGACGCATTGTATGAAACTTCTTTCTGTTCTGTGCATTCAACTAACAGAGTGGAACCTTACTTTTGATTGAGCCGTTTTGAAACACTCTTTCTGTAGTAACTGCAATTGGACATTCTGAGCGCTAAGAGGCCTATATTGGGAAAAAGAATGTCTACAAATAAAAACTACACAGAAGAATTGTGTGAAACTTCTTTCTGTTCTGTTTGTTCAACTAAAAGAGTTGAACCTTAGTTTTGATTGAGCCGTTCTGAAACACTCTTTCTGTAGAAAATGCAAGTGGAGATTCGGAGCGCTAAGAGGGTAATAGTGGAAAAAGGAATGTCTCCAAATATAAACTACACAGAATCATTCTGTGAAACTTCTTTCTGATCTGTGCATTCAGCTAACAGAGTTAAACCATACTTTTGATTGAGCAGATCTGAACACTCTTTCTGTAGAAAATGCAACTGGACATTTGGAGCGCTAAGAGAGAAGTAGTGGAAAAAGGAATATATTCAAATATAAACTACACAGAAGCATTCTGTGAAACTTCTTTCTGATCTGAGCATTCAGCTAACGGAGTTAAACCATACTTTTGATTGAGCAGTTTTGAAACACTCTGTCTGTAGAAAATGCAACTGGACATTCGTAGCGCTAAGTGGGTAATAGTGGAAAAAAGAATATGTTCAAATATAAACTACACAGAAGCATTGTATGAAACTTCTTTCTGTTCTGTGCATTCAACTAACAGAGTTGAACCTTACTTTTGATTGAGCCGTTCTGAAACACTCTTTCTATAGAAACTGCAATTGGACATTCTGAGCGCTAAGAGGCCTATATTGGGAAAAAGAATGTCTACAAATAAAAACTACACAGAAGAATTGTGTGAAACTTCTTTCTGTTCTGTTTGTTCAACTAAAAGAGTTGAACCTTAGTTTTGATTGAGCCGTTCTGAAACACTCTTTCTGTAGAAAATGCAAGTGGAGATTCGTAGCTCTAAGAGGGTAATAGTGGAAAAAGGAATGTCTCCAAATATAAACTACACAGAATCATTCTGTGAAACTTCTTTCTGATCTGTGCATTCAGCTAACAGAGTTAAACCATACTTTTGATTGAGCAGATCTGAACACTCTTTCTGTAGAAAATGTAACTGAACATTTGGAGCGCTAAGAGAGTAGTAGTGGAAAAAGGAATATATTCAAATATAAACTACACAGAAGCATTCTGTGAAACTTCTTTCTGATCTGAGCATTCAGCTAACAGAGTTAAACCATACTTTTGATTGAGCAGTTTTGAAACACTCTGTCTGTAGAAAATGCAACTGGACATTCGTAGCGCTAAGTGGGTAATAGTGGAAAAAAGAATATGTTCAAATATAAACTACACAGAAGCATTGTATGAAACTTCTTTCTGTTCTGTGCATTCAACTAACAGAGTTGAACCTTACTTTTGATTGAGCCGTTCTGAAACACTCTTTCTGTAGAAACTGCAATTGGACATTCTGAGCGCTAAGAGGCCTATATTGGGAAAAAGAATGTCTAAAAATAAAAACTACACAGAAGAATTGTGTGAAACTTCTTTCTGTTCTGTTTGTTCAACTAAAAGAGTTGAACCTTAGTTTTGATTGAGCCGTTCTTAAACACTCTTTCTGTAGAAAATGCAAGTGGAGATTCGGAGCGCTAAGAGGGTCATAGTGGAAAAAGGAATGTCTCCAAATATAAACTACACAGAATCATTCTGTGAAACTTCTTTCTGATCTGTGCATTCAGCTAACAGAGTTAAACCATACTTTTGATTGAGCAGATCTGAACACTCTTTCTGTAGAAAATGCAACTGGACATTTGGAGCGCTAAGAGAGTAGTAGTGGAAAAAGGAATATATTCAAATATAAACTACACAGAAGCATTCTGTGAAACTTCTTTCTGATCTGAGCATTCAGCTAACGGAGTTAAACCATACTTTTGATTGAGCAGTTTTGAAACACTCTGTCTGTAGAAAATGCAACTGGACATTCGTAGCGCTAAGTGGGAAATAGTGGAAAAAAGAATATGTTCAAATATAAACTACACAGAAGCATTGTATGAAACTTCTTTCTGTTCTGTGTATTCAACTAACAGAGTTGAACCTTACTTTTGATTGAGCCTTTCTGAAACACTCTTTCTGTAGAAACTGCAATTGGACATTCTGAGCGCTAAGAGGCCTATATTGGGAAAAAGAATGTCTACAAATAAAAACTACACAGAAGAATTGTGTGAAACTTCTTTCTGTTCTGTTTGTTCAACTAAAAGAGTTGAACCTTAGTTTTGATTGAGCCGTTCTGAAACACTCTTTCTGTAGAAAATGCATGTGGAGATTCGGAGCGCTAAGATGGTAATAGTGGAAAAAGGAATGTCTCCAAATATAAACTACACAGAATCATTCTGTGAAACTTCTTTCTGATCTGTGCATTCAGCTAACAGAGTTAAACCATACTTTTGATTGAGCAGATCTGAACACTGTTTCTGTAGAAAATGCAAGTGGACATTTGGAGCGCTAAGAGAGTAGTAGTGGAAAAAGGAATATATTCAAATATAAACTACACAGAAGCATTCTGTGAAACTTCTTTCTGATCTGAGCATTCAGCTAACAGAGTTAAACCATACTTTTGATTGAGCAGTTTTGAAACACTCTGTCTGTAGAAAATGCAACTGGACATTCGTAGCGCTAAGTGGGTAATAGTGGAAAAAAGAATATGTTCAAATATAAACTACACAGAAGCATTGTATGAAACTTCTTTCTGTTATGTGCATTCAACTAACACAATTGAACCTTACTTTTGATTGATCCTTTCTGAAACACTCTTTCTGTAGAAACTGCAATTGGACATTCTGAGCACTAAGAGGCCTATATTGGGAAAAAAAATATCTTCAAATAAAAACTACACAGAAGCATTGTGTGAAACTTATTTCTGATATGTTCATTAAGCTAACAGAGTTAAACCATACTTTTGATTGCGCAGTTCTGAACACTCTTTCTGTAGAAAATGCAAGTGGACATTCGGAGCGCTAAGAGGGTAATAGTGGAAAAAGGAATATATTCAAATATAAACTACACAGTAGCATTCTGTGAAAATTCTTTCTGTTCTGTGCATTCAACTAATAGAGTTGAACCTTACTTTTGATTGAGCCGTTCTGAAACACTCTTTCTGTAGATACTCCAATTGGGCATGCTAAGCGCTAAGAGGCCTACATTGGGAAAAAGAATATCTTCAAATAAAAACTACACAGATGCATTCTCTGAAACTTATTTCTGATCTGTAAATTCAGTTAACAGAGATAAAACATATTTTTGATTGAGCAGTTATGAAACATTCTTTTTGTAGAAAATGCAAGTGGAGATTCGGAGCGCTAAGGGTGTAATAGTGGAAAAAGGAATGTCTTCAAATATAAACTACACAGAATCATTCGGTGAAACTTCTTTCTGATCTGTGCATTCAGCTAACAGAGTTAAACCATACTTTTGATTGAGCAGATCTGAACACTCTTTCTGTAGAAAATGCAACTGGACATTTGGAGCGCTAAGAGCGTAGTAGTGGAAAAAGGAATATATTCAAATATAAACTACACAGAAGCATTCTGTGAAACTTCTTTCTGATCTGAGCATTCAGCTAACAGAGTTAAACCATACTTTTGATTGAGCAGTTTTGAAACACTCTGTCTGTAGAAAATGCAACTGGACATTCGTAGCGCTAAGTGGGTAATAGTGGAAAAAAGAATATGTTCAAATATAAACTACACAGAAGCATTGTATGAAACTTCTTTCTGTTCTGTGCATTCAACTAACAGAGTTGAACCTTACTTTTGATGGAGCCGTTCTGAAACACTCCTTCTGTAGAAACTGCAGTTGGACATTCTGAGCGCTAAGAGGCCTATATTGGGAAAAAGAATGTCTACAAATAAAAACTACACAGAAGAATTGTGTGAAACTACTTTCTGTTCTGTTTGTTCAACTAAAAGAGTTGAACCTTAGTTTTGATTGAGCCATTCTGAAACACTCTTTCTGTAGAAAATGCAAGTGGAGATTCGGAGCGCTAAGAGGGTAATAGTGGAAAAAGGAATGTCTCCAAATATAAACTACACAGAATCATTTTGTGAAACTTCTTTCTGATCTGTGCATTCAGCTAACAGAGTTAAACCATACTTTTGATTGAGCAGATCTGAACACTCTTTCTGTAGAAAATGCAACTGGACATTTGGAGCGCTAAGAGAGTAGTAGTGGAAAAAGGAATATATTCAAATATAAACTACACAGAAGCATTCTGTGAAACTTCTTTCTGATCTGAGCATTCAGCTAACGGAGTTAAACCATACTTTTGATTGAGCAGTTTTGAAACACTCTGTCTGTAGAAAATGCAACTGGACATTCGTAGCGCTAAGTGGGTAATAGTGGAAAAAAGAATATGTTCAAATATAAACTACACAGAAGCATTGTATGAAACTCCTTTCTGTTCTGTGTATTCAACTAACAGAGTTGAACCTTACTTTTGATTGAGCCTTTCTGAAACACTCTTTCTGTAGAAACTGCAATTGGACATTCTGAGCGCTAAGAGGCCTATATTGGGAAAAATAATATCTTCAAATAAAAACTACACAGAAGCATTGTGTGAAACTTATTTCTGATATGTTCATTAAGCTAACAGAGTTAAACCATAATTTTGATTGCGCAGTTCTGAACACTCTTTCTGTAGAAAATGCAAGTGGACATTCGGAGCGCTAAGAGGGTAATAGTGGAAAAAGGAATATATTCAAATATAAACTACACAGTAGCATTCTGTGAAAATTCTTTCTGTTCTGTGCATTCAACTAACAGAGTTGAACCTTACTTTTGATTGAGCCGTTCTGAAACACTCTTTCTGTAGAAACTGCAATTGGACATGCTAAGCGCTAAGAGGCCTACATTGGGAAAAAGAATATCTTCAAATAAAAACTACACAGATGCATTCTGTGAAACATATTTCTGATCTGTAAATTCAGTTAACAGAGATAAAACATATTTTTGATTGAGCAGTTATGAAACACTCTTTTTCTAGAAAATGCAAGTGGAGGTTCGGAGCGCTAAGAGGGTAAAAGTTGAAAAAGGAATGTCTTCAAATATAAACTACACAGAATCATTCGGTGAAACTTCTTTCTGATCTGTGCATTCAGCTAACAGAGTTAAAACATACTTTTGATTGAGCAGATCTGAACACTCTTTCTGTAGAAAATGCAACTGGACATTTGGAGCGATAAGAGCGTAGTAATGGAAAAAGGAATATATTCAAATATAAACTACACAGAAGCATTCTGTGAAACTTCTTTCTGATCTGAGCATTCAGCTAACAGAGTTAAACCATACTTTTGATTGAGCAGTTTTGAAACACTCTGTCTGTAGAAAATGCAACTGGACATTCGTAGCGCTAAGTGGGTAATAGTGGAAAAAAGAATATGTTCAAATATAAACTACACAGAAGCATTGTATGAAACTTCTTTCTCTTCTGTGCATTCAACTAACAGAGTTGAACCTTACTTTTGATTGAGCCTTTCTGAAACACTCTTTCTGTAGAAACTGCAATTGGACATTGTGAGCGCTAAGAGGCCTATATTGGGAAAAATAATATCTTCAAATAAAAACTACACAGAAGCATTGTGTGAAACTTATTTCTGATATGTTCATTAAGCTAACAGAGTTAAACCATACTTTTGATTGCGCAGTTCTGAACACTCTTTCTGTAGAAAATGCAAGTGGACTTTCGGAGTGCTAAGAGGGTAATAGTGGAAAAAGGAATATATTCAAATATAAACTACACAGAATCATTCTGTGAAACTTCTTTCTGATCTGTGCATTCAGCTAACAGAGTTAAACCATACTTTTGATTGAGCAGATCTGAACACTCTTTCTGTAGAAAATGCAACTGGACATTTGGAGCGCTAAGAGAGTAGTAGTGGAAAAAGGAATATATTCAAATATAAACTACACAGAAGCATTCTGTGAAACTTCTTTCTGATCTGAGCATTCAGCTAACAGAGTTAAACCATACTTTTGATTGAGCAGTTTTGAAACACTCTGTCTGTAGAAAATGCAACTGGACATTCGTAGCGCTAAGTGGGTAATAGTGGAAAAAAGAATATGTTCAAATATAAACTACACAGAAGCATTGTATGAAACTTCTTTCTGTTCTGTGCATTCAACTAACAGAGTTGAACCTTACTTTTGATTGAGCTGTTCTGAAACACTCTTTCTGTAGAAACTGCAATTGGACATTCTGAGCGCTAAGAGGCCTATATTGGGAAAAAGAATGTCTAAAAATAAAAACTACACAGAAGAATTGTGTGAAACTTCTTTCTGTTCTGTTTGTTCAACTAAAAGAGTTGAACCTTAGTTTTGATTGAGCCGTTCTGAAACACTCTTTCTGTAGAAAATGCAAGTGGAGATTCGGAGCGCTAAGAGGGTCATAGTGGAAAAAGGAATGTCTCCAAATATAAACTACACAGAATCATTCTGTGAAACTTCTTTCTGATCTGTGCATTCAGCTAACAGAGTTAAACCATACTTTTGATTGAGCAGATCTGAACACTCTTTCTGTAGAAAATGCAACTGGACATTTGGAGCGCTAAGAGGGTAGTAGTGGAAAAAGGAATATATTCAAATATAAACTACACAGAAGCATTCTGTGAAACTTCTTTCTGATCTGAGCATTCAGCTAACAGAGTTAAACCATACTTTTGATTGAGCAGTTTTGAAACACTCTGTCTGTAGAAAATGCAACTGGACATTCGTAGCGCTAAGTGGGTAATAGTGGAAAAAAGAATATGTTCAAATATAAACTACAGAGACGCATTGTATGAAACTTCTTTCTGTTCTGTGCATTCAACTAACAGAGTGGAACCTTACTTTTGATTGAGCCGTTTTGAAACACTCTTTCTGTAGTAACTGCAATTGGACATTCTGAGCGCTAAGAGGCCTATATTGGGAAAAAGAATGTCTACAAATAAAAACTACACAGAAGAATTGTGTGAAACTTCTTTCTGTTCTGTTTGTTCAACTAAAAGAGTTGAACCTTAGTTTTGATTGAGCCGTTCTGAAACACTCTTTCTGTAGAAAATGCAAGTGGAGATTCGGAGCGCTAAGAGGGTAATAGTGGAAAAAGGAATGTCTCCAAATATAAACTACACAGAATCATTCTGTGAAACTTCTTTCTGATCTGTGCATTCAGCTAACAGAGTTAAACCATACTTTTGATTGAGCAGATCTGAACACTCTTTCTGTAGAAAATGCAACTGGACATTTGGAGCGCTAAGAGAGAAGTAGTGGAAAAAGGAATATATTCAAATATAAACTACACAGAAGCATTCTGTGAAACTTCTTTCTGATCTGAGCATTCAGCTAACGGAGTTAAACCATACTTTTGATTGAGCAGTTTTGAAACACTCTGTCTGTAGAAAATGCAACTGGACATTCGTAGCGCTAAGTGGGTAATAGTGGAAAAAAGAATATGTTCAAATATAAACTACACAGAAGCATTGTATGAAACTTCTTTCTGTTCTGTGCATTCAACTAACAGAGTTGAACCTTACTTTTGATTGAGCCGTTCTGAAACACTCTTTCTATAGAAACTGCAATTGGACATTCTGAGCGCTAAGAGGCCTATATTGGGAAAAAGAATGTCTACAAATAAAAACTACACAGAAGAATTGTGTGAAACTTCTTTCTGTTCTGTTTGTTCAACTAAAAGAGTTGAACCTTAGTTTTGATTGAGCCGTTCTGAAACACTCTTTCTGTAGAAAATGCAAGTGGAGATTCGTAGCTCTAAGAGGGTAATAGTGGAAAAAGGAATGTCTCCAAATATAAACTACACAGAATCATTCTGTGAAACTTCTTTCTGATCTGTGCATTCAGCTAACAGAGTTAAACCATACTTTTGATTGAGCAGATCTGAACACTCTTTCTGTAGAAAATGTAACTGAACATTTGGAGCGCTAAGAGAGTAGTAGTGGAAAAAGGAATATATTCAAATATAAACTACACAGAAGCATTCTGTGAAACTTCTTTCTGATCTGAGCATTCAGCTAACAGAGTTAAACCATACTTTTGATTGAGCAGTTTTGAAACACTCTGTCTGTAGAAAATGCAACTGGACATTCGTAGCGCTAAGTGGGTAATAGTGGAAAAAAGAATATGTTCAAATATAAACTACACAGAAGCATTGTATGAAACTTCTTTCTGTTCTGTGCATTCAACTAACAGAGTTGAACTTTACTTTTGATTGAGCTGTTCTGAAACACTCTTTCTGTAGAAACTGCAATTGTACATTCTGAGCGCTAAGAGGCCTATATTGGGAAAAAGAATGTCTACAAATAAAAACTACACAGAAGAATTGTGTGAAACTTCTTTCTGTTCTGTTTGTTCAACTAAAAGAGTTGAACCTTAGTTTTGATTGAGCCGTTCTGAAACACTCTTTCTGTAGAAAATGCAAGTGGAGATTCGGAGCGCTAAGAGGGTCATAGTGGAAAAAGGAATGTCTCCAAATATAAACTACACAGAATCATTCTGTGAAACTTCTTTCTGATCTGTGCATTCAGCTAACAGAGTTAAACCATACTTTTGATTGAGCAGATCTGAACACTCTTTCTGTAGAAAATGCAACTGGACATTTGGAGCGCTAAGAGAGTAGTAGTGGGAAAAGGAATATATTCAAATATAAACTACACAGAAGCATTCTGTGAAACTTCTTTCTTATCTGAGCATTCAGCTAACAGAGTTAAACCATACTTTTGATTGAGCAGTTTTGAAACACTCTGTCTGTAGAAAATGCAACTGGACATTCGTAGCGCTAAGTGGGTAATAGTGGAAAAAAGAATATGTTCAAATATAAACTACACAGAAGCATTGTATGAAACTTCTTTCTGTTCTGTGCATTCAACTAACACAATTGAACCTTACTTTTGATTGAGCCTTTCTGAAACACTCTTTCTGTAGAAACTGCAATTGGACATTCTGAGCGCTAAGAGGCCTATATTGGGAAAAAAAATATCTTCAAATAAAAACTACACAGAAGCATTGTGTGAAACTTATTTCTGATATATTCATTAAGCTAACAGAGTTAAACCATACTTTTGATTGCGCAGTTCTGAACACTCTTTCTGTAGAAAATGCAAGTGGACATTCGGTGCGCTAAGAGGGTAATAGTGGAAAAAGGAATATATTCAAATATAAACTACACAGTAGCATTCTGTGAAAATTCTTTCTGTTCTGTGCATTCAACTAACAGAGTTGAACCTTACTTTTGATTGAGCCGTTCTAAAACACTCTTTCTGTAGAAACTGCAATTGGACATGCTAAGCGCTAAGAGGCCTACATTGGGAAAAAGAATATCTTCAAATAAAAACTACACAGATGCATTCTGTGAAACTTATTTCTGATCTGTAAATTCAGTTAACAGAGATAAAACATATTTTTGATTGAGCAGTTATGAAACACTCTTTTTGTAGAAAATGCAAGTGGAGATTCGGAGCGCTAAGAGGGTAATAGTGGAAAAAGGACTGTCTTCAAATATAAACTACACAGAATCATTCGGTGAAACTTCTTTCTGATCTGTGCATTCAGCTAACAGAGTTAAAACATACTTTTGATTGAGCAGATCTGAACACTCTTTCTGTAGAAAATGCAACTGGACATTTGGAGCGCTAAGAGCGTAGTAATGGAAAAAGGAATATATTCAAATATAAACTACACAGAAGCATTCTGTGAAACTTCTTTCTGATCTGAGCATTCAGCTAACAGAGTTAAACCATACTTTTGATTGAGCAGTTTTGAAACACTCTGTCTGTAGAAAATGCAACTGGACATTCGTAGCGCTAAGTGGGTAATAGTGGAAAAAAGAATATGTTCAAATATAAACTACACAGAAGCATTGTATGAAACTTCTTTCTGTTCTGTGCATTCAACTAACAGAGTTGAACCTTACTTTTGATTGAGCCGTTCTGAAACACTCTTTCTGTAGAAACTGCAATTGGACATTCTGAGCGCTAAGAGGCCTATATTGGGAAAAAGAATATCTAAAAATAAAAACTACACAGAAGAATTGTGTGAAACTTCTTTCTGTTCTGTTTGTTCAACTAAAAGAGTTGAACCTTAGTTTTGATTGAGCCGTTCTTAAACACTCTTTCTGTAGAAAATGCAAGTGGAGATTCGGAGCGCTAAGAGGGTCATAGTGGAAAAAGGAATGTCTCCAAATATAAACTACACAGAATCATTCTGTGAAACTTCTTTCTGATCTGTGCATTCAGCTAACAGAGTTAAACCATACTTTTGATTGAGCAGATCTGAACACTCTTTCTGTAGAAAATGCAACTGGACATTTGGAGCGCTAAGAGAGTAGTAGTGGAAAAAGGAATATATTCAAATATAAACTACACAGAAGCATTCTGTGAAAATTCTTTCTGATCTGAGCATTCAGCTAACAGAGTTAAACCATACTTTTGATTGAGCAGTTTTGAAACACTCTGTCTGTAGAAAATGCAACTGGACATTCGTAGCGCTAAGTGGGTAATAGTGGAGAAAAGAATATGTTCAAATATAAACTACACAGAAGCATTGTATGAAACTTCTTTCTGTTCTGTGCATTCAACTAAAAGAGTTGAACCTTACTTTTGATTGAGCCGTTCTGAAACACTCTTTCTGTAGAAACTGCAATTGGACATTCTGAGCGCTAAGAGGCCTATATTGGGAAAAAGAATGTCTACAAATAAAAACTACACAGAAGAATTGTGTGAAACTTCTTTCTGTTCTGTTTGTTCAACTAAAAGAGTTGAACCTTAGTTTTGATTGAGCCGTTCTTAAACACTCTTTCTGTAGAAAATGCAAGTGGAGATTCGGAGCGCTAAGAGGGTAATAGTGGAAAAAGGAATGTCTCCAAATATAAACTACACAGAATCATTCTGTGAAACTTCTTTCTGCTCTGTGCATTCAGCTAACAGAGTTAAACCATACTTTTGATTGAGCAGATCTGAACACTCTTTCTGTAGAAAATGCAACTGGACATTTGGAGCGCTAAGAGAGAAGTAGTGGAAAAAGGAATATATTCATATATAAACTACACAGAAGCATTCTGTGAAACTTCTTTCTGATCTGAGCATTCAGCTTACGGAGTTAAACCATACTTTTGATTGAGCAGTTTTGAAACACTCTGTCTGTAGAAAATGCAACTGGACATTCGTAGCGCTAAGTGGGTAATAGTGGAAAAAAGAATATGTTCAAATATAAACTACACAGAAGCATTGTATGTAACTTCTTTCTGTTCTGTGCATTCAACTAACAGAGTTGAACCTTACTTTTGATTGAGCCGTTCTGAAACACTGTTTCTGTAGAAACTGCAATTGGACATTCTGAGCGCTAAGAGGCCTATATTGGGAAAAAGAATGTCTACAAATAAAAACTACACAGAAGAATTGTGTGAAACTTCTTTCTGTTCTGTTTGTTCAACTAAAAGAGTTGAACCTTAGTTTTGATTGAGCCGTTCTGAAACACTCTTTCTGTAGAAAATGCAAGTGGAGATTCGGAGCGCTAAGAGGGTAATAGTGGAAAAAGGAATGTCTCCAAATATAAACTACACAGAATCATTCTGTGAAAATTCTTTCTGTTCTGTGCATTCAGCTAACAGTGTTAAACCATACTTTTGATTGAGCAGATCTGAACACTCTTTCTGTAGAAAATGCAACTGGACATTTGGAGCGCTAAGAGAGTAGTAGTGGAAAAAGGAATATATTCAAATATAAACTACACAGAAGCATTCTGTGAAACTTCTTTCTGATCTGAGCATTCAGCTAACAGAGTTAAACCATACTTTTGATTGAGCAGTTTTGAAACACTCTGTCTGTAGAAAATGCAACTGGACATTCGTAGCGCTAAGTGGGTAATAGTGGAAAAAAGAATATGTGCAAATATAAACTACACAGAAGCATTGTATGAAACTTCTTTCTGTTCTGTGCATTCAACTAACAGAGTTGAACCTTACTTTTGATTGAGCCGTTCTGAAACACTCTTTCTGTAGAAACTGCAATTGGACATTCTGAGCGCTAAGAGGCCTATATTGGGAAAAAGAATGTCTAAAAATAAAAACTACACAGAAGAATTGTGTGAAACTTCTTTCTGTTCTGTTTGTTCAACTAAAAGAGTTGAACCTTAGTTTTGATTGAGCCGTTCTGAAACACTCTTTCTGTAGAAAATGCAAGTGGAGATTCGGAGCGCTAAGAGGGTCATAGTGGAAAAAGGAATGTCTCCAAATATAAACTACACAGAATCATTCTGTGAAACTTCTTTCTGATCTGTGCATTCAGCTAACAGAGTTAAACCATACTTTTGATTGAGCAGATCTGAACACTGTTTCTGTAGAAAATGCAAGTGGACATTCGGAGCGCTAAGAGGGTAATAGTGGAAAAAGGAATATATTCAAATATAAACTACACAGTAGCATTCTGTGAAAATTCTTTCTGTTCTGTGCATTCAACCAACAGAGTTGAACCTTACTTTTGATTGAGCCGTTCTGAAACACTCTTTCTGTAGAAACTGCAATTGGACATGCTAAGCGCTAAGAGGCCTACATTGGGAAAAAGAATATCTTCAAATAAAAACTACACAGATGCATTCTGTGAAACTTATTTCTGATCTGTAAATTCAGTTAACAGAGATAAAACATATTTTTGATTGAGCAGTTATGAAACACTCTTTTTGTAGAAAATGCAAGTTTAGATTCGGAGCGCTAAGAGGGTAATAGTGGAAAAAGGAATGTCTTCAAATATAAACTACACAGAATCATTCGGTGAAACTTCTTTCTGATCTGTGCATTCAGCTAACAGAGTTAAAACATACTTTTGATTGAGCAGATCTGAACACTCTTTCTGTAGAAAATGCAACTGGACATTTGGAGCGCTAAGAGCGTAGTAATGGAAAAAGGAATATATTCAAATATAAACTACACAGAAGCATTCTGTGAAACTTCTTTCTGATCTGAGCATTCAGCTAACAGAGTTAAACCATACTTTTGATTGAGCAGTTTTGAAACACTCTGTCTGTAGAAAATGCAACTGGACATTCGTAGCGCTAAGTGGGTAATAGTGGAAAAAAGAATATGTTCAAATATAAACTACACAGAAGCATTGTATGACACTTCTTTCTGTTCTGTGCATTCAACTAACAGAGTTGAACCTTACTTTTGATTGAGCCGTTCTGAAACACTCTTTCTGTAGAAACTGCAATTGGACATTCTGAGCGCTAAGAGGCCTATATTGGGAAAAAGAATGTCTACAAATAAAAACTACACAGAAGAATTGTGTGAAACTTCTTTCTGTTCTGTTTGTTCAACTAAAAGAGTTGAACCTTAGTTTTGATTGAGCCGTTCTGAAACACTCTTTCTGTAGAAAATGCAAGTGGAGATTCGGAGCGCTAAGAGGGTAATAGTGGAAAAAGGAATGTCTCCAAATATAAACTACACAGAATCATTCTGTGAAAATTCTTTCTGTTCTGTGCATTCAGCTAACAGTGTTAAACCATACTTTTGATTGAGCAGATCTGAACACTCTTTCTGTAGAAAATGCAACTGGACATTTGGAGCGCTAAGAGAGTAGTAGTGGAAAAAGGAATATATTCAAATATAAACTACACAGAAGCATTCTGTGAAACTTCTTTCTGATCTGAGCATTCAGCTAACAGAGTTAAACCATACTTTTGATTGAGCAGTTTTGAAACACTCTGTCTGTAGAAAATGCAACTGGACATTCGTAGCGCTAAGTGGGTAATAGTGGAAAAAAGAATATGTGCAAATATAAACTACACAGAAGCATTGTATGAAACTTCTTTCTGTTCTGTGCATTCAACTAACAGAGTTGAACCTTACTTTTGATTGAGCCGTTCTGAAACACTCTTTCTGTAGAAACTGCAATTGGACATTCTGAGCGCTAAGAGGCCTATATTGGGAAAAAGAATGTCTAAAAATAAAAACTACACAGAAGAATTGTGTGAAACTTCTTTCTGTTCTGTTTGTTCAACTAAAAGAGTTGAACCTTAGTTTTGATTGAGCCTTTCTGAAACACTCTTTCTGTAGAAACTGCAATTGGACATTCTGAGCGCTAAGAGGCCTATATTGGGAAAAATAATATCTTCAAATAAAAACTACACAGAAGCATTGTGTGAAACTTATTTCTGATATGTTCATTAAGCTAACAGAGTTAAACCATACTTTTGATTGCGCAGTTCTGAACACTCTTTCTGTAGAAAATGCAAGTGGACATTCGGAGCGCTAAGAGGGTAATAGTGGAAAATGGAATATATTCAAATATAAACTACACAGTAGCATTCTGTGAAAATTCTTTCTGTTCTGTGCATTCAACTAACAGAGTTGAACCTTACTTTTGATTGAGCCGTTCTGAAACACTCTTTCTGTAGAAACTCCAATTGGGCATGCTAAGCGCTAAGAGGCCTACATTGAAAAAAAGAGTATCTTCAAATAAAAACTACACAGATGCATTCTCTGAAACTTATTTCTGATCTGTAAATTCAGTTAACAGAGATAAAACATATTTTTGATTGAGCAGTTATGAAACACTCTTTTTGTAGAAAATGCAAGTGGAGATTCGGAGCGCTAAGGGGGTAATAGTGGAAAAAGGAATGTCTTCAAATATAAACTACACAGAATCATTCGGTGAAACTTCTTTCTTATCTGTGCATTCAGCTAACAGAGTTAAACCATACTTTTGATTGAGCAGATCTGAACACTCTTTCTGTAGAAAATGCAACTGGACATTTGGAGCGCTAAGAGCGTAGTAGTGGAAAAAGGAATATATTCAAATATAAACTACACAGAAGCATTCTGTGAAACTTCTTTCTGATCTGAGCATTCAGCTAACAGAGTTAAACCATACTTTGGATTGAGCAGTTTTGAAACACTCTGTCTGTAGAAAATGCAACTGGACATTCGTAGCGCTAAGTGGGTAATAGTGGAAAAAAGAATATGTTCAAATATAAACTACACAGAAGCATTGTATGAAACTTCTTTCTGTTCTGTGCATTCAACTAACAGAGTTGAACCTTACTTTTGATTGAGCCTTTCTGAAACACTCTTTCTGTAGAAACTGCAATTGGACATTCTGAGCGCTAAGAGGCCTATATTGGGAAAAATAATATCTTCAAATAAAAACTACACAGAAGCATTGTGTGAAACTTATTTCTGATATATTCATTAAGCTAACAGAGTTAAACCATACTTTTGATTGCGCAGTTCTGAACACTCTTTCTGTAGAAAATGCAAGTGGACATTCGGAGCGCTAAGAGGGTAATAGTGGAAAAAGGAATATATTCAAATATAAACTACACAGTAGCATTCTGTGAAAATTCTTTCTGTTCTGTGCATTCAACTAACAGAGTTGATCCTTACTTTTGATTGAGCCGTTCTGAAACACTCTTTCTGTAGAAACTGCAATTGGACATGCTAAGCGCTAAGAGGCCTACATTGGGAAAAAGAATATCTTCAAATAAAAACTACACAGATGCATTCTGTGAAACTTATTTCTGATCTGTAAATTCAGTTAACAGAGATAAAACATATTTTTGATTGAGCAGTTATGAAACACTCTTTTTGTAGAAAATGCAAGTGGAGATTCGGAGCGCTAAGAGGGTAATAGTGGAAAAAGGAATGTCTTCAAATATAAACTACACAGAATCATTCGGTGAAACTTCTTTCTGATCTGTGCATTCAGCTAACAGAGTTAAAACATACTTTTGATTGAGCAGATCTGAACACTCTTTCTGTAGAAAATGCAACTGGACATTTGGAGCGCTAAGAGCGTAGTAATGGAAAAAGGAATATATTCAAATATAAACTACACAGAAGCATTCTGTGAAACTTCTTTCTGATCTGAGCATTCAGCTAACAGAGTTAAACCATACTTTTGATTGAGCAGTTTTGAAACACTCTGTCTGTAGAAAATGCAACTGGACATTCGTAGCGCTAAGTGGGTAATAGTGGAAAAAAGAATATGTTCAAATATAAACTACACAGAAGCATTGTATGAAACTTCTTTCTGTTCTGTGCATTCAACTAACAGAGTTGAACCTTACTTTTGATTGAGCCGTTCTGAAACACTCTTTCTGTAGAAACTGCAATTGGACATTCTGAGCGCTAAGAGGCCTATATTGGGAAAAAGAATGTCTACAAATAAAAACTACACAGAAGAATTGTGTGAAACTTCTTTCTGTTCTGTTTGTTCAACTAAAAGAGTTGAACCTTAGTTTTGATTGAGCCGTTCTGAAACACTCTTTCTGTAGAAAATGCAAGTGGAGATTCGGAGCGCTAAGAGGGTCATAGTGGAAAAAGGAATGTCTCCAAATATAAACTACACAGAATCATTCTGTGAAACTTCTTTCTGATCTGTGCATTCAGCTAACAGAGTTAAACCATACTTTTGATTGAGCAGATCTGAACACTCTTTCTGTAGAAAATGCAACTGGACATTTGGAGCGCTAAGAGAGTAGTAGTGGAAAAAGGAATATATTCAAATATAAACTACACAGAAGCATTCTGTGAAACTTCTTTCTGATCTGAGCATTCAGCTAACAGAGTTAAACCATACTTTGGATTGAGCAGTTTTGAAACACTCTGTCTGTAGAAAATGCAACTGGACATTCGTAGCGCTAAGTGGGTAATAGTGGAAAAAAGAATATGTTCAAATATAAACTACACAGAAGCATTGTATGAAACTTCTTTCTGTTCTGTGCATTCAACTAACAGAGTTGAACCTTACTTTTGATTGAGCCTTTCTGAAACACTCTTTCTGTAGAAACTGCAATTGGACATTCTGAGCGCTAAGAGGCCTATATTGGGAAAAATAATATCTTCAAATAAAAACTACACAGAAGCATTGTGTGAAACTTATTTCTGATATATTCATTAAGCTAACAGAGTTAAACCATACTTTTGATTGCGCAGTTCTGAACACTCTTTCTGTAGAAAATGCAAGTGGACATTCGGAGCGCTAAGAGGGTAATAGTGGAAAAAGGAATATATTCAAATATAAACTACACAGTAGCATTCTGTGAAAATTCTTTCTGTTCTGTGCATTCAACTAACAGAGTTGAACCTTACTTTTGATTGAGCCGTTCTGAAACACTCTTTCTGTAGAAACTGCAATTGGACATGCTAAGCGCTAAGAGGCCTACATTGGGAAAAAGAATATCTTCAAATAAAAACTACACAGATGCATTCTGTGTAACTTATTTCTGATCTGTAAATTCAGTTAACAGAGATAAAACATATTTTTGATTGAGCAGTTATGAAACACTCTTTTTGTAGAAAATGCAAGTGGAGATTCGGAGCGCTAAGAGGGTAATAGTGGAAAAAGGAATGTCTTCAAATATAAACTACACAGAATCATTCGGTGAAACTTCTTTCTGATCTGTGCATTCAGCTAACAGAGTTAAACCATACTTTTGATTGAGCAGATCTGAACACTCTTTCTGTAGAAAATGCAACTGGACATTTGGAGCGCTAAGAGCGTAGTAATGCAAAAAGGAATATATTCAAATATAAACTACACAGAAGCATTCTGTGAAACTTCTTTCTGATCTGAGCATTCAGCTAACAGAGTTAAACCATACTTTTGATTGAGCAGTTTTGAAACACTCTGTCTGTAGAAAATGCAACTGGACATTCGTAGCGCTAAGTGGGTAATAGTGGAAAAAAGAATATGTTCAAATATAAACTACACAGAAGCATTGTATGAAACTTCTTTCTGTTCTGTGCATTCAACTAACAGAGTTGAACCTTACTTTTGATTGAGCCGTTCTGAAACACTCTTTCTGTAGAAACTGCAATTGGACATTCTGAGCGCTAAGAGGCCTATATTGGGAAAAAGAATGTCTACAAATAAAAACTACACAGAAGAATTGTGTGAAACTTCTTTCTGTTCTGTTTGTTCAACTAAAAGAGTTGAACCTTAGTTTTGATTGAGCCGTTCTGAAACACTCTTTCTGTAGAAAATGCAAGTGGAGATTCGGAGCGCTAAGAGGGTCATAGTGGAAAAAGGAATGTCTCCAAATATAAACTACACAGAATCATTCTGTGAAACTTCTTTCTGATCTGTGCATTCAGCTAACAGAGTTAAACCATACTTTTGATTGAGCAGATCTGAACACTCTTTCTGTAGAAAATGCAACTGGACATTTGGAGCGCTAAGAGAGTAGAAGTGGAAAAAGGAATATATTCAAATATAAACTACACAGAAGCATTCTCTGAAAATTCTTTCTGATCTGAGCATTCAGCTAACAGAGTTAAACCATACTTTTGATTGAGCAGTTTTGAAACACTCTGTCTGTAGAAAATGCAACTGGACATTCGTAGCGCTAAGTGGGTAATAGTGGAAAAAAGAATATGTTCAAATATAAACTACACAGAAGCATTGTATGAAACTTCTTTCTGTTCTGTGCATTCAACTAACAGAGTTGAACCTTACTTTTGATTGAGCCGTTCTGAAACACTCTTTCTGTAGAAACTGCAATTGGACATTCTGAGCGCTAAGAGGCCTATATTGGGAAAAAGAATGTCTACAAATAAAAACTACACAGAAGAATTGTGTGAAACTTCTTTCTGTTCTGTTTGTTCAACTAAAAGAGTTGAACCTTAGTTTTGATTGAGCCGTTCTGAAACACTCTTTCTGTAGAAAATGCAAGTGGAGATTCGGAGCGCTAAGAGGGTAATAGTGGAAAAAGGAATGTCTTCAAATATAAACTACACAGAATCATTCTGTGAAACTTCTTTCTGATCTGTGCATTCAGCTAACAGAGTTAAACCATACTTTTGATTGAGCAGATCTGAACACTCTTTCTGTAGAAAATGCAACTGGACATTTGGAGCGCTAAGAGAGAAGTAGTGGAAAAAGGAATATATTCAAATATAAACTACACAGAAGCATTCTGTGAAACTTCTTTCTGATCTGAGCATTCAGCTAACGCAGTTAAACCATACTTTTGATTGAGCAGTTTTGAAACACTCTGTCTGTAGAAAATGCAACTGGACATTCGTAGCGCTAAGTGGGTAATAGTGGAAAAAAGAATATGTTCAAATATAAACTACACAGAAGCATTGTATGAAATTTCTTTCTGTTCTGTGCATTCAACTAACAGAGTTGAACCTTACTTTTGATTGAGCCGTTCTGAAACACTGTTTCTGTAGAAACTGCAATTGGACATTCTGAGCGCTAAGAGGCCTATATTGGGAAAAAGAATGTCTACAAATAAAAACTACACAGAAGAATTGTGTGAAACTTATTTCTGTTCTGTTTGTTCAACTAAAAGAGTTGAACCTTAGTTTTGATTGAGCCGTTCTGAAACACTCTTTCTGTAGAAAATGCAAGTGGAGATTCGGAGCGCTAAGAGGGTCATAGTGGAAAAAGGAATGTCTCCAAATATAAACTACACAGAATCATTCTGTGAAACTTCTTTCTGATCTGTGCATTCAGCTAACAGAGTTAAACCATACTTTTGATTGAGCAGATCTGAACACTCTTTCTGTAGAAAATGCAACTGGACATTTGGAGCGCTAAGAGAGTAGTAGTGGAAAAAGGAATATATTCAAATATAAACTACACAGAAGCATTCTGTGAAACTTCTTTCTGATCTGAGCATTCAGCTAACAGAGTTAAACCATACTTTGGATTGAGCAGTTTTGAAACACTCTGTCTGTAGAAAATGCAACTGGACATTCGTAGCGCTAAGTGGGTAATAGTGGAAAAAAGAATATGTTCAAATATAAACTACACAGAAGCATTGTATGAAACTTCTTTCTGTTCTGTGCATTCAACTAACAGAGTTGAACCTTACTTTTGATTGAGCCTTTCTGAAACACTCTTTCTGTAGAAACTGCAATTGGACATTCTGAGCGCTAAGAGGCCTATATTGGGAAAAATAATATCTTCAAATAAAAACTACACAGAAGCATTGTGTGAAACTTATTTCTGATATATTCATTAAGCTAACAGAGTTAAACCATACTTTTGATTGCGCAGTTCTGAACACTCTTTCTGTAGAAAATGCAAGTGGACATTCGGAGCGCTAAGAGGGTAATAGTGGAAAAAGGAATATATTCAAATATAAACTACACAGTAGCATTCTGTGAAAATTCTTTCTGTTCTGTGCATTCAACTAACAGAGTTGAACCTTACTTTTGATTGAGCCGTTCTGAAACACTCTTTCTGTAGAAACTGCAATTGGACATGCTAAGCGCTAAGAGGCCTACATTGGGAAAAAGAATATCTTCAAATAAAAACTACACAGATGCATTCTGTGTAACTTATTTCTGATCTGTAAATTCAGTTAACAGAGATAAAACATATTTTTGATTGAGCAGTTATGAAACACTCTTTTTGTAGAAAATGCAAGTGGAGATTCGGAGCGCTAAGAGGGTAATAGTGGAAAAAGGAATGTCTTCAAATATAAACTACACAGAATCATTCGGTGAAACTTCTTTCTGATCTGTGCATTCAGCTAACAGAGTTAAACCATACTTTTGATTGAGCAGATCTGAACACTCTTTCTGTAGAAAATGCAACTGGACATTTGGAGCGCTAAGAGCGTAGTAATGCAAAAAGGAATATATTCAAATATAAACTACACAGAAGCATTCTGTGAAACTTCTTTCTGATCTGAGCATTCAGCTAACAGAGTTAAACCATACTTTTGATTGAGCAGTTTTGAAACACTCTGTCTGTAGAAAATGCAACTGGACATTCGTAGCGCTAAGTGGGTAATAGTGGAAAAAAGAATATGTTCAAATATAAACTACACAGAAGCATTGTATGAAACTTCTTTCTGTTCTGTGCATTCAACTAACATAGTTGAACCTTACTTTTGATTGAGCCGTTCTGAAACACTCTTTCTGTAGAAACTGCAATTGGACATTCTGAGCGCTAAGAGGCCTATATTGGGAAAAAGAATGTCTACAAATAAAAACTACACAGAAGAATTGTGTGAAACTTCTTTCTGTTCTGTTTGTTCAACTAAAAGAGTTGAACCTTAGTTTTGATTGAGCCGTTCTGAAACACTCTTTCTGTAGAAAATGCAAGTGGAGATTCGGAGCGCTAAGAGGGTCATAGTGGAAAAAGGAATGTCTCCAAATATAAACTACACAGAATCATTCTGTGAAACTTCTTTCTGATCTGTGCATTCAGCTAACAGAGTTAAACCATACTTTTGATTGAGCAGATCTGAACACTCTTTCTGTAGAAAATGCAACTGGACATTTGGAGCGCTAAGAGAGTAGAAGTGGAAAAAGGAATATATTCAAATATAAACTACACAGAAGCATTCTCTGAAAATTCTTTCTGATCTGAGCATTCAGCTAACAGAGTTAAACCATACTTTTGATTGAGCAGTTTTGAAACACTCTGTCTGTAGAAAATGCAACTGGACATTCGTAGCGCTAAGTGGGTAATAGTGGAAAAAAGAATATGTTCAAATATAAACTACACAGAAGCTTTGTATGAAACTTCTTTCTGTTCTGTGCATTCAACTAACAGAGTTGAACCTTACTTTTGATTGAGCCGTTCTGAAACACTCTTTCTGTAGAAACTGCAATTGGACATTCTGAGGGCTAAGAGGCCTATATTGGGAAAAAGAATGTCTACAAATAAAAACTACACAGAAGAATTGTGTGAAACTTCTTTCTGTTCTGTTTGTTCAACTAAAAGAGTTGAACCGTAGTTTTGATTGAGCCGTTCTGAAACACTCTTTCTGTAGAAAATGCAAGTGGAGATTCGGAGCGCTAAGAGGGTAATAGTGGAAAAAGGAATGTCTTCAAATATAAACTACACAGAATCATTCTGTGAAACTTCTTTCTGATCTGTGCATTCAGCTAACAGAGTTAAACCATACTTTTGATTGAGCAGATCTGAACACTCTTTCTGTAGAAAATGCAACTGGACATTTGGAGCGCTAAGAGAGAAGTAGTGGAAAAAGGAATATATTCAAATATAAACTACACAGAAGCATTCTGAGAAACTTCTTTCTGATCTGAGCATTCAGCTAACGCAGTTAAACCATACTTTTGATTGAGCAGTTTTGAAACACTCTGTCTGTAGAAAATGCAACTGGACATTCGTAGCGCTAAGTGGGTAATAGTGGAAAAAAGAATATGTTCAAATATAAACTACACAGAAGCATTGTATGAAATTTCTTTCTGTTCTGTGCATTCAACTAACAGAGTTGAACCTTACTTTTGATTGAGCCGTTCTGAAACACTGTTTCTGTAGAAACTGCAATTGGACATTCTGAGCGCTAAGAGGCCTATATTGGGAAAAAGAATGTCTACAAATAAAAACTACACAGAAGAATTGTGTGAAACTTATTTCTGTTCTGTTTGTTCAACTAAAAGAGTTGAACCTTAGTTTTGATTGAGCCGTTCTGAAACACTCTTTCTGTAGAAAATGCAAGTGGAGATTTGGAGCGCTAAGAGGGTAATAGTGGAAAAAGGAATGTCTCCAAATATAAACTACACAGAATCATTCTGTGAAACTTCTTTCTGATCTGTGCATTCAGCTAACAGAGTTAAACCATACTTTTGATTGAGCAGATCTGAACACTCTTTCTGTAGAAAATGCAACTGGACATTTGGAGCGCTAAGAGAGTAGTAGTGGAAAAAGGAATATATTCAAATATAAACTACACAGAAGCATTCTGTGAAACTTCTTTCTGATCTGAGCATTCAGCTAACAGAGTTAAACCATACTTTTGATTGAGCACTTTTGAAACACTCTGTCTGTAGAAAATGCAACTGGACATTCGTAGCGCTAAGTGGGTAATAGTGGAAAAAAGAATATGTGCAAATATAAACTACACAGAAGCATTGTATGAAACTTCTTTCTGTTCTGTGCATTCAACTAACAGAGTTGAACCTTACTTTTGATTGAGCCGTTCTGAAACACTCTTTCTGTAGAAACTGCAATTGGACATTCTGAGCGCTAAGACGCCTATATTGGGAAAAAGAATGTCTACAAATAAAAACTACACAGAAGAATTGTGTGAAACTTCTTTCTGTTCTGTTTGTTCAACTAAAAGAGTTGAACCTTAGTTTTGATTGAGCCGTTCTGAAACACTCTTTCTGTAGAAAATGCAAGTGGAGATTCGGAGCGCTAAGAGGGTCATAGTGGAAAAAGGAATGTCTCCAAATATAAACTACACAGAATCATTCTGTGAAACTTCTTTCTGATCTGTGCATTCAGCTAACAGAGTTAAACCATACTTTTGATTGAGCAGATCTGAACACTGTTTCTGTAGAAAATGCAAGTGGACATTTGGAGCGCTAAGAGAGTAGTAGTGGAAAAAGGAAAATATTCAAATATAAACTACACAGAAGCATTCTGTGAAACTTCTTTCTGATCTGAGCATTCAGCTAACAGAGTTAAACCATACATTTGATTGAGCAGTTTTGAAACACTCTGTCTGTAGAAAATGCAACTGGACATTCGTAGCGCTAAGTGGGTAATAGTGGAAAAAAGAATATGTTCAAATATAAACTACACAGAAGCATTGTATGAAACTTCTTTCTGTTCTGTG
Source organism: Symphalangus syndactylus (assembly GCF_028878055.3). Classification (NCBI taxonomy): domain Eukaryota; kingdom Metazoa; phylum Chordata; class Mammalia; order Primates; family Hylobatidae; genus Symphalangus; species Symphalangus syndactylus. Next base: position 107,203,404 of record NC_072438.2, read on the forward strand.
CATTCAACTAACAGAGTTGAACCTTACTTTTGATTGAGCCTTTCTGAAACACTCTTTCTGTAGAAACTGCAATTGGACATTGTGAGCGCTAAGAGGCCTATATTGGGAAAAATAATATCTTCAAATAAAAACTACACAGAAGCATTGTGTGAAACTTATTTCTGATATGTTCATTAAGCTAACAGAGTTAAACCATACTTTTGATTGCGCAGTTCTGAACACTCTTTCTGTAGAAAATGCAAGTGGACATTCGGAGCGCTAAGAGGGTAATAGTGGAAAATGGAATATATTCAAATATAAACTACACAGTAGCATTCTGTGAAAATTCTTTCTGTTCTGTGCATTCAACTAACAGAGTTGAACCTTACTTTTGATTGAGCCGTTCTGAAACACTCTTTCTGTAGAAACTCCAATTGGGCATGCTAAGCGCTAAGAGGCCTACATTGAAAAAAAGAGTATCTTCAAATAAAAACTACACAGATGCATTCTCTGAAACTTATTTCTGATCTGTAAATTCAGTTAACAGAGATAAAACATATTTTTGATTGAGCAGTTATGAAACACTCTTTTTGTAGAAAATGCAAGTGGAGATTCGGAGCGCTAAGGGGGTAATAGTGGAAAAAGGAATGTCTTCAAATATAAACTACACAGAATCATTCGGTGAAACTTCTTTCTTATCTGTGCATTCAGCTAACAGAGTTAAACCATACTTTTGATTGAGCAGATCTGAACACTCTTTCTGTAGAAAATGCAACTGGACATTTGGAGCGCTAAGAGCGTAGTAGTGGAAAAAGGAATATATTCAAATATAAACTACACAGAAGCATTCTGTGAAACTTCTTTCTGATCTGAGCATTCAGCTAACAGAGTTAAACCATACTTTTGATTGAGCAGTTTTGAAACACTCTGTCTGTAGAAAATGCAACTGGACATTCGTAGCGCTAAGTGGGTAATAGTGGAAAAAAGAATATGTTCAAATATAAACTACACAGAAGCATTGTATGAAACTTCTTTCTGTTCTGTGCATTCAACTAACAGAGTTGAACCTTACTTTTGATTGAGCCGTTCTGAAACACTCTTTCTGTAGAAACTGCAATTGGACATTCTGAGCGCTAAGAGGCCTATATTGGGAAAAAGAATGTCCACAAATAAAAACTACACAGAAGAATTGTGTGAAACTTCTTTCTGTTCTGTTTGTTCAACTAAAAGAGTTGAACCTTAGTTTTGATTGAGCCGTTCTGAAACACTCTTTCTGTAGAAAATGCAAGTGGAGATTCGGAGCGCTAAGAGGGTAATAGTGGAAAAAGGAATGTCTCCAAATATAAACTACACAGAATCATTCTGTGAAACTTCTTTCTGATCTGTTCATTCAGGTAACAGAGTTAAACCACACTTTTGATTGAGCAGATCTGAACACTCTTTCTGTAGAAAATGCAACTGGACATTTGGAGCGCTATGAGAGAAGTAGTGGAAAAAGGAATATATTCAAATATAAACTACACAGAAGCATTCTGTGAAACTTCTTTCTGATCTGAGCACTCAGCTAACGGAGTTAAACCATACTTTTGATTGAGCAGTTTTGAAACACTCTGTCTGTAGAAAATGCAACTGGACATTCGTAGCGCTAAGTGGGTAATAGTGGAAAAAAGAATATGTTCAAATAAAACTACACAGAAGCATTTTATGAAACTTCTTTCTGTTCTGTGCATTCAACTAACAGAGTTGAACCTTACTTTTGATTGAGCCGTTCTGAAACACTCTTTCTGTAGAAACTGCAATTGGACATTCTGAGCGCTAAGAGGCCTATATTGGGAAAAAGAATGTCTACAAATAAAAACTACACAGAAGAATTGTGTGAAACTTCTTTCTGTTCTGTTTGTTCAACTAAAAGAGTTGATCCTTAGATTTGATTGAGCCGTTCTGAAACACTCTTTCTGTAGAAAATGCAAGTGGACATTCGGAGCGCTAAGAGGGGAATAGTGGAAAAAGGAATGTCTCCAAATATAAACTACACAGAATCATTCTGTGAAACTTCTTTCTGATCTGTGCATTCAGCTTACAGAGTTAAACCATACTTTTGATTGAGCAGATCTGAACACTCTTTCTGTAGAAAATGCAACTGGACATTTGGAGCGCTAAGAGAGTAGTAGTGGAAAAAGGAGTATATTCAAATATAAACTACACAGAAGCATTCTGTGAAACTTCTTTCTGATCTGAGCATTCAGCTAACAGAGTTAAACCATACTTATGATTGAGCAGTTTTGAAACACTCTGTCTGTAGAAAATGCAACTGGACATTCGTAGCGCTAAGTGGGTAATAGTGGAAAAAAGAATATTTTCAAATATAAACTACACAGAAGCATTGTATGAAACTTCTTTCTGTTCTGTGCATTCAACTAACAGAGTTGAACCTTACTTTTGATTGAGCCGTTCTGAAACACTCTTTCTGTAGAAACTGCAATTGGACATTCTGAGCGCTAAGAGGCCTATATTGGGAAAAAGAATGTCTACAAATAAAAACTACACAGAAGAATTGTGTGAAACTTCTTTCTGTTCTGTTTGTTCAACTAAAAGAGTTGAACCTTAGTTTTGATTGAGCCGTTCTGAAACATTCTTTCTGTAGAAACTGCAATTGGACATTCTGAGCGCTAAGAGGCCTATATTGGGAAAAATAATATCTTCAAATAAAAACTACACAGAAGCATTGTGTGAAACTTATTTCTGATATGTTCATTAAGCTAACAGAGTTAAACCATACTTTTGATTGCGCAGTTCTGAACACTCTTTCTGTAGAAAATTCAAGTGGACATTCGGAGCGCTAAGAGGGTAATAGTGGAAAAAGGAATATATTCAAATATAAACTACACAGTAGCATTCTGTGAAAATTCTTTCTGTTCTGTGCATTCAACTAACAGAGTTGAACCTTACTTTTGATTGAGCCGTTCTGAAACAATCTTTCTGTAGAAACTGCAATTGGACATGCTAAGCGCTAAGAGGCCTACATTGGGAAAAAGAATATCTTCAAATAAAAACTACACAGATGCATTCTGTGAAACTTATTTCTGATCTGTAAATTCAGTTAACAGAGATAAAACATATTTTTGATTGAGCAGTTATGAAACACTCTTTTTGTAGAAAATGCAAGTTTAGATTCGGAGCGCTAAGAGGGTAATAGTGGAAAAAGGAATGTCTTCAAATATAAACTACACAGAATCATTCGGTGAAACTTCTTTCTGATCTGTGCATTCAGCTAACAGAGTTAAAACATACTTTTGATTGAGCAGATCTGAACACTCTTTCTGTAGAAAATGCAACTGGACATTTGGAGCGCTAAGAGCGTAGTAATGGAAAAAGGAATATATTCAAATATAAACTACACAGAAGCATTCTGTGAAACTTCTTTCTGATCTGAGCATTCAGCTAACAGAGTTAAACCATACTTTTGATTGAGCAGTTTTGAAACACTCTGTCTGTAGAAAATGCAACTGGACATTCGTAGCGCTAAGTGGGTAATAGTGGAAAAAAGAATATGTTCAAATATAAACTACACAGAAGCATTGTATGAAACTTGTTTCTGTTCTCTGCATTCAACTAACAGAGTTGAACCTTACTTTTGATTGAGCCGTTCTGAAACACTCTTTCTGTAGAAACTGCAATTGGACATTCTGAGCGCTAAGAGGCCTATATTGGGAAAAAGAATGTCTACAAATAAAAACTACACAGAAGAATTGTGTGAAACTTCTTTCTGTTCTGTTTGTTCAACAGAAAGATTTCAACCTTAGTTGTGATTGAGCCGTTCTGAAACACTCTTTCTGTAGAAAATGCAAGTGGAGATTCGGAGCGCTAAGAGGGTCATAGTGGAAAAAGGAAAGTCTCCAAATATAAACTACACAGAATCATTCTGTGAAACTTCTTTCTGATCTGTGCATTCAGCTAACAGAGTTAAACCATACTTTTGATTCAGCAGATCTGAACACTCTTTCTGTAGAAAATGCAACTGGACATTTGGAGCGCTAAGAGAGTAGTAGTGGAAAAAGGAATATATTCAAATTTAAACTACACAGAAGCATTCTGTGAAACTTCTTTCTGATCTGAGCATTCAGCTAACAGAGTTAAACCATACTTTTGATTGAGCAGTTTTGAAACACTCTGTCTGTAGAAAATGCAACTGGACATTCGTAGCGCTAAGTGGGTAATAGTGGAAAAAAGAATATGTTCAAATATAAACTACACAGAAGCATTGTATGAAACTTCTTTCTGTTCTGTGCATTCAACTAACAGAGTTGAACCTTACTTTTGATTGAGCCGTTCTGAAACACTCTTTCTGTAGAAACTGCAATTGGACATTCTGAGCGCTAAGAGGCCTATATTGGGAAAAAGAATGTCTACAAATAAAAACTACACAGAAGAATTGTGTGAAACTTCTTTCTGTTCTGTTTGTTCAACTAAAAGATTTGAACCTTAGTTTTGATTGAGCCGTTCTGAAACACTCTTTCTGTAGAAAATGCAAGTGGAGATTCGGAGCGCTAAGAGGGTAATAGTGGAAAAAGGAATGTCTCCAAATATAAACTACACAGAATCATTCTGTGAAACTTCTTTCTGATCTGTGCATTCAGCTAACAGAGTTCAACCATACTTTTGATTGAGCAGATCTGAACACTCTTTCTGTAGAAAATGCAACTGGACATTTGGAGCGCTAAGAGAGAAGTAGTGGAAAAAGGAATATATTCAAATATAAACTACACAGAAGCATTCTGTGAAACTTCTTTCTGATCTGAGCATTCAGCTCACGTAGTTAAACCATACTTTTGATTGAGCAGTTTTGAAACACTCTGTCTGTAGAAATTGCAACTGGACATTCGTAGCGCTAAGTGGGTAATAGTGGAAAAAAGAATATGTTCAAATATAAACTACACAGAAGCGTTGTATGAAACTTCTTTCTGTTCTGTGCATTCAACTAACAGAGTTGAACCTTACTTTTGATTGAGCCGTTCTGAAACACTCTTTCTGTAGAAACTGCAATTGGACATTCTGAGCGCTAAGAGGCCTATATTGGGAAAAAGAATGTCTACAAATAAAAATTACACAGAAGAATTGTGTGAAACTTCTTTCTGTTCTGTTTGTTCAACTAAAAGCGTTGAACCTTAGTTTTGATTGAGCCGTTCTGAAACACTCTTTCTGTAGAAAATGCAAGTGGAGATTCGGAGCGCTAAGAGGGTAATAGTGGAAAAAGGAATGCCTCCAAATATAAACTACACAGAATCATTCTGTGAAACTTCTTTCTGATCTGTGCATTCAGCTAACAGAGTTAAACCATACTTTTGATTGAGCAGATCTGAACACTCTTTCTGTAGAAAATGCAACTGGACATTTGGAGCGCTAAGAGAGTAGTAGTGGAAAAAGGAATATATTCAAATATAAACTACACAGAAGCATTCTGTGAAACTTCTTTCTGATCTGAGCATTCAGCTAACAGAGTTAAACCATACTTTTGATTGAGCAGTTGTGAAACACTCTGTCTGTAGAAAATGCAACTGGACATTCATAGCGCTAAGTGGGTAATAGTGGAAAAAAGAATATGTTCAAATATAAACTACACAGAAGCATTGTATGAAACTTCTTTCTGTTCTGTGCATTCAACTAACAGAGTTGAACCTTACTTTTGATTGAGCCGTACTGAAACACTCTTTCTGTAGAAACTTCAATTGGACATTCTGAGCGCTAAGAGGCCTATATTTGGAAAAAGAATGTCTACACATAAAAACTACACAGAAGAATTGTGTGAAACTTCTTTCTGTTCTGTTTGTTCAACTAAAAGAGTTGAACCTTAGTTTTGATTGAGCCGTTCTGAAACACTCTTTCTGTAGAAAATGCAAGTGGAGATTCGGAGCGCTAAGAGGGTCATAGTGGAAAAAGGAATGTCTCCAAATATAAACTACACAGAATCATTCTGTGAAACTTCTTTCTGATCTGTGCATTCAGCTAACAGAGTTAAACCATACTTTTGATTGAGCAGATCTGAACACTATTTCTGTAGAAAATGCAACTGGACATTTGGAGCGCTAAGAGAGTAGTAGTGGAAAAAGGAATATATTCAAATATAAACTACACAGAAGCATTCTGTGAAACTTCTTTCTGATCTGAGCATTCAGCTAACAGAGTTAAACCATACTTTTGATTGAGCAGTTTTGAAACACTCTGTCTGTAGAAAATGCAACTGGACATTCGTAGCGCTAAGTGGGTAATAGTGGAAAAAAGAATATGTTCAAATATAAACTACACAGAAGCATTGTATGAAACTTCTTTCTGTTCTGTGCATTCAACTAACAGAGTTGAACCTTACTTTTGATTGAGCCTTTCTGAAACACTCTTTCTGTAGAAACTGCAATTGGACATTCTGAGCGCTAAGAGGCATATATTGGGAAAAATAATATCTTCAAATAAAAACTACACAGAAGCATTGTGTGAAACTTATTTCTGATATGTTCATTAAGCTAACAGAGTTAAACCATACTTTTGATTGCGTAGTTCTGAACACTCTTTCTGTAGAAAATGCAAGTGGACATTCGGAGCGCTAAGAGGGTAATAGTGGAAAAAGGAATGTATTCAAATATAAACTACACAGTAGCATTCTGTGAAAATTCTTTCTGTTCTGTGCATTCAACTAACAGAGTTGAACCTTACTTTTGATTGAGCCGTTCTGAAACACTCTTTCTGTAGAAACTGCAATTGGACATGCTAAGCGCTAAGAGGCCTACATTGGGAAAAAGAATATCTTCAAATAAAAACTACACAGATGCATTCTGTGAAACTTATTTCTGATCTGTAAATTCAGTTAACAGAGATAAAACATATTTTTGATTGAGCAGTTATGAAACACTCTTTCTGTAGAAAATGCAAGTGGAGATTCGGAGCGCTAAGAGGGTAATAGTGGAAAAAGGAATGTCTTCAAATATAAACTACACAGAATCATTCGGTGAAACTTCTTTCTGATCTGTGCATTCAGCTAACAGAGTTAAAACATACTTTTGATTGAGCAGATCTGAACACTCTTTCTGTAGAAAATGCAACTGGAATTTTGGAGCGCTAAGAGCGTAGTAAAGGAAAAAGGAATATATTCAAATATAAACTACACAGAAGCATTCTGTGAAACTTCTTTCTGATCTGAGCATTCAGCTAACAGAGTTAAACCATACTTTTGATTGAGCAGTTTTGAAACACTCTGTCTGTAGAAAATGCAACTGGACATTCGTAGCGCTAAGTGGGTAATAGTGGAAAAAAGAATATGTTCAAATATAAACTACACAGAAGCATTGTATGAAACTTCTTTCTGTTCTGTGCATTCAACTAACAGAGTTGAACCTTACTTTTGATTGAGCCGTTCTGAAACACTCTTTCTGTAGAAACTGCAATTGGACATTCTGATCGCTAAGAGGCCTATATTGGGAAAAAGAATGTCTACAAATAAAAACTACACAGAAGAATTGTGTGAAACTACTTTCTGTTCTGTTTGTTCAACAAAAAGAGTTGAACCTTAGTTTTGATTGAGCCGTTCTGAATCACTCTTTCTGTAGAAAATGCAAGTGGAGATTCGGAGCGCTAAGAGGGTAATAGTGGAAAAAGGAATGTCTCCAAATATAAACTACACAGAATCATTCTGTGAAACTTCTTTCTGATCTGTGCATTCAGCTAACAGAGTTAAACCATACTTTTGATTGAGCAGATCTGAACACTCTTTCTGTAGAAAATGCAACTGGACATTTGGAGCGCTAAGAGAGTAGTAGTGGAAAAAGGAATATATTCAAATATAAACTACACAGAAGCATTCTGTGAAACTTCTTTCTGATCTGAGCATTCAGCTAACAGAGTTAAACCATACTTTTGATTGAGCAGTTTTGAAACACTCTGTCTGTAGAAAATGCAACTGGACATTCGTAGCGCTAAGTGGGTAATAGTGGAAAAAAGAATATGTTCAAATATAAACTACACAGAAGCATTGTATGAAACTTCTTTCTGTTCTGTGCATTCAACTAACAGAGTTGAACCTTACTTTTGATTGAGCCGTTCTGAAACACTCTTTCTGTAGAAACTGCAATTGGACATTCTGAGCGCTAAGAGGCCTATATTGGGAAAAAGAATGTCTACAAATAAAAACTACACAGAAGAATTGTGTGAAACTTCTTTCTGTTCTGTTTGTTCAACTAAAAGATTTGAACCTTAGTTTTGATTGAGCCGTTCTGAAACACTCTTTCTGTAGAAAATGCAAGTGGAGATTCGGAGGGCTAAGAGGGTAATTGTGGAAAAAGGAATGATTCCAAATATAAACTACACAGAATCATTCTGTGAAACTTCTTTCTGATCTGTGCATTCAGCTAACAGAGTTAAACCATACTTTTGATTGAGCAGATCTGAACACTCTTTCTGTAGAAAATGCAACTGGACATTTGGAGCGATAAGAGAGTAGTAGTGGAAAAAGGAATATATTCAAATATAAACTACACAGAAGCATTCTGTGAAACTTCTTTCTGATCTGAGCATTCAGCTAACAGAGTTAAACCATACTTTTGATTCAGCAGTTTTGAAACACTCTGTCTGTAGAAAATGCAACTGGACATTCGTAGCGCTAAGTGGGTAATAGTGGAAAAAAGAATATGTTCAAATATAAACTACACAGAAGCATTGTATGAAACTTCTTTCTGTTCTGTGCATTCAACTAACAGAGTTGAACCTTACTTTTGATTGAGCCTTTCTGAAACACTCTTTCTGTAGAAACTGCAATTGGACATTGTGAGCGCTAAGAGGCCTATATTGGGAAAAATAATATCTTCAAATAAAAACTACACAGAAGCATTGTGTGAAACTTATTTCTGATATGTTCATTAAGCTAACAGAGTTAAACCATACTTTTGATTGCGCAGTTCTGAACACTCTTTCTGTAGAAAATGCAAGTGGACATTCGGAGCGCTAAGAGGGTAATAGTGGAAAAAGGAATATAATCAAATATAAACTACACAGTAGCATTCTGTGAAAATTCTTTCTGTTCTGTGCTTTCAACTAACAGAGTTGAACCTTACTTTTGATTGAGCCGTTCTGAAACACTCTTTCTGTAGAAACTGCAATTGGACATGCTAAGCGCTAAGAGGCCTACATTGGGAAAAAGAATATCTTCAAATAAAAACTACACCGATGCATTCTGTGAAACTTATTTCTGATCTGTAAATTCAGGTAACAGAGATAAAACATATTTTTGATTGAGCAGTTATGAAACACTCTTTTTGTAGAGAATGCAAGTGGAGATTCGGAGCGCTAAGAGGGTAATAGTGGAAAAAGGAATGTCTTCAAATATAAACTACACAGAATCATTCGGTGAAACTTCTTTCCGATCTGTGCATTCAGCTAACAGAGTTAAACCATACTTTTGATTGAGCAGATCTGAACACTCTTTCTGTAGAAAATGCAACTGGACATTTGGAGCGCTAAGATCGTAGTAGTGGAAAAAGGAATATATTCAAATATAAACTGCACAGAAGCATTCTGTGAAACTTCTTTCTGATCTGAGCATTCAGCTAACAGAGTTAAACCATACTTTTGATTGAGCAGTTTGAAACACTCTGTCTGTAGAAAATGCAACTGGACATTCGTAGCGCTAAGTGGGTAATAGTGGAAAAAAGAATATGTTCAAATATAAACTACACAGAAGCATTGTATGAAACTTCTTTCTGTTCTGTGCATTCAACTAACAGAGTTGAACCTTACTTTTGATTGAGCCGTTCTGAAACACTCTTTCTGTAGAAACTGCAATTGGACATTCTGAGCGCTAAGAGGCCTATATTGGGAAAAAGAATGTCTACAAATAAAAACTACACAGAAGAATTGTGTGAAACTTCTTTCTGTTCTGTTTGTTCAACTAAAAGAGTTGAACCTTAGTTTTGATTGAGCCGTTCTGAAACACTCTTTCTGTAGAAAATGCAAGTGGAGATTCGGAGCGCTAAGAGGGTAATAGTGGAAAAAGGAATGTCTCCAAATATAAACTACACAGAATCATTCTGTGAAACTTCTTTCTGATCTGTGCATTCAGCTAACAGAGTTAAACCATACTTTTGATTGAGCAGATCTGAACACTCTTTCTGTAGAAAATGCAACTGGACATTTGGAGCGCTAAGAGAGTAGTAGTGGAAAAAGGAATATATTCAAATATAAACTACACAGAAGCATTCTGTGAAACTTCTTTCTGATCTGAGCATTCAGCTAACAGAGTTAAACCATACTTTTGATTGAGCAGTTTTGAAACACTCTGTCTGTAGAAAATGCAACTGGACATTCGTAGCGCTAAGTGGGTAATAGTGGAAAAAAGAATATGTTCAAATATAAACTACACAGAAGCATTGTATGAAACTACTTTCTGTTCTGTGCATTCAACTAACAGAGTTGAACCTTACTTTTGATTGAGCCTTTCTGAAACACTCTTTCTGTAGAAACTGCAATTGGACATTCTGAGCGCTAAGAGGCCTATATTGGGAAAAATAATATCTTCAAATAAAAACTACACAGAAGCATTGTGTGAAACTTATTTCTGATATGTTCATTAAGCTAACAGAGTTAAACCATACTTTTGATTGCGCAGTTCTGAACACTCTTTCTGTAGAAAATGCAAGTGGACATTAGGAGCTCTAAGAGGGTAATAGTGGAAAAAGGAATATATTCAAATATAAACTACACAGTAGCATTCTGTGAAAATTCTTTCTGTTCTGTGCATTCAACTAACAGAGTTGAACCTTACTTTTGATTGAGCCGTTCTGAAACACTCTTTCTGTAGAAACTGCAATTGGACATGCTAAGCGCTAAGAGGCCTATATTGGGAAAAAGAATATCTTCAAATAAAAACTACACAGATGCATTCTGTGAAACTTATTTCTGATCTGTAAATTCAGTTAACAGAGATAAAACATATTTTTGATTGAGCAGTTATGAAACACTCTTTTTGTAGAAAATGCAAGTGGAGATTCGGAGCGCTAAGAGGGTAATAGTGGAAAAAGGAATGTCTTCAAATATAAACTACACAGAATCATTCGGTGAAACTTCTTTCTGATCTGTGCATTCAGCTAACAGAGTTAAACCATACTTTTGATTGAGCAGATCTGAACACTCTTTCTGTAGAAAATGCAACTGGACATTTGGAGCGCTAAGAGAGTAGTAGTGGAAAAAGGAATATATTCAAATATAAACTACACAGAAGCATTCTGTGAAACTTCTTTCTGATCTGAGCATTCAGCTAACAGAGTTAAACCATACTTTTGATTGAGCAGTTTTGAAACACTCTGTCTGTAGAAAATGCAACTGGACATTCGTAGCGCTAAGTGGGTAATAGTGGAAAAAAGAATATGTTCAAATATAAACTACACAGAAGCATTGTATGAAACTTCTTTCTGTTCTGTGCATTCAACTAACAGAGTTGAACCTTACTTTTGATTGAGCCTTTCTGAAACACTCTTTCTGTAGAAACTGCAATTGGACATTCTGAGCGCTAAGAGGCCTATATTGGGAAAAATAATATCTTCAAATAAAAACTACACAGAAGCATTGTGTGAAACTTATTTCTGATATGTTCATTAAGCTAACAGAGTTAAACCATACTTTTGATTGCGCAGTTCTGAACACTCTTTCTGTAGAAAATGCAAGTGGACTTTCGGAGCGCTAAGAGGGTAATAGTGGAAAAAGGAATATATTCAAATATAAACTACACAGAATCATTCTGTGAAACTTCTTTCTGTTCTGTGCATTCAACTAACAGAGTTGAACCTTACTTTTGATTGAGCCGTTCTGAAACACTCTTTCTGTAGAAACTCCAATTGGGCATGCTAAGCGCTAAGAGGCCTACATTGGGAAAAAGAATATCTTCAAATAAAAACTACACAGATGCATTCTGTGAAACTTATTTCTGATCTGTAAATTCAGGTAACAGAGATAAAACATATTTTTGATTGAGCAGTTATGAAACACTCTTTTTGTAGAAAATGCAAGTGGAGATTCGGAGCGCTAAGGGGGTAATAGTGGAAAAAGGAATGTCTTCAAATATAAACTACTCAGAATCATTCGGTGAAACTTCTTTCTGATCTGTGCATTCAGCTAACAGAGTTAAACCATACTTTTGATTGAGCAGATCTGAACACTCTTTCTCTAGAAAATGCAACTGGACAATTGGAGCGCTAAGAGCGTAGTAGTGGAAAAAGGAATATATTCAAATATAAACTACCCAGAAGCATTCTGTGAAACTTCTTTCTGATCTGAGCATTCAGCTAACAGAGTTAAACCATACTTTTGATTGAGCAGTTTTGAAACACTCTGTCTGTAGAAAATTCAACTGGACATTCGTAGCGCTAAGTGGGTAATAGTGGAAAAAAGAATATGTTCAAATATAAACTACAGAGAAACATTGTATGAAACTCCTTTCTGTTCTGTGCATTCAACTAACAGAGTTGAACCTTAATTTTGATTGAGCCGTTCTGAAACACTCTTTCTGTAGAAACTGCAATTGGACATGCTAAGCGCTAAGAGGCCTATATTGGGAAAAAGAATATCTTCAAATAAAAACTACACAGATGCATTCTGTGAAACTTATTTCTGATCTGTAAATTCAGTTAACAGAGATAAAACATATTTTTGATTGAGCAGTTATGAAACACTCTTTTTGTAGAAAATGCAAGTGGAGATTCGGAGCGCTAAGAGGGTAATAGTGGAAAAAGGAATGTCTTCAAATATAAACTACACAGAATCATTCGGTGAAACTTCTTTCTGATCTGTGCATTCAGCTAACAGAGTTAAACCATACTTTTGATTGAGCAGATCTGAACACTCTTTCTGTAGAAAATGCAACTGGACATTTGGAGCGCTAAGAGAGTAGTAGTGGAAAAAGGAATATATTCAAATATAAACTACACAGAAGCATTCTGTGAAACTTCTTTCTGATCTGAGCATTCAGCTAACAGAGTTAAACCATACTTTTGATTGAGCAGTTTTGAAACACTCTGTCTGTAGAAAATGCAACTGGACATTCGTAGCGCTAAGTGGGTAATAGTGGAAAAAAGAATATGTTCAAATATAAACTACACAGAAGCATTGTATGAAACTTCTTTCTGTTCTGTGCATTCAACTAACAGAGTTGAACCTTACTTTTGATTGAGCCTTTCTGAAACACTCTTTCTGTAGAAACTGCAATTGGACATTCTGAGCGCTAAGAGGCCTATATTGGGAAAAATAATATCTTCAAATAAAAACTACACAGAAGCATTGTGTGAAACTTATTTCTGATATGTTCATTAAGCTAACAGAGTTAAACCATACTTTTGATTGCGCAGTTCTGAACACTCTTTCTGTAGAAAATGCAAGTGGACTTTCGGAGCGCTAAGAGGGTAATAGTGGAAAAAGGAATATATTCAAATATAAACTACACAGAATCATTCTGTGAAACTTCTTTCTGTTCTGTGCATTCAACTAACAGAGTTGAACCTTACTTTTGATTGAGCCGTTCTGAAACACTCTTTCTGTAGAAACTCCAATTGGGCATGCTAAGCGCTAAGAGGCCTACATTGGGAAAAAGAATATCTTCAAATAAAAACTACACAGATGCATTCTGTGAAACTTATTTCTGATCTGTAAATTCAGGTAACAGAGATAAAACATATTTTTGATTGAGCAGTTATGAAACACTCTTTTTGTAGAAAATGCAAGTGGAGATTCGGAGCGCTAAGGGGGTAATAGTGGAAAAAGGAATGTCTTCAAATATAAACTACTCAGAATCATTCGGTGAAACTTCTTTCTGATCTGTGCATTCAGCTAACAGAGTTAAACCATACTTTTGATTGAGCAGATCTGAACACTCTTTCTCTAGAAAATGCAACTGGACAATTGGAGCGCTAAGAGCGTAGTAGTGGAAAAAGGAATATATTCAAATATAAACTACCCAGAAGCATTCTGTGAAACTTCTTTCTGATCTGAGCATTCAGCTAACAGAGTTAAACCATACTTTTGATTGAGCAGTTTTGAAACACTCTGTCTGTAGAAAATTCAACTGGACATTCGTAGCGCTAAGTGGGTAATAGTGGAAAAAAGAATATGTTCAAATATAAACTACAGAGAAACATTGTATGAAACTCCTTTCTGTTCTGTGCATTCAACTAACAGAGTTGAACCTTAATTTTGATTGAGCCGTTCTGAAACACTCTTTCTGTAGAAACTGCAATTGGACATTCTGAGCGCTAAGAGGCCTATATTGGGAAAAAGAATGTCTACAAATAAAAACTACACAGAAGAATTGTGTGAAACTTCTTTCTGTTCTGTTTGTTCAACTAAAAGAGTTGAACCTTAGTTTTGATTGAGCCGTTCTGAAACACTCTTTCTGTAGAAAATGCAAGTGGAGATTCGGAGCGCTAAGAGGGTCATAGTGGAAAAAGGAATGTCTCCAAATATAAACTACACAGAATCATTCTGTGAAACGTCTTTCTGATCTGTGCATTCAGCTAACAGAGTTAAACCATACTTTTGATTGAGCAGATCTGAACACTCTTTCTGTAGAAAATGCAACTGGACATTTGGAGCACTAAGAGAGTAGTAGTGGAAAAAGGAATATATTCAAATATAAACTACACAGAAGCATTCTGTGAAACTTCTTTCTGATCTGAGCATTCAGCTAACAGAGTTAAACCATACTTTTGATTGAGCAGTTTTGAAACACTCTGTCTGTAGAAAATGCAACTGGACATTCGTAGCGCTAAGTGGGTAATAGTGGAAAAAAGAATATGTTCAAATATAAACTACACAGAAGCATTGTATGAAACTACTTTCTGTTCTGTGCATTCAACTAACAGAGTTGAACCTTACTTTTGATTGAGCCTTTCTGAAACACTCTTTCTGTAGAAACTGCAATTGGACATTCTGAGCGCTAAGAGGCCTATATTGGGAAAAATAATATCTTCAAATAAAAACTACACAGAAGCATTGTGTGAAACTTATTTCTGATATGTTCATTAAGCTAACAGAGTTAAACCATACTTTTGATTGCGCAGTTCTGAACACTCTTTCTGTAGAAAATGCAAGTGGACATTCGGAGCGCTAAGAGGGTAATAGTGGAAAAAGGAATATATTCAAATATAAACTACACAGTAGCATTCTGTGAAAATTCTTTCTGTTCTGTGCATTCAACTAACAGAGTTGAACCTTACTTTTGATTGAGCCGTTCTGAAACACTCTTTCTGTAGAAACTGCAGTTGGACATGCTAAGCGCTAAGAGGCCTACATTGGGAAAAAGAATATCTTCAAATAAAAACTACACAGATGCATTCTGTGAAACTTATTTCTGATCTGTAAATTCAGTTAACAGAGATAAAACATATTTTTGATTGAGCAGTTATGAA
Source organism: Symphalangus syndactylus (assembly GCF_028878055.3). NCBI lineage: Eukaryota > Metazoa > Chordata > Mammalia > Primates > Hylobatidae > Symphalangus > Symphalangus syndactylus. The sequence continues at coordinate 107,218,814 of NC_072438.2, forward strand.
ACACTCTTTTTGTAGAAAATGCAAGTGGAGATTCGGAGCGCTAAGAGGGTAATAGTGGAAAAAGGAATGTCTTCAAATATAAACTACACAGAATCATTCGGTGAAACTTCTTTCTGATCTGTGCATTCAGCTAACAGAGTTAAACAATACTTTTGATTGAGCAGATCTGAACACTCTTTCTGTAGAAAATGCAACTGGACATTTGGAGCGCTAAGGGCGTAGTAGTGGAAAAAGGAATATATTCAAATATAAACTACACAGAAGCATTCTGTGAAACTTCTTTCTGATCTGAGCATTCAGCTAACAGAGTTAAACCATACTTTTGATTGAGCAGTTTTGAAACACTCTGTCTGTAGAAAATGCAACTGGACATTCGTAGCGCTAAGTGGGTAATAGTGGAAAAAAGAATATGTTCAAATATAAACTACACAGAAGCATTGTATGAAACTTCTTTCTGTTCTGTGTATTCAACTAACAGAGTTGAACCTTACTTTTGATTGAGCCGTTCTGAAACACTCTTTCTGTAGAAACTGCAATTGGACATTCTGAGCGCTAAGAGGCCTATATTGGGAAAAAGAATGTCTACAAATAAAAACTACACAGAAGAATTGTGTGAAACTTCTTTCTGTTCTGTTTGTTCAACTAAAAGAGTTGAACCTTAGTTTTGATTGAGCCGTTCTGAAACACTCTTTCTGTAGAAAATGCAAGTGGAGATTCGGAGGGCTAAGAGGGTAATAGTGGAAAAAGGAATGTCTCCAAATATAAACTACACAGAATCATTCTGTGAAACTTCTTTCTGATCTGTGCATTCAGCTAACAGAGTTAAACCATACTTTTGATTGAGCAGATCTGAACACTCTTTCTGTAGAAAATGCAACTGGACATTTGGAGCGCTAAGAGAGTAGTAGTGGAAAAAGGAATATATTCAAATATAAACTACACAGAAGCATTCTGTGAAACTTCTTTCTGATCTGAGCATTCAGCTAACAGAGTTAAACCATACTTTTGATTGAGCAGTTTTGAAACACTCTGTCTGTAGAAAATGCAACTGGACATTCGTAGCGCTAAGTGGGTAATAGTGGAAAAAAGAATATGTTCAAATATAAACTACACAGAAGCATTGTATGAAACTTCTTTCTGTTCTGTGCATTCAACTAACAGAGTTGAACCTTACTTTTGATTGAGCCTTTCTGAAACACTCTTTCTGTAGAAACTGCAATTGGACATTGTGAGCGCTAAGAGGCCTATATTGGGAAAAATAATATCTTCAAATAAAAACTACACAGAAGCATTGTGTGAAACTTATTTCTGATATGTTCATTAAGCTAACAGAGTTAAACCATACTTTTGATTGCGCAGTTCTGAACACTCTTTCTGTAGAAAATTCAAGTGGACTTTCGGAGCGCTAAGAGGGTAATAGTGGAAAAAGGAATATATTCAAATATAAACTACACAGAATCATTCTGTGAAACTTCTTTCTGTTCTGTGCATTCAACTAACAGTGTTGAACCTTACTTTTGATTGAGCCGTTCTGAAACACTCTTTCTGTAGAAACTCCAATTGGGCATGCTAAGCGCTAAGAGGCCTATATTGGGAAAAAGAATATCTTCAAATAAAAACTACACATATGCATTCTGTGAAACTTATTTCTGATCTGTAAATTCAGGTAACAGAGATAAAACATATTTTTGATTGAGCAGTTATGAAACACTCTTTTTGTAGAAAATGCAAGTGGAGATTCGGAGCGCTAAGAGGGTAATAGTGGAAAAAGGAATGTCTTCAAATATAAACTACTCAGAATCATTCGGTGAAACTTCTTTCTGATCTGTGCATTCAGCTAACAGAGTTAAACCATACTTTTGATTGAGCAGATCTGAACACTCTTTCTCTAGAAAATGCAACTGGACATTTGGAGCGCTAAGAGCGTAGTAGTGGAAAAAGGAATATATTCAAATATAAACTACACAGAAGCATTCTGTGAAACTTCTTTCTGATCTGAGCATTCAGCTAACAGAGTTAAACCATACGTTTGATTGAGCAGTTTTGAAACACTCTGTCTGTAGAAAATGCAACTGGACATTCGTAGCGCTAAGTGGGTAATAGTGGAAAAAAGAATATGTTCAAATATAAACTACAGAGAAACATTGTATGAAACTTCTTTCTGTTCTGTGCATTCAACTAACAGAGTTGAACCTTACTTTTGATTGAGCCGTTCTGAAACACTCTTTCTGTAGAAACTGCAATTGGACATTCTGAGCGCTAAGAGGCCTATATTGGGAAAAAGAATGTCTACAAATAAAAACTACACAGAAGAATTGTGTGAAACTTCTTTCTGTTCTGTTTGTTCAACTAAAAGAGTTGAACCTTAGTTTTGATTGAGCCGTTCTGAAACACTCTTTCTGTAGAAAATGCAAGTGGAGATTCGGAGGGCTAAGAGGGTAATTGTGGAAAAAGGAATGTCTCCAAATATAAACTACACAGAATCATTCTGTGAAACTTGTTTCTGATCTGTGCATTCAGCTAACAGAGTTAAACCATACTTTTGATTGAGCAGATCTGAACACTCTTTCTGTAGAAAATGCAACTGGACATTTGGAGCGCTAAGAGAGTAGTAGTGGAAAAAGGAATATATTCAAATATAAACTACACAGAAGCATTCTGTGAAACTTCTTTCTGATCTGAGCATTCAGCTAACAGAGTTAAACCATACTTTTGATTGAGCAGTTTTGAAACACTCTGTCTGTAAAAAATGCAACTGGACATTCGTAGCGCTAAGTGGGTAATAGTGGAAAAAAGAATATGTTCAAATATAAACTACACAGAAGCATTGTATGAAACTTCTTTCTGTTCTGTGCATTCAACTAACAGAGTTGAACCTTACTTTTGATTGAGCCTTTCTGAAACACTCTTTCTGTAGAAACTGCAATTGGACATTCTGAGCGCTAAGAGGCCTATATTGGGAAAAATAATATCTTCAAATAAAAACTACACAGAAGCATTGTGTGAAACTTATTTCTGATATGTTCATTAAGCTAACAGAGTTAAACCATACTTTTGATTGCGCAGTTCTGAACACTCTTTCTGTAGAAAATGCAAGTGGACATTCGGAGCGCTAAGAGGGTAATAGTGGAAAAAGGAATATATTCAAATATAAACTACACAGTAGCATTCTGTGAAAATTCTTTCTGTTCTGTGCATTCAACTAACAGAGTTGAACCTTACTTTTGATTGAGCCGTTCTGAAACACTCTTTCTGTAGAAACTGCAGTTGGACATGCTAAGCGCTAAGAGGCCTACATTGGGAAAAAGAATATCTTCAAATAAAAACTACACAGATGCATTCTGTGAAACTTATTTCTGATCTGTAAATTCAGTTAACAGAGATAAAACATATTTTTGATTGAGCAGTTATGAAACACTCTTTTTGTAGAAAATGCAAGTGGAGATTCGGAGCGCTAAGAGGGTAATAGTGGAAAAAGGAATGTCTTCAAATATAAACTACACAGAATCATTCGGTGAAACTTCTTTCTGATCTGTGCATTCAGCTAACAGAGTTAAACCATACTTTTGATTGAGCAGATCTGAACACTCTTTCTGTAGAAAATGCAACTGGACATTTGGTGCGCTAAGGGCGTAGTAGTGGAAAAAGGAATATATTCAAATATAAACTACACAGAAGCATTCTGTGAAACTTCTTTCTGATCTGAGCATTCAGCTAACAGAGTTAAACCATACTTTTGATTGAGCAGTTTTGAAACACTCTGTCTGTAGAAAATGCAACTGGACATTCGTAGCGCTAAGTGGGTAATAGTGGAAAAAAGAATATGTTCAAATATAAACTACACAGAAGCATTGTATGAAACTTCTTTCTGTTCTGTGTATTCAACTAACAGAGTTGAACCTTACTTTTGATTGAGCCGTTCTGAAACACTCTTTCTGTAGAAACTGCAATTGGACATTCTGAGCGCTAAGAGGCCTATATTGGGAAAAAGAATGTCTACCAATAAAAACTACACAGAAGAATTGTGTGAAACTTCTTTCTGTTCTGTTTGTTCAACTAAAAGAGTTGAACCTTAGTTTTGATTGAGCCGTTCTGAAACACTCTTTCTGTAGAAAATGCAAGTGGAGATTCGGAGGGCTAAGAGGGTAATAGTGGAAAAAGGAATGTCTCCAAATATAAACTACACAGAATCATTCTGTGAAACTTCTTTCTGATCTGTGCATTCAGCTAACAGAGTTAAACCAAACTTTTGATTGAGCAGATCTGAACACTCTTTCTGTAGAAAATGCAACTGGACATTTGGAGCGCTAAGAGAGTAGTAGTGGAAAAAGGAATATATTCAAATATAAACTACACAGAAGCATTCTGTGAAACTTCTTTCTGATCTGAGCATTCAGCTAACAGAGTTAAACCATACTTTTGATTGAGCAGTTTTGAAACACTCTGTCTGTAGAAAATGCAACTGGACATTCGTAGCGCTAAGTGGGTAATAGTGGAAAAAAGAATATGTTCAAATATAAACTACACAGAAGCATTGTATGAAACTTCTTTCTGTTCTGTGCATTCAACTAACAGAGTTGAACCTTACTTTTGATTGAGCCTTTCTGAAACACTCTTTCTGTAGAAACTGCAATTGGACATTGTGAGCGCTAAGAGGCCTATATTGGGAAAAATAATATCTTCAAATAAAAACTACACAGAAGCATTGTGTGAAACTTATTTCTGATATGTTCATTAAGCTAACAGAGTTAAACCATACTTTTGATTGCGCAGTTCTGAACACTCTTTCTGTAGAAAATTCAAGTGGACTTTCGGAGCGCTAAGAGGGTAATAGTGGAAAAAGGAATATATTCAAATATAAACTACACAGAATCATTCTGTGAAACTTCTTTCTGTTCTGTGCATTCAACTAACAGTGTTGAACCTTACTTTTGATTGAGCCGTTCTGAAACACTCTTTCTGTAGAAACTCCAATTGGGCATGCTAAGCTCTAAGAGGCCTATATTGGGAAAAAGAATATCTTCAAATAAAAACTACACAGATGCATTCTGTGAAACTTATTTCTGATCTGTAAATTCAGGTAACAGAGATAAAACATATTTTTGATGGAGCAGTTATGAAACACTCTTTTTGTAGAAAATGCAAGTGGAGATTCGGAGCGCTAAGAGGGTAATAGTGGAAAAAGGAATGTCTTCAAATATAAACTACTCAGAATCATTCGGTGAAACTTCTTTCTGATCTGTGCATTCAGCTAACAGAGTTAAACCATACTTTTGATTGAGCAGATCTGAACACTCTTTCTCTAGAAAATGCAACTGGACATTTGGAGCGCTAAGAGCGTAGTAGTGGAAAAAGGAATATATTCAAATATAAACTACACAGAAGCATTCTGTGAAACTTCTTTCTGATCTGAGCATTCAGCTAACAGAGTTAAACCATACGTTTGATTGAGCAGTTTTGAAACACTCTGTCTGTAGAAAATGCAACTGGACATTCGTAGCGCTAAGTGGGTAATAGTGGAAAAAAGAATATGTTCAAATATAAACTACAGAGAAACATTGTATGAAACTTCTTTCTGTTCTGTGCATTCAACTAACAGAGTTGAACCTTACTTTTGATTGAGCCGTTCTGAAACACTCTTTCTGTAGAAACTGCAATTGGACATTCTGAGCGCTAAGAGGCCTATATTGGGAAAAAGAATGTCTACAAATAAAAACTACACAGAAGAATTGTGTGAAACTTCTTTCTGTTCTGTTTGTTCAACTAAAAGAGTTGAACCTTAGTTTTGATTGAGCCGTTCTGAAACACTCTTTCTGTAGAAAATGCAAGTGGAGATTCGGAGGGCTAAGAGGGTAATTGTGGAAAAAGGAATGTCTCCAAATATAAACTACACAGAATCATTCTGTGAAACTTGTTTCTGATCTGTGCATTCAGCTAACAGAGTTAAACCATACTTTTGATTGAGCAGATCTGAACACTCTTTCTGTAGAAAATGCAACTGGACATTTGGAGCGCTAAGAGAGTAGTAGTGGAAAAAGGAATATATTCAAATATAAACTACACAGAAGCATTCTGTGAAACTTCTTTCTGATCTGAGCATTCAGCTAACAGAGTTAAACCATACTTTTGATTGAGCAGTTTTGAAACACTCTGTCTGTAGAAAATGCAACTGGACATTCGTAGCGCTAAGTGGGTAATAGTGGAAAAAAGAATATGTTCAAATATAAACTACACAGAAGCATTGTATGAAACTTCTTTCTGTTCTGTGCATTCAACTAACAGAGTTGAACCTTACTTTTGATTGAGCCTTTCTGAAACACTCTTTCTGTAGAAACTGCAATTGGACATTGTGAGCGCTAAGAGGCCTATATTGGGAAAAATAATATCTTCAAATAAAAACTACACAGAAGCATTGTGTGAAACTTATTTCTGATATGTTCATTAAGCTAACAGAGTTAAACCATACTTTTGATTGCGCAGTTCTGAACACTCTTTCTGTAGAAAATGCAAGTGGACATTCGGAGCGCTAAGAGGGTAATAGTGGAAAAAGGAATATATTCTAATATAAACTACACAGTAGCATTCTGTGAAAATTCTTTCTGTTCTGTGCATTCAACTAACAGAGTTGAACCTTACTTTTGATTGAGCCGTTCTGAAACACTCTTTCTGTAGAAACTGCAATTGGACATGCTAAGCCCTAAGAGGCCTACATTGGGAAAAAGAATATCTTCAAATAAAAACTACACCGATGCATTCTGTGAAACTTATTTCTGATCTGTAAATTCAGTTAACAGAGGTAAAACATATTTTTGATTGAGCAGTTATGAAACACTCTTTTTGTAGAAAATGCAAGTGGAGATTCGGAGCGCTAAGAGGGTAATAGTGGAAAAAGGAATGTCTTCAAATATAAACTACACAGAATCATTCTGTGAAACTTCTTTCCGATCTGTGCATTCAGCTAACAGAGTTAAACCATACTTTTGATTGAGCAGATCTGAACACTCTTCCTGTAGAAAATGCAACTGGACATTTGGAGCGCTAAGAGCGTAGTAGTGGAAAAAGGAATATATTCAAATATAAACTGCACAGAAGCATTCTGTGAAACTTCTTTCTGATCTGAGCATTCAGCTAACAGAGTTAAACCATAATTTTGATTGAGCAGTTTAGAAACACTCTGTCTGTAGAAAATGCAACTGGACATTCGTAGCGCTAAGTGGGTAATAGTGGAAAAAAGAATATGTTCAAATATAAACTACACAGAAGCATTGTATGAAACTTCTTTCTGTTCTGTGCATTCAACTAACAGAGTTGAACCTTACTTTTGATTGAGCCGTTCTGAAACACTCTTTCTGTAGAAACTGCAATTGGACATTCTGAGCGCTAAGAGGCCTATATTGGGAAAAAGAATGTCTACAAATAAAAACTACACAGAAGAATTGTGTGAAACTTCTTTCTGTTCTGTTTGTTCAACTAAAAGAGTTGAACCTTAGTTTTGATTGAGCCGTTCTGAAACACTCTTTCTGTAGAAAATGCAAGTGGAGATTCAGAGCGCTAAGAGGGTAATAGTGGAAAAAGGAATGTCTCCAAATATAAACTACACAGAATCATTCTGTGAAACTTTTTCTGATCTGTGCATTCAGCTAACAGAGTTAAACCATACTTTTGATTGAGCAGATCTGAACTCTCTTTCTGTAGAAAATGCAACTGGACATTTGGAGCGCTAAGAGTGTAGTAGTGGAAAAAGGAATATATTCAAATATAAACTACACAGAAGCATTCTGTGAAACTTCTTTCTGATCTGAGCATTCAGCTAACGGAGTTAAACCATACTTTTGATTGAGCAGTTTTGAAACACTCTGTCTGTAGAAAATGCAACTGGACATTCGTAGCGCTAAGTGGGTAATAGTGGAAAAAAGAATATGTTCAAATATAAACTACACAGAAGCATTGTATGAAACTTCTTTCTGTTCTGTGCATTCAACTAACAGAGTTGAACCTTACTTTTGATTGAGCCTTTCTGAAACACTCTTTCTGTAGAAACTGCAATTGGACATTCTGAGCGCTAAGAGGCATATATTGGGAAAAATAATATCTTCATATAAAAACTACACAGAAGCATTGTGTGAAACTAATTTCTGATATGTTCATTAAGCTAACAGAGTTAAACCATACTTTTGATTGCGCAGTTCTGAACACTCTTTCTGTAGAAAATGCAAGTGGACATTCGGAGCGCTAAGAGGGTAATAGTGGAAAAAGGAATATATTCTAATATAAACTACACAGTAGCATTCTGTGAAAATTCTTTCTGTTCTGTGCATTCAACTAACAGAGTTGAACCTTACTTTTGATTGAGCCGTTCTGAAACACTCTTTCTGTAGAAACTGCAATTGGACATGCTAAGCCCTAAGAGGCCTACATTGGGAAAAAGAATATCTTCAAATAAAAACTACACCGATGCATTCTGTGAAACTTATTTCTGATCTGTAAATTCAGTTAACAGAGGTAAAACATATTTTTGATTGAGCAGTTATGAAACACTCTTTTTGTAGAAAATGCAAGTGGAGATTCGGAGCGCTAAGAGGGTAATAGTGGAAAAAGGAATGTCTTCAAATATAAACTACACAGAATCATTCTGTGAAACTTCTTTCCGATCTGTGCATTCAGCTAACAGAGTTAAACCATACTTTTGATTGAGCAGATCTGAACACTCTTTCTGTAGAAAATGCAACTGGACATTTGGAGCGCTAAGAGCGTAGTAGTGGAAAAAGGAATATATTCAAATATAAACTGCACAGAAGCATTCTGTGAAACTTCTTTCTGATCTGAGCATTCAGCTAACAGAGTTAAACCATAATTTTGATTGAGCAGTTTAGAAACACTCTGTCTGTAGAAAATGCAACTGGACATTCGTAGCGCTAAGTGGGTAATAGTGGAAAAAAGAATATGTTCAAATATAAACTACACAGAAGCATTGTATGAAACTTCTTTCTGTTCTGTGCATTCAACTAACAGAGTTGAACCTTACTTTTGATTGAGCCGTTCTGAAACACTCTTTCTGTAGAAACTGCAATTGGACATTCTGAGCGCTAAGAGGCCTATATTGGGAAAAAGAATGTCTACAAATAAAAACTACACAGAAGAATTGTGTGAAACTTCTTTCTGTTCTGTTTGTTCAACTAAAAGAGTTGAACCTTAGTTTTGATTGAGCCGTTCTGAAACACTCTTTCTGTAGAAAATGCAAGTGGAGATTCAGAGCGCTAAGAGGGTAATAGTGGAAAAAGGAATGTCTCCAAATATAAACTACACAGAATCATTCTGTGAAACTTTTTCTGATCTGTGCATTCAGCTAACAGAGTTAAACCATACTTTTGATTGAGCAGATCTGAACTCTCTTTCTGTAGAAAATGCAACTGGACATTTGGAGCGCTAAGAGTGTAGTAGTGGAAAAAGGAATATATTCAAATATAAACTACACAGAAGCATTCTGTGAAACTTCTTTCTGATCTGAGCATTCAGCTAACGGAGTTAAACCATACTTTTGATTGAGCAGTTTTGAAACACTCTGTCTGTAGAAAATGCAACTGGACATTCGTAGCGCTAAGTGGGTAATAGTGGAAAAAAGAATATGTTCAAATATAAACTACACAGGAGCATTGTATGAAACTTCTTTCTGTTCTGTGCATTCAACTAACAGAGTTGAACCTTACTTTTGATTGAGCCTTTCTGAAACACTCTTTCTGTAGAAACTGCAATTGGACATTCTGAGCGCTAAGAGGCATATATTGGGAAAAATAATATCTTCAAATAAAAACTACACAGAAGCATTGTGTGAAACTAATTTCTGATATGTTCATTAAGCTAACAGAGTTAAACCATACTTTTGATTGCGTAGTTCTGAACACTCTTTCTGTAGAAAATGCAAGTGGACATTCGGAGCGCTAAGAGGGTAATAGTGGAAAAAGGAATATATTCAAATATAAACTACACAGTAGCATTCTGTGAAAATTCTTTCTGTTCTGTGCATTCAACTAACAGAGTTGAACCTTACTTTTGATTGAGCCGTTCTGAAACACTCTTTCTGTAGAAACTGCAATTGGACATGCTAAGCGCTAAGAGGCCTACATTGGGAAAAAGAATATCTTCAAATAAAAACTACACAGATGCATTCTGTGAAACTTATTTCTGATCTGTAAATTCAGTTAACAGAGATAAAACATATTTTTGATTGAGCAGTTATGAAACACTCTTTCTGTAGAAAATGCAAGTGGAGATTCGGAGCGCTAAGAGGGTAATAGTGGAAAAAGGAATGTCTTCAAATATAAACTACACAGAATCATTCGGTGAAACTTCTTTCTGATCTGTGCATTCAGCTAACAGAGTTAAAACATACTTTTGATTGAGCAGATCTGAACACTCTTTCTGTAGAAAATGCAACTGGACTTTTGGAGCGCTAAGAGCGTAGTAAAGGAAAAAGGAATATATTCAAATATAAACTACACAGAAGCATTCTGTGAAACTTCTTTCTGATCTGAGCATTCAGCTAACAGAGTTAAACCATACTTTTGATTGAGCAGTTTTGAAACACTCTGTCTGTAGAAAATGCAACTGGACATTCGTAGCGCTAAGTGGGTAATAGTGGAAAAAAGAATATGTTCAAATATAAACTACACAGAAGCATTGTATGAAACTTCTTTCTGTTCTGTGCATTCAACTAACAGAGTTGAACCTTACTTTTGATTGAGCCGTTCTGAAACACTCTTTCTGTAGAAACTGCAATTGGACATTCTGAGCGCTAAGAGGCCTATATTGGGAAAAAGAATGTCTTCAAATAAAAACTACACAGAAGCATTGTGTGAAACTTATTTCTGATATGTTCATTAATCTAACAGAGTTAAACCATACTTTTGATTGCGCAGTTCTGAACACTCTTTCTGTAGAAAATTCAAGTGGACTTTCGGAGCGCTAAGAGGTTAATAGTGGAAAAAGGAATATATTCAAATATAAACTACACAGAATCATTCTGTGAAACTTCTTTCTGTTCTGTGCATTCAACTAACAGTGTTGAACCTTACTTTTGATTGAGCCGTTCTGAAACACTCTTTCTGTAGAAACTCCAATTGGGCATGCTAAGCGCTAAGAGGCCTATATTGGGAAAAAGAATATCTTCAAATAAAAACTACACAGATGCATTCTGTGAAACTTATTTCTGATCTGTAAATTCAGGTAACAGAGATAAAACATATTTTTGATTGAGCAGTTATGAAACACTCTTTTTGTAGAAAATGCAAGTGGAGATTCGGAGCGCTAAGAGGGTAATAGTGGAAAAAGGAATGTCTTCAAATATAAAATACTCAGAATCATTCGGTGAAACTTCTTTCTGATCTGTGCATTCAGCTAACAGAGTTAAACCATACTTTTGATTGAGCAGATCTGAACACTCTTTCTCTAGAAAATGCAACTGGACATTTGGAGCGCTAAGAGCGTAGTAGTGGAAAAAGGAATATATTCAAATATAAACTACACAGAAGCATTCTGTGAAACTTCTTTCTGATCTGAGCATTCAGCTAACAGAGTTAAACCATACGTTTGATTGAGCAGTTTTGAAACACTCTGTCTGTAGAAAATGCAACTGGACATTCGTAGCGCTAAGTGGGTAATAGTGGAAAAAAGAATATGTTCAAATATAAACTACAGAGAAACATTGTATGAAACTTCTTTCTGTTCTGTGCATTCAACTAACAGAGTTGAACCTTAATTTTGATTGAGCCGTTCTGAAACACTCTTTCTGTAGAAACTGCATTTGGACATTCTCAGCGCTAAGAGGCCTATATTGGGAAAAAGAATGTCTACAAATAAAAACTACACAGAAGAATTGTGTGAAACTTCTTTCTGTTCTGTTTGTTCAACTAAAAGAGTTGAACCTTAGTTTTGATTGAGCCGTTCTGAAACACTCTTTCTGTAGAAAATGCAAGTGGAGATTCGGAGGGCTAAGAGGGTAATTGTGGAAAAAGGAATGTCTCCAAATATAAACTACACAGAATCATTCTGTGAAACTTGTTTCTGATCTGTGCATTCAGCTAACAGAGTTAAACCATACTTTTGATTGAGCAGATCTGAACACTCTTTCTGTAGAAAATGCAACTGGACATTTGGAGCGCTAAGAGAGTAGTAGTGGAAAAAGGAATATATTCAAATATAAACTACACAGAAGCATTCTGTGAAACTTCTTTCTGATCTGAGCATTCAGCTAACAGAGTTAAACCATACTTTTGATTGAGCAGTTTTGAAACACTCTGTCTGTAGAAAATGCAACTGGACATTCGTAGCGCTAAGTGGGTAATAGTGGAAAAAAGAATATGTTCAAATATAAACTACACAGAAGCATTGTATGAAACTTCTTTCTGTTCTGTGCATTCAACTAACAGAGTTGAACCTTACTTTTGATTGAGCCTTTCTGAAACACTCTTTCTGTAGAAACTGCAATTGGACATTGTGAGCGCTAAGAGGCCTATATTGGGAAAAATAATATCTTCAAATAAAAACTACACAGAAGCATTGTGTGAAACTTATTTCTGATATGTTCATTAAGCTAACAGAGTTAAACCATACTTTTGATTGCGCAGTTCTGAACACTCTTTCTGTAGAAAATGCAAGTGGACATTCGGAGCGCTAAGAGGGTAATAGTGGAAAAAGGAATATATTCAAATATAAACTACACAGTAGCATTCTGTGAAAATTCTTTCTGTTCTGTGCATTCAACTAACAGAGTTGAACCTTACTTTTGATTGAGCCGTTCTGAAACACTCTTTCTGTAGAAACTGCAATTGGACATGCTAAGCCCTAAGAGGCCTACATTGGGAAAAAGAATATCTTCAAATAAAAACTACACCGATGCATTCTGTGAAACTTATTTCTGATCTGTAAATTCAGTTAACAGAGATAAAACATATTTTTGATTGAGCAGTTATGAAACACTCTTTTTGTAGAAAATGCAAGTGGAGATTCGGAGCGCTAGGAGGGTAATAGTGGAAAAAGGAATGTCTTCAAATATAAACTACACAGAATCATTCGGTGAAACTTCTTTCCGATCTGTGCATTCAGGTAACAGAGTTAAACCATACTTTTGATTGAGCAGATCTGAACACTCTTTCTGTAGAAAATGCAACTGGACATTTGGAGCGCTAAGAGCGTAGTAGTGGAAAAAGGAATATATTCAAATATAAACTGCACAGAAGCATTCTGTGAAACTTCTTTCTGATCTGAGCATTCAGCTAACAGAGTTAAACCATAATTTTGATTGAGCAGTTTTGAAACACTCTGTCTGTAGAAAATGCAACTGGACATTCGTAGCGCTAAGTGGGTAATAGTGGAAAAAAGAATATGTTCAAATATAAACTACACAGAAGCATTGTATGAAACTTCTTTCTGTTCTGTGCATTCAACTAACAGAGTTGAACCTTACTTTTGATTGAGCCGTTCTGAAACACTCTTTCTGTAGAAACTGCAATTGGACATTCTGAGCGCTAAGAGGCCTATATTGGGAAAAAGAATGTCTACAAATAAAAACTACACAGAAGAATTGTGTGAAACTCCTTTCTGTTCTGTTTGTTCAACTAAAAGAGTTGAACCTTAGTTTTGATTGAGCCGTTCTGAAACACTCTTTCTGTAGAAAATGCAAGTGGAGATTCGGAGCGCTAAGAGGGTAATAGTGGAAAAAGGAATGTCTCCAAATATAAACTACACAGAATCATTCTGTGAAACTTTTTCTGATCTGTGCATTCAGCTAACAGAGTTAAACCATACTTTTGATTGAGCAGATCTGAACTCTCTTTCTGTAGAAAATGCAACTGGACATTTGGAGCGCTAAGAGTGTAGTAGTGGAAAAAGGAATATATTCAAATATAAACTACACAGAAGCATTCTGTGAAACTTCTTTCTGATCTGAGCATTCAGCTAACGGATTTAAACCATACTTTTGATTGAGCAGTTTTGAAACACTCTGTCTGTAGAAAATGCAACTGGACATTCGTAGCGCTAAGTGGGTAATAGTGGAAAAAAGAATATGTTCAAATATAAACTACACAGAAGCATTGTATGAAACTTCTTTCTGTTCTGTGCATTCAACTAACAGAGTTGAACCTTACTTTTGATTGAGCCTTTCTGAAACACTCTTTCTGTAGAAACTGCAATTGGACATTCTGAGCGCTAAGAGGCCTATATTGGGAAAAATAATATCTTCAAATAAAAACTACACAGAAGCATTGTGTGAAACTTATTTCTGATATGTTCATTAAGCTAACAGAGTTAAACCATACTTTTGATTGCGTAGTTCTGAACACTCTTTCTGTAGAAAATGCAAGTGGACATTCGGAGCGCTAAGAGGGTAATAGTGGAAAAAGGAATATATTCAAATATAAACTACACAGTAGCATTCTGTGAAAATTCTTTCTGTTCTGTGCATTCAACTAACAGAGTTGAACCTTACTTTTGATTGAGCCGTTCTGAAACACTCTTTCTGTAGAAACTGCAATTGGACATGCTAAGCGCTAAGAGGCCTACATTGGGAAAAAGAATATCTTCAAATAAAAACTACACAGATGCATTCTGTGAAACTTATTTCTGATCTGTAAATTCAGTTAACAGAGATAAAACATATTTTTGATTGAGCAGTTATGAAACACTCTTTCTGTAGAAAATGCAAGTGGAGATTCGGAGCGCTAAGAGGGTAATAGTGGAAAAAGGAATGTCTTCAAATATAAACTACACAGAATCATTCGGTGAAACTTCTTTCTGATCTGTGCATTCAGCTAACAGAGTTAAAACATACTTTTGATTGAGCAGATCTGAACACTCTTTCTGTAGAAAATGCAACTGGACTTTTGGAGCGCTAAGAGCGTAGTAAAGGAAAAAGGAATATATTCAAATATAAACTACACAGATGCATTCTATGAAACTTCTTTCTGATCTGAGCATTCAGCTAACAGAGTTAAACCATACTTTTGATTGAGCAGTTTTGAAACACTCTGTCTGTAGAAAATGCAACTGGACATTCGTAGCGCTAAGTGGGTAATAGTGGAAAAAAGAATATGTTCAAATATAAACTACACAGAAGCATTGTATGAAACTTCTTTCTGTTCTGTGCATTCAACTAACAGAGTTGAACCTTACTTTTGATTGAGCCGTTCTGAAACACTCTTTCTGTAGAAACTGCAATTGGACATTCTGAGCGCTAAGAGGCCTATATTGGGAAAAAGAATGTCTTCAAATAAAAACTACACAGAAGCATTGTGTGAAACTTATTTCTGATATGTTAATTAAGCTAACAGAGTTAAACCATACTTTTGATTGCGCAGTTCTGAACACTCTTTCTGTAGAAAATGCAAGTGGACATTGGGAGCGCTAAGAGGGTAATAGTGGAAAAGGGAATATATTCAAATATAAACTACAGAGTAGCATTCTGTGAAAATTCTTTCTGTTCTGTGCATTCAACTAACAGAGTTGAACCTTACTTTAGATTGAGCCGTTCTGAAACACTCTTTCTGTAGAAACTGCAATTGGACATGCTAAGCGCTAAGAGGCCTACATTGGGAAAAAGAATATCTTCAAATAAAAACTACACAGATGCATTCTGTGAAACTTATTTCTGATCTGTAAATTCAGTTAACAGAGATAAAACATATTTTTGATTGAGCAGTTATGAAACACTCTTTTTGTAGAAAATGCAAGTGGAGATTCGGAGCGCTAACAGGGTAATAGTGGAAAAAGGAATGTCTTCAAATATAAACTACACAGAATCATTCAGTGAAACTTCTTTCTGATCTGTGCATTCAGCTAACAGAGTTAAACCATACTTTTGATTGAGCAGATCTGAACACTCTTTCTGTAGAAAATGCAACTGGACATTTGGAGCGATAAGAGCGTAGTAGTGGAAAAAGGAATATATTCAAATATAAACTACACAGAAGCATTCTGTGAAACTTCTTTCTGATCTGAGCATTCAGCTAACAGAGTTAAACCATACTTTGGATTGAGCAGTTTTGAAACACTCTGTCTGTAGAAAATGCAACTGGACATTCGTAGCGCTAAGTGGGTAATAGTGGAAAAAAGAATATGTTCAAATATAAACTACACAGAAGCATTGTATGAAACTTCTTTCTGTTCTGTGCATTCAACTAACAGAGTTGAACCTTACTTTTGATTGAGCCATTCTGAAACACTCTTTCTGTAGAAACTGCAATTGGACATTCTGAGCGCTAAGAGGCCTATATTGGGAAAAAGAATGTCTACAAATAAAAACTACACAGAAGAATTGTGTGAAACTTCTTTCTGTTCTGTTTGTTCAACTAAAAGAGTTGAACCTTAGTTTTGATTGAGCCGTTCTGAAACACTCTTTCTGTAGAAAATGCAAGTGGAGATTCGGAGCGCTAAGAGGGTAATAGTGGAAAAAGAATGTCTCCAAATATAAACTACACAGAATCATTCTGTGAAACTTCTTTCTGATCTGTGCATTCAGCTAACAGAGTTAAACCATACTTTTGATTGAGCAGATCTGAACACACTTTCTGTAGAAAATGCAACTGGACATTTGGAGCGCTAGGAGAGTAGTAGTGGAAAAAGGAATATATTCAAATATAAACTACACAGAAGCATTCTGTGAAACTTCTTTCTGATCTGAGCATTCAGCTAACAGAGTTAAACCATACTTTTGATTGAGCAGTTTTGAAACACTCTGTCTGTAGAAAATGCAACTGGACATTCGTATCGCTAAGTGGGTAATAGTGGAAAAAAGAATATGTTCAAATATAAACTACACAGAAGCATTGTATGAAACTTCCTTCTGTTCTGTGCATTCAACTAACAGAGTTGAACCTTACTTTTGATTGAGCCTTTCTGAAACACTCTTTCTGTAGAAACTGCAATTGGACATTGTGAGCGCTAAGAGGCCTCTATTGGGAAAAATAATATCTTCAAATAAAAACTACACAGAAGCATTGTGTGAAACTTATTTCTGATATGTTCATTAAGCTAACAGAGTTAAACCATACTTTTGATTGCGCAGTTCTGAACACTCTTTCTGTAGAAAATGCAAGTGGACTTTCGGAGCGCTAAGAGGGTAATAGTGGAAAAAGGAATGTATTCAAATATAAACTACACAGAATCATTCTGTGAAACTTCTTTCTGTTCTGTGCATTCAACTAACAGAGTTGAACCTTACTTTTGATTGAGCCGTTCTGAAACACTCTTTCTGTAGAAACTCCAATTGGGCATGCTAAGCGCTAAGAGGCCTACATTGGGAAAAAGAATATCTTCAAATAAAAACTACACAGATGCATTCTGTGAAACTTATTTCTGATCTGTAAATTCAGGTAACAGAGATAAAACATATTTTTGATTGAGCAGTTATGAAACACTCTTTTTGTAGAAAATGCAAGTGGAGATTCGGAGCGCTAAGAGGGTAATAGTGGAAAAAGGAATGTCTTCAAATATAAACTACTCAGAATCATTCGGTGAAACTTCTTTCTGATCTGTGCATTCAGCTAACAGAGTTAAACCATACTTTTGATTGAGCAGATCTGAACACTCTTTCTCTAGAAAATGCAACTGGACAATTGGAGCGCTAAGAGCGTAGTAGTGGAAAAAGGAATATATTCAAATATAAACTACCCAGAAGCATTCTGTGAAACTTCTTTCTGATCTGAGCATTCAGCTAACAGAGTTAAACCATACTTTTGATTGAGCAGTTTTGAAACACTCTGTCTGTAGAAAATGCAACTGGACATTCGTAGCGCTACGTGGGTAATAGTGGAAAAAGAATATGTTCAAATATAAACTACACAGAAGCATTGTATGAAACTTCTTTCTGTTCTGTGCATTCAACTAACAGAGTTGAACCTTACTTTTGATTGAGCCGTTCTGAAACACTCTTTCTGTAGAAACTGCAATTGGACATTCTGAGCGCTAAGAGGCCTATATTGGGAAAAAGAATGTCTACAAATAAAAACTACACAGAAGAATTGTGTGAAACTTCTTTCTGTTCTGTTTGTTCAACTAAAAGAGTTGAACCTAAGTTTTGATTGAGCCGTTCTGAAACACTCTTTCTGTAGAAAATGCAAGTGGAGATTCGGAGCGCTAAGAGGGTAATAGTGGAAAAAGGAATGTCTCCAAATATAAACTACACAGAATCATTCTGTGAAACTTCTTTCTGATCTGTGCATTCAGCTAACAGAGTTAAACCATACTTTTGATTGAGCAGATCTGAACTCTCTTTCTGTAGAAAATGCAACTGGACATTTGGAGCGCTAAGAGTGTAGTAGTGGAAAAAGGAATATATTCAAATATAAACTACACAGAAGCATTCTGTGAAACTTCTTTCTGATCTGAGCATTCAGCTAACGGAGTTAAACCATACTTTTGATTGAGCAGTTTTGAAACACTCTGTCTGTAGAAAATGCAACTGGACATTCGTAGCGCTAAGTGGGTAATAGTGGAAAAAAGAATATGTTCAAATATAAACTACACAGAAGCATTGTATGAAACTTCTTTCTGTTCTGTGCATTCAACTAACAGAGTTGAACCTTACTTTTGATTGAGCCTTTCTGAAACACTCTTTCTGTAGAAACTGCAATTGGACATTCTGAGCGCTAAGAGGCCTATATTGGGAAAAAAAATATCTTCAAATAAAAACTACACAGAAGCATTGTGTGAAACTTATTTCTGATATGTTCATTAAGCTAACAGAGTTAAACCATACTTTTGATTGCGCAGTTCTGAACACTCTTTCTGTAGAAAATGCAAGTGGACATTCGGAGCGCTAAGAGGGTAATAGTGGAAAAAGGAATATATTCAAATATAAACTACACAGTAGCATTCTGTGAAAATTCTTTCTGTTCTGTGCATTCAACTAACAGAGTTGAACCTTACTTTTGATTGAGCCGTTCTGAAACACTCTTTCTGTAGAAACTG
Organism: Symphalangus syndactylus; assembly: GCF_028878055.3. Lineage (NCBI taxonomy): Eukaryota > Metazoa > Chordata > Mammalia > Primates > Hylobatidae > Symphalangus > Symphalangus syndactylus. The sequence goes on from NC_072438.2 coordinate 107,237,777, forward strand.
CAATTGGACATGCTAAGCGCTAAGAGGCCTACATTGGGAAAAAGAATATCTTCAAATAAAAACTACACAGATGCATTCTGTGAAACTTATTTCTGATCTGTAAATTCAGTTAACAGAGATAAAACATATTTTTGATTGAGCAGTTATGAAACACTCTTTTTGTAGAAAATGCAAGTTTAGATTCGGAGCGCTAAGAGGGTAATAGTGGAAAAAGGAATGTCTTCAAATATAAACTACACAGAATCATTCGGTGAAACTTCTTTCTGATCTGTGCATTCAGCTAACAGAGTTAAAACATACTTTTGATTGAGCAGATCTGAACACTCTTTCTGTAGAAAATGCAACTGGATAATTGGAGCGCTAAGAGCGTAGTAATGGAAAAAGGAATATATTCAAATATAAACTACACAGAAGCATTCTGTGAAACTTCTTTCTGATCTGAGCATTCAGCTAACAGAGTTAAACCATACTTTTGATTGAGCAGTTTTGAAACACTCTGTCTGTAGAAAATGCAACTGGACATTCGTAGCGCTAAGTGGGTAATAGTGGAAAAAAGAATATGTTCAAATATAAACTACACAGAAGCATTGTATGAAACTTCTTTCTGTTCTGTGCATTCAACTAACAGAGTTGAACCTTACTTTTGATTGAGCCGTTCTGAAACACTCTTTCTGTAGAAACTGCAATTGGACATTCTGAGCGCTAAGAGGCCTATATTGGGAAAAAGAATGTCTTCAAATAAAAACTACACAGAAGCATTGTGTGAAACTTATTTCTGATATGTTAATTAAGCTAACAGAGTTAAACCATACTTTTGATTGCGCAGTTCTGAACACTCTTTCTGTAGAAAATGCAAGTGGACTTTGGGAGCGCTAAGAGGGTAATAGTGGAAAAGGGAATATATTCGAATATAAACTACACAGTAGCATTCTGTGAAAATACTTTCTGTTCTGTGCATTCAACTAACAGAGTTGAACCTTACTTTAGATTGAGCCGTTCTGAAACACTCTTTCTGTAGAAACTGCAATTGGACATGCTAAGCGCTAAGAGGCCTACATTGGGAAAAAGAATATCTTCAAATAAAAACTACACAGATGCATTCTGTGAAACTTATTTCTGATTTGTAAATTCAGTTAACAGAGATAAAACATATTTTTGATTGAGCAGTTATGAAACACTCTTTTTGTAGAAAATGCAAGTGGAGATTCGGAGCGCTAAGAGGGGAATAGTGGCAAAAGGAATGTCTTCAAATATAAACTACACAGAATCATTCGGTGAAACTTCTTTCTGATCTGTGCATTCAGCTAACAGAGTTAAACCATACTTTTGATTGAGCAGATCTGAACACTCTTTCTGTTGAAAATGCAACTGGACATTTGGAGCGCTAAGAGAGTGTTAGTGGAAAAAGGAATATATTCAAATATAAACTACACAGAAGCATTCTGTGAAACTTCTTTCTGATCTGAGCATTCAGCTAACAGAGTTAAACCATACTTTTGATTGAGCAGTTTTGAAACACTCTGTCTGTAGAAAATGCAACTGGACATTCGTAGCGATAAGTTGGTAATAGTGGAAAAAAGAATATGTTCAATTATGAACTACACAGAAGCATTGTATGAAACTTCTTTCTGTTCTGTGCATTCAACTAACAGAGTTGAACCTTACTTTTGATTGAGCCTTTCTGAAACACTCTTTCCGTAGAAACTGCAATTGGACATTCTGAGCGCTAAGAGGCCTCTATTGGGAAAAATAATATCTTCAAATAAAATTACACAGAAGCATTGTGGGAAACTTATTTCTGATATGTTCATTAAGCTAACAGAGTTAAACCATACTTTTGATTGCGCAGTTCTGATCACTCTTTCTGTAGAAAATGCAACTGGAGATTCGGAGCGCTAAGAGGGTAATAGTGGAAAAAGGAATGTCTTCAAATATAAACTACACAGAATCATTCGGTGAAACTTCTTTCCGATCTGTGCATTCAGCTAACAGAGTTAAACCATACTTTTGATTGAGCAGATCTGAACACTCTTTCTGTAGAAAATGCAACTGGACATTTGGAGCGCTAAGATCGTAGTAGGGGAAAAAGGAATATATTCAAATATAAACTGCACAGAAGCATTCTGTGAAACTTCTTTCTGATCTGAGCATTCAGCTAACAGAGTTAAACCATACTTTTGATTGAGCAGTTTGAAACACTCTGTCTGTAGAAAATGCAACTGGACATTCGTAGCGCTAAGTGGGTAATAGTGGAAAAAAGAATATGTTCAAATATAAACTACACAGAAGCATTGTATGAAACTTCTTTCTGTTCTGTGCATTCAACTAACAGAGTTGAACCTTACTTTTGATTGAGCCGTTCTGAAACACTCTTTCTGTAGAAACTGCAATTGGACATTCTGAGCGCTAAGAGACCTATATTGGGAAAAAGAATGTCTACAAATAAAAACTACACAGAAGAATTGTGTGAAACTTCTTTCTGTTCTGTTTGTTCAACTAAAAGAGTTGAACCTTAGTTTTGATTGAGCCGTTCTGAAACACTCTTTCTGTAGAAAATGCAAGTGGAGATTCGGAGCGCTAAGAGGGTAATAGTGGAAAAAGGAATGTCTCCAAATATAAACTACACAGAATCATTCTGTGAAACTTCTTTCTGATCTGTGCATTCAGCTAACAGAGTTAAACCATACTTTTGATTGAGCAGATCTGAACACTCTTTCTGTAGAAAATGCAACTGGACATTTGGAGCGCTAAGAGAGTAGTAGTGGAAAAAGGAATATATTCAAATATAAACTACACAGAAGCATTCTGTGAAACTTCTTTCTGATCTGAGCATTCAGCTAACAGAGTTAAACCATACTTTTGATTGAGCAGTTTTGAAACACTCTGTCTGTAGAAAATGCAACTGGACATTCTTAGCGCTAAGTGGGTAATAGTGGAAAAAAGAATATGTTCAAATATAAACTACACAGAAGCATTGTATGAAACTTCTTTCTGTTCTGTGCATTCAACTAACAGAGTTGAACCTTACTTTTGATTGAGCCTTTCTGAAACACTCTTTCTGTAGAAACTGCAATTGGACATTCTGAGCGCTAAGAGGCCTATATTGGGAAAAATAATATCTTCAAATAAAAACTACACAGAAGCATTGTGTGAAACCTATTTCTGATATGTTCATTAAGCTAACAGAGTTAAACCATACTTTTGATTGCGTAGTTCTGAACACTCTTTCTGTAGAAAATGCAAGTGGACATTCGGAGCGCTAAGAGGGTAATAGTGGAAAAAGGAATATATTCAAATATAAACTACACAGTAGCATTCTGTGAAAATTCTTTCTGTTCTGTGCATTCAACTAACAGAGTTGAACCTTACTTTTGATTGAGCCGTTCTGAAACACTCTTTCTGTAGAAACTGCAATTGGACATGCTAAGCGCTAAGAGGGCTACATTGGGAAAAAGAATATCTTCAAATAAAAACTACACAGATGCATTCTGTGAAACTAATTTCTGATCTGTAAATTCAGTTAACAGAGATAAAACATATTTTTGATTGAGCAGTTATGAAACACTCTTTCTGTAGAAAATGCAAGTGGAGATTCGGAGCGCTAAGAGGGTAATAGTGGAAAAAGGAATGTCTTCAAATATAAACTACACAGAATCATTCGGTGAAACTTCTTTCCGATCTGTGCATTCAGCTAACAGAGTTAAACCATACTTTTGATTGAGCAGATCTGAACACTCTTTCTGTAGAAAATGCAACTGGACATTTGGAGCGCTAAGAGCGTAGTAGTGGAAAAAGGAATATATTCAAATATAAACTGCACAGAAGCATTCTGTGAAACTTCTTTCTGATCTGAGCATTCAGCTAACAGAGTTAAACCATACTTTTGATTGAGCAGTTTTGAAACACTCTGTCTGTAGAAAATTCAACTGGACATTCGTAGCGCTAAGTGGGTAATAGTGGAAAAAAGAATATGTTCAAATATAAACTACACAGAAGCATTGTATGAAACTTCTTTCTGTACTGTGCATTCAACTAACAGAGTTGAACCTTACTTTTGATTGAGCCTTTCTGAAACACTCTTTCTGTAGAAACTGCAATTGGACATTCTGAGCGCTAAGAGGCCTATATTGGGAAAAATAATATCTTCAAATAACAACTACACAGAAGCATTGTGTGAAACCTACTTCTGATATGTTCATTAAGCTAACAGAGTTAAACCATACTTTTGATTGCGTAGTTCTGAACACTCTTTCTGTAGAAAATGCAAGTGGACATTCGGAGCGCTAAGAGGGTAATAGTGGAAAAAGGAATATATTCAAATATAAACTACACAGTAGCATTCTGTGAAAATTCTTTCTGTTCTGTGCATTCAACTAACAGAGTTGAACCTTACTTTTGATTGAGCCGTTCTGAAACACTCTTTCTGTAGAAACTGCAATTGGACATGCTAAGCGCTAAGAGGCCTACATTGGGAAAAAGAATATCTTCAAATAAAAACTACAGAGATGCATTCTGTGAAACTTATTTCTGATCTGTAAATTCAGTTAACAGAGATAAAACATATTTTTGATTGAGCAGTTATGAAACACTCTTTCTGTAGAAAATGCAAGTGGAGATTTGGAGCGCTAAGAGGGTAATAGTGGAAAAAGGAATGTCTTCAAATATAAACTACACAGAATCATTCGGTGAAACTTCTTTCTGATCTGTGCATTCAGCTAACAGAGTTAAAACATACTTTTGATTGAGCAGATCTGAACACTCTTTCTGTAGAAAATGCAACTGGACTTTTGGAGCGCTAAGAGCGTAGTAAAGGAAAAAGGAATATATTCAAATATAAACTACACAGAAGCATTCTGTGAAACTTCTTTCTGATCTGAGCATTCAGCTAACAGAGTTAAACCATACTTTTGATTGAGCAGTTTTGAAACACTCTGTCTGTAGAAAATGCAACTGGACATTCGTAGCGCTAAGTGGGTAATAGTGGAAAAAAGAATATGTTCAAATATAAACTACACAGAAGCATTGTATGAAACTTCTTTCTGTTCTGTGCATTCAACTAACAGAGTTGAACCTTACTTTTGATTGAGCCGTTCTGAAACACTCTTTCTGTAGAAACTGCAATTGGACATTCTGAGCGCTAAGAGGCCTATATTGGGAAAAAGAATGTCTACAAATAAAAACTACACAGAAGAATTGTGTGAAACTTCTTTCTGTTCTGTTTGTTCAACTAAAAGTGTTGAAACTAAGTTTTGATTGAGCCGTTCTGAAACACTCTTTCTGTAGAAAATGCAAGTGGAGATTCGGAGGGCTAAGAGGGTAATTGTGGAAAAAGGAATGTCTCCAAATATAAACTACACAGAATCATTCTGTGAAACTTGTTTCTGATCTGTGCATTCAGCTAACAGAGTTAAACCATACTTTTGATTGAGCAGATCTGAACACTCTTTCTGTAGAAAATGCAACTGGATATTTGGAGCGCTAAGAGAGTAGTAGTGGAAAAAGGAATATATTCAAATATAAACTACACAGAAGCATTCTGTGAAACTTCTTTCTGATCTGAGCATTCAGCTAACAGAGTTAAACCATACTTTTGATTGAGCAGTTTTGAAACACTCTGTCTGTAGAAAATGCAACTGGACATTCGTAGCGCTAAGTGGGTAATAGTGGAAAAAAGAATATGTTCAAATATAAACTACACAGAAGCATTGTATGAAACTTCTTTCTGTTCTGTGCATTCAACTAACAGAGTTGAACCTTACTTTTGATTGAGCCTTTCTGAAACACTCTTTCTGTAGAAACTGCAATTGGACATTGTGAGCGCTAAGAGGCCTATATTGGGAAAAATAATATCTTCAAATAAAAACTACACAGAAGCATTGTGGGAAACTTATTTCTGATATGTTCATTAAGTTAACAGTGTTAAACCATACTTTTGATTGCGCAGTTCTGAACACTCTTTCTGTAGAAAATGCAAGTGGACATTCGGAGCGCTAAGAGGGTAATAGTGGAAAAAGGAATATATTCAAATATAAACTACACAGTAGCATTCTGTGAAAATTCTTTCTGTTCTGTGCATTCAACTAACAGAGTTGAACCTTACTTTTGATTGAGCCGTTAAGAAACACTCTTTCTGTAGAAACTGCAATTGGACATGCTAAGCCCTAAGAGGCCTACATTGGGAAAAAGAATATCTTCAAATAAAAACTACACCGATGCATTCTGTGAAACTTATTTCTGATCTGTAAATTCAGTTAACAGAGATAAAACATATTTTTGATTCAGCAGTTATGAAACACTCTTTTTGTAGAAAATGCAAGTGGAGATTCGGAGCGCTAAGAGGGTAATAGTGGAAAAAGGAATGTCTTCAAATATAAACTACACAGAATCATTCGGTGAAACTTCTTTCCGATCTGTGCATTCAGCTAACAGAGTTAAACCATACTTTTGATTGAGCAGATCTGAACACTCTTTCTGTAGAAAATGCAACTGGACATTTGGAGCGCTAAGAGCGTAGTAGTGGAAAAAGGAATATATTCAAATATAAACTGCACAGAAGCATTCTGTGAAACTTCTTTCTGATCTGAGCATTCAGCTAACAGAGTTAAACCATACTTTTGATTGAGCAGTTTTGAAACACTCTGTCTGTAGAAAATGCAACTGGACATTCGTAGCGCTAAGTGGGTAATAGTGGAAAAAAGAATATGTTCAAATATAAACTACACAGAAGCATTGTATGAAACTTCTTTCTGTTCTGTGCATTCAACTAACAGAGTTGAACCTTACTTTTGATTGAGCCGTTCTGAAACACTCTTTCTGTAGAAACTGCAATTGGACATTCTGAGCGCTAAGAGGCCTATATTGGGAAAAAGAATGTCTACAAACAAAAACTACACAGAAGAATTGTGTGAAACTTCTTTCTGTTCTGTTTGTTCAACTAAAAGAGTTGAACCTTAGTTTTGATTGAGCCGTTCTGAAACACTCTTTCTGTAGAAAATGCAAGTGGAGATTCGGAGCGCTAAGAGGGTAATAGTGGAAAAAGGAATGTCTCCAAATATAAACTACACAGAATCATTCTGTGAAACTTCTTTCTGATCTGTGCATTCAGCTAACAGAGTTAAACCATACTTTTGATTGAGCAGATCTGAACACTCTTTCTGTAGAAAATGCAACTGGACATTTGGAGCGCTAAGAGAGTAGTAGTGGAAAAAGGAATATATTCAAATATAAACTACACAGAAGCATTCTGTGAAACTTCTTTCTGATCTGAGCATTCAGCTAACAGAGTTAAACCATACTTTTGATTGAGCAGTTTTGAAACACTCTGTCTGTAGAAAATGCAACTGGACATTCGTAGCGCTAAGTGGGTAATAGTGGAAAAAAGAATATGTTCAAATATAAACTACACAGAAGCATTGTATGAAACTTCTTTCTGTTCTGTGCATTCAACTAACAGAGTTGAACCTTACTTTTGATTGAGCCGTTCTGAAACACTCTTTCTGTAGAAACTGCAATTGGACATTCTGAGCGCTAAGAGGCCTATATTGGGAAAAAGAATGTCTACAAATAAAAACTACACAGAAGAATTGTGTGAAACTTCTTTCTGTTCTGTTTGTTCAACTAAAAGAGTTGAACCTTAGTTTTGATTGAGCCGTTCTGAAACACTCTTTCTGTCGAAAATGCAAGTGGAGATTCGGAGGGCTAAGAGGGTAATTGTGGAAAAAGGAATGTCTCCAAATATAAACTACACAGAATCATTCTGTGAAACTTCTTTCTGATCTGTGCATTCAGCTAACAGAGTTAAACCATACTTTGATTGAGCAGATCTGAACACTCTTTCTGTAGAAAATGCAACTGGACATTTGGAGCGCTAAGAGAGTAGTAGTGGAAAAAGGAATATATTCAAATATAAACTACACAGAAGCATTCTGTGAAACTTCTTTCTGATCTGAGCATTCAGCTAACAGAGTTAAACCATACTTTTGATTGAGCAGTTTTGAAACACTCTGTCTGTAGAAAATGCAACTGGACATTCGTAGCGCTAAGTGGGTAATAGTGGAAAAAAGAATATGTTCAAATATAAACTACACAGAAGCATTGTATGAAACTTCTTTCTGTTCTGTGCATTCAACTAACAGAGTTGAACCTTACTTTTGATTGAGCCTTTCTGAAACATTCTTTCTGTAGAAAATGCAATTGGACATTGTGAGCGCTAAGAGGCCTATATTGGGAAAAATAATACCTTCAAATAAGAATTACACAGAAGCATTGTGTGAAACCTATTTCTGATATGTTCATTAAGCTAACAGAGTTAAACCATACTTTTGATTGCGCAGTTCTGAACACTCTTTCTGTAGAAAATGCAAGTGGACATTCGGAGCGCTAAGAGGGTAATAGTGGAAAAAGGAATATATTCAAATATAAACTACACAGTAGCATTCTGTGAAAATTCTTTCTGTTCTGTGCATTCAACTAACAGAGTTGAACCTTACTTTTGATTGAGCCGTTCTGAAACACTCTTTCTGTAGAAACTGCAATTGGACATGCTAAGCGCTAAGAGGCCTACATTGGGAAAAAGAATATCTTCAAATAAAAACTACACCGATGCATTCTGTGAAACTTATTTCTGATCTGTAAATTCAGTTAACAGAGATAAAACATATTTTTGATTGAGCAGTTATGAAACACTCTTTTTGTAGAAAATGCAAGTGGAGATTCGGAGCGCTAAGAGGGTAATAGTGGAAAAAGGAATGTCTTCAAATATAAACTACACAGAATCATTCGGTGAATCTTCTTCCCGATCTGTGCATTCAGCTAACAGAGTTAAACCATACTTTTGATTGAGCAGATCTGAACACTCTTTCTGTAGAAAATGCAACTGGACATTTGGAGCGCTAAGATCGTAGTAGTGGAAAAAGGAATATATTCAAATATAAACTGCACAGAAGCATTCTGTGAAACTTCTTTCTGATCTGAGCATTCAGCTAACAGAGTTAAACCATAATTTTGATTGAGCAGATTGAAACTCTCTGTCTGTAGAAAATGCAACTGGACATTCGTAGCGCTAAGTGGGTAATAGTGGAAAAAAGAATATGTTCAAATATAAACTACACAGAAGCATTGTATGAAACTACTTTCTGTTCTGTGCATTCAACTAACAGAGTTGAACCTTACATTTGATTGAGCCGTTCTGAAACACTCTTTCTGTAGAAACTGCAATTGGACATTCTGAGCACTAAGAGGCCTATGTTGGGAAAAAGAATGTCTACAAATAAAAACTACACAGAAGAATTGTGTGAAACTTCTTTCTGTTCTGTTTGTTCAACTAAAAGAGTTGAAACTTAGTTTTGATTGAGCCGTTCTGAAACACTCTTTCTGTAGAAAATGCAAGTGGAGATTCGGAGCGCTAAGAGGGTAATAGTGGAAAAAGGAATGTCTCCAAATATAAACTACACAGAATCATTCTGTGAAACTTCTTTCTGATCTGTGCATTCAGCTAACAGAGTTAAACCATACTTTTGATTGAGCAGATCTGAACACTCTTTCTGTAGAAAATGCAACTGGACATTTGGAGCGCTAAGAGAGTAGTAGTGGAAAAAGGAATATATTCAAATATAAACTACACAGAAGCATTCTGTGAAACTTCTTTCTGATCTGAGCATTCAGCTAACAGAGTTAAAACATACTTTTGATTGAGCAGTTTTGAAACACTCTGTCTGTAGAAAATGCAACTGGACATTCGTAGCGCTAAGTGAGTAATAGTGGAAAAAAGAATATTTTCAAATATAAACTACACAGAAGCATTGTATGAAACTTCTTTCTGTTCTGTGCATTCAACTAACAGAGTTGAACCTTACTTTTCATTGAGCCTTTCTGAAACACTCTTTCTGTAGAAACTGCAATTTGACATTCTGAGCGCTAAGAGGCCTATATTGGGAAAAATAATATCTTCAAATAAAAACTACACAGAAGCATTGTGTGAAACTTATTTCTGATATGTTCATTAAGCTAACAGAGTTAAACCATACTTTTGATTGCGCAGTTCTGAACACTCTTTCTGTAGAAAATGCAAGTGGACATTCGGAGCTCAAAGAGGGTAATAGTGGAAAAAGGAATATATTCAAATATAAACTACACAGTAGCATTCTGTGAAAATTCTTTCTGTTCTGTGCATTCAACTAACAGAGTTGAACCTTACTTTTGATTGAGCCGTTCTGAAACACTCTTTCTGTAGAAACTGCAATTGGACATGCTAAGTGCTAAGAGGCCTACATTGGGAAAAAGAATATCTTCAAATAAAAACTACACAGATGCATTCTGTGAAACTTATTTCTGATCTGTAAATTCAGTTAACAGAGATAAAACATATTTTTGATTGAGCAGTTATGAAACACTCTTTTTGTAGAAAATGCAAGTGGAGATTCGGAGCGCAAAGAGGGTAATAGTGGAAAAAGGAATGTCTCCAAATATAAACTACACAGAATCATTCTGTGAAACTTCTTTCTGATCTGTGCATTCAGCTAACAGAGTTAAACCATACTTTTAATTGAGCAGATCTGAACACTCTTTCTGTAGAAAATGCAACTGGACATTTGGAGCGCTAAGAGCGTAGTAGTGGAAAAAGGAATATATTCAAATATAAACTACACAGAAGCATTCTGTGAAACTTCTTTCTGATCTGAGCATTCAGCTAACAGAGTTAAACCATACTTTTGATTGAGCAGTTTTGAAACACTCTGTCTGTAGAAAATGCAACTGGACATTCGTAGCGCTAAGTGGGTAATAGTGGAAAAAAGAATATGTTCAAATATAAACTACACAGAAGCATTGTATGAAACTTCTTTCTGTTCTGTGCATTCAACTAACAGAGTTGAACCTTACTTTTGATTGAGCCTTTCTGAAACACTCTTTCTGTAGAAACTGCAATTGGACATTCTGAGCGCTAAGAGGTCTCTATTGGGAAAAATAATATCTTCAAATAAAAACTACACAGAAGCATTGTGTGAAACTTATTTCTGATATGTTCATTAAGCTAACAGAGTTAAACCATACTTTTGATTGCGCACTTCTGAACACTCTTTCTGTAGAAAATGCAAGTGGACATTCGGAGCGCTAAGAGGTTAATAGTGGAAAAAGGAATATATTCAAATATAAACTACACAGTAGCATTCTGTGAAAATTCTTTCTGTTCTGTGCATTCAACTAACAGAGTTGAACCTTACTTTTGATTGAGCCGTTCTGAAACACTCTTTCTGTAGAAACTGCAATTGGACATGCTAAGCGCTAAGAGGCCTACATTGGGAAAAAGAATATCTTCAAATAAAAACTACACAGATGCATTCTGTGAAACTTATTTCTGATCTGTAAATTCAGTTAACAGAGATAAAACATATTTTTGATTGAGCAGTTATGAAACACTCTTTTTGTAGAAAATGCAAGTGGAGATTCGGAGCGCTAAGTGGGTAATAGTGGAAAAAGGAATGTCTTCAAATATAAACTACACAGAATCATTCGGTGAAACTTCTTTCTGATCTGTGCATTCAGCTAACAGAGTTAAACCATACTTTTGATTGAGCAGATCTGAACACTCTTGCTGTAGAAAATGCAACTGGACATTTGGAGCGCTAAGAGCGTAGTAGTGGAAAAAGGAATATATTCAAATATAAACTACACAGAATCATTCTGTGAAACTTCTTTCTGATCTGAGCATTCAGCTAACAGAGTTAAACCATACTTTTGATTGAGCAGTTTTGAAACACTCTGTCTGTAGAAAATGCAACTGGACATTCGTAGCGCTAAGTGTGTAATAGTGGAAAAAAGAATATGTTCAAATATAAACTACACAGAAGCATTGTATGAAACTTCTTTCTGTTCTGTGCATTCAACTAACAGAGTTGAACCTGACTTTTGATTGAGCCTTTCTGAAACACTCTTTCTGTAGAAACTGCAATTGGACATTCTGAGCGCTAAGAGGCCTCTATTGGGAAAAATAATATCTTCAAATAAAAACTACACAGAAGCATTGTGTGAAACTTATTTCTGATATGTTAATTAAGCTAACAGAGTTAAACCATACTTTTGATTGCGCAGTTCTGAACACTCTTTCTGTAGAAAATGCAAGTGGACATTGGGAGCGCTAAGAGGGTAATAGTGGAAAAGGGAATATATTCAAATATAAACTACACAGTAGCATTCTGTGAAAATTCTTTCTGTTCTGTGCATTCAACTAACAGAGTTGAACCTTACTTTAGATTGAGCCGTTCTGAAACACTCTTTCTGTAGAAACTGCAGTTGGACATGCTAAGCGCTAAGAGGCCTACATTGGGAAAAAGAATATCTTCAAATAAAAACTACACAGATGCATTCTGTGAAACTTATTTCTGATCTGTAAATTCAGTTAACAGAGATAAAACATATTTTTGATTGAGCAGTTATGAAACACTCTTTTTATAGAAAATGCAAGTGGAGATTCGGAGCGCTAACAGGGTAATAGTGGAAAAAGGAATGTCTTCAAATACAAACTACACAGAATCATTCAGTGAAACGTCTTTCTGATCTGTGCATTCAGCTAACAGAGTTAAACCATACTTTTGATTGAGCAGATCTGAACACTCTTTCTGTAGAAAATGCAACTGGACATTTGGAGCGATAAGAGCGTAGTAGTGGAAAAAGGAATATATTCAAATATAAACTACACAGAAGCATTGTATGAAACTTCTTTCTGTTCTGTGCATTCAACTAACAGAGTTGAACCTTACATTTGATTGAGCCATTCTGAAACACTCTTTCTGTAGAAACTGCAATTGGACATTCTGAGCACTAAGAGGCCTATATTGGGAAAAAGAATGTCTACAAATAAAAACTACACAGAAGAATTGTGTGAAACTTCTTTCTGTTCTGTTTGTTCAACTAAAAGAGTTGAACCTTAGTTTTGATTGAGCCGTTCTGAAACACTCTTTCTGTAGAAAATGCAAGTGGAGATTCGGAGTGCTAAGAGGGTAATAGTGGAAAAGGAATGTCTCCAAATATAAACTACACAGAATCATTCTGTGAAACTTCTTTCTGATCTGTGCATTCAGCTAACAGAGTTAAACCATACTTTTGATTGAGCAGATCTGAACACTCTTTCTGTAGAAAATGCAACTGGACATTTGGAGCGCTAAGAGAGTAGTAGTGGAAAAAGGAATATATTCAAATATAAACTACACAGAAGCATTCTGTGAAACTTCTTTCTGATCTGAGCATTCAGCTAACAGAGTTAAACCATATTTTTGATAGAGCAGTTTTGAAACACTCTGTCTGTAGAAAATGCAACTGGACATTCGTAGCGCTAAGTGGGTAATAGTGGAAAAAAGAATATGTTCAAATATAAACTACACAGAAGCATTGTATGAAACTTCTTTCTGTTCTGTGCATTCAACTAACAGTGTTGAACCTTACTTTTGATTGAGCCTTTCTGAAACACTCTTTCTGTAGAAACTGCAATTGGACATTCTGAGCGCTAAGAGGCCTATATTGGGAAAAATAATATCTTCAAATAAAAACTACACAGAAGCATTGTGTGAAACTTATTTCTGATATGTTCATTAAGCTAACAGAGTAAAACCATACTTTTGATTGCGCAGTTCTGAACACTCTTTCTGTAGAAAATGCAAGTGGACATTCGGAGCGCTAAGAGGGTAATAGTGGAAAAAGGAATATATTCAAATATAAACTACACAGTAGCATTCTGTGAAAATTCTTTCTGTTCTGTGCATTCAACTAACAGAGTTGAACCTTACTTTTGATTGAGCCGTTCTGAAACACTCTTTCTGTAGAAACTGCAGTTGGACATGCTAAGCGCTAAGAGGCCTACATTGGGAAAAAGAATATCTTCAAATAAAAACTACACAGATGCATTCTGTGAAACTTATTTCTGATCTGTAAATTCAGTTAACAGAGATAAAACATATTTTTGATTGAGCAGTTATGAAACACTCTTTTTGTAGAAAATGCAAGTGGAGATTCGGAGCGCTAAGAGGGTAATAGTGGAAAAAGGAATGTCTTCAAATATAAACTACACAGAATCATTCGGTGAAACTTCTTTCTGATCTGTGCATTCAGCTAACAGAGTTAAACCATACTTTTGATTGAGCAGATCTGAACACTCTTTCTGTAGAAAATGCAACTGTACATTTGGAGCGCTAAGGGCGTAGTAGTGGAAAAAGGAATATATTCAACTATAAACTACACAGAAGCATTCTGTGAAACTTCTTTCTGATCTGAGCATTCAGCTAACAGAGTTAAACCATACTTTTGATTGAGCAGTTTTGAAACACTCTGTCTGTAGAAAATGCAACTGGACATTCGTAGCGCTAAGTGGGTAATAGTGGAAAAAAGAATATGTTCAAATATAAACTACACAGAAGCATTGTATGAAACTTCTTTCTGTTCTGTGTATTCAACTAACAGAGTTGAACCTTACTTTTGATTGAGCCGTTCTGAAACACTCTTTCTGTAGAAACTGCAATTGGACATTCTGCGCGCTAAGAGGCCTATATTGGGAAAAAGAATGCCTACAAATAAAAACTACACAGAAGAATTGTGTGAAACTTCTTTCTGTTCTGTTTGTTCAACTAAAAGAGTTGAACCTTAGTTTTGATTGAGCCGTTCTGAAACACTCTTTCTGTAGAAAATGCAAGTGGAGATTCGGAGGGCTAAGAGGGTAATAGTGGAAAAAGTAATGTCTCCAAATATAAACTACACAGAATCATTCTGTGAAACTTCTTTCTGATCTGTGCATTCAGCTAACAGAGTTAAACCATACTTTTGATTGAGCAGATCTGAACACTCTTTCTGTAGAAAATGCAACTGGACATTTGGAGCGCTAAGAGTGTAGTAGTGGATAAAGGAATATATTCAAATATAAACTACACAGAAGCATTCTGTGAAACTTCTTTCTGATCTGAGCATTCAGCTAACAGAGTTAAACCATATTTTTGATTGAGCAGTTTTGAAACACTCTGTCTGTAGAAAATGCAACTGGACATTCGTAGCGCTAAGTGGGTAATAGTGGAAAAAAGAATATGTTCAAATATAAACTACACAGAAGCATTGTATGAAACTTCTTTCTGTTCTGTGCATTCAACTAACAGAGTTGAACCTTACTTTTGATTGAGCCTTTCTGAAACACTCTTTCTGTAGAAACTGCAATTGGACATTGTGAGCGCTAAGAGGCATATATTGGGAAAAATAATATCTTCAAATAAAAACTACACAGAAGCATTTGTGAAACTTATTTCTGATATGTTCATTAAGCTAACAGAGTTAAACCATACTTTTGATTGCGCAGTTCTGAACACTCTTTCTGTAGAAAATGCAAGTGGACTTTCGGAGCGCTAAGAGGGTAATAGTGGAAAAAGGAATATATTCAAATATAAACTACAAAGAATCATTCTGTGAAACTTCTTTCTGTTCTGTGCATTCAACTAACAGAGTTGAACCTTACTTTTGATTGAGCCGTTCTGAAACACTCTTTCTGTAGAAACTCCAATTGGGCATGCTAAGCGCTAAGAGGCCTACATTGGGAAAAAGAATATCTTCAAATAAAAACTACACAGATGCATTCTGTGAAACTTATTTCTGATCTGTAAATTCAGGTAACAGAGATAAAACATATTTTTGATTGAGCAGTTATGAAACACTCTTTTTGTAGAAAATGCAAGTGGAGATTCGGAGCGCTAAGAGGGTAATAGTGGAAAAAGGAATGTCTTCAAATATAAACTACTCAGAATCATTCGGTGAAACTTCTTTCTGATCTGTGCATTCAGCTAACAGAGTTAAACCATACTTTTGATTGAGCAGATCTGAACACTCTTTCTCTAGAAAATGCAACTGGACATTTGGAGCGCTAAGAGCGTAGTAGTGGAAAAAGGAATATATTCAAATATAAACTACACAGAAGCATTCTGTGAAACTTCTTTCTGATCTGAGCATTCAGCTAACAGATTTAAAACATACTTTTGATTGAGCAGTTTTGAAACACTCTGTCTGTAGAAAATTCAACTGGACATTCGTAGCGCTAAGTGGGTAATAGTGGAAAAAAGAATATGTTCAAATATAAACTACACAGAAGCATTGTATGAAACATCTTTCTGTTCTGTGCATTCAACTAACAGGGTTGAACCTTACTTTTGATTGAGCCGTTCTGAAACACTCTTTCTGTAGAAACTGCAATTGGACATTCTGAGCGCTAAGAGGCCTATATTGGGAAAAAGAATGTCTACAAATAAAAACTACACAGAAGAATTGTGTGAAACTTCTTTCTGTTCTGTTTGTTCAACTAAAAGAGTTGAACCTTAGTTTTGATTGAGCCGTTCTGAAACACTCTTTCTGTAGAAAATGCAAGTGGAGATTCGGAGCGCTAAGAGGGTAATAGTGGAAAAAGGAATGTCTCCAAATATAAACTACACAGAATCATTCTGTGAAACTTCTTTCTGATCTGTGCATTCAGCTAACAGAGTTAAACCATACTTTTGATTGAGCAGATCTGAACAGTCTTTCTGTAGAAAATGCAACTGGACATTTGGAGCGCTAAGAGTGTAGTAGTGGAAAAAGGAATATATTCAAATATAAACTACACAGAAGCATTCTGTGAAACTTCTTTCTGATCTGAGCATTCAGCTAACGGAGTTAAACCATACTTTTGATTGAGCAGTTTTGAAACACTCTGTCTGTAGAAAATGCAACTGGACTTTCGTAGCGCTAAGTGGGTAATAGTGGAAAAAAGAATATGTTCAAATATAAACTACACAGAAGCATTGTATGAAACTTCTTTCTGTTCTGTGCATTCAACTAACAGAGTTGAACCTTACTTTTGATTGAGCCTTTCTGAAACACTCTTTCTGTAGAAACTGCAGTTGGACATTCTGAGCGCTAAGAGGCCTATATTGGGAAAAATAATATCTTCAAATAAAAACTACTCAGAAGCATTGTGTGAAACTTATTTCTGATATGTTCATTAAGCTAACAGAGTTAAACCTTACTTTTGATTGCGTAGTTCTGAACACTCTTTCTGTAGAAAATGCAAGTGGACATTCGGAGCGCTAAGAGGGTAATAGTGGAAAAAGGAATATATTCAAATATAAACTACACAGTAGCATTCTGTGAAAATTCTTTCTGTTCTGTGCATTCAACTAACAGAGTTGAATCTTACTTTTGATTGAGCCGTTCTGAAACACTCTTTCTGTAGAAACTGCAATTGGACATGCTAAGCGCTAAGAGGCCTACATTGGGAAAAAGAATATCTTCAAATAAAAACTACACAGATGCATTCTGTGAAACTTATTTCTGATCTGTAAATTCAGTTAACAGAGATAAAACATATTTTTGATTGAGCAGTTATGAAACACTCTTTCTGTAGAAAATGCAAGTGGAGATTCGGAGCGCTAAGAGGGTAATAGTGGAAAAAGGAATGTCTTCAAATATAAACTACACAGAATCATTCGGTGAAACTTCTTTCTGATCTGTGCATTCAGCTAACAGAGTTAAAACATACTTTTGATTGAGCAGATCTGAACACTCTTTCTGTAGAAAATGCAACTGGACTTTTGGTGCGCTAAGAGCGTAGTAGTGGAAAAAGGAATATATTCAAATATAAACTACACAGAAGCATTCTGTGAAACTTCTTTCTGATCTGAGCATTCAGCTAACAGAGTTAAACCATACTTTTGATTGAGCAGTTTTGAAACACTCTGTCTGTAGAAAATGCAACTGGACATTCGTAGCGCTAAGTGGGTAATAGTGGAAAAAAAAAATGTTCAAATATAAACTACACAGAAGCATTGTATGAAACTTCTTTCTGTTCTGTGCATTCAACTAACAGAGTTGAACCTTACTTTTGATTGAGCCGTTCTGAAACACTCTTTCTGTAGAAACTGCAATTGGACATTCTGAGCGCTAAGAGGCCTATATTGGGAAAAAGAATGTCTACAAATAAAAACTACACAGAAGAATTGTGTGAAACTTCTTTCTGTTCTGTTTGTTCAACTAAATGAGTTGAACCTTAGTTTTGATTGAGCCGTTCTGAAACACTCTTTCTGTAGAAAATGCAAGTGGAGATTCCGAGCGCTAAGAGGGTAATAGTGGAAAAAGGAATGTCTCCAAATATAAACTACACAGAATCATTCTGTGATACTTCTTTCTGATCTGTGCATTCAGCTAACAGAGTTAAACCATACTTTTGATTGAGCAGATCTGAACACTCTTTCTGTAGAAAATGCAACTGGACATTTGGAGCGCTAAGAGAGTAGTAGTGGAAAAAGGAATATATTCAAATATAAACTACACAGAAGCATTCTGTGAAACTTATTTCTGATCTGAGCATTCAGCTAACAGAGTTAAACCATACTTTTGATTGAGCAGTTTTGAAACACTCTGTCTGTAGAAAATGCAACTGGACATTCGTAGCGCTAAGTGGGTAATAGTGGAAAAAAGAATATGTTCAAATATAAACTACACAGAAGCATTGTATGAAACTTCTTTCTGTTCTGTGCATTCAACTAACAGAGTTGAACCTTACTTTTGATTGAGCCGTTCTGAAACACTCTTTCTGTAGAAACTGCAATTGGACATTCTGAGCGCTAAGAGGCCTATATTGGGAAAAAGAATGTCTACAAATAAAAACTACACAGAAGAATTGTGTGAAACTTCTTTCTGTTCTGTTTGTTCAACTAAAAGAGTTGAACCTTAGTTTTGATTGAGCCGTTCTGAAACACTCTTTCTGTAGAAAATGCAAGTGGAGATTCGGAGGGCTAAGAGGGTAATTGTGGAAAAAGGAATGTCTCCAAATATAAACTACACAGAATCATTCTGTGAAACTTCTTTCTGATCTGTGCATTCAGCTAACAGAGTTAAACCATACTTTTGATTGAGCAGATCTGAACACTCTTTCTGTAGAAAATGCAACTGGACATTTGGAGCGCTAAGAGAGTAGTAGTGGAAAAAGGAATATATTCAAATATAAACTACACAGAAGCATTCTGTGAAACTTCTTTCTGATCTGAGCATTCAGCTAACAGAGTTAAACCATACTTTTGATTGAGCAGTTTTGAAACACTCTGTCTGTAGAAAATGCAACTGGACATTCGTAGCGCTAAGTGGGTAATAGTGGAAAAAAGAATATGTTCAAATATAAACTACACAGAAGCATTGTATGAAACTTCTTTCTGTTCTGTGCATTCAACTAACAGAGTTGAACCTTACTTTTGATTGAGCCTTTCTGAAACACTCTTTCTGTAGAAACTGCAATTGGACATTGTGAGCGCTAAGAGGCCTATATTGGGAAAAATAATATCTTCAAATAAAAACTACACAGAAGCATTGTGTGAAACTTATTTCTGATATGTTCATTAAGCTAACAGAGTTAAACCATACTTTTGATTGCGCAGTTCTGAACACTCTTTCTGTAGAAAATGCAAGTGGACATTCGGAGCGCTAAGAGGGTAATAGTGGAAAAAGGAATATATTCAAATATAAACTACACAGTAGCATTCTGTGAAAATTCTTTCTGTTCTGTGCATTCAACTAACAGAGTTGAACCTTACTTTTGATTGAGCCGTTCTGAAACACTCTTTCTGTAGAAACAGCAATTGGACAAGCTAAGCCCTAAGAGGCCTACATTGGGAAAAAGAATATCTTCAAATAAAAACTACACCGATGCATTCTGTGAAACTTATTTCTGATCTGTAAATTCAGTTAACAGAGATAAAACATATTTTTGATTGAGCAGTTATGAAACACTCTTTTTGTAGAAAATGCAAGTGGAGATTCGGAGCGCTAAGAGGGTAATAGTGGAAAAAGGAATGTCTTCAAATATAAACTACACAGAATCATTCGGTGAAACTTCTTTCCGATCTGTGAATTCAGCTAACAGAGTTAAACCATACTTTTGATTGAGCAGATCTGAACACTCTTTCTGTAGAAAATGCAACTGGACATTTGGAGCGCTAAGAGCGTAGTAGTGGAAAAAGGAATATATTCAAATATAAACTGCACAGAAGCATTCTGTGAAACTTCTTTCTGATCTGAGCATTCAGCTAACAGAGTTAAACCATACTTTTGATTGAGCAGTTTTGAAACACTCTGTCTGTAGAAAATGCAACTGGACATTCGTAGCGCTAAGTGGGTAATAGTGGAAAAAAGAATATGTTCAAATATAAACTACACAGAAGCATTGTATGAAACTTCTTTCTGTTCTGTGCATTCAACTAACAGAGTTGAACCTTACTTTTGATTGAGCCGTTCTGAAACACTCTTTCTGTAGAAACTGCAATTGGACATTCTGAGTGCTAAGAGGCCTATATTGGGAAAAAGAATGTCTACAAATAAAAACTACACAGAAGAATTGTGTGAAACTTCTTTCTGTTCTGTTTGTTCAACTAAAACAGTTGAACCTTAGTTTTGATTGAGCCGTTCTGAAACACTCTTTCTGTAGAAAATGCAAGTGGAGATTCGGAGCGCTAAGAGGGTAATAGTGGAAAAAGGAATGTCTCCAAATATAAACTACACAGAATCATTCTGTGAAACTTCTTTCTGATCTGTGCATTCAGCTAACAGAGTTAAACCATACTTTTGATTGTGCAGATCTGAACACTCTTTCTGTAGAAAATGCAACTGGACATTTGGAGCGCTAAGAGAGTAGTAGTGGAAAAAGGAATATATTCAAATATAAACTACACAGAAGCATTCTGTGAAACTTCTTTCTGATCTGAGCATACAGCTAACAGAGTTAAACCATACTTTTGATTGAGCAGTTTTGAAACACTCTGTCTGTAGAAAATGCAACTGGACATTCGTAGCGCTAAGTGGGTAATAGTGGAAAAAAGAATATGTTCAAATATAAACTACACAGAAGCATTGTATGAAACTTCTTTCTGTTCTGTGCATTCAACTAACAGAGTTGAACCTTACTTTTGATTGAGCCTTTCTGAAACACTCTTTCTGTAGAAACTGCAATTGGACATTCTGTGCACTAAGAGGCCTATATTGGGAAAAATAATATCTTCAAATAAAAACTACACAGAAGCATTGTGTGAAACTTATTTCTGATATGTTCATTAAGCTAACAGAGTTAAACCATACTTTTGATTGCGCAGTTCTGAACACTCTTTCTGTAGAAAATGCAAGTGGACATTCGGAGCGCTAAGAGGGTAATAGTGGAAAAAGGAATATATTCAAATATAAACTACACAGTAGCATTCTGTGAAAATTCTTTCTGTTCTGTGCATTCAACTAACAGAGTTGAACCTTACTTTTGATTGAGCCGTTCTGAAACACTCTTTCTGTAGAAACTGCAGTTGGACATGCTAAGCGCTAAGAGGCCTACATTGGGAAAAAGAATATCTTCAAATAAAAACTACACAGATGCATTCTGTGAAACTTATTTGTGATCTGTAAATTCAGTTAACAGAGATAAAACATATTTTTGATTGAGCAGTTATGAAACACTCTTTTTGTAGAAAATGCAAGTGGAGATTCGGAGCGCTAAGAGGGTAATAGTGGAAAAAGGAATGTCTTCAAATATAAACTACACAGAATCATTCGGTGAAACTTCTTTCTGATCTGTGCATTCAGCTAACAGAGTTAAAACATACTTTTGATTGAGCAGATCTGAACACTCTTTCTCTAGAAAATGCAACTGGACATTTGGAGCGCTAAGTGCGTAGTAGTGGAAAAAGGAATATATTCAAATATAAACTACACAGAAGCATTCTGTGAAACTTCTTTCTGATCTGAGCATTCAGCTAACAGAGTTAAACCACACTTTTGATTGAGCAGTTTTGAAACACTCTGTCTGTAGAAAGTGCAACTGGACATTCGTAGCGCTAAGTGGGTAATAGTGGAAAAAAGAATATGTTCAAATATAAATTACACAGAAGCATTGTATGAAACTTCTTTCTGTTCTGTGCATTCAACTAACAGAGTTGAACCTTACTTTTGATTGAGCCGTTCTGAAACACTCTTTCTGTAGAAACTGTAATTGGACATTCTGAGCGCTAAGAGGCGTATATTGGGAAAAAGAATGTCTACAAATAAAAACTACACAGAAGAATTTTGTGAAACTACTTTCTGTTCTGTTTGTTCAACTAAAAGAGTTGAACCTTAGTTTTGATTGAGCCGTTCTGAAACACTCTTTCTGTAGAAAATGCAAGTGGAGATTCGGAGCGCTAAGAGGGTAATAGTGGAAAAAGGAATGTCTGCAAATATAAACTACACAGAATCATTCTGTGAAACTTCTTTCTGATCTGTGCATTCAGCTAACAGAGTTAAACCATACTTTTGATTGAGCAGATCTGAACATTCTTTCTGTAGAAAATGCAACTGGATATTTGGAGCGCTAAGAGAGTAGTAGTGGAAAAAGGAATATATTCAAATATAAACTACACAGAAGCATTCTGTGAAACTTCTTTCTGATCTGAGCATTCAGCTAACAGAGTTAAACCATACTTTTGATAGAGCAGTTTTGAAACACTCTGTCTGTAGAAAATGCAACTGGACATTCGTAGCGCTAAGTGGGTAATAGTGGAAAAAAGAATATGTTCAAATATAAACTACACAGAAGCATTGTATGAAACTACTTTCTGTACTGTGCATTCAACTAACAGAGTTGAACCTTACTTTTGATTGAGCCTTTCTGAAACACTCTTTCTGTAGAAACTGCAATTGGACATTCTGAGCGCTAAGAGGCCTATATTGGGAAAAATAATATCTTCAAATAAAAACTACACAGAAGCATTGTGTGAAACTTATTTCTGATATGTTCATTAAGCTAACAGAGTTAAACCATACTTTTGATTGCGCAGTTCTGAACACTCTTTCTGTAGATAATGCAAGTGGACATTCGGAGCGCTAAGAGGGTAATAGTGGAAAAAGGAATATATTCAAATATAAACTACACAGTAGCATTCTGTGAAAATTCTTTCTGTTCTGTGCATTCAACTAACAGAGTTGAACCTTACTTTTGATTGAGCCGTTCTGAAACACTCTTTCTGTAGAAACTGCAATTGGACAGGCTAAGCGCTAAGAGGCCTATGTTGGGAAAAAGAATATCTTCAAATAAAAACTACACAGATGCATTCTGTGAAACTTATTTCTGATCTGTAAATTCAGTTAACAGAGATAAAACATATTTTTGATTGAGCAGTTATGAAACACTCTTTCTGTAGAAAATGCAAGTGGAGATTCGGAGCCCTAAGAGGGTAATATTGGAAAAAGCAATGTCTCCAAATATAAACTACACAGAATCATTCTGTGAAACTTCTTTCTGATCTGTGCATTCAGCTAACAGAGTTAAACCATACTTTTGATTGAGCAGAACTGAACACTCTTTCTGTAGAAAATGGAACTGGACATTTGGAGCCCTAAGAGAGTAGTAGTGGAAAAAGGAATATATTCAAATATAAACTACACAGAAGCATTCTGTGAAACTTCTTTCTGATCTGAGCATTCAGCTAACAGAGTTAAACCATACTTTTGATTGAGCAGTTTTGAAACACTCTGTCTGTAGAAAATGCAACTGGACATTCGTAGCGCTAAGTGGGTAATAGTGGAAAAAAGAATATGTTCAAATATAAACTACACAGAAGCATTGTATGAAACAATTTTCTGTTCTGTGCATTCAACTAACAGAGTTGAACCTTACTTTTGATTGAGCCTTTCTGAAACACTCTATCTGTAGAAACTGCAATTGGACATTCTGAGCGCTAAGAGGCCTATATTGGGAAAAATAATATCTTCAAATAAAAACTACACAGAAGCATTGTGTGAAACTTATTTCTGATATGTTCATTAAGCTAACAGAGTTAAACCATACTTTTGATTGCGCAGTTCTGAACACTCTTTCTGTAGATAATGCAAGTGGACATTCGGAGCGCTAAGAGGGTAATAGTGGAAAAAGGAATATATTCAAATATCAACTACACACTAGCATTCTGTGAAAATTCTTTCTGTTCTGTGCATTCAACTAACAGAGTTGAACCTTACTTTTGATTGAGCCGTTCTGAAACACTCTTTCTGTAGAAACTGCAATTGGACATGCTAAGCGCTAAGAGGCCTACATTGGGAAGAAGAATATCTTCAAATAAAAACTACACAGATGCATTCTGTGAAACTTATTTCTGATCTGTAAATTCAGTTAACAGAGATAAAACATATTTTTGATTGAGCAGTTATGAAACACTCTTTTTGTAGAAAATGCAAGTGGAGATTCGGAGCGCTAAGAGGGTAATAGTGGAAAAAGGAATGTCTTCAAATATAAACTACACAGAATCATTCGGTGAAACTTCTTTCTGATCTGTGCATTCAGCTAACAGAGTTAAACCATACTTTTGATTGAGCAGATCGGAACACTCTTTCTGTAGAAAATGCAACTGGACATTTGGAGCGCTAAGAGCGTAGTAGTGGAAAAAGGAATATATTCAAATATAAACTACACAGAAGCATTCTGTGAAACTTCTTTCTGATCTGAGCATTCAGCTAACAGAGTTAAACCATACTTTGGATTGAGCAGTTTTGAAACACTCTGTCTGTATAAAATGCAACTGGACATTCGTAGCGCTAAGTGGGTAATAGTGGAAAAAAGAATATGTTCAAATATAAACTACACTGAAGCATTGTATGAAACTTCTTTCTGTTCTGTGCATTCAACTAACAGAGTTGAACCTTACTTTTGATTGAGCCGTTCTGAAACACTCTTTCTGTAGAAACTGCAATTGGACATTCTGAGCGCTAAGAGGCCTATATTGGGAAAAAGAATGTCTACAAATAAAAACTACACAGAAGAATTGTGTGAAACTTCTTTCTGTTCTGTTTGTTCAACTAAAAGAGTTGAACCTTAGTTTTGATTGAGCCGTTCTGAAACACACTTTCTGTAGAAAATGCAATTGGAGATTCGGAGCGCTAAGAGGGTAATAGTGGAAAAAGGAATGTCTCCAAATATAAACTACACAGAATCATTCTGTGAAACTTCTTTCTGATCTGTGCATTCAGCTAACAGAGTTAAACCATACTTTTGATTGAGCAGATCTGAACACTCTTTCTGTAGAAAATGCAACTGGACATTTGGAGCGCTAAGAGAGTAGTAGTGGAAAAAGGAATATATTCAAATATAAACTACACAGAAGCATTCTGTGAAACTTCTTTCTGATCTGAGCATTCAGCTAACAGAGTTAAACCATACTTTTGATTGAGCAGTTTTGAAACACTCTGTCTGTAGAAAATGCAAATGGACATTCGTAGCGCTAAGTGGGTAATAGTGGAAAAAAGAATATGTTCAAATATAAACTACACAGAAGCATTGTATGAAACATCTTTCTGTTCTGTGCATTCAACTAACAGAGTTGAACCTTACTTTTGATTGAGCCTTTCTGAAACACTCTTTCTGTAGAAACTGCAATTGGACATTCTGAGCGCTAAGAGGCCTATATTGGGAAAAATAATATCTTCAAATAAAAACTACACAGAAGCATTGTGTGAAACTTATTTCTGATATGTTCATTAAGCTAACAGAGTTAAACCATACTTTTGATTGCGCAGTTCTGAACACTCTTTCTGTAGAAAATGCAAGTGGACATTCGGAGCGCTAAGAGGGTAATAGTGGAAAAAGGAATATATTCAAATATCAACTACACACTAGCATTCTGTGAAAATTCTTTCTGTTCTGTGCATTCAACTAACAGATTTGAACCTTACTTTTGATTGAGCCGTTCTGAAACACTCTTTCTGTAGAAACTGCAATTGGACATGCTAAGCGCTAAGAGGCCTACATTGGGAAAAAGAATATCTTCAAATAAAAACTACACAGATGCATTCTGTGAAACTTATTTCTGATCTGTAAATTCAGTTAACAGAGATAAAACATATTTTTGATTGAGCAGTTATGAAACACTCTTTTTGTAGAAAATGCAAGTGGAGATTCGGAGCGCTAAGAGGGTAATAGTGGAAAAAGGAATGTCTTCAAATATAAACTACACAGAATCATTCGATGAAACTTCTTTCTGATCTGTGCATTCAGCTAACAGAGTTAAACCATACTTTTGATTGAGCAGATCGGAACACTCTTTCTGTAGAAAATGCAACTGGACATTTGGAGCGCTAAGAGCGTAGTAGTGGAAAAAGGAATATATTCAAATATAAACTACACAGAAGCATTCTGTGAAACTTCTTTCTGATCTGAGCATTCAGCTAACAGAGTTAAACCATACTTTGGATTGAGCAGTTTTGAAACACTCTGTCTGTAGAAAATGCAACTGGACATTCGTAGCGCTAAGTGGGTAATAGTGGAAAAAAGAATATGTTCAAATATAAACTACACTGAAGCATTGTATGAAACTTCTTTCTGTTCTGTGCATTCAACTAACAGAGTTGAACCTTACTTTTGATTGAGCCGTTCTGAAACACTCTTTCTGTAGAAACTGCAATTGGACATTCTGAGCGCTAAGAGGCCTATATTGGGAAAAAGAATGTCTACAAATAAAAACTACACAGAAGAATTGTGTGAAACTTCTTTCTGTTCTGTTTGTTCAACTAAAAGAGTTGAACCTTAGTTTTGATTGAGCCGTTCTGAAACACACTTTCTGTAGAAAATGCAAGTGGAGATTCGGAGCGCTAAGAGGGTAATAGTGGAAAAAGGAATGTCTCCAAATATAAACTACACAGAATCATTCTGTGAAACTTCTTTCTGATCTGTGCATTCAGCTAACAGAGTTAAACCATACTTTTGATTGAGCAGATCTGAACACTCTTTCTGTAGAAAATGCAACTGGACATTTGGAGCGCTAAGAGAGTAGTAGTGGAAAAAGGAATATATTCAAATATAAACTACACAGAAGCATTCTGTGAAACTTCTTTCTGATATGAGCATTCAGCTAACAGAGTTAAACCATACTTTTGATTGAGCAGTTTTGAAACACTCTGTCTGTAGAAAATGCAACTGGACATTCGTAGCGCTAAGTGGGTAATAGTGGAAAAAAGAATATGTTCAAATATAAACTACACAGAAGCATTGTATGAAACTTCTTTCTGTTCTGTGCATTCAACTAACAGAGTTGAACCTTACTTTTGATTGAGCCTTTCTGAAACACTCTTTCTGTAGAAACTGCAATTGGACATTCTGAGCGCTAAGAGGCCTATATTGGGAAAAATAATATCTTCAAATAAAAACTACACAGAAGCATTGTGTGAAACTTATTTCTGATATGTTCATTAAGCTAACAGAGTTAAACCATACTTTTGATTGCGCAGTTCTGAACACTCTTTCTGTAGATAATGCAAGTGGACATTCGGAGCGCTAAGAGGGTAATAGTGGAAAAAGGAATATATTCAAATATAAACTACACAGTAGCATTCTGTGAAAATTCTTTCTGTTCTGTGCATTCAACTAACAGAGTTGATCCTTACTTTTGATTGAGCCGTTCTGAAACACTCTTTCTGTAGAAACTGCAATTGGACATGCTAAGCGCTAAGAGGCCTACATTGGGAAAAAGAATATCTTCAAATAAAAATTACACAGATGCATCCTGTGAAACTTCTTTCTGATCTGTAAATTCAGTTAACAGAGATAAAACATATTTTTGATTGAGCAGTTATGAAACACTCTTTTTGTAGAAAATGCAAGTGGAGATTCGGAGCGCTAAGAGGGTAATAGTGGAAAAAGGAATGTCTTCAAATATAAACTACACAGAATCATTCGGTGAAACTTCTTTCTGATCTGTGCATTCAGCTAACAGAGTTAAACCATACTTTTGATTGAGCAGATCTGAACACTCTTTCTGTAGAAAATGCAACTGGACATTTGGAGCGCTAAGAGCGTAGTAGTGGAAAAAGGAATATATTCAAATATAAACTACACAGAAGCATTCTGTGAAACTTCTTTCTGATCTGAGCATTCAGCTAACAGATTTAAACCATACTTTGGATTGAGCAGTTTTGAAACACTCTGTCTGTAGAAAATGCAACTGGACATTCGTAGCGCTAAGTGGGTAATAGTGGAAAAAAGAATATGTTCAAATATAAACTACACAGAAGCATTGTATGAAACTACTTTCTGTTCTGTGCATTCAACTAACAGAGTTGAACCTTACTTTTGATTGAGCCTTTCTGAAACACTCTTTCTGTAGGAACTGCAATTGGACATTCTGAGCGCTAAGAGGCCTCTATTGGGAAAAATAATATCATCAAATAAAAACTACACAGAAGCATTGTGTGAAACTTATTTCTGATATGATCATTAAGCTAACAGAGTTAAACCATACTTTTGATTGCGCAGTTCTGAACACTCTTTCTGTAGAAAATGCAAGTGGACATTCGGAGCGCTAAGAGGGTAATAGTGGAAAAAGGAATATATTCAAATATAAACTACACCGTAGCATTCTGTGAAAATTCTTTCTGTTCTGTGCATTCAACTAACAGAGTTGAACCTTACTTTTGATTGAGCCGTTCTGAAACACTCTTTCTGTAGAAACTGCAATTGGACATGCTAAGCGCTAAGAGGCCTACATTGGGAAAAAGAATATCTTCAAATAAAAACTACACAGATGCATTCTGTGAAACTTATTTCTGATCTGTAAATTCAGTTAACAGAGATAAAACATATTTTTGATTGAGCAGTTATGAAACACTCTTTTTGTAGAAAATGCAAGAGGAGATTCGGAGCGCTAAGAGGGTAATAGTGGAAAAAGGAATGTCTTCAAATATAAACTACACAGAATCATTTGGTGAAAATTCTTTCTGATCTGTGCATTCAGCTAACAGAGTTAAACCATACTTTTGATTGAGCAGATCTGAACACTCTTTCTGTAGAAAATGCAACTGGACATTTTGAGCGCTAAGAGCGTAGTAGTGGAAAAAGGAATATATTCAAATATAAACTACACAGAAGCATTCTGTGAAACTACTTTCTGATCTGAGCATTCAGCTAACAGAGTTAAACCACACTTTTGATTGAGCAGTTTTGAAACACTCTGTCTGTAGAAAATGCAACTGGACATTCGTAGCGCTAAGTGGGTAATAGTGGAAAAAAGAATATGTTCAAATATAAACTACACAGAAGCATTGTATGAAACTTCTTTCTGTTCTGTGCATTCAACTAACAGAGTTGAACCTTACTTTTGATTGAGCCTTTCTGAAACACTCTTTCTGTAGAAACTGCAATTGGACATTCTGAGCGCTAAGAGGCCTATATTGGGAAAAATAATATCTTCAAATAAAAATTACACAGAAGCATTGTGTGAAACTTATTTCCGATATGTTCATTAAGCTAACAGAGTTAAACCATACTTTTGATTGCGCAGTTCTGAACACTCTTTCTGTCGAAAATGCAAGTGGACATTCGGAGCGCTAAGAGGGTAATAGTGGAAAAAGGAATATATTCAAATATAAACTACACAGTAGCATTCTGTGAAAATTCTTTCTGTTCTGTGCATTCAACTAACAGAGTTGAACCTTACTTTTGATTGAGCCGTTCTGAAACACTCTTTCTGTAGAAAGTGCAATTGGACATTCTGAGCGCTAAGAGGCCTATATTGGGAAAAAGAATGTCTACAAATAAAAACTACACAGAAGTATTGTGTGAAACTTCTTTCTGTTCTGTTTGTTCAACTAAAAGATTTGAACCTTAGTTTTGATTGAGCCGTTCTGAAACACTCTTTCTGTAGAAAATGCAAGTGGAGATTCGGAGCGCTAAGAGGGTAATAGTGGAAAAAGGAATGTCTCCAAATATAAACTACACAGAATCATTCTGTGAAACTTCTTTCTGATCTGTGCATTCAGCTAACAGAGTTAAACCATACTTTTGATTGAGCAGATCTGAACACTCTTTCTGTAGAAAATGCAACTGGACATTTGGAGCGCTAAGAGAGTAGTAGTGGAAAAAGGAATATATTCAAATATAAACTACACAGAAGCATTCTGTGAAACTTCTTTCTGATCTGAGCATTCAGCTAACAGAGATAAACCATAGTTTTGATAGAGCAGTTTTGAAACACTCTGTCTGTAGAAAATGCAACTGGACATTCGTAGCGCTAAGTGGGTAATAGTGGAAAAAAGAATATATTCAAATATAAACTACACAGAAGCATTGTATGAAACTTCTTTCTGTTCTGTGCATTCAACTAACAGAGTTGAACCTTACTTTTGATTGAGCCTTTCTGAAACACTCTTTCTGTAGAAACTGCAATTGGACATTCTGAGCGCTAAGAGGCCTCTATTGGGAAAAATAATATCTTCAAATAAAAACTACACAGAAGCATTGTGTGAAACTTATTTCTGATATGTTCATTAAGCTAACAGAGTTAAACCATACTTTTGATTGCGCAGTTCTGAACACTCTTTCTGTAGAAAATGCAAGTGGACATTCGGAGCGCTAAGAGGGTAATAGTGGAAAAAGGAATATATTCAAATATCAACTACACACTAGCATTCTGTGAAAATTCTTTCTGTTCTGTGCATTCAACTAACAGAGTTGAACCTTACTTTTGATTGAGCCGTTCTGAAACACTCTTTCTGTAGAAACTGCAATTGGACATGCTAAGCGCTAAGAGGCCTACATTGGGAAAAAGAATATCTTCAAATAAAAACTACACAGATGCATTCTGTGAAACTTATTTCTGATCTGTAAATTCAGTTAAAAGAGATAAAACATATTTTTGATTGAGCAGTTATGAAACACTCTTTTTGTAGAAAATGCAAGTGGAGATTCGGATCGCTAAGAGGGTAATAGTGGAAAAAGTAATGTCTTCAAATATAAACTACACAGAATCATTCGGTGAAACTTTTTCTGATCTGTGCATTCAGCTAACAGAGTTAAACCATACTTTTGATTGAGCAGATCTGAACACTCTTTCTGTAGAAAATGCAACTGGGCATTTGGAGCGCTTAGAGCGTAGTAGTGGAAAAAGGAATATATTCAAATATAAACTACACAGAAGCATTCTGTGAAACTTCTTTCTGATCTGAGCATTCAGCTAACAGAGTTAAACCATATTTTGGATTGAGCAGTTTTGAAACACTCTGTCTGTAGAAAATGCAACTGGACATTCGTAGCGCTAAGTGGGTGATAGTGGAAAAAAGAATATGTTCAAATATAAACTACACAGAATCATTGTATGAAACTTCTTTCTGTTCTGTGCATTCAACTACCAGAGTTGAACCTTACTTTTGATTGAGCCGTTCTGAAACACTCTTTCTGTAGAAACTGCAATTGGACATTCTGAGCGCTAAGAGGCCTATATTGGGAAAAAGAATGTCTACAAATAAAAACTACACAGAAGAATTGTGTGAAACTTCTTTCTGTTCTGTTTGTTCAACTAAAAGATTTGAACCTTAGTTTTGATTGAGCCGTTCTGAAACACTCTTTCTGTAGAAAATGCAAGTGGAGATTCGGAGCGCTAAGAGGGTAATAGTGGAAAAAGGAATGTCTCCAAATATAAACTACACAGAATCATTCTGTGAAACTTCTTTCTGATCTGTGCATTCAGCTAACAGAGTTAAACCATACTTTTGATTGAGCAGATCTGAACACACTTTCTGTAGAAAATGCAACTGGACATTTGGAGCGCTAAGAGAGTAGGTGTGGAAAAAGGAATATATTCAAATATAAACTACACAGAAGCATTCTGTGAAACTTCTTTCTGATCTGAGCATTCAGCTAACAGAGTTAAACCATACTTTGGATTGAGCAGTTTTGAAACTCTCTGTCTGTAGAAAATGCAACTGGACATTCGTAGCGCTAAGTGGGTAATAGTGGAAAAAAGAATATGTTCAAATATAAACTACACAGAAGCATTGTATGAAACTTCTTTCTGTTCTGTGCATTCAACTAACAGAGTTGAACCTTACTTTTGATTGAGCCGTTCTGAAACACTCTTTCTGTAGAAACTGCAATTGGACATTCTGAGCGCTAAGAGGCCTATATTGGGAAAAAGAATGTCTACAAATAAAAACTACACAGAAGAATTGTGTGAAACTTCTTTCTGTTCTGTTTGTTCAACTAAAAGAGTTGAACCTTAGTTTTGATTGAGCCGTTCTGAAACACTCTTTCTGTAGAAAATGCAAGTGGAGATTCGGAGCGCTAAGAGGGTAATAGTGGAAGAAGGAATGTCTCCAAATATAAACTACACAGAATCATTCTGTGAAACTTCTTTCTGATCTGTGCATTCAGCTAACAGAGTTAAACCATACTTTTGATTGAGCAGATCTGAACACTCTTTCTGTAGAAAATGCAACTGGACATTTGGAGCGCTAAGAGAGTAGTAGTGGAAAAAGGAATATATTCAAATATAAACTACACAGAAGCATTCTGTGAAACTTCTTTCTGATCTGAGCATTCAGCTAACAGAGTTAAACCATTCTTTTGATTGAGCAGTTTTGAAACACTCTGTAGAAAATGCAACTGGACATTCGTAGCGCTAAGTGGGTAATAGTGGAAAAAAGAATATGTTCAAATATAAACTACACAGAAGCATTGTATGAAATTTCTTTCTGTTCTGTGCATTCAACTAACAGAGTTGAACCTTACTTTTGATTGAGCCTTTCTGAAACACTCTTTCTGTAGAAACTGCAATTGGACATTCTGAGCGCTAAGAGGCCTATATTGGGAAAAATAATATCTTCAAATAAAAACTACACAGAAGCATTGTGTGAAACTTATTTCTGATATGTTCATTAAGCTAACAGAGTTAAACCATACTTTTGATTGCGCAGTTCTGAACACTCTTTCTGTAGAAAATGCAAGTGGACATTCGGAGCGCTAAGAGGGTAATAGTGGAAAAAGGAATATATTCAAATATAAACTACACAGTAGCATTCTGTGAAAATTCTTTCTGTTCTGTGCATTCAACTAACAGAGTTGAACCTTACTTTTGATTGAGCCGTTCTGAAACACTCTTTCTGTAGAAAGTGCAATTGGACATTCTGAGCGCTAAGAGGCCTATATTGGGAAAAAGAATGTCTACAAATAAAAACTACACAGAAGTATTGTGTGAAACTTCTTTCTGTTCTGTTTGTTCAACTAAAAGATTTGAACCTTAGTTTTGATTGAGCCGTTCTGAAACACTCTTTCTGTAGAAAATGCAAGTGGAGATTCGGAGCGCTAAGAGGGTAATAGTGGAAAAAGGAATGTCTCCAAATATAAACTACACAGAATCATTCTGTGAAACTTCTTTCTGATCTGTGCATTCAGCTAACAGAGTTAAACCATACTTTTGATTGAGCAGATCTGAACACTCTTTCTGTAGAAAATGCAACTGGACATTTGGAGCGCTAAGAGAGTAGTAGTGGAAAAAGGAATATATTCAAATATAAACTACACAGAAGCATTCTGTGAAACTTCTTTCTGATCTGAGCATTCAGCTAACAGAGATAAACCATACTTTTGATAGAGCAGTTTTGAAACACTCTGTCTGTAGAAAATGCAACTGGACATTCGTAGCGCTAAGTGGGTAATAGTGGAAAAAAGAATATATTCAAATATAAACTACACAGAAGCATTGTATGAAACTTCTTTCTGTTCTGTGCATTCAACTAACAGAGTTGAACCTTACTTTTGATTGAGCCTTTCTGAAACACTCTTTCTGTAGAAACTGCAATTGGACATTCTGAGCGCTAAGAGGCCTCTATTGGGAAAAATAATATCTTCAAATAAAAACTACACAGAAGCATTGTGTGAAACTTATTTCTGATATGTTCATTAAGCTAACAGAGTTAAACCATACTTTTGATTGCGCAGTTCTGAACACTCTTTCTGTAGAAAATGCAAGTGGACATTCGGAGCGCTAAGAGGGTAATAGTGGAAAAAGGAATATATTCAAATATCAACTACACACTAGCATTCTGTGAAAATTCTTTCTGTTCTGTGCATTCAACTAACAGAGTTGAACCTTACTTTTGATTGAGCCGTTCTGAAACACTCTTTCTGTAGAAACTGCAATTGGACATGCTAAGCGCTAAGAGGCCTACATTGGGAAAAAGAATATCTTCAAATAAAAACTACACAGATGCATTCTGTGAAACTTATTTCTGATCTGTAAATTCAGTTAACAGAGATAAAACATATTTTTGATTGAGCAGTTATGAAACACTCTTTTTGTAGAAAATGCAAGTGGAGATTCGGATCGCTAAGAGGGTAATAGTGGAAAAAGGAATGTCTTCAAATATAAACTACACAGAATCATTCGGTGAAATTTTTCTGATCTGTGCATTCAGCTAACAGAGTTAAACCATACTTTGATTGAGCAGATCTGAACACTCTTTCTGTAGAAAATGCAACTGGGCATTTGGAGCGCTTAGAGCGTAGTAGTGGAAAAAGGAATATATTCAAATATAAACTACACAGAAGCATTCTGTGAAACTTCTTTCTGATCTGAGCATTCAGCTAACAGAGTTAAACCATACTTTTGTTTGAGCAGTTTTGAAACACTCTGTCTGTAGAAAATGCAACTGGACATTCGTAGCGCTAAGTGGGTAATAGTGGAAAAAAGAATATGTTCAAATATAAACTACACAGAAGCATTGTATGAAACTTCTTTCTGTTCTGTGTATTCAACTAACAGAGTTGAACCTTACTTTTGATTGAGCCGTTCTGAAACACTCTTTCTGTAGAAACTGCAATTGGACATTCTGAGCGCTAAGACGCCTATATTGGGAAAAAGAATGTCTACAAATAAAAACTAAACAGAAGAATTGTGTGAAACTTCTTTCTGTTCTGTTTGTTCAACTAAAAGAGTTGAACCTTAGTTTTGATTGAGCCGTTCTGAAACACTCTTTCTGTAGAAAATGCAAGTGGAGATTCGGAGCGCTAAGAGGGTAATAGTGGAAGAAGGAATGTCTCCAAATATAAACTACACAGAATCATTCTGTGAAACTTCTTTCTGATCTGTGCATTCAGCTAACAGAGTTAAACCATACTTTTGATTGAGCAGATCTGAACACTCTTTCTGTAGAAAAAGCAACTGGACATTTGGAGCGCTAAGAGAGTAGTAGTGGAAAAAGGAATATATTCAAATATAAACTACACAGAAGCATTCTGTGAAACTTCTTTCTGATCTGAGCATTCAGCTAACAGAGTTAAACCATTCTTTTGATTGAGCAGTTTTGAAACACTCTGTCTGTAGAAAATGCAACTGGACATTCGTAGCGCTAAGTGGGTAATAGTGGAAAAAAGAATATGTTCAAATATAAACTACACAGAAGCATTGTATGAAACTTCTTTCTGTTCTGTGCATTCAACTAACAGAGTTGAACCTTACTTTTGATTGAGCCTTTCTGAAACACTCTTTCTGTAGAAACTGCCATTGGACATTCTGAGCGCTAAGAGGCCTATATTGGGAAAAATAATATCTTCAAATAAAAACTACACAGAAGCATTGTGTGAAACTTATTTCTGATATGTTCATTAAGCCAACAGAGTTAAACCACACTTTTGATTGCGCAGTTCTGAACACTCTTTCTGTAGAAAATGCAAGTGGACATTCGGAGCGCTAAGAGGGTAATAGTGGAAAAAGGAATATATTCAAATATAAACTACACAGTAGCATTCTGTGAAAATTCTTTCTGTTCTGTGCATTCAACTAACAGAGTTGAACCTTACTTTTGATTGAGCCGTTCTGAAACACTCTTTCTGTAGAAACTGCAATTGGACATGCTAAGCGCTAAGAGGCCTACATTGGGAAAAAGAATATCTTCAAATAAAAACTACACAGATGCATTCTGTGAAACTTATTTCTGATCTGTAAATTCAGTTAACAGAGATAAAACATATTTTTGATTGAGCAGTTATGAAACACTCTTTTTGTAGAAAATGCAAGTGGAGATTCGGAGCGCTAAGAGGGTAATAGTGGAAAAAGGAATGTCTTCAAATATAAACTACACAGAATCATTCGGTGAAACTTCTTTCTGATCTGTGCATTCAGCTAACAGAGTTAAACCATACTTTTGATTGAGCAGATCTGAACACTCTTTCTGTAGAAAATGCAACTGGACATTTGGAGCGCTAAGAGCGTAGTAGTGGAAAAAGGAATATATTCAAATATAAACTACACAGCAGCATTCTGTGAAACTTCTTTCTGATCTGAGCATTCAGCTAACAGAGTTAAACCATACTTTGGATTGAGCAGTTTTGAAACTCTCTGTCTGTAGAAAATGCAACTGGACATTCGTAGCGCTAAGTGGGTAATAGTGGAAAAAAGAATATGTTCAAATATAAACTACACAGAAGCATTGTATGAAACTTCTTTCTGTTCTGTGCATTCAACTAACAGAGTTGAACCTTACTTTTGATTGAGCCGTTCTGAAACACTCTTTCTGTAGAAAGTGCAATTGGACATTCTGAGCGCTAAGAGGCCTATATTGGGAAAAAGAATGTCTACAAATAAAAACTACACAGAAGTATTGTGTGAAACTTCTTTCTGTTCTGTTTGTTCAACTAAAAGATTTGAACCTTAGTTTTGATTGAGCCGTTCTGAAACACTCTTTCTGTAGAAAATGCAAGTGGAGATTCGGAGCGCTAAGAGGGTAATAGTGGAAAAAGGAATGTCTCCAAATATAAACTACACAGAATCATTCTGTGAAACTTCTTTCTGATCTGTGCATTCAGCTAACAGAGTTAAACCATACTTTTGATTGAGCAGATCTGAACACTCTTTCTGTAGAAAATGCAACTGGACATTTGGAGCGCTAAGAGAGTAGTAGTGGAAAAAGGAATATATTCAAATATAAACTACACAGAAGCATTCTGTGAAACTTCTTTATGATCTGAGCATTCAGCTAACAGAGATAAACCATAGTTTTGATAGAGCAGTTTTGAAACACTCTGTCTGTAGAAAATGCAACTGGACATTCGTAGCGCTAAGTGGGTAATAGTGGAAAAAAGAATATATTCAAATATAAACTACACAGAAGCATTGTATGAAACTTCTTTCTGTTCTGTGCATTCAACTAACAGAGTTGAACCTTACTTTTGATTGAGCCTTTCTGAAACACTATTTCTGTAGAAACTGCAATTGGACATTCTGAGCGCTAAGAGGCCTATATTGGGAAAAAAAATATCTTCAAATAAAAACTACACAGAAGCATTGTGTGAAACTTACTTCTGATATGTTCATTAAGCTAACAGAGTTAAACCATACTTTTGATTGCGCAGTTCTGAACACTCTTTCTGTAGAAAATGCAAGTGGACATTCGGAGCGCTAAGAGGGTAATAGTGGAAAAAGGAATATATTCAAATATCAACTACACAGTAGCATTCTGTGAAAATTCTTTCTGTTCTGTGCATTCAACTAACAGAGTTGATCCTTACTTTTGATTGAGCCGTTCTGAAACACTCTTTCTGTAGAAACTGCAATTGGACATGCTAAGCGCTAAGAGGCCTACATTGGGAAAAAGAATATCTTCAAATAAAAACTACACAGATGCATTCTGTGAAACTTATTTCTGATCTGTAAATTCAGTTAACAGAGATAAAACATATTTTTGATTGAGCAGTTATGAAACACTCTTTTTGTAGAAAATGCAAGTGGAGATTCGGAGCGCTAAGAGGGTAATAGTGGAAAAAGGAATGTCTTCAAATATAAACTACACAGAATCATTCGGTGAAACTTCTTTCTGATCTGTGCATTCAGCTAACAGAGTTAAACCATACTTTTCATTTAGCAGATCGGAACACTCTTTCTGTAGAAAATGCAACTGGACATTTGGAGCGCTAAGAGCGTAGTAGTGGAAAAAGGAATATATTCAAATATAAACTACACAGAAGCATTCTGTGAAACTTCTTTCTGATCTGAGCATTCAGCTAACAGAGTTAAACCATACTTTGGATTGAGCAGTTTTGAAACACTCTGTCTGTAGAAAATGCAACTGGACATTCGTAGCGCTAAGTGGGTAATAGTGGAAAAAAGAATATGTTCAAATATAAACTACACAGAAGCATGGTGTGAAACTTCTTTCTGTTCTGTGCATTCAACTAACAGAGTTGAACCTTACTTTTGATTGAGCCGTTCTGAAACACTCTTTCTGTAGAAACTGCAATTGGACATTCTGAGCGCTAAGAGGCCTATATTGGGAAAAAGAATGTCTACAAATAAAAACTACACAGAAGAATTGTGTGAAACTTCTTTCTGTTCTGTTTGTTCAACTAAAAGAGTTGAACCTTAGTTTTGATTGAGCCGTTCTGAAACACTCTTTCTGTAGAAAATGCAAGTGGAGATTCGGAGCGCTAAGAGGGTAATAGTGGAAAAAGGAATGTCTCCAAATATAAACTACACAGAATCATTCTGTGAAACTTCTTTCTGATCTGTGCATTCAGCTAACAGAGTTAAACCATACTTTTGATTGAGCAGATCTGAACACTCTTTCTGTAGAAAATGCAACTGGACATTTGGAGCGCTAAAAGAGTAGTAGTGGAAAAAGGAATATATTCAAATATAAACTACACAGAAGCATTCTGTGAAACTTCTTTCTGATCTGAGCATTCAGCTAACGGAGTTAAACCATACTTTTGATTGAGCAGTTTTGAAACACTCTGTCTGTAGAAAATGCAACTGGACATTCGTAGCGCTAAGTGGGTAATAGTGGAAAAAAGAATATGTTCAAATATAAACTACACAGAAGCATTGTATGAAACATCTTTCTGTTCTGTGCATTCAACTAACAGAGTTGAACCTTACTTTTGATTGAGCCTTTCTGAAACACTCTTTCTGTAGAAACTGCAATTGGACATTCTGAGCGCTAAGAGGCCTATATTGGGAAAAATAATGTTTTCAAATAAAAACTACACAGAAGCATTGTGTGAAACTTATTTCTGATATGTTCATTAAGCTAACAGAGTTAAACCATACTTTTGATTGCGCAGTTCTGAACACTCTTTCTGTAGAAAATGCAAGTGGACATTCGGAGCGCTAAGATGGTAATAGTGGAAAAAGGAATATATTCAAATATAAACTACACAGTAGCATTCTGTGAAAATTCTTTCTGTTCTGTGCATTCAACTACCAGAGTTGAACCTTACTTTTGATTGAGCCGTTCTGAAACACTCTTTCTGTAGAAACTGCAATTGGACATTCTGAGCGCTAAGAGGCCTATATTGGGAAAAAGAATGTCTACAAATAAAAACTACACAGAAGAATTGTGTGAAACTTCTTTCTGTTCTGTTTGTTCAACTAAAAGACTTGAACCTTAGTTTTGATTGAGCCGTTCTGAAACACTCTTTCTGTAGAAAATGCAAGTGGAGATTCGGAGCGCTAAGAGGGTAATAGTGGAAAAAGGAATGTCTCCAAATATAAACTACACAGAATCATTCTGTGAAACTTCTTTCTGATCTGTGCATTTAGCTAACAGAGTTAAACCATACTTTTGATTGAGCAGATCTGAACACACTTTCTGTAGAAAATGCAACTGGACATTTGGAGCGCTAAGAGAGAAGGTGTGGAAAAAGGAACATATTCAAATATAAACTACACAGAAGCATTCTGTGAAACTTCTTTCTGATCTGAGCATTCAGCTAACAGAGTTAAACCATACTTTTGTTTGAGCAGTTTTGAAACACTCTGTCTGTAGAAAATGCAACTGGACATTCGTAGCGCTAAGTGGGTAATAGTGGAAAAAAGAATATGTTCAAATATAAACTACACAGAAGCATTGTATGAAACTTCTTTCTGTTCTGTGCATTCAACTAACAGAGTTGAACCTTACTTTTGATTGAGCCTTTCTGAAACACTCTTTCTGTAGAAACTGCAATTGGACATTCTGAGCGCTAAGAGGCCTATATTGGGAAAAATAATGTCTTCAAATAAAAACTACACAGAAGCATTGTGTGAAACTTATTTCTGATATGTTCATTAAGCTAACAGAGTTAAACCATACTTTTGATTGCGCAGTTCTGAACACTCTTTCTGTAGAAAATGCAAGTGGACATTCGGAGCGCTAAGAGGGTAATAGTGGAAAAAGGAATATATTCAAATATAAACTACACAGTAGCATTCTGTGAAAATACTTCCTGTTCTGTGCATTCAACTAACAGAGTTGAACCTTACTTTTGATTGAGCCGTCCTGAAACACTCTTTCTGTAGAAACTGCAATTGGACATGCTAAGCGCTAAGAGGCCTACATTGGGAAAAAGAATATCTTCAAATAAAAACTACACAGATGCATTCTGTGAAACTTATTTCTGATCTGTAAATTCAGTTAACAGAGATAAAACATATTTTTGATTGAGCAGTTATGAAACACTCTTTTTGTAGAAAATGCAAGTGGAGATTCGGAGCGCTAAGAGGGTAATAGTGGAAAAAGGAATGTCTTCAAATATAAACTACACAGAATCATTCGGTGAAACTTCTTTCTGATCTGTGCATTCAGCTAACAGAGTTAAACCATACTTTTGATTGAGCAGATCTGAACACTCTTTCTGTAGAAAATGCAACTGGACATTTGGAGCGCTAAGAGCGTAGTAGTGGAAAAAGGAATATATTCAAATATAAACTACACAGAAGCATTCTGTGAAACTTCTTTCTGATCTGAGAATTCAGCTAACAGAGTTAAACCATACTTTTGATTGAGCAGTTTTGAAACACTCTGTCTGTAGAAAATGCAACTGGACATTCGTAGAGCTAAGTGGGTAATAGTGGAAAAAAGAATATGTTCAAATATAAACTACACAGAAGCATTGTATGAAACTTCTTTCTGTTCTGTGCATTCAACTAACAGAGTTGAACCTTACTTTTGATTGAGCCGTTCTGAAACACTCTTTCTGTAGAAACTGCAATTGGACATTCTGAGCGCTAAGAGGCCTATATTGGGAAAAAGAATGTCTACAAATAAAAACTACACAGAAGAATTGTGTGAAACTTCTTTCTGTTCTGTTTGTTCAACTAAAAGTGTTGAACCTTAATTTTGATTGAGCCGTTCTGAAACACTCTTTCTGTAGAAAATGCAAGTGGAGATTCGGAGCGCTAAGAGGGTAATAGTGGAAAAGGAATGTCTCCAAATATAAACTACACAGAATCATTCTGTGAAACTTCTTTCTGATCTGTGCATTCAGCTAACAGAGTTAAACCATACTTTTGATTGAGCAGATCTGAACACTCTTTCTGTAGAAAATGCAACTGGACATTTGGAGCGCTAAAAGAGTAGTAGTGGAAAAAGGAATATATTCAAATATAAACTACACAGAAGCATTCTGTGAAACTTCTTTCTGATCTGAGCATTCAGCTAACGGAATTAAACCATACTTTTGATTGAGCAGTTTTGAAACACTCTGTCTGTAGAAAATGCAACTGGACATTCGTAGCGCTAAGTGGGTAATAGTGGAAAAAAGAATATGTTCAAATATAAACTACAAAGAAGCATTGTATGAAACATCTTTCTGTTCTGTGCATTCAACTAACAGAGTTGAACCTTACTTTTGATTGAGCCTTTCTGAAACACTCTTTCTGTAGAAACTGCAATTGGACATTCTGAGCGCTAAGAGGCCTATATTGGGAAAAATAATGTCTTCAAATAAAAACTACACAGAAGCATTGTGTGAAACTTATTTCTGATATGTTCATTAAGCTAACAGAGTTAAACCATACTTTTGATTGCGCAGTTCTGAACACTCTTTCTGTAGAAAATGCAAGTGGACATTCGGAGCGCTAAGAGGGTAATAGTGGAAAAAGGAATATATTCAAATATAAACTACACAGTAGCATT
Source organism: Symphalangus syndactylus (assembly GCF_028878055.3). Classification (NCBI taxonomy): domain Eukaryota; kingdom Metazoa; phylum Chordata; class Mammalia; order Primates; family Hylobatidae; genus Symphalangus; species Symphalangus syndactylus. Next base: position 107,279,486 of record NC_072438.2, read on the forward strand.
CTGTGAAAATTCTTTCTGTTCTGTGCATTCAACTAACAGAGTTGAACCTTACTTTTGATTGAGCCGTTCTGAAACACTCTTTCTGTAGAAACTGCAATTGGACATGCTAAGCGCTAAGAGGCCTACATTGGGAAAAAGAATATCTTCAAATAAAAACTACACAGATGCATTCTGTGAAACTTATTTCTGATCTGTAAATTCAGTTAACAGAGATAAAACATATTTTTGATTGAGCAGTTATGAAACACTCTTTTTGTAGAAAATGCAAGTGGAGATTCGGAGCGCTAAGAGGGTAATAGTGGAAAAAGGAATGTCTTCAAATATAAACTACACAGAATCATTCGGTGAAACTTCTTTCTGATCGGTGCATTCAGCTAACAGAGTTAAACCATACTTTTGATTGAGCAGATCTGAACACTCTTTCTGTAGAAAATGCAACTGGACATTTGGAGCGCTAAGAGCGTAGTAGTGGAAAAAGGAATATATTCAAATATAAACTACACAGAAGCATTCTGTGAAACTTCTTTCTGATCTGAGCATTCAGCTAACAGAGTTAAACCATACTTTTGATTGAGCAGTTTTGAAACACTCTGTCTGTAGAAAATGCAACTGGACATTCGTAGCGCTAAGTGGGAAATAGTGGAAAAAAGAATATGTTCAAATATAAACTACACAGAAGCATTGTATGAAACTTCTTTCTGTTCTGTGCATTCAACTAACAGAGTTGAACCTTACTTTTGATTGAGCCGTTCTGAAACACTCTTTCTGTAGAAACTGCAATTGGACATTCTGAGCGCTAAGAGGCCTATATTGGGAAAAAGAATGTCTACAAATAAAAACTACACAGAAGAATTGTGTGAAACTTCTTTCTGTTCTGTTTGTTCAACTAAAAGAGTTGAACCTTAGTTTTGATTGAGCCGTTCTGAAACACTCTTTCTGTAGAAAATGCAAGTGGAGATTCGGAGCGCTAAGAGGGTAATAGTGGAAAAGGAATGTCTCCAAATATAAACTACACAGAATCATTCTGTGAAACTTCTTTCTGATCTGTGCATTCAGCTAACAGAGTTAAAACATACTTTTGATTGAGCAGATCTGAACACTCTTTCTGTAGAAAATGCAACTGGACATTTGGAGCGCTAAAAGAGTTGTAGTGGAAAAAGGAATATATTCAAATATAAACTACACAGAAGCATTCTGTGAAACTTCTTTCTGATCTGAGCATTCAGCTAACGGAGTTAAACCATAATTTTGATTGAGCAGTTTTGAAACACTCTGTCTGTAGAAAATGCAACTGGACATTCGTAGCGCTAAGTGGGTAATAGTGGAAAAAAGAATATGTTCAAATATAAACTACACAGAAGCATTGTATGAAACTTCTTTCTGTTTTGTGCATTCAACTAACAGAGTTGAACCTTACTTTTGATTGAGCCTTTCTGAAACACTCTTTCTGTTAAAACTGCAATTGGACATTCTGAGCGCTAAGAGGCCTATATTGGGAAAAATAATGTCTTCAAATAAAAACTACACAGAAGCATTGTGTGCAACTTATTTCTGATATGTTCATTAAGCTAACAGAGTTAAACCATACTTTTGATTGCGCAGTTCTGAACACTCTTTCTGTAGAAAATGCAAGTGGACATTCGGAGCGCTAAGAGGGTAATAGTGGAAAAAGGAATATATTCAAATATAAACTACACAGTAGCATTCTGTGAAAATTCTTTCTGTTCTGTGCATTCAACTAACAGAGTTGAACCTTACTTTTGATTGAGCCGTTCTGAAACACTCTTTCTGTAGAAACTGCAATTGGACATGCTAAGCGCTAAGAGGCCTACATTGGGAAAAAGAATATCTTCAAATAAAAACTACACAGATGCATCCTGTGAAACTTATTTCTGATCTGTAAATTCAGTTAACAGAGATAAAACATATTTTTGATTGAGCAGTTATGAAACACTCTTTTTGTAGAAAATGCAAGTGGAGATTCAGAGCGCTAAGAGGGTAATAGTGGAAAAAGGAATGTCTTCAAATATAAACTACACAGAATCATTCGGTGAAACTTCTTTCTGATCTGTGCATTCAGCTAACAGAGTTAAACCATACTTTTGATTGAGCAGATCTGAACACTCTTTCTGTAGAAAATGCAACTGGACATTTGGAGCGCTAAGAGCGTAGTAGTGGAAAAAGGAATATATTCAAATATAAACTACACAGAAGCATTCTGTGAAACTTCTTTCTGATCTGAGCATTCAGCTAACAGAGTTAAACCATACTTTTGATTGAGCAGTTTTGAAACACTCTGTCTGTAGAAAATGCAACTGGACATTCGTAGCGATAAGTGGGTAATAGTGGAAAAAAGAATATGTTCAAATATAAACTACACAGAAGCATTGTATGAAACTTCTTTCTGTTCTGTGCATTCAACTAACAGAGTTGAACCTTACTTTTGATTGAGCCGTTCTGAAACACTCTTTGTGTAGAAACTGCAATTGGACATTCTGAGCGCTAAGAGGCCTATATTGGGAAAAAGAATGTCTACAAATAAAAACTACACAGAAGAATTGTGTGAAACTTCTTTCTGTTCTGTTTGTTCAACTAAAAGAGTTGAACCTTAGTTTTGATTGAGCCGTTCTGAAACACTCTTTCTGTAGAAAATGCAAGTGGAGATTCGGAGCGCTAAGAGGGTAATAGTGGAAAAAGGAATGTCTCCAAATATAAACTACACAGAATCATTCTGTGAAACTTCTTTCTGATCTGTGCATTCAGCTAACAGAGTTAAACCATACTTTTGATTGAGCAGATCTGAACACTCTTTCTGTAGAAAATCCAACTGGACATTTCGAGCGCTAAGAGAGTAGTAGTGGAAAAAGGAATATATTCAAATATAAACTACACAGAAGCATTCTGTGAAACTTCTTTCTGATCTGAGCATTCAGCTAACAGAGTTAAACCATACTTTGGATTGAGCAGTTTTGAAACACTCTGTCTGTAGAAAATGCAGCTGGACATTCGTAGCGCTAAGTGGGTAATAGTGGAAAAAAGAATATGTTCAAATATAAACTACACAGAATCATTGTATGAAACTTCTTTCTGTTCTGTGCATTCAACTACCAGAGTTGAACCTTACTTTTGATTGAGCCGTTCTGAAACACTCTTTCTGTAGAAACTGCAATTGGACATTCTGAGCGCTAAGAGGCCTATATTGGGAAAAAGAATGTCTACAAATAAAAACTACACAGAAGAATTGTGTGAAACTTCTTTCTGTTCTGTTTGTTCAACTAAAAGATTTGAACCTTAGTTTTGATTGAGCCGTTCTGAAACACTCTTTCTGTAGAAAATGCAAGTGGAGATTCGGAGCGCTAAGAGGGTAATAGTGGAAAAAGGAATGTCTACAAATATAAACTACACAGAATCATTCTGTGAAACTTCTTTCTGATCTGTGCATTCAGCTAACAGAGTTAAACCATACTTTTGATTGAGCAGATCTGAACACACTTTCTGTAGAAAATGCAACTGGACATTTGGAGCGCTAAGAGAGTAGTAGTGGAAAAAGGAATATATTCAAATATAAACTACACAGAAGCATTCTGTGAAACTTCTTTCTGATCTGAGCATTCAGCTAACAGAGTTAAACCATACTTTTGTTTGAGCAGTTTTGAAACACTCTGTCTGTAGAAAATGCAACTGGACATTCGTAGCGCTAAGTGGGTAATAGTGGAAAAAAGAATATGTTCAAATATAAACTACACAGAAGCATTGTATGAAACTTCTTTCTGTTCTGTGCATTCAACTAACAGAGTTGAACCTTACTTTTGATTGAGCCGTTCTGAAACACTCTTTCTGTAGAAACTGCAATTGGACATTCTGAGCGCTAAGAGGCCTATATTGGGAAAAAGAATGTCTACAAATAAAAACTACACAGAAGAATTGTGTGAAACTTCTTTCTGTTCTGTTTGTTCAACTAAAAGAGTTGAACCTTAGTTTTGATTGAGCCGTTCTGAAACACTCTTTCTGTAGAAAATGCAAGGGGAGATTCGGAGCGCTAAGAGGGTCAGAGTGGAAAAAGGAATGTCTCCAAATATAAACTACACAGAATCATTCGGTGAAACATCTTTCTGATCTGTGCATTCAGCTAACAGAGTTAAACCATACTTTTGATTGAGCAGATCTGAACACTCTTTCTGTAGAAAATGCAACTGGACATTTGGAGCGCTAAGAGAGTAGTAGTGGAAAAAGGAATATATTCAAATATAAACTACACAGAAGCATTCTGTGAAACTTCTTTCTGATCTGAGCATTCAGCTAACTTATTTAAACCATACTTTTGATTGAGCAGTTTTGAAACACTCTGTCTGTAGAAAATGCAACTGGACATTCGTAGCGCTAAGTGGGTAATAGTGGAAAAAAGAATATGTTCAAATATAAACTACACAGAAGCATTGTATGAAACTTCTTTCTGTTCTGTGCATTCAACTAACAGAGTTGAACCTTACTTTTGATTGAGCCTTTCTGAAACACTCTTTCTGTAGAAACTGCAATTGGACATTCTGAGCGCTAAGAAGCCTATATTGGGAAAAATAATGTCTTCAAATAAAAACTACACAGAAGCATTGTGTGAAACTTATTTCTGATATGTTCATTAAGCTAACAGAGTTAAACCATACTTTTGATTGCGCAGTTCTGAACACTCTTTCTGTAGAAAATGCAAGTGGACACTCGGAGCGCTAAGAGGGTAATAGTGGAAAAAGGAATATATTCAAATATAAACTACACAGTAGCATTCTGTGAAAATTCTTTCTGTTCTGTGCATTCAACTAACAGAGTTGAACTTTACTTTTGATTGAGCCGTTCTGAAACACTCTTTCTGTAGAAACTGCAATTGGACATGCTAAGCGCTAAGAGGCCTACATTGGGAAAAAGAATATCTTCAAATAAAAACTACACAGATGCATTCTGTGAAACTTATTTCTGATCTGTAAATTCAGTTAACAGAGATAAAACATATTTTTGATTGAGCAGTTATGAAACACTCTTTTTGTAGAAAATGCAAGTGGAGATTCGGATCGCTAAGAGGGTAATAGTGGAAAAAGGAATGTCTTCAAATATAAACTACACAGAATCATTCGGTGAAACTTCTTTCTGATCTGTGCATTCAGCTAACAGAGTTAAACCATACTTTTGATTGAGCAGATCTGAACACTCTTTCTGTAGAAAATGCAACTGGACATTTGGAGCACTAAGAGCGTAGTAGTGGAAAAAGGAATATATTCAAATATAAACTACACAGAAGCATTCTGTGAAACTTCTTTCTGATCTGAGCATTCAGCTAACAGAGTTAAACCATACTTTGGATTGAGCAGTTTTGAAACACTCTGTCTGTAGAAAATGCAACTGGATATTCGTAGCGCTAAGTGGGTAATAGTGGAAAAAAGAATATGTTCAAATATAAACTACACAGAAGCATTGTATGAAACTTCTTTCTGTTCTGTGCATTCAACTAACAGAGTTGAACCTTACTTTTGATTGAGCCGTTCTGAAACACTTTCTGTAGAAACTGCAATTGGACATTCTGAGCGCTAAGAGGCCTATATTGGGAAAAAGAATGTCTACAAATAAAAACTACACAGAAGAATTGTGTGAAACTTCTTTCTGTTCTGTTTGTTCAACTAAAAGATTTGAACCCTAGTTTTGATTGAGCCGTTCTGAAACACTCTTTCTGTAGAAATTGCAAGTGGAGATTCGGAGCGCTAAGAGGGTAATAGTGGAAAAAGGAATGTCTCCAAATATAAACTACACAGAATCATTCTGTGAAACTTCTTTCTGATCTGTGCATTCAGCTAACAGAGTTAAACCATACTTTTGATTGAGCAGATCTGAACACTCTTTCTGTAGAAAATGCAACTGGACATTTGGAGCGCTAAGAGGGTAGTAGTGGAAAAAGGAATATATTCAAATATAAACTACACAGAAGCATTCTGTGAAACTTCTTTCTGATCTGAGCATTCAGCTAACGGAGTTAAACCATACTTTTGATTGAGCAGTTTTGAAACACTCTGTCTGTAGAAAATGCAACTGGACATTCGTAGCGCTAAGTGGGTAATAGTGGAAAAAAGAATATGTTCAAATATAAACTACACAGAAGCATTGTATGAAACTTCTTTCTGTTCTGTGCATTCAACTAACAGAGTTGAACCTTACTTTTGATTGAGCCTTTCTGAAACACTCTTTCTGTAGAAACTGCAATTGGACATTCTGAGCGCTAAGAGGCCTATATTGGGAAAAATAATGTCTTCAAATAAAAACTACACAGAAGCATTGTGTGAAACTTATTTCTGATATGTTCATTAAGCTAACAGAGTTAAACCATACTTTTGATTGCGCAGTACTGAACACTCTTTCTGTAGAAAATGCAAGTGGACATTCGGAGCGCTAAGAGGGTAATAGTGGAAAAAGGAATATATTCAAATATAAACTACCCAGTAGCATTCTGTGAAAATTCTTTCTGTTCTGTGCATTCAACTAACAGAGTTGAACCTTACTTTTGATTGAGCCGTTCTGAAACACTCTTTCTGTAGAAACTGCAATTGGACATGCTAAGCGCTAAGAGGCCTACATTGGGAAAAAGAATATCTTCAAATAAAAACTACACAGATGCATTCTGTGAAACTTATTTCTGATCTGTAAATTCAGTTAACAGAGATAAAACATATTTTTGATTGAGCAGTTATGAAACACTCTTTTTGTAGAAAATGCAAGTGGAGATTCGGAGCGCTAAGAGGGTAATAGTGGAAAAAGGAATGTCTTCAAATATAAACTACACAGAATCATTCGGTGAAACTTCTTTCTGATCTGTGCATTCAGCTAACAGAGTTAAACCATACTTTTGATTGAGCAGATCTGAACACTCTTTCTGTAGAAAAAGCAACTGGACATTTGGAGCGCTAAGAGCGTAGTAGTGGAAAAAGGAATATATTCAAATATAAACTACACAGAAGCATTCTGTGAAACTTCTTTCTGATCTGAGCATTCAGCTAACAGAGTTAAACCATACATTTGATTGAGCAGTTTTGAAACACTCTGTCTGTAGAAAATGCAACTGGACATTCGTAGCGCTAAGTGGGTAATAGTGGAAAAAAGAATATGTTCAAATATAAACTACACAGAAGCATTGTATGAAACTTCTTTCTGTTCTGTGGATTCAACTAACAGAGTTGAACCTTACTTTTGATTGAGCCGTTCTGAAACACTCTTTCTGTAGAAACTGCAATTGGACATTCTGAGCGCTAAGAGGCCTATATTGGGATAAAGAATGTCTACAAATAAAAACTACACAGAAGAATTGTGTGAAACTTCTTTCTGTTCTGTTTGTTCAACTAAAAGAGTTGAACCTTAGTTTTGATTGAGCCGTTCTGAAACACTCTTTCTGTAGAAAATGCAAGTGGAGATTCGGAGCGCTAAGAGGGTCAGAGTGGAAAAAGGAATGTCTCCAAATATAAACTACACAGAATCATTCGGTGAAACATCTTTCTGATCTGTGCATTCAGCTAACAGAGTTAAACCATACTTTTGATTGAGCAGATCTGAACACTCTTTCTGTAGAAAATGCAACTGGACATTTGGAGCGCTAAGAGAGTAGTAGTGGAAAAAGGAATATATTCAAATATAAACTACACAGAAGCATTCTGTGAAACTTCTTTCTGATCTGAGCATTCAGCTAACGGATTTAAACCATACTTTTGATTGAGCAGTTTTGAAACACTCTGTCTGTAGAAAATGCAACTGGACATTCGTAGCGCTAAGTGGGTAATAGTGGAAAAAAGAATATGTTCAAATATAAACTACACAGAAGCATTGTATGAAACTTCTTTCTGTTCTGTGCATTCAACTAACAGAGTTGAACCTTACTTTTGATTGAGCCTTTCTGAAACACTCTTTCTGTAGAAACTGCAATTGGACATTCTGAGCGCTAAGAAGCCTATATTGGGAAAAATAATGTCTTCAAATAAAAACTACACAGAAGCATTGTGTGAAACTTATTTCTGATATGTTCATTAAGCTAACAGAGTTAAACCATACTTTTGATTGCGCAGTTCTGAACACTCTTTCTGTAGAAAATGCAAGTGGACATTCGGAGCGCTAAGAGGGTAATAGTGGAAAAAGGAATATATTCAAATATAAACTACACAGTAGCATTCTGTGAAAATTCTTTCTGTTCTGTGCATTCAACTAACAGAGTTGAACTTTACTTTTGATTGAGCCGTTCTGAAACACTCTTTCTGTAGAAACTGCAATTGGACATGCTAAGCGCTAAGAGGCCTACATTGGGAAAAAGAATATCTTCAAATAAAAACTACACAGATGCATTCTGTGAAACTTATTTCTGATCTGTAAATTCAGTTAACAGAGATAAAACATATTTTTGATTGAGCAGTTATGAAACACTCTTTTTGTAGAAAATGCAAGTGGAGATTCGGATCGCTAAGAGGGTAATAGTGGAAAAAGGAATGTCTTCAAATATAAACTACACAGAATCATTCGGTGAAACTTCTTTCTGATCTGTGCATTCAGCTAACAGAGTTAAACCATACTTTTGATTGAGCAGATCTGAACACTCTTTCTGTAGAAAATGCAACTGGACATTTGGAGCACTAAGAGCGTAGTAGTGGAAAAAGGAATATATTCAAATATAAACTACACAGAAGCATTCTGTTAAACTTCTTTCTGATCTGAGCATTCAGCTAACAGAGTTAAACCATACTTTGGATTGAGCAGTTTTGAAACACTCTGTCTGTAGAAAATGCAACTGGACATTCGTAGCGCTAAGTGGGTAATAGTGGAAAAAAGAATATGTTCAAATATAAACTACACAGAAGCATTGTATGAAACTTCTTTCTGTTCTGTGCATTCAACTAACAGAGTTGAACCTTACTTTTGATTGAGCCGTTCTGAAACACTCTTTCTGTAGAAACTGCAATTGGACATTCTGAGCGCTAAGAGGCCTATATTGGGAAAAAGAATGTCTACAAATAAAAACTACACAGAAGAATTGTGTGAAACTTCTTTCTGTTCTGTTTGTTCAACTAAAAGATTTGAACCCTAGTTTTGAATGAGCCGTTCTGAAACACTCTTTCTGTAGAAATTGCAAGTGGAGATTCGGAGCGCTAAGAGGGTAATAGTGGAAAAAGGAATGTCTCCAAATATAAACTACACAGAATCATTCTGTGAAACTTCTTTCTGATCTGTGCATTCAGCTAACAGAGTTAAACCATACTTTTGATTGAGCAGATCTGAACACTCTTTCTGTAGAAAATGCAACTGGACATTTGGAGCGCTAAGAGGGTAGTAGTGGAAAAAGGAATATATTCAAATATAAACTACACAGAAGCATTCTGTGAAACTTCTTTCTGATCTGAGCATTCAGCTAACGGAGTTAAACCATACTTTTGATTGAGCAGTTTTGAAACACTCTGTCTGTAGAAAATGCAACTGGACATTCGTAGCGCTAAGTGGGTAATAGTGGAAAAAAGAATATGTTCAAATATAAACTACACAGAAGCATTGTATGAAACTTCTTTCTGTTCTGTGCATTCAACTAACAGAGTTGAACCTTACTTTTGATTGAGCCTTTCTGAAACACTCTTTCTGTAGAAACTGCAATTGGACATTCTGAGCGCTAAGAGGCCTATATTGGGAAAAATAATGTCTTCAAATAAAAACTACACAGAAGCATTGTGTGAAACTTATTTCTGATATGTTCATTAAGCTAACAGAGTTAAACCATACTTTTGATTGCGCAGTACTGAACACTCTTTCTGTAGAAAATGCAAGTGGACATTCGGAGCGCTAAGAGGGTAATAGTGGAAAAAGGAATATATTCAAATATAAACTACCCAGTAGCATTCTGTGAAAATTCTTTCTGTTCTGTGCATTCAACTAACAGAGTTGAACCTTACTTTTGATTGAGCCGTTCTGAAACACTCTTTCTGTAGAAACTGCAATTGGACATGCTAAGCGCTAAGAGGCCTACATTGGGAAAAAGAATATCTTCAAATAAAAACTACACAGATGCATTCTGTGAAACTTATTTCTGATCTGTAAATTCAGTTAACAGAGATAAAACATATTTTTGATTGAGCAGTTATGAAACACTCTTTTTGTAGAAAATGCAAGTGGAGATTCGGAGCGCTAAGAGGGTAATAGTGGAAAAAGGAATGTCTTCAAATATAAACTACACAGAATCATTCGGTGAAACTTCTTTCTGATCTGTGCATTCAGCTAACAGAGTTAAACCATACTTTTGATTGAGCAGATCTGAACACTCTTTCTGTAGAAAAAGCAACTGGACATTTGGAGCGCTAAGAGCGTAGTAGTGGAAAAAGGAATATATTCAAATATAAACTACACAGAAGCATTCTGTGAAACTTCTTTCTGATCTGAGCATTCAGCTAACAGAGTTAAACCATACATTTGATTGAGCAGTTTTGAAACACTCTGTCTGTAGAAAATGCAACTGGACATTCGTAGCGCTAAGTGGGTAATAGTGGAAAAAAGAATATGTTCAAATATAAACTACACAGAAGCATTGTATGAAACTTCTTTCTGTTCTGTGGATTCAACTAACAGAGTTTAACCTTACTTTTGATTGAGCCGTTCTGAAACACTCTTTCTGTAGAAACTGCAATTGGACATTCTGAGCGCTAAGAGGCCTATATTGGGATAAAGAATGTCTACAAATAAAAACTACACAGAAGAATTGTGTGAAACTTCTTTCTGTTCTGTTTGTTCAACTAAAAGAGTTGAACCTTAGTTTTGATTGAGCCGTTCTGAAACACTCTTTCTGTAGAAAATGCAAGTGGAGATTCGGAGCGCTAAGAGGGTAATAGTGGGAAAAGGAATGTCTCCAAATATAAACTACACAGAATCATTCTGTGAAACTTCTTTCTGATCTGTGCATTCAGCTAACAGAGTTAAACCATACTTTTGATTGAGCAGATCTGAACACTCTTTCTGTAGAAAATGCAACTGGACATTTGGAGCGCTAAAAGAGTAGTAGTGGAAAAAGAAATATATTCAAATATAAACTACACAGAAGCATTCTGTGAAACTTCGTTCTGATCTGAGCATTCAGCTAACGGAGTTAAACCATACTTTTCATTGAGCAGTTTTGAAACACTCTGTCTGTAGAAAATGCAACTGGACATTCGTAGCGCTAAGTGGGTAATAGTGGAAAAAAGAATATGTTCAAATATAAACTACACAGAAGCATTGTATGAAACTTCTTTCTGTTCTGTGCATTCAACTAACAGAGTTGAACCTTACTTTTGATTGAGCCTTTCTGAAACACTCTTTCTGTAGAAACTGCAATTGGACATTCTGAGCGCTAAGAGGCCTCTATTGGGAAAAATAATATCTTCAAATAAAAACTACACAGAAGCATTGTGTGAAACTTATTTCTGATATGTTCATTAAGCTAACAGAGTTAAACCATACTTTTGATTGCGCAGTGCTGAACCCTCTTTCTGTAGAAAATGCAAGTGGACACTCGGAGCGCTAAGAGGGTAATAGTGGAAAAAGGAATATATTCAAATATAAACTACACAGTAGCATTCTGTGAAAATTCTTTCTGTTCTGTGCATTCAACTAACAGAGTTGAACCTTACTTTTGATTGAGCCGTTCTGAAACACTCTTTCTGTAGAAACTGCAATTGGACATGCTAAGCGCTAAGAGGCCTACATTGGGAAAAAGAATATCTTCAAATAAAAACTACACAGATGCATTCTGTGAAACTTATTTCTGATCTGTAAATTCAGTTAACAGAGATAAAACATATTTTTGATTGAGCAGTTATGAAACACTCTTTTTGTAGAAAATGCAAGTGGAGATTCGGAGCGCTAAGAGGGTAATAGTGGAAAAAGGAATGTCTTCAAATATAAACTACACAGAATCATTCGGTGAAACTTCTTTCTGATCTGTGCATTCAGCTAACAGAGTTAAACCATACTTTTGATTGAGCAGATCTGAACACTCTTTCTGTAGAAAATGCAACTGGACATTTGGAGCGCTAAGAGCGTAGTAGTGGAAAAAGGAATATATTCAAATATAAACTACACAGAAGCATTCTGTGAAACTTCTTTCTGATCTGAGCATTCAGGTAACAGAGTTAAACCATACTTTGGATTGAGCACTTTTGAAACACTCTGTCTGTAGAAAATGCAACTGGACATTCGTAGCGCTAAGTGGGTAATAGTGGAAAAAAGAATATGTTCAAATATAAACTACACAGAAGCATTGTATGAAACTTCTTTCTGTTCTGTGCATTCAACTAACAGAGTTGAACCTTACTTTTGATTGAGCCGTTGTGAAACACTCTTTCTGTAGAAACTGCAATTGGAAATTCTGAGCGCTAAGAGGCCTATATTGGGAAAAAGAATGTCTACAAATAAAAACTACACAGAAGAATTGTGTGAAACTTCTTTCTGTTCTGTTTGTTCAACTAAAAGAGTTGAACCTTAGTTTTGATTGAGCCGTTCTGAAACACTCTTTCTGTAGAAAATGCAAGTGGAGATTCGGAGCGCTAAGAGGGTAATAGTGGAAAAAGTAATGTCTCCAAATATAAACTACACAGAATCATTCTGTGAAACTTCTTTCTGATCTGTGCATTCAGCTAACAGAGTTAAACCATACTTTTGATTGAGCAGATCTGAACCCTCTTTCTGTAGAAAATGCAACTGGACATTTGGAGCGCTAAAAGAGTAGTAGTGGAAAAAGGAATATATTCAAATATAAACTACACAGAAGAATTCTGTGAAACTTCTTTCTGATCTGAGCATTCAGCTAACGGAGTTAAACCATACTTTTGATTGAGCAGTTTTGAAACACTCTGTCTGTAGAAAATGCAACTGGACATTCGTAGCGCTAAGTGGGTAATAGTGGAAAAAAGAATATGTTCAAATATAAACTACACAGAAGCATTGTATGAAACTTCTTTCTGTTCTGTGCATTCAACTAACAGAGTTGAACCTTACTTTTGATTGAGCCTTTCTGAAACACTCTTTCTGTAGAAACTGCAATTGGACATTCTGAGCGCTAAGAGGCCTCTATTGGGAAAAATAATATCTTCAAATAAAAACTACACAGAAGCATTGTGTGAAACTTATTTCTGATATGTTCATTAAGCTAACAGAGTTAAACCATACTTTTGATTGCGCAGTGCTGAACCCTCTTTCTGTAGAAAATGCAAGTGGACACTCGGAGCACTAAGAGGGTAATAGTGGAAAAAGGAATATATTCAAATATAAACTACACAGTAGCATTCTGTGAAAATTCTTTCTGTTCTGTGCATTCAACTAACAGAGTTGAACCTTACTTTTGATTGAGCCGTTCTGAAACACTCTTTCTGTAGAAACTGCAATTGGACATGCTAAGCGCTAAGAGGCCTACATTGGGAAAAAGAATATCTTCAAATAAAAATTACACAGATGCATTCTGTGAAACTTATTTCTGATCTGTAAATTCAGTTAACAGAGATAAAACATATTTTTGATTGAGCAGTTATGAAACACTCTTTTTGTAGAAAATGCAAGTGGAGATTCGGATCGCTAAGAGGGTAATAGTGGAAAAAGGAATGTCTTCAAATATAAACTACACAGAATCATTCTGTGAAACTTCTTTCTGATCTGTGCATTCAGCAAACAGAGTTAAACCATACTTTTGATTGAGCAGATCTGAACACTCTTTCTGTAGAAAATGCAACTGGACATTTGGAGCGCTAAGAGTGTAGTAGTGGAAAAAGGAATATATTCAAATATAAACTACACAGAAGCATTCTGTGAAACTTCTTTCTGATCTGAGCATTCAGCTAACAGAGTTAAACCATACTTTGGATTGAGCAGTTTTGAAACACTCTGTCTGTAGAAAATGCAACTGGACATTCGTAGCGCTAAGTGGGTCATAGTGGAAAAAATAATATGTTCAAATATAAACTACACAGAAGCATTGTATGAAACTTCTTTCTGTTCTGTGCATTCAACTACCAGAGTTGAACCTTACTTTTGATTGAGCCGTTCTGAAACACTCTTTCTGTAGAAACTGCAATTGGACATTCTGAGCGCTAAGAGGCCTATATTGGGAAAAAGAATGTCTACAAATAAAAACTACACAGAAGAATTGTGTGAAATTACTTTCTGTTCTGTTTGTTCAACAAAAAGAGTTGAACCTTAGTTTTGATTGAGCCGTTCTGAAACACTCTTTCTGTAGAAAATGCAAGTGGAGATTCGGAGCGTTAAGAGGGTAATAGTGGAAAAAGGAACGTCTCCAAATATAAACTACACAGAATCATTCTGTGAAACTTCTTTCTGATCTGTGCATTCAGCTAACAGAGTTAAACCATACTTTTGATTGAGCAGATCTGAACACACTTTCTGTAGAAAATGCAACTGGACATTTGGAGCGCTAAGAGAGTAGTAGTGGAAAAAGGAATATATTCAAATATAAACTACACAGAAGCATTCTGTGAAACTTCTTTCTGATCTGAGCATTCACCTAACAGAGTTAAACCATACTTTTGATTGAGCAGTTTTGAAACACTCTGTCTGTAGAAAATGCAACTGGACATTCGTAGCGCTAAGTGGGTAATAGTGGAAAAAAGAATATGTTCAAATATAAACTACACAGAAGCATTGTATGAAACTTCTTTCTGTTCTGTGCATTCAACTAACAGAGTTGAACCTTACTTTTGATTGAGCCGTTCTGAAACACTGTTTCTGTAGAAACTGCAATTGGACATTCTGAGCGCTAAGAGGCCTATATTGGGAAAAAGAATGTCTACAAATAAAAACTAAACAGAAGAATTGTGTGAAACTTCTTTCTCTTCTGTTTGTTCAACTAAAAGAGTTGAACCTTAGTTTTGATTGAGCCGTTCTGAAACACTCTTTCTGTAGAAAATGCAAGTGGAGATTCGGAGCGCTAAGAGGGTAATAATGGAAAAAGGAATGTCTCCAAATATAAACTACACAGAATCATTCTGTGAAACTTCTTTCTGATCTGTGCATTCATCTAACAGAGTTAAACCATACTTTTGATTGAGCAGATCTGAACACTCTTTCTGTAGAAAATGCAACTGGACATTTGGAGCGCTAAGAGAGTAGTAGTGGAAAAAGGAATATATTCAAATATAAACTACACAGAAGCATTCTGTGAAACTTCTTTCTGATCTGAGCATTCAGCTAACGGAGTTAAACCATACTTTTGATTGAGCAGTTTTGAAACACTCTGTCTGTAGAAAATGCAACTGGACATTCGTAGCGCTAAGTGGGTAATAGTGGAAAAAAGAATATGTTCAAATATAAACTACACAGAAACATTGTATGAAACTTCTTTCTGTTCTGTGCATTCAACTAACAGAGTTGAACCTTACTTTTGATTGAGCCTTTCTGAAACACTCTTTCTGTAGGAACTGCAATTAGACATTCTGAGCGCTAAGAGGCCTATATTGGGAAAAATAATGTCTTCAAATAAAAACTACACAGAAGCATTGTGTGAAACTTATTTCTGATATGTTCATTAAGCTAACAGAGTTAAACCATACTTTTGATTGCGCAGTTCTGAACACTCTTTCTGTAGAAAATGCAAGTGGACATTCGGAGCGCTAAGAGGGTAATAGTGGAAAAAGGAATATATTCAAATATAAACTACACAGTAGCATTCTGTGAAAATTCTTTCTGTTCTGTGCATTCAACTAACAGAGTTGAACCTTACTTTTGATTGAGCCGTTCTGAAACACTCTTTCTGTAGAAACTGCAATTGGACATGCTAAGCGCTAAGAGGCCTACATTGGGAAAAAGAATATCTTCAAATAAAAACTACACAGATGCATTCTGTGAAACTTATTTCTGATCTGTAAATTCAGTTAACAGAGATAAAACATATTTTTGATTGAGCAGTTATGAAACACTCTTTTTGTAGAAAATGCAAGTGGAGATTCGGAGCGCTAAGAGGGTAATAGTGGAAAAAGGAATGTCTTCAAATATAAACTACACAGAATCATTCGGTGAAACTTCTTTCTGATCTGTGCATTCAGCTAACAGAGTTAAACCATACTTTTGATTGAGCAGATCTGAACACTCTTTCTGTAGAAAATGCAACTGGACATTTGGAGCGCTAAGAGCGTAGTAGTGGAAAAAGGAATATATTCAAATATAAACTACACAGAAGCATTCTGTGAAACTTCTTTCTGATCTGAGCATTCAGCTAACAGAGTTAAACCATACTTTGGATTGAGCAGTTTTGAAACACTCTGTCTGTAGAAAATGCAACTGGACATTCGTAGCGCTAAGTGGGTAATAGTGGAAACAAGAATATGTTCAAATATAAACTACACAGAAGCATTGTATGAAACTTCTTTCTGTTCTGTGCATTCAACTAACAGAGTTGAACCTTACTTTTGATTGAGCCGTTCTGAAACACTCTTTCTGTAGAAACTGCAATTGGAAATTCTGAGCGCTAAGAGGCCTATATTGGGAAAAAGAATGTCTACAAATAAAAACTACACAGAAGAATTGTGTGAAACTTCTTTCTGTTCTGTTTGTTCAACTAAAAGAGTTGAACCTTAGTTTTGATTGAGCCGTTCTGAAACACTCTTTCTGTAGAAAATGCAAGTGGAGATTCGGAGCGCTAAGAGGGTAATAGTGGAAAAAGGAATGTCTCCAAATATAAACTACACAGAATCATTCTGTGAAACTTCTTTCTGATCTGTGCATTCAGCTAACAGAGTTAAACCATACTTTTGATTGAGCAGATCTGAACACTCTTTCTGTAGAAAATGCAACTGGACATTTGGAGCGCTAAAAGAGTAGTAGTGGAAAAAGGAATATATTCAAATATAAACTACACAGAAGCATTCTGTGAAACTTCTTTCTGATCTGAGCATTCAGCTAACGGAGTTAAACCATACTTTTGATTGAGCAGTTTTGAAACACTCTGTCTGTAGAAAATGCAACTGGACATTCGTAGCGCTAAGTGGGTAATAGTGGAAAAAAGAATATGTTCAAATATAAACTACACAGAAGCATTGTATGAAACTTCTTTCTGTTCTGTGCATTCAACTAACAGAGTTGAACCTTACTTTTGATTGAGCCTTTCTGAAACACTCTTTCTGTAGAAACTGCAATTGGACATTCTGAGCGCTAAGAGGCCTATATTGGGAAAAATAATGTCTTCAAATAAAAACTACACAGAAGCATTGTGTGAAACTTATTTCTGATATGTTCATTAAGCTAACAGAGTTAAACCATACTTTTGATTGCGCAGTTCTGAACTCTCTTTCTGTAGAAAATGTAAGTGGACATTCGGAGCGCTAAGAGGGTAATAGTGGAAAAAGGAATATATTCAAATATAAACTACACAGTAGCATTCTGTGAAAATTCTTTCTGTTCTGTGCATTCAACTAACAGAGTTGAACCTTACTTTTGATTGAGCCGTTCTGAAACACTCTTTCTGTAGAAACTGCAATTGGACATGCTAAGCGCTAAGAGGCCTACATTGGGAAAAAGAATATCTTCAAATAAAAACTACACAGATGCATTCTGTGAAACTTATTTCTGATCTGTAAATTCAGTTAACAGAGATAAAACATATTTTTGATTGAGCAGTTATGAAACACTCTTTTTGTAGAAAATGCAAGTGGAGATTCGGAGCGCTAAGAGGGTAATAGTGGAAAAAGGAATGTCTTCAAATATAAACTACACAGAATCATTCGGTGAAACTTCTTTCTGATCTGTGCATTCAGCTAACAGAGTTAAACCATACTTTTGATTGAGCAGATCTGAACACTCTTTCTGTAGAAAATGCAACTGGACATTTGGAGCGCTAAGAGCGTAGTAGTGGAAAAAGGAATATATTCAAATATAAACTACACAGAAGCATTCTGTGAAACTTCTTTCTGATCTGAGCATTCAGCTAACAGAGTTAAACCATACTTTTGATTGAGCAGTTTTGAAACACTCTGTCTGTAGAAAATGCAACTGGACATTCGTAGCGCTAAGTGGGTAATAGTGGAAACAAGAATATGTTCAAATATAAACTACACAGAAGCATTGTATGAAACTTCTTTCTGTTCTGTGCATTCAACTAACAGAGTTGAACCTTACTTTTGATTGAGCCGTTCTGAAACACTCTTTCTGTAGAAACTGCAATTGGAAATTCTGAGCGCTAAGAGGCCTATATTGGGAAAAAGAATGTCTACAAATAAAAACTACACAGAAGAATTGTGTGAAACTTCTTTCTGTTCGGTTTGTTCAACTAAAAGAGTTGAACCTTAGTTTTGATTGAGCCGTTCTGAAACACTCTTTCTGTAGAAAATGCAAGTGGAGATTCGGAGCGCTAAGAGGGTCATAGTGGAAAAAGGAATGTCTCCAAATATAAACTACACAGAATCATTCTGTGAAACTTCTTTCTGATCTGTGCATTCAGCTAACAGAGTTAAACCATACTTTTGTTTGAGCAGATCTGAACACTCTTTCTGTAGAAAATGCAACTGGACATTTGGAGCGCTAAGAGAGTAGTAGTGGAAAAAGGAATATATTCAAATATAAACTACACAGAAGCATTCTGTGAAACTTCTTTCTGATCTGAGCATTCAGCTAACAGAGTTAAACCATACTTTTGATTGAGCAGTTTTGAAACACTCTGTCTGTAGAAAATGCAACTGGACATTCGTAGCGCTAAGAGGGTAATAGTGGAAAAAAGAATATGTTCAAATATAAACTACACAGAATCATTGTATGAAACTTCTTTCTGTTCTGTGCATTCAACTAACAGAGTTGAACCTTACTTTTGATTGAGACTTTCTGAAACACTCTTTCTGTAGAAACTGCAATTGGACATTCTGAGTGCTAAGAGGCCTCTATTGGGAAAAATAATATCTTCAAATAAAAACTACACAGAAGCGTTGTGTGAAACTTATTTCTGATATGTTCATTAAGCTAACAGAGTTAAACCATACTTTTGATTGCGCAGTTCTGAACACTCTTTCTGTAGAAAATGCAAGTGGACATTCGGAGCGCTAAGAGGGTAATAGTGGAAAAAGGAATATATTCAAATATAAACTACACAGTAGCATTCAGTGAAAATTCTTTCTGTTCTGTGCATTCAACTAACAGAGTTGAACCTTACTTTTGATTGAGCCGTTCTGAAACACTCTTTCTGTAGAAACTGCAATTGGACATGCTAAGCGCTAAGAGGCCTACATTGGGAAAAAGAATATCTTCAAATAAAAACTACGCAGATGCATTCTGTGAAACTTATTTCTGATCTGTAAATTCAGTTAACAGAGATAAAACATATTTTTGATTGAGCAGTTATGAAACACTCTTTTTGTAGAAAATGCAAGTGGAGATTCGGAGCGCTAAGAGGGTAATAGTGGAAAAAGGAATGTCTTCAAATATAAACTACACAGAATCATTCTGTGAAACTTCTTTCTGATCTGTGCATTCAGGTAACAGAATTAAAAGGTACTTTTGATTCAGCAGATCTGAACACTCTTTCTGTAGAAAATGCAACTGGACATTTGGAGCGCTAAGTGGGTAATAGTGGAAAAAGGAATATGTTCAAATATAAACTACAGAGAATCATTCTGTGAAACTTCTTTCTGATCTGTGCATTCAGCTAACAGAGTTAAACCATACTTTTGATTGAGCAGATCTGAACACTCTTTCTGTAGAAAATGCAACTGGACATTTGGATCTCTAAGAGAGTAGTAGTGGAAAAAGGAATATATTCAAATATAAACTACACAGAAGCATTCTGTGAAACTTCTTTCTGATCTGAGCATTCAGCTAACAGAGTTAAACCATACTTTTGATTGAGCAGTTTTGAAACACTCTGTCTGTAGAAAATGCAACTGGACATTCGTAGCGCTAAGTGGGTAATAGTGGAAAAAAGAATATGTTCAAATATAAACTACACAGAAGCATTGTATGAAACTTCTTTCTGTTCTGTGCATTCAACTAACAGAGTTGAACCTTACTTTTGATTGAGCCGTTCTGAAACACTCTTTCTGTAGAAACTGCAATTGGACATTCTAAGCGCTAAGAGGCCTACATTGGGAAAAAGAATATCATCAAATAAAAACTACCCAGATGCATTCTGTGAAACTTATTTCTGACCTGTAAATTCAGTTAACAGAGATAAAACATATTTTTGATTGAGCAGGTATGAAACACTCGTTTTGTAGAAAATGCAAGTGGAGATTCGGAGCGCTAAGAGGGTAATAGTGGAAAAAGGAATGTCTTCAAATATAAACTACACAGAATCATTCGGTGAAACTTCTTTCTGATCTGTGCATGCAGCTAACAGAGTTAAACCATACTTTTGATTGAGCAGATCTGAACACTCTTTCTGTAGAAAACGCAACTGGACATTTGGAACGCTAAGAGCGTAGTAGTGGAAAAAGGAATATATTCAAATATAAACTACACAGTAGCATTCTGTGAAAATTCTTTCTGTTCTGTGCATTCAACTAACAGAGTTGAACCTTACTTTTGATTGAGCCGTTCTGAAACACTCTTTCTGTAGAAACTGCAATTGGACATGCTAAGCGCTAAGAGTCCTACATTGGGAAAAAGAATATCTTCAAATAAAAACTACACAGATGCATTCTGTGAAACTTATTTCTGACCTGTAAATTCAGTTAACAGAGATAAAACATATTTTTGATTGAGCAGGTATGAAACACTCTTTTTGTAGAAAATGCAAGTGGAGATTCGGAGCGCTAAGAGGGTAATAGTGGAAAAAGGAATGTCTTCAAATATAAACTACACAGAATCATTCGGTGAAACTTCTTTCTGATCTGTGCATGCAGCTAACAGAGTTAAACCATACTTTTGATTGAGCAGATCTGAACACTCTTTCTGTAGAAAATGCAACTGGACATTTGGAGCGCTAAGAGCGTAGTAGTGGAAAAAGGAATATATTCAAATATAAACTACACAGAAGCATTCTGTGAAACTTCTTTCTGATCTGAGCATTCAGCTAACAGAGTTAAAACATACTTTTTATTGAGCAGTTTTGAAACACTCTGTCTGTAGAAAATGCAACTGGACATTCGTAGCACTAAGTGGGTAATAGTGGAAAAAAGAATATGTTCAAATATAAACTACACAGAAGCATTGTATGAAACTTCTTTCTGTTCTGTGCATTAAACTAACAGAGATGAACCTTACTTTTGATTGAGCCTTTCTGAAACACTCTTTCTGTAGAAACTGCAATTGGACATTCTGAGCGCTAAGAGGCCTATATTGGGAAAAAGAATGTCTACAAATAAAAACTACAAAGAAGAATTGTGTGAAACTTCTTTCTGTTCTGTTTGTTCAACTAAAAGAGTTGAACCTTAGTTTTGATTGAGCCGTTCTGAAACACTCTTTCTGTAGAAAATGCAAGTGGAGATTCGGAGCGCTAAGAGGGTAATAGTGGAAAAAGGAATGTCTCCAAATATAAACTACACAGAATCATTCTGTGAAACTTCTTTCTGATCTGTGCATTCAGCTAACAGAGTTAAACCATACTTTTGATTGAGCAGATCTGAACACACTTTCTGTAGAAAATGCAACTGGACGTTTGGAGCGCTAAGAGAGTAGTAGTGGAAAAAGGAATATATTCAAATATAAACTACACAGAAGCATTCTGTGAAACTTCTTTCTGATCTGAGCATTCAGCTAACAGAGTTAAACCATACTTTTGATTGAGCAGTTTTGAAACACTCTGTCTGTAGAAAATGCAACTGGACATTCGTAGCGCTAAGTGGGTAATAGTGGAAAAAAGAATATGTTCAAATATAAACTACACAGAAGCATTGTATGAAACTTCTTTCTGTTCTGTGCATTCAACTAACAGAGTTGAAACTTACTTTTGATTGAGCCTTTCTGAAACACTCTTTCTGTAGAAACTGCAATTGGACATTCTGAGCGCTAAGAGGCCTATATTGGGAAAAATAATGTCTTCAAATAAAAACTACACAGAAGCATTTTGTGAAACTTATTTCTGATATGTTCATTAAGCTAACAGAGATAAACCATACTTTTGATTGCTCAGTTCTGAACACTCTTTCTGTAGAAAATGCAAGTGGACATTCGGAGCGCTAAGAGGGTAATAGTGGAAAAAGAAATATATTCAAATATAAACTACACAGTAGCATTCCGTGAAAATTCTTTCTGTTCTGTGCATTCAACTAACAGAGTTGAACCTTACTTTTGATTGAGCCGTTCTGAAACACTCTTTCTGTAGAAACTGCAATTGGAAATTCTGAGCGCTAAGAGGCCTATATTGGGAAAAAGAATGTCTACAAATAAAAACTACACAGAAGAATTGTGTGAAACTTCTTTCTGTTCGGTTTGTTCAACTAAAAGAGTTGAACCTTAGTTTTGATTGAGCCGTTCTGAAACACTCTTTCTGTAGAAAATGCAAGTGGAGATTCGGAGCGCTAAGAGGGTCATAGTGGAAAAAGGAATGTCTCCAAATATAAACTACACAGAATCATTCTGTGAAACTTCTTTCTGATCTGTGCATTCAGCTAACAGAGTTAAACCATACTTTTGTTTGAGCAGATCTGAACACTCTTTCTGTAGAAAATGCAACTGGACATTTGGAGCGCTAAGAGAGTAGTAGTGGAAAAAGGAATATATTCAAATATAAACTACACAGAAGCATTCTGTGAAACTTCTTTCTGATCTGAGCATTCAGCTAACAGAGTTAAACCATACTTTTGATTGAGCAGTTTTGAAACACTCTGTCTGTAGAAAATGCAACTGGACATTCGTAGCGCTAAGAGGGTAATAGTGGAAAAAAGAATATGTTCAAATATAAACTACACAGAATCATTGTATGAAACTTCTTTCTGTTCTGTGCATTCAACTAACAGAGTTGAACCTTACTTTTGATTGAGACTTTCTGAAACACTCTTTCTGTAGAAACTGCAATTGGACATTCTGAGTGCTAAGAGGCCTCTATTGGGAAAAATAATATCTTCAAATAAAAACTACACAGAAGCGTTGTGTGAAACTTATTTCTGATATGTTCATTAAGCTAACAGAGTTAAACCATACTTTTGATTGCGCAGTTCTGAACACTCTTTCTGTAGAAAATGCAAGTGGACATTCGGAGCGCTAAGAGGGTAATAGTGGAAAAAGGAATATATTCAAATATAAACTACACAGTAGCATTCAGTGAAAATTCTTTCTGTTCTGTGCATTCAACTAACAGAGTTGAACCTTACTTTTGATTGAGCCGTTCTGAAACACTCTTTCTGTAGAAACTGCAATTGGACATGCTAAGCGCTAAGAGGCCTACATTGGGAAAAAGAATATCTTCAAATAAAAACTACGCAGATGCATTCTGTGAAACTTATTTCTGATCTGTAAATTCAGTTAACAGAGATAAAACATATTTTTGATTGAGCAGTTATGAAACACTCTTTTTGTAGAAAATGCAAGTGGAGATTCGGAGCGCTAAGAGGGTAATAGTGGAAAAAGGAATGTCTTCAAATATAAACTACACAGAATCATTCTGTGAAACTTCTTTCTGATCTGTGCATTCAGGTAACAGAATTAAAAGGTACTTTTGATTCAGCAGATCTGAACACTCTTTCTGTAGAAAATGCAACTGGACATTTGGAGCGCTAAGTGGGTAATAGTGGAAAAAGGAATATGTTCAAATATAAACTACAGAGAATCATTCTGTGAAACTTCTTTCTGATCTGTGCATTCAGCTAACAGAGTTAAACCATACTTTTGATTGAGCAGATCTGAACACTCTTTCTGTAGAAAATGCAACTGGACATTTGGATCTCTAAGAGAGTAGTAGTGGAAAAAGGAATATATTCAAATATAAACTACACAGAAGCATTCTGTGAAACTTCTTTCTGATCTGAGCATTCAGCTAACAGAGTTAAACCATACTTTTGATTGAGCAGTTTTGAAACACTCTGTCTGTAGAAAATGCAACTGGACATTCGTAGCGCTAAGTGGGTAATAGTGGAAAAAAGAATATGTTCAAATATAAACTACACAGAAGCATTGTATGAAACTTCTTTCTGTTCTGTGCATTCAACTAACAGAGTTGAACCTTACTTTTGATTGAGCCGTTCTGAAACACTCTTTCTGTAGAAACTGCAATTGGACATTCTAAGCGCTAAGAGGCCTACATTGGGAAAAAGAATATCATCAAATAAAAACTACCCAGATGCATTCTGTGAAACTTATTTCTGACCTGTAAATTCAGTTAACAGAGATAAAACATATTTTTGATTGAGCAGGTATGAAACACTCGTTTTGTAGAAAATGCAAGTGGAGATTCGGAGCGCTAAGAGGGTAATAGTGGAAAAAGGAATGTCTTCAAATATAAACTACACAGAATCATTCGGTGAAACTTCTTTCTGATCTGTGCATGCAGCTAACAGAGTTAAACCATACTTTTGATTGAGCAGATCTGAACACTCTTTCTGTAGAAAACGCAACTGGACATTTGGAACGCTAAGAGCGTAGTAGTGGAAAAAGGAATATATTCAAATATAAACTACACAGTAGCATTCTGTGAAAATTCTTTCTGTTCTGTGCATTCAACTAACAGAGTTGAACCTTACTTTTGATTGAGCCGTTCTGAAACACTCTTTCTGTAGAAACTGCAATTGGACATGCTAAGCGCTAAGAGTCCTACATTGGGAAAAAGAATATCTTCAAATAAAAACTACACAGATGCATTCTGTGAAACTTATTTCTGACCTGTAAATTCAGTTAACAGAGATAAAACATATTTTTGATTGAGCAGGTATGAAACACTCTTTTTGTAGAAAATGCAAGTGGAGATTCGGAGCGCTAAGAGGGTAATAGTGGAAAAAGGAATGTCTTCAAATATAAACTACACAGAATCATTCGGTGAAACTTCTTTCTGATCTGTGCATGCAGCTAACAGAGTTAAACCATACTTTTGATTGAGCAGATCTGAACACTCTTTCTGTAGAAAATGCAACTGGACATTTGGAGCGCTAAGAGCGTAGTAGTGGAAAAAGGAATATATTCAAATATAAACTACACAGAAGCATTCTGTGAAACTTCTTTCTGATCTGAGCATTCAGCTAACAGAGTTAAAACATACTTTTTATTGAGCAGTTTTGAAACACTCTGTCTGTAGAAAATGCAACTGGACATTCGTAGCACTAAGTGGGTAATAGTGGAAAAAAGAATATGTTCAAATATAAACTACACAGAAGCATTGTATGAAACTTCTTTCTGTTCTGTGCATTAAACTAACAGAGATGAACCTTACTTTTGATTGAGCCTTTCTGAAACACTCTTTCTGTAGAAACTGCAATTGGACATTCTGAGCGCTAAGAGGCCTATATTGGGAAAAAGAATGTCTACAAATAAAAACTACAAAGAAGAATTGTGTGAAACTTCTTTCTGTTCTGTTTGTTCAACTAAAAGAGTTGAACCTTAGTTTTGATTGAGCCGTTCTGAAACACTCTTTCTGTAGAAAATGCAAGTGGAGATTCGGAGCGCTAAGAGGGTAATAGTGGAAAAAGGAATGTCTCCAAATATAAACTACACAGAATCATTCTGTGAAACTTCTTTCTGATCTGTGCATTCAGCTAACAGAGTTAAACCATACTTTTGATTGAGCAGATCTGAACACACTTTCTGTAGAAAATGCAACTGGACGTTTGGAGCGCTAAGAGAGTAGTAGTGGAAAAAGGAATATATTCAAATATAAACTACACAGAAGCATTCTGTGAAACTTCTTTCTGATCTGAGCATTCAGCTAACAGAGTTAAACCATACTTTTGATTGAGCAGTTTTGAAACACTCTGTCTGTAGAAAATGCAACTGGACATTCGTAGCGCTAAGTGGGTAATAGTGGAAAAAAGAATATGTTCAAATATAAACTACACAGAAGCATTGTATGAAACTTCTTTCTGTTCTGTGCATTCAACTAACAGAGTTGAAACTTACTTTTGATTGAGCCTTTCTGAAACACTCTTTCTGTAGAAACTGCAATTGGACATTCTGAGCGCTAAGAGGCCTATATTGGGAAAAATAATGTCTTCAAATAAAAACTACACAGAAGCATTTTGTGAAACTTATTTCTGATATGTTCATTAAGCTAACAGAGATAAACCATACTTTTGATTGCTCAGTTCTGAACACTCTTTCTGTAGAAAATGCAAGTGGACATTCGGAGCGCTAAGAGGGTAATAGTGGAAAAAGAAATATATTCAAATATAAACTACACAGTAGCATTCCGTGAAAATTCTTTCTGTTCTGTGCATTCAACTAACAGAGTTGAACCTTACTTTTGATTGAGCCGTTCTGAAACACTCTTTCTGTAGCAACTGCAATTGGACATGCTAAGCGCTAAGAGGCCTATATTGGGAAAAAGAATATCTTCAAATAAAAACTACACAGATGCATTCTGTGAAACTTATTTCTGATCTGTAAATTCAGTTAACAGAGATAAACCATATTTTTGATTGAGCAGTTATGAAACACTGTTTTTGTAGAAAATGCAAGTGGAGATTCCGAGCGCTAAGGGGGTAAGAGTGGAAAAAGGAATGTCTTCAAATATAAACTACACAGAATCATTCGGTGAAACTTCTTTCTGATCTGTGCATTCAGCTAACAGAGTTAAACCATACTTTTGATTGAGCAGATCTGAACACTCTTTCTGTAGAAAATGCAACTGGACACTTGGAGCGCTAAGAGCGTAGTAGTGGAAAAAGGAATATATTCAAATATAAACTACACAGAAGCATTCTGTGAAACTTCTTTCTGATCTGAGCATTCAGCTAACAGTGTTAAACCATTCTTTTGATTGAGCAGTTTTGAAACACTCTGTCTGTAGAAAATGCAACTGGACATTCGTAGCGCTAAGTGGGTAATAGTGGAAAAAAGAATATGTTCAAATATAAACTACACAGAAGCATTGTATGAAACTTCTTTCTGTTCTGTGCATTCAACTAACAGAGTTGAACCTTACTTTTGATTGAGCCATTCTGAAACACTCTTTCTGTAGAAACTGCAATTGGACATTCTGAGCGCTAAGAGGCCTATATTGGGAAAAAGAATGTCTAAAAATAAAAACTACACAGAAGAATTGTGTGAAACTCCTTTCTGTTCTGTTTGTTCAACTAAAAGAGTTGAACCTTAGTTTTGATTGAGCCGTTCTGAAACACTCTTTCTGTAGAAAATGCAAGTGGAGATTAGGAGCGCTAAGAGGGTAATAGTGGAAAAAGGAATGTCTCCAAATATAAACTACACAGAATCATTCTGTGAAACTTCTTTCTGATCTGTGCATTCAGCTAACAGAGTTAAACCACACTTTTGATTGAGCAGAACTGAACACTCTTTCTGTAGAAAATGCAACTGGACATTTGGAGCGCTAAGAGAGTAGTAGTGGAAAAAGGAATATATTCAAATATAAACTACACAGAAGCATTCTGTGAAACTTCTTTCTGATCTGAGCATTCAGCTAACAGAGTTAAACCATACTTTTGATTGAGCAGTTTTGAAACACTCTGTCTGTAGAAAATGCAACTGGACATTTGTAGCGCTAAGTGGGTAATAGTGGAAAAAAGAATATGTTCAAATATAAACTACACAGAAGCATTGTATGAAACTTCTTTCTGTTCTGTGCATTCAACTAACAGAGTTGAACCTTACTTTTGATTGAGCCGTCCTGAAACACTCTTTCTGTAGAAACTGCAATTGGACATTCTGAGAGCTAAGAGGCCTATATTGGGAAAAATAATATCTTCAAATAAAAACTACACAGAAGCATTGTGTGAAACTTATTTCTGATATGTTCATTAAGCTAACAGAGTTAAACCATACTTTAGATTGCGCAGTTCTGAACACTCTTTCTGTAGAAAATTCAAGTGGACATTCAAAGCGCTAAGAGGGTAATAGTGGAAAAAGAAATATATTCAAATATAAACTACACAGTAGCATTCTGTGAAAATTCTTTCTGTTCTGTGCATTCAACTAACAGAGTTGAACCTTACTTTTGATTGAGCCGTTCTTAAACACTCTTTCTGTAGAAACTGCAGTTGGACATGCTAAGCGCTAAGAGGCCTATATTGGGAAAAAGAATATCTTCAAATAAAAACTACACAGATGCATTCTGTGAAACTTATTTCTGATCTGTAAATTCAGTTAACAGAGATAAAACATATTTTTGATTGAGCAGTTATGAAACACTGTTTTTGTAGAAAATGCAAGTGGAGATTCGGAGCGCTAAGGGGGTAATAGTGGAAAAAGGGATGTCTTCAAATATAAACTACACAGAATCATTCGGTGAAACTTCTTTCTGATCTGTGCATTCAGCTAACAGAGTTAAACCATACTTTTGATTGAGCAGATCTGAACACTCTTTCTGTAGAAAATGCAACTGGACATTTGGAGCGCTAAGAGCGTAGTAGTGGAAAAAGGAATATATTCAAATATAAACTACACAGAAGCATTCTGTGAAACTTCTTTCTGATCTGAGCATTCAGCTAACAGAGTTAAACCATTATTTTGATTGAGCAGTTTTGAAACACTCTGTCTGTAGAAAATGCAACTGGACATTCGTAGCGCTAAGTGGGTAATAGTGGAAAAAAGAATATGTTCAAATATAAACTACACAGAAGCATTGTATGAAACTTCTTTCTGTTCTGTGCATTCAACTAACAGAGTTGAACCTTACTTTTGATTGAGCCGTTCTGAAACACTCTTTCTGTAGAAACTTCAATTGGACATTCTGAGTGCTAAGAGGCATATATTGGGGAAAAGAATGTCTACAAATAAAAACTACACAGAAGAATTGTGTGAAACTTCTTTCTGTTCTGTTTGTTCAACTAAAAGAGTTGAACCTTAGTTTTGATTGAGCCGTTCTGAAACACTCTTTCTGTAGAAAATGCAAGTGGAGATTAGGAGCGCTAAGAGGGTAATAGTGGAAAAAGGAATGTCTCCAAATATAAACTACACAGAATCATTCTGTGAAACTTCTTTCTGATCTGTGCATTCAGCTAACAGAGTTAAACCATACTTTTGATTGAGCAGAACTGAACACTCTTTCTGTAGAAAATGCAACTGGACATTTGGAGCGCTAAGAGAGTAGTAGTGGAAAAAGGAATATATTCAAATATAAACTACACAGAAGCATTCTGTGAAACTTCTTTCTGATCTGAGCATTCAGCTAACAGAGTTAAACCATACTTTTGATTGAGCAGTTTTGAAACACTCTGTCTGTAGAAAATGCAACTGGCCATTCGTAGCGCTAAGTGGGTAATAGTGGAAAAAAGAATATGTTCAAATATAAACTACACAGAATCATTGTATGAAACTTCTTTCTGTTCTGTGCATTCAACTAACAGAGTTGAACCTTACTTTTGATTGAGCCGTCCTGAAACACTCTTTCTGTAGAAACTGCAATTGGACATTCTGAGCGCTAAGAGGCCTATATTGGGAAAAATAATATCTTCAAATAAAAACTACACAGAAGCATTGTGTGAAACTTATTTCTGATATGTTCATTAAGCTAACAGAGTTAATCCATACTTTAGATTGCGCAGTTCTGAACACTCTTTCTGTAGAAAATGCAAGTGGACATTCGGAGCGCTAAGAGGGTAATAGTGGAAAAAGGAATGTCTTCAAGTATAAACTACACAGAATCATTCGGTGAAACTTCTTTCTGATCTGTGCATTCAGCTAACAGAGTTAAACCATACTTTTGATTGAGCAGATCTGAACACTCTTTCTGTAGAAAATGCAACTGGACATTTGGAGCGCTAAGAGCGTAGTAGTGGAAAAAGGAATATATTCAAATATAAACTACACAGAAGCATTCTGTGAAACTTCTTTCTGATCTGAGCATTCAGCTAACAGAGTTAAACCATACTTTTGATTGAGCAGTTTTGAAACACTCTGTCTGTAGAAAATGCAACTGGACATTCGTAGCGCTAAGAGGGTAATAGTGGAAAAAAGAATATGTTCAAATATAAACTACACAGAAGCATTGTATGAAACTTCTTTCTGTTCTGTGCATTCAACTAACAGAGTTGAACCTTACTTTTGATTGAGCCTTTCTGAAACACTCTTTCTGTAGAAACTGCAATTGGACATTCTGAGCGCTAAGAGGCCTATATTGGGAAAAAAAATATCTTCAAATAAAAACTACACAGAAGCATTGTGTGAAACTTATTTCTGATATGCTCATTAAGCTAACAGAGTTAAACCATACTTTTGATTGCGCAGTTCTGAACACTCTTTCTGTAGAAAATGCAAGTGGACATTCGGAGCGCTAAGAGGGTAATAGTGGAAAAAGGAATATATTCAAATATAAACTACACAGTAGCATTCTGTGAAAATTCTTTCTGTTCTGTGCATTCAACTAACAGAGTTGAACCTTACTTTTGATTGAGCCGTTCTGAAACACTCTTTCTGTAGAAACTGCAATTGGACATGCTAAGCGCTAAGAGGCCTACATTGGGAAAAAGAATATCTTCAAATAAAAACTACACAGATGCATTCTGTGAAACTTATTTCTGATCTGTAAATTCAGTTAACAGAGATAAAACATATTTTTGATTGAGCAGCTATGAAACACTCTTTCTGTATAAAATGCAAGTGGAGATTCGGAGCGCTAAGAGGGTAATAGTGGAAAAAGGAATGTCTTCAAATATAAACTACACAGAATCATGCGGTGAAACTTCTTTCTGATCTGTGCATTCAGCTAACAGAGTTAAACCATACTTTTGATTGAGCAGATCTGAACACTCTTTCTGTAGAGAATGCAACTGGACATTTGGAGCCCTAAGAGAGTAGTAGTGGAAAAAGGAATATATTCAAATATAAACTACACAGAAGCATTCTGTGAAACTTCTTTCTGATCTGAGCATTCAGCTAACAGAGTTAACCATACTTTTGATTGCGCAGTTTTGAAACACTCTGTCTGTAGAAAATGCAACTGGACATTCGTAGCGCTAAGTGGGTAATAGTGGAAAAAAGAATATGTTCAAATATAAACTACACAGAAGCATTGTATGAAACTTCTTTCTGTTCTGTGCATTCAACTAACAGAGTTGAACCTTACTTTTGATTGAGCCGTTCTGAAACACTCTTTCTGTAGAAACTGCAATTGGACATGCTAAGCGCTAAGAGGCATACATTGGGAAAAAGAATATCTTCAAATAAAAACTACACAGATGCATTCTGTGAAACTTATTTCTGATCTGTAAATTCAGTTAACAGAGATAAAACATATTTTTGATTGAGCAGTTATGAAACACTCTTTTTGTAGAAAATGCAAGTGGAGATTCGGAGCGCTAAGAGGGTAATAGTGGAAAAAGGAATGTCTTCAAATATAAACTACACAGAATCATGCGGTGAAACTTCTTTCTGATCTGTGCATTCAGCTAACAGAGTTAAACCATACTTTTGATTGAGCAGATCTGAACACTCTTTCTGTAGAAAATGCAACTGGACATTTGGAGCGCTAAGAGCGTAGTAGTGGAAAAAGGAATATATTCAAATATAAACTACACAGAAGCATTCTGTGAAACTTCTTTCTGATCTGAGCATTCAGCTAACAGAGTTAAACCATACTTTGGATTGAGCAGTTTTGAAACACTCTGTCTGTAGAAAATGCAACTGGACATTCGTAGCGCTAAGTGGGTAATAGTGGAAAAAAGAATATGTTCAAATATAAACTACACAGAAGCATTGTATGAAACTTCTTTCTGTTCTGTGCATTCAACTAACAGAGTTGAACCTTACTTTTGATTGAGCCGTTCTGAAACACTCTTTCTGTAGAAACTGCAATTGGACATTCTGAGCGCTAAGAGGCCTATATTGGGAAAAAGAATGTCTACAAATAAAAACTACACAGAAGAATTGTGTGAAACTTCTTTCTGTTCTGTTTGTTCAACTAAAAGAGTTGAACCTTAGTTTTGATTGAGCCGTTCTGAAACACTCTTTCTGTAGAAAATGCAAGTGGAGATTCGGAGCGCTAAGAGGGTAATAGTGTAAAAAGGAATGTCTCCAAATATAAACTACACAGAATCATTCTGTGAAACTTCTTTCTGATCTGTGCATTCAGCTAACAGAGTTAAACCATACTTTTGATTGAGCAGATCTGAACACTCTTTCTGTAGAGAATGCAACTGGATATTTGGAGCGCTAAGAGATTAGTAGTGGAAAAAGGAATATATTCAAATATAAACTACACAGAAGCATTCTGTGAAACTTGTTTCTGATCTGAGCATTCAGCTAACAGAGTTAAACCATACTTTTGATTGAGCAGTTTTGAAACACTCTGTCTGTAGAAAATGCAACTGGACATTCGTAGCGCTAAGTGGGTAATAGTGGAAAAAAGAATATGTTCAAATATAAACTACACAGAAGCATTGTATGAAACTAATTTCTGTTCTGTGCATTCAACTAACAGAGTTGAACCTTACTTTTGATTGAGCCGTTCTGAAACACTCTTTCTGTAGAAACTGCAATTGGACATTCTGAGCGCTAAGAGGCCTATATTGGGAAAAAGAATGTCTACAAATTAAAACTACACAGAAGAATTGTGTGAAACTTCTTTCTGTTCTCTTTGTTCAACTAATAGAGTTCAACCTTAGTTTTGATTGAGCCGTTCTGAAACACTCTTTCTGTAGAAAATGCAAGTGGAGATTCGGAGCGCTAAGAGGGTAATAGTGGAAAAAGGAATGTCTCCAAATATAAACTACAAAGAATCATTCTGTGAAACTTCTTTCTGATCTGAGCATTCAGCTAGCAGAGTTAAACCATACTTTTGATTGAGCAGATCTGAACACTCTTTCTGTAGAAAATGCAACTGGACATTTGGAGCGCTAAGAGAGTAGTAGTGGAAAAAGGAATATATTCAAATATAAACTACACAGAAGCATTCTGTGAAACTTCTTTCTGATCTGAGCATTCAGCTAACAGAGTTAAACCATACTTTTGATTGAGCAGTTTTGAAACACTCTGTCTGTAGAAAATGCAACTGGACATTCGTAGCGCTAAGTGGGTAATAGTGGAAAAAAGAATATGTTCAAATATAAACTACACCGAAGCATTGTATGAAACTTCTTTCTGTTCTGTGCATTCAACTAACAGAGTTGAACCTTACTTTTGATTGAGCCGTCCTGAAACACTCTTTCTGTAGAAACTGCAATTGGACATTCTGAGCGCTAAGAGGACTATATTGGGAAAAATAATATCTTCAAATAAAAACTACACAGAAGCATTGTGTGAAACTTATTTCTGATATGTTCATTAAGCTAACAGAGTTAAACCATACTTTAGATTGCGCAGTTCTGAACACTCTTTCTGTAGAAAATTCAAGTGGACATTCGGAGCGCTAAGAGGGTAATAGTGGAAAAAGAAATATATTCAAATATAAACTACACAGTAGCATTCTGTGAAAATTCTTTCTGTTCTGTGCATTCAACTAACAGAGTTGAACCTTACTTTTGATTGAGCCGTTCTGAAACACTCTTTCTGTAGAAACTGCAATTGGACATGCTAAGCGCTAAGAGGCCTATATTGGGAAAAAGAATATCTTCAAATAAAAACTACACAGATGCATTCTGTGAAACTTATTTCTGATCTGTAAATTCAGTTAACAGAGATAAAACATATTTTTGATTGAGCAGTTATGAAACACTGTTTTTGTAGAAAATGCAAGTGGAGATTCGGAGCGCTAAGGGGGTAATAGTGGAAAAAGGAATGTCTTCAAATATAAACTACACAGAATCATTCGGTGAAACTTCTTTCTGATCTGTGCATTCAGCTAACAGAGTTAAACCATACTTTTGATTGAGCAGATCTGAACACTCTTTCTGTAGAAAATGCAACTGGACATTTGGAGCGCTAAGAGAGTAGTAGTGGGAAAAGGAATATATTCAAATATAAACTACACAGAAGCATTCTGTGAAACTTCTTTCTGATCTGAGCATTCAGCTAACAGAGTTAAACCATACTTTTGATTGAGCAGTTTTGAAACACTCTGTCTGTAGAAAATGCAACTGGACATTCGTAGCGCTAAGTGGGTAATAGTGGAAAAAAGAATATGTTCAAATATAAACTACACAGAAGCATTGTATGAAACTTCTTTCTGTTCTGTGCATTCAACTAACAGAGTTGAACCTTACTTTTGATTGAGCCTTTCTGAAACACTCTTTCTGTAGAAACTGCCATTGGACATTCTGAGCGCTAAGAGGCCTATATTGGGAAAAATAATATCTTCAAATAAAAACTACACAGAAGCATTGTGTGAAACTTATTTCTGATATGTTCATTAAGCTAACAGAGTTAAACCATACTTTTGATTGCGCAGTTCTGAACACTCTTTCTGTAGAAAATGCAAGTGGACATTCGGAGCGCTAAGAGGGTAATAGTGGAAAAAGGAATGTCTTCAAGTATAAACTACACAGAATCATTCGGTGAAACTTCTTTCTGATCTGTGCATTCAGCTAACAGAGTTAAACCATACTTTTGATTGAGCAGATCTGAACACTCTTTCTGTAGAAAATGCAACTGGACATTTGGAGCGCTAAGAGCGTAGTAGTGGAAAAAGGAATATATTCAAATATAAACTACACAGAAGCATTCTGTGAAACTTCTTTCTGATCTGAGCATTCAGCTAACAGAGTTAAACCATACTTTTGATTGAGCAGTTTTGAAACACTCTGTCTGTAGAAAATGCAACTGGACATTCGTAGCGCTAAGTGGGTAATAGTGGAAAAAAGAATATGTTCAAATACAAACTACACAGAAGCATTGTATGAAACTTCTTTCTGTTCTGTGCATTCAACTAACAGAGTTGAACCTTACTTTTGATTGAGCCTTTCTGAAACACTCTTTCTGTAGAAGCTGCCATTGGACATTCTGAGCGCTAAGAGGCCTATATTGGGAAAAATAATATCTTCAAATAAAAACTACACAGAAGCATTGTGTGAAACTTATTTCTGATATGTTCATTAAGCTAACAGAGTTAAACCATACTTTTGATTGCGCAGTTCTGAACACTCTTTCTGTAGAAAATGCAAGTGGACATTCGGAACGCTTAGAGGGTAATAGTGGAAAAAGGAATGTCTTCAAGTATAAACTACACAGAATCATTCGGTGAAACTTCTTTCTGATCTGTGCATTCAGCTAACAGAGTTAAACCATACTTTTGATTGAGCAGATCTGAACACTCTTTCTGTAGAAAATGCAACTGGACATTTGGAGCGCTAAGAGCGTAGTAGTGGAAAAAGGAATATATTCAAATATAAACTACACAGAAGCATTCTGTGAAACTTCTTTCTGATCTGAGCATTCAGCTAACAGAGTTAAACCATACTTTTGATTGAGCAGTTTTGAAACACTCTGTCTGTAGAAAATGCAACTGGACATTCGTAGCGCTAAGTGGGTAATAGTGGAAAAAAGAATATGTTCAAATATAAACTACACAGAAGCATTGTATGAAACTTCTTTCTGTTCTGTGCATTCAACTAACAGAGTTGAACCTTATTTTGATTGAGCCGTTCTGAAACACTCTTTCTGGAGAAACTGCAATTGGACATTCTGAGCGCTAAGAGGCCTATATTGGGAAAAAGAATGTCTACAAATAAAAACTACACAGAAGAATTGTGTGAAACTACTTTCTGTTCTCTTTGTTCAAATAAAAGAGTTCAACCTTAGTTTTGATTGAGCCGTTCTGAAACACTCTTTCTGTAGAAAATGCAAGTGGAGATTCGGAGCGCTAAGAGGGTAATAGTGGAAAAAGGAATGTCTCCAAATATAAACTACAAAGAATCATTCTGTGAAACTTCTTTCTGATCTGTGCATTCAGCTAACAGAGTTAAACCATACTTTTGATTGAGCAGATCTGAACACTCTTTCTGTAGAAAATGCAACTGGACATTTGGAGCGCTAAGAGAGTAGTAGTGGAAAAAGGAATATATTCAAATATAAACTACACAGAAGCATTCTGTGAAACTTCTTTCTGATCTGAGCATTCAGCTAACAGAGTTAAACCATACTTTTGATTGAGCAGTTTTGAAACACTCTGTCTGTAGAAAATGCAACTGGACATTCATAGCGCTAAGTGGGTAATAGTGGAAAAAAGAATATGTTCAAATATAAACTACACAGAAGCATTGTATGAAACTTCTTTCTGTTCTGTGCATTCAACTAACAGAGTTGAACCTTACTTTTGATTGAGCCGTCCTGAAACACTCTTTCTGTAGAAAATGCAATTGGACATTCTGAGCGCTAAGAGGCCTATATTGGGAAAAATAATATCTTCAAATAAAAACTACACAGAAGCATTGTGTGAAACTTATTTCTGATATGTTCATTAAGCTAACAGAGTTAAACCATACTTTTGATTGCGCAGTTCTGAACACTCTTTCTGTAGAAAATGCAAGTGGACATTCGGAGCGCTAAGAGGGTAATAGTGGAAAAAGGAATGTCTTCAAGTATAAACTAAACAGAATCATTCGGTGAAACTTCTTTCTGATCTGTGCATTCAGCTAACAGAGTTAAACCATACTTTTGATTGAGCAGATCTGAACACTCTTTCTGTAGATAATGCAACTGGACATTTGGAGCGCTAAGAGCGTAGTAGTGGAAAAAGGAATATATTCAAATATAAACTACACAGAAGCATTCTGTGAAACTTCTTTCTGATCTGAGCATTCAGCTAACAGAGTTAAACCATACTTTTGATTGAGCAGTTTTGAAACACTCTGTCTGTAGAAAATGCAACTGGACATTCGTAGCGCTAAGTGGGTAATAGTGGAAAAAAGAATATGTTCAAATATAAACTACACAGAAGCATTGTATGAAACTTCTTTCTGTTCTTTGCATTCAACTAACAGAGTTGAACCTTAGTTTTGATTGAGCCTTTCTGAAACACTCTTTCTGTAGAAACTGCAATTGGACATTCTGAGCGCTAAGAGGCCTATATTGGGAAAAATAATATCTTCAAATAAAAACTACACAGAAGCATTGTGTGAAACTTATTTCTGATATGCTCATTAAGCTAACAGAGTTAAACCATACTTTTGATTGCGCAGTTCTGAACACTCTTTCTGTAGAAAATGCAAGTGGACATTCGGAGCGCTAAGAGGGTAATAGTGGAAAAAGGAATATATTCAAATATAAACTACACAGTAGCATTCTGTGAAAATACTTTCTCTTCTGTGCATTCAACTAACAGAGTTGAACCTTACTTTTGATTGAGCCGTTCTGAAACACTCTTTCTGTAGAAACTGCAATTGGACATGCTAAGCGCTAAGAGGCCTACATTGGGAAAAAGAATATCTTCAAATAAAAACTACACAGATGCATTCTGTGAAACTTATTTCTGATCTGTAAATTCAGTTAACAGAGATAAAACATATTTTTGATTGAGCAGCTATGAAACATTCTTTCTATAAAAAATGCAAGTGGAGATTCGGAGCGCTAAGAGGGTAATAGTGGAAAAAGGAATGTCTTCAAATATAAACTACACAGAATCATTCTGTGAAACTTCGTTCTGATCTGTGCATTCAGCTAACAGAGTTAAACCATACTTTTGATTGAGCAGATCTGAACACTCTTTCTGTAGAGAATGCAACTGGACATTTGGAGCCCTAAGAGAGTAGTAGTGGAAAAAGGAATATATTCAAATATAAACTACACAGAAGCATTCTGTGAAACTTCTTTCTGATCTGAGCATTCAGCTAACAGAGTTAAACCATACTTTTGATTGAGCAGTTTTGAAACACTCTGTCTGTAGAAAATGCAACTGGACATTCGTAGCGCTAAGTGGGTAATAGTGGAAAAAAGAATATGTTCAAATATAAACTACACAGAAGCATTGTATGAAACTTCTTTCTGTTCTGTGCATTCAACTAACAGAGTTGAACCTTACTTTTGATTGAGCCGTTCTGAAACACTCTTTCTGTAGAAACTGCAATTGGACATGCTAAGCGCTAAGAGGCCTACATTGGGAAAAAGAATATCTTCAAATAAAAACTACACAGATGCATTCTGTGAAACTTATTTCTGATCTGTAAATTCAGTTAACAGAGATAAAACATATTTTTGATTGAGCAGTTATGAAACACTCTTTTTGTAGAAAATGCAAGTGGAGATTCGGAGCGCTAAGAGGGTGATAGTGGAAAAAGGAATGTCTTCAAATATAAACTACACAGAATCATGCAGTGAAACTTCTTTCTGATCTGTGCATTCAGCTAACAGAGTTAAACCATACTTTTGATTGAGCAGATCTGAACACTCTTTCTGTAGAAAATGCAACTGGACATTTGGAGCGCTAAGAGCGTAGTAGTGGAAAAAGGAATATATTCAAATATAAACTACACAGAAGCATTCTGTGAAACTTCTTTCTGATCTGAGCATTCAGCTAACAGAGTTAAACCATACTTTGGATTGAGCAGTTTTGAAACACTCTGTCTGTAGAAAATGCAACTGGACATTCGTAGCGCTAAGTGGGTAATAGTGGAAAAAAGAATATGTTCAAATATAAACTACACAGAAGCATTGTATGAAACTTCTTTCTGTTCTGTGCATTCAACTAACAGAGTTGAACCTTACTTTTGATTGAGCCGTTCTGAAACACTCTTTCTGTAGAAACTGCAATTGGACTTTCTGAGGGCTAAGAGGCCTATATTGGGAAAAAGAATGTCTACAAATAAAAACTACACAGAAGAATTGTGTGAAACTTCTTTCTGTTCTGTTTGTTCAACTAAAAGAGTTGAACCTTAGTTTTGATTGAGCCGTTCTGAAACACTCTTTCTGTAGAAAATGCAAGTGGAGATTCGGAGCGCTAAGAGGGTAATAGTGGAAAAAGGAATGTCTCCAAATATAAACTACACAGAATCATTCTGTGAAACTTCTTTCTGATCTGTGCATTCAGCTAACAGAGTTAAACCATACTTTTGATAGAGCAGATCTGAACACTCTTTCTGTAGAAAATGCTACTGGACATTTGGTGCGCTAAGAGAGTATTAGTGGAAAAAGGAATATATTCAAATATAAACTACACAGAAGCATTCTGTGAAACTTCTTTCTGATCTTAGCATTCAGCTAACAGAATTAAACCATAATTTATATTGAGCAGTTTTGAAACACTCTGTCTGTAGAAAATGCAACTGGACATTCATAGCGCTAAGTGGGTAATAGTGGAAAAAAGAATATGTTCAAATATAAACTACACAGAAGCATTGTATGAAACTTCTTTCTGTTCTGTGCATTCAACTAACAGAGTTGAACCTTACTTTTGATTGAGCCGTCCTGAAACACTCTTTCTGTAGAAAATGCAATTGGACATTCTGAGCGCTAAGAGGCCTATATTGGGAAAAATAATATCTTCAAATAAAAACTACACAGAAGCATTGTGTGAAACTTATTTCTGATATGTTCATTAAGCTAACAGAGTTAAACCATACTTTTGATTGCGCAGTTCTGAACACTCTTTCTGTAGAAAATGCAAGTGGACATTCGGAGCGCTAAGAGGGTAATAGTGGAAAAAGGAATGTCTTCAAGTATAAACTAAACAGAATCATTCGGTGAAACTTCTTTCTGATCTGTGCATTCAGCTAACAGAGTTAAACCATACTTTTGATTGAGCAGATCTGAACACTCTTTCTGTAGATAATGCAACTGGACATTTGGAGCGCTAAGAGCGTAGTAGTGGAAAAAGGAATATATTCAAATATAAACTACACAGAAGCATTCTGTGAAACTTCTTTCTGATCTGAGCATTCAGCTAACAGAGTTAAACCATACTTTTGATTGAGCAGTTTTGAAACACTCTGTCTGTAGAAAATGCAACTGGACATTCGTAGCGCTAAGTGGGTAATAGTGGAAAAAAGAATATGTTCAAATATAAACTACACAGAAGCATTGTATGAAACTTCTTTCTGTTCTTTGCATTCAACTAACAGAGTTGAACCTTAGTTTTGATTGAGCCTTTCTGAAACACTCTTTCTGTAGAAACTGCAATTGGACATTCTGAGCGCTAAGAGGCCTATATTGGGAAAAATAATATCTTCAAATAAAAACTACACAGAAGCATTGTGTGAAACTTATTTCTGATATGCTCATTAAGCTAACAGAGTTAAACCATACTTTTGATTGCGCAGTTCTGAACACTCTTTCTGTAGAAAATGCAAGTGGACATTCGGAGCGCTAAGAGGGTAATAGTGGAAAAAGGAATATATTCAAATATAAACTACACAGTAGCATTCTGTGAAAATACTTTCTCTTCTGTGCATTCAACTAACAGAGTTGAACCTTACTTTTGATTGAGCCGTTCTGAAACACTCTTTCTGTAGAAACTGCAATTGGACATGCTAAGCGCTAAGAGGCCTACATTGGGAAAAAGAATATCTTCAAATAAAAACTACACAGATGCATTCTGTGAAACTTATTTCTGATCTGTAAATTCAGTTAACAGAGATAAAACATATTTTTGATTGAGCAGCTATGAAACATTCTTTCTATAAAAAATGCAAGTGGAGATTCGGAGCGCTAAGAGGGTAATAGTGGAAAAAGGAATGTCTTCAAATATAAACTACACAGAATCATTCTGTGAAACTTCGTTCTGATCTGTGCATTCAGCTAACAGAGTTAAACCATACTTTTGATTGAGCAGATCTGAACACTCTTTCTGTAGAGAATGCAACTGGACATTTGGAGCCCTAAGAGAGTAGTAGTGGAAAAAGGAATATATTCAAATATAAACTACACAGAAGCATTCTGTGAAACTTCTTTCTGATCTGAGCATTCAGCTAACAGAGTTAAACCATACTTTTGATTGAGCAGTTTTGAAACACTCTGTCTGTAGAAAATGCAACTGGACATTCGTAGCGCTAAGTGGGTAATAGTGGAAAAAAGAATATGTTCAAATATAAACTACACAGAAGCATTGTATGAAACTTCTTTCTGTTCTGTGCATTCAACTAACAGAGTTGAACCTTACTTTTGATTGAGCCGTTCTGAAACACTCTTTCTGTAGAAACTGCAATTGGACATGCTAAGCGCTAAGAGGCCTACATTGGGAAAAAGAATATCTTCAAATAAAAACTACACAGATGCATTCTGTGAAACTTATTTCTGATCTGTAAATTCAGTTAACAGAGATAAAACATATTTTTGATTGAGCAGTTATGAAACACTCTTTTTGTAGAAAATGCAAGTGGAGATTCGGAGCGCTAAGAGGGTGATAGTGGAAAAAGGAATGTCTTCAAATATAAACTACACAGAATCATGCAGTGAAACTTCTTTCTGATCTGTGCATTCAGCTAACAGAGTTAAACCATACTTTTGATTGAGCAGATCTGAACACTCTTTCTGTAGAAAATGCAACTGGACATTTGGAGCGCTAAGAGCGTAGTAGTGGAAAAAGGAATATATTCAAATATAAACTACACAGAAGCATTCTGTGAAACTTCTTTCTGATCTGAGCATTCAGCTAACAGAGTTAAACCATACTTTGGATTGAGCAGTTTTGAAACACTCTGTCTGTAGAAAATGCAACTGGACATTCGTAGCGCTAAGTGGGTAATAGTGGAAAAAAGAATATGTTCAAATATAAACTACACAGAAGCATTGTATGAAACTTCTTTCTGTTCTGTGCATTCAACTAACAGAGTTGAACCTTACTTTTGATTGAGCCGTTCTGAAACACTCTTTCTGTAGAAACTGCAATTGGACTTTCTGAGGGCTAAGAGGCCTATATTGGGAAAAAGAATGTCTACAAATA
This sequence comes from Symphalangus syndactylus, assembly GCF_028878055.3. NCBI lineage: Eukaryota > Metazoa > Chordata > Mammalia > Primates > Hylobatidae > Symphalangus > Symphalangus syndactylus. The sequence continues at coordinate 107,321,280 of NC_072438.2, forward strand.
AAAACTACACAGAAGAATTGTGTGAAACTTCTTTCTGTTCTGTTTGTTCAACTAAAAGAGTTGAACCTTAGTTTTGATTGAGCCGTTCTGAAACACTCTTTCTGTAGAAAATGCAAGTGGAGATTCGGAGCGCTAAGAGGGTAATAGTGGAAAAAGGAATGTCTCCAAATATAAACTACACAGAATCATTCTGTGAAACTTCTTTCTGATCTGTGCATTCAGCTAACAGAGTTAAACCATACTTTTGATAGAGCAGATCTGAACACTCTTTCTGTAGAAAATGCTACTGGACATTTGGTGCGCTAAGAGAGTATTAGTGGAAAAAGGAATATATTCAAATATAAACTACACAGAAGCATTCTGTGAAACTTCTTTCTGATCTTAGCATTCAGCTAACAGAATTAAACCATAATTTATATTGAGCAGTTTTGAAACACTCTGTCTGTAGAAAATGCAACTGGACATTCGTAGCGCTAAGTTGGTAATAGTGGAAAAAAGAATATGTTCAAATATAAACTACACAGAAGCATTGTATGAAACTTCTTTCTGTTCTGTGCTTTCAACTAACAGAGTTGAACCTTACTTTTGATTGAGCCTTTCTGAAACACTCTTTCTGTAGAAACTGCAATTGGACATTCTGAGCGCTAAGAGGCCTCTATTGGGAAAAATAATATCTTCAAATAAAAACTACACAGAAGCATTGTGTGAAACTTATTTCTGATATGTTCATTAAGCTAACAGAGTTAAACCATACTTTTGATTGCGCAGTTCTGAACACTCTTTCTGTAGAAAATGCAAGTGGACATTCGGAGCGCTAAGAGGGTAATAGTGGAAAAAGGAATATATTCAAATATAAACTACACAGTAGCACTCTGTGAAAATTCTTTCTGTTCTGTGCATTCAACTGACAGAGTTAACCTTACTTTTGATTTAGCCGTTCTGAAACACTCTTTCTGTAGAAAATGCAATTGGACATTCTAAGCGCTAAGAGGCCTACATTGGGAAAAAGAATATCTTCAAATAAAAACTACACAGATGCATTCTTTGAAACTTATTTCTGATCTGTAAATTCAGTTAACAGAGATAAAACATATTTTTGATTGAGCAGTTATGAAACACTCTTTTTGTAGAAAATGCAAGTGGAGATTCGGAGCGCTAAGTTTGTAATAGTGGAAAAATAATGTCTTCAAATATAAACTACACAGAATCATTCGGTGAAACTTCTTTCTGATCTGTGCATTCAGCTAACAGAGTTAAACCATACTTTTGATTGAGCAGATCTGAACACTCTTTCTGTAGAAAATGCAACTGGTCATTTGGAGCGCTAAGAGCGTAGTAGTGGAAAAAGGAATATATTCAAATATAAACTACACAGAAGCATTCTGTGGAACTTCTTTCTGATCTGAGCATTCAGCTAACAGAGTTAAACCATACTTTTGATTGAGCAGTTTTGAAACACTCTGTCTGTAGAAAATGCAACTGGACATTCGTAGCGCTAAGTGGTTAATAGTGGAAAAAAGAATATGTTCAAATATAAACTACACAGAAGCATTGTATGAAACTTCTTTCGGTTCTGTGCATTCAACTAACAGAGTTGAACCTTACTTTTGATTGAGCCGTTCTGAAACACTCTTTCTGTAGAAACTGCAATTGGACATTCTGAGCGCTAAGAGGCCTATATTGGGAAAAAGAATGTCTACAAATAAAAACTACACAGAAGAATTGTGTGAAACTTCTTTCTGTTCTGTTTCTTCAACTAAAAGACTTGAACCTTAGTTTTGATTGAGCCGTTCTGAAACACTCTTTCTGTAGAAAATGCAAGTGGAGATTCGGAGCGCTAAGAGGGTAATAGTGGAAAAAGGAATGCCTCCAAATATAAACTACACAGAATCATTCTGTGAAACTTCTTTCTGATCTGTGCATTCAGCTAACAGAGTTAAACCATACTTTTGATTGAGCAGATCTGAACACTCTTTCTGTAGAAAATGCAACTGGACATTTGGAGTGCTAAGAGAGTAGTAGTGGAAAAAGGAATATAATCAAATATAAACTACACAGAAGCATTCTGTGAAACTTCTTTCTGATCTGAGCATTCAGCTAACAGAGTTAAACCATACTTTTGATTGAGCAGTTTTGAAACACTCTGTCTGTAGAAAATGCAACTGGACATTCGTAGCGCTAAGTGGGTAATAGTGGAAAAAAGAATATGTTCAAATATAAACTACACAGAAGCATTGTATGAAACTTCTTTCTGTTCTGTGCATTCAACTAACAGAGTTGAACCTTACTTTTGATTGAGCCGTTCTGAAACACTCTTTCTGTAGAAACTGCAATTGGACATGCTAAGCGCTAAGAGGCCTACATTGGGAAAAAGAATATCTTCAAATAAAAACTACACAGATGCATTCTGTGAAACTTATTTCTGATCTGTAAATTCAGTTAACAGAGATAAAACATATTTTTGATTGAGCAGTTATGAAACACTCTTTTTGTAGAAAATGCAAGTGGAGATTCGGAGCGCTAAGAGGGTGATAGTGGAAAAAGGAATGTCTTCAAATATAAACTACACAGAATCATTCTGTGAAACTTCTTTCTGATCTGTGCATTCAGCTAACAGAGTTAAACCATACTTTTGATTGAGCAGATCTGAACACTCTTTCTGTAGAAAATGCAACTGGACATTTGGAGCGCTAAGAGCGTAGTAGTGGAAAAAGGAATATATTCAAATATAAACTACACAGAAGCATTCTGTGAAACTTCTTTCTGATCTGAGCATTCAGCTAACAGAGTTAAACCATACTTTGGATTGAGCAGTTTTGAAACACTCTGTCTGTAGAAAATGCAACTGGACATTCGTAGCGCTAAGTGGGTAATAGTGGAAAAAAGAATATGTTCAAATATAAACTACACAGAAGCATTGTATGAAACTTCTTTCTGTTCTGTGCATTCAACTAACAGAGTTGAACCTTACTTTTGATTGAGCCGTTCTGAAACACTCTTTCTGTAGAAACTGCAATTGGACTTTCTGAGGGCTAAGAGGCCTATATTGGGAAAAAGAATGTCTACAAATAAAAACTACACAGAAGAATTGTGTGAAACTTCTTTCTGTTCTGTTTGTTCAACTAAAAGAGTTGAACCTTAGTTTTGATTGAGCCGTTCTGAAACACTCTTTCTGTAGAAAATGCAAGTGGAGATTCGGAGCGCTAAGAGGGTAATAGTGGAAAAAGGAATGTCTCCAAATATAAACTACACAGAATCATTCTGTGAAACTTCTTTCTGATCTGTGCATTCAGCTAACAGAGTTAAACCATACTTTTGATAGAGCAGATCTGAACACTCTTTCTGTAGAAAATGCTACTGGACATTTGGTGCGCTAAGAGAGTATTAGTGGAAAAAGGAATATATTCAAATATAAACTACACAGAAGCATTCTGTGAAACTTCTTTCTGATCTTAGCATTCAGCTAACAGAATTAAACCATAATTTATATTGAGCAGTTTTGAAACACTCTGTCTGTAGAAAATGCAACTGGACATTCGTAGCGCTAAGTTGGTAATAGTGGAAAAAAGAATATGTTCAAATATAAACTACACAGAAGCATTGTATGAAACTTCTTTCTGTTCTGTGCTTTCAACTAACAGAGTTGAACCTTACTTTTGATTGAGCCTTTCTGAAACACTCTTTCTGTAGAAACTGCAATTGGACATTCTGAGCGCTAAGAGGCCTCTATTGGGAAAAATAATATCTTCAAATAAAAACTACACAGAAGCATTGTGTGAAACTTATTTCTGATATGTTCATTAAGCTAACAGAGTTAAACCATACTTTTGATTGCGCAGTTCTGAACACTCTTTCTGTAGAAAATGCAAGTGGACATTCGGAGCGCTAAGAGGGTAATAGTGGAAAAAGGAATATATTCAAATATAAACTACACAGTAGCATTCTGTGAAAATTCTTTCTGTTCTGTGCATTCAACTGACAGAGTTGAACCTTACTTTTGATTGAGCCGTTCTGAAACACTCTTTCTGTAGAAAATGCAATTGGACATTCTAAGCGCTAAGAGGCCTACATTGGGAAAAAGAATATCTTCAAATAAAAACTACACAGATGCATTCTTTGAAACTTATTTCTGATCTGTAAATTCAGTTAACAGAGATAAAACATATTTTTGATTGAGCAGTTATGAAACACTCTTTTTGTAGAAAATGCAAGTGGAGATTCGGAGCGCTAAGTGTGTAATAGTGGAAAAATAATGTCTTCAAATATAAACTACACAGAATCATTCGGTGAAACTTCTTTCTGATCTGTGCATTCAGCTAACAGAGTTAAACCATACTTTTGATTGAGCAGATCTGAACACTCTTTCTGTAGAAAATGCAACTGGTCATTTGGAGCGCTAAGAGCGTAGTAGTGGAAAAAGGAATATATTCAAATATAAACTACACAGAAGCATTCTGTGGAACTTCTTTCTGATCTGAGCATTCAGCTAACAGAGTTAAACCATACTTTTGATTGAGCAGTTTTGAAACACTCTGTCTGTAGAAAATGCAACTGGACATTCGTAGCGCTAAGTGGTTAATAGTGGAAAAAAGAATATGTTCAAATATAAACTACACAGAAGCATTGGATGAAACTTCTTTCGGTTCTGTGCATTCAACTAACAGAGTTGAACCTTACTTTTGATTGAGCCGTTCTGAAACACTCTTTCTGTAGAAACTGCAATTGGACATTCTGAGCGCTAAGAGGCCTATATTGGGAAAAAGAATGTCTACAAATAAAAACTACACAGAAGAATTGTGTGAAACTTCTTTCTGTTCTGATTCTTCAACTAAAAGACTTGAACCTTAGTTTTGATTGAGCCGTTCTGAAACACTCTTTCTGTAGAAAATGCAAGTGGAGATTCGGAGCGCTAAGAGGGTAATAGTGGAAAAAGGAATGCCTCCAAATATAAACTACACAGAATCATTCTGTGAAACTTCTTTCTGATCTGTGCATTCAGCTAACAGAGTTAAACCATACTTTTGATTGAGCAGATCTGAACACTCTTTCTGTAGAAAATGCAACTGGACATTTGGAGTGCTAAGAGAGTAGTAGTGGAAAAAGGAATATAATCAAATATAAACTACACAGAAGCATTCTGTGAAACTTCTTTCTGATCTGAGCATTCAGCTAACAGAGTTAAACCATACTTTTGATTGAGCAGTTTTGAAACACTCTGTCTGTAGAAAATGCAACTGGACATTCGTAGCGCTAAGTGCGTAATACTGGAAAAAAGAATATGTTAAATATAAACTACACAGAAGCATTGTATGAAACTGCTTTCTGTTCTGTGCATTCAACTAACAGAGTTGAACCTTACTTTTGATTGAGCCGTTCTGAAACACTCTTTCTGTAGAAACTGCAATGGGACATGCTAAGCGCTAAGAGGCCTACATAGGGAAAAAGAATATCTTCAAATAAAAACTACACAGATGCATTCTGTGAAACTTATTTCTGATCTGTAAATTCAGTTAACAGAGATAAAACATATTTTTCTTTGAGCAGTTATGAAACAATCTTTTTGTAGAAAATGCAAGTGGAGATTCGGAGCGCTAAGTGGGTAATAGTGGAAAAAGGAATGTCTTCAAATATAAACTACACAGAATCATTCGGTGAAACTTCTTTCTGATCTGTGCATTCAGCTAACAGAGTTAAACCATACTTTTGATTGAGCAGATCTGAACACTCTTTCTGTAGAAAATGCAACTGGACATTTGGAGCGCTAAAAGCGTAGTAGTGGAAAAAGGAATATATTCAAATATAAACTACACAGAAGCATTCTGTGAAACTTCTTTCTGATCTGAGCATTCAGCTAACAGAGTTAAACCATACTTTTGATTGAGCAGTTTTGAAACACTCTGTCTGTAGAAAATGCAACTGGACATTCGTAGCGCTAAGTGGGTAATAGTGGAAAAAAGAATATGTTCAAATATAAACTACACAGAAGCATTGTATGAAACTTCTTTCTGTTCTGTGCATTCAACTAACAGAGTTGAACCTTACTTTTGATTGAGGCGTTCTGAAACACTCTTTCTGTAGAAACTGCAATTGGACATTCTGAGCGCTAAGAGGCCTATATTGGGAAAAAGAATGTCTACAAATAAAAACTACACAGAAGAATTGTGTGAAACTTCTTTCTGTTCTGTTTGTTCAACTAAAAGATTTGAACTTTAGTTTTGATTGAGCCGTTCTGAAACACTCTTTCTGTAGAAAATGCAAGTGGAGATTCGGAGCGCTAAGAGGGTAATAGTGGAAAAAGGAATGTCTCCAAATATAAACTACACAGAATCATTCTGTGAAACTTCTTTCTGATCTGTGCATTCAGCTAACAGAGTTAAACCATACTTTTGATTGAGCAGATCTGAACACTCTTTCTGTAGAAAATGCAACTGGACATTTGGAGCGCTAAGAGAGTAGTAGTGGAAAAAGGAATATATTCAAATATAAAGTACACAGAAGCATTCTGTGAAACTTCTTTCTGATCTGAGCATTCAGCTAACAGAATTAAACCATAATTTTCATTGAGCAGTTTTGAAACACTCTGTCTGTAGACAATGCAACTGGACATTCGTAGCGCTAAGTGGGTAATAGTGGAAAAAAGAATATGTTCAAATATAAACTACACAGAAGCATTGTATGAAACTTCTTTCTGTTCTGTGCATTCAACTAACACAGTTGAACCTTACTTTTGATTGAGCCTTTCTGAAACACTCTTTCTGTAGAAACTGCAATTGGACATTCTGAGCGCTAAGAGGCCTCTATTGGGAAAAATAATATCTTCAAATAAAAACTACACAGAAGCATTGTGTGAAACTTATTTCTGATATGTTCATTAAGCTAACAGAGTTAAACCATACTTTTGATTGCGCAGTTCTGAACACTCTTTCTGTAGAAAATGCAAGTGGACATTCGGAGCGCTAAGAGGGTAATAGTGGAAAAAGGAATAAATTCAAATATAAACTACAGAGTAGCATTCTGTGAAAATTCTTTCTGTTCTGTGCATTCAACTAACAGAGTTGAACCTTACTTTTGATTGAGCCGTTCTTAAACACTCTTTCTGTAGAAACTGCAATTGGACATGCTAAGCGCTAAGAGGCCTATATTGGGAAAAAGAATATCTTCAAATAAAAACTACACAGATGCATTCTGTGAAACTTATTTCTGATCTGTAAATTCAATTAACAGAGATAAAACATATTTTTGATTGAGCAGTTATGAAACACTGTTTTTGTAGAAAATGCAAGTGGAGATTCGGAGCGCTAAGGGGGTAATAGTGGAAAAAGGAATGTCTTCAAATATAAACTACACAGGATCATTCGGTGAAACTTCTTTCTGATCTGTGCATTCAGCTAACAGAGTTAAACCATACTTTTGATTGAGCAGATCTGAACACTCTTTCTGTAGAAAATGCAACTGGACATTTGGAGCGCTAAGAGCGTAGTAGTGGAAAAAGGAATATATTCAAATATAAACTACACAGAAGCATTCTGTGAAACTTCTATCTGATCTGAGCATTCAGCTAACAGAGTTAAACCATTCTTTTGATTGAGCAGTTTTGAAACACTCTGTCTGTAGAAAATGCAACTGGACATTCATAGCGCTAAGTGGGTAATAGTGGAAAAATGAATATGTTCAAATATAAACTACACAGAAGCATTGTATGAAACTTCTTTCTGTTCTGTGCATTCAACTAACAGAGTTGAACCTTACTTTTGATTGAGCCGTTCTGAAACACTCTTTCTGTAGAAACTGCAATTGGACATTCTGAGCGCTAAGAGGCCTATATTGGGGAAAAGAATGTCTACAAATAAAAACTACACAGAAGAATTGTGTGAAACTTCTTTCTGTTCTGTTTGTTCAACTAAAAGAGTTGAACCTTAGTTTTGATTGAGCCGTTCTGAAACACTCTTTCTGTAGAAAATGCAAGTGGAGATTCGGAGCGCTAAGAGGGTAATAGTGGAAAAAGGAATGTCTCCAAATATAAACTACAAAGAATCATACTGTGAAACTTCTTTCTGATCTGTGCATTCAGCTAACAGAGTTAAACCATACTTTTGATTGAGCAGATCCGAACACTCTTTCTGTAGAAAATGCAACTGGACATTTGGAGCGCTAAGAGAGTAGTAGTGGAAAAAGGAATATATTCAAATATAAACTACACAGAAGCATTCTGTGAAACTTCTTTCTGATCTGAGCATTCAGCTAACAGAGTTAAACCATACTTTTGATTGAGCAGTTTTGAAACACTCTGTCTGTAGAAAATGCAACTGGACATTCGTAGCGCTAAGTTGGTAATAGTGGAAAAAAGAATATGTTCAAATATAAACTACACAGAAGCATTGTATGAAACTTCTTTCTGTTCTGTGCTTTCAACTAACAGAGTTGAACCTTACTTTTGATTGAGCCTTTCTGAAACACTCTTTCTGTAGAAACTGCAATTGGACATTCTGAGCGCTAAGAGGCCTCTATTGGGAAAAATAATATCTTCAAATAAAAACTACACAGAAGCATTGTGTGAAACTTATTTCTGATATGTTCATTAAGCTAACAGAGTTAAACCATACTTTTGATTGCGCAGTTCTGAACACTCTTTCTGTAGAAAATGCAAGTGGACATTCGGAGCGCTAAGAGGGTAATAGTGGAAAAAGGAATATATTCAAATATAAACTACACAGTAGCATTCTGTGAAAATTCTTTCTGTTCTGTGCATTCAACTGACAGAGTTGAACCTTACTTTTGATTGAGCCGTTCTGAAACACTCTTTCTGTAGAAAATGCAATTGGACATTCTAAGCGCTAAGAGGCCTACATTGGGAAAAAGAATATCTTCAAATAAAAACTACACAGATGCATTCTTTGAAACTTATTTCTGATCTGTAAATTCAGTTAACAGAGATAAAACATATTTTTGATTGAGCAGTTATGAAACACTCTTTTTGTAGAAAATGCAAGTGGAGATTCGGAGCTCTAAGTGGGTAATAGTGGAAAAATAATGTCTTCAAATATAAACTACACAGAATCATTCGGTGAAACTTCTTTCTGATCTGTGCATTCAGCTAACAGAGTTAAACCATACTTTTGATTGAGCAGATCTGAACACTCTTTCTGTAGAAAATGCAACTGGTCATTTGGAGCGCTAAGAGCGTAGTAATGGAAAAAGGAATATATTCAAATATAAACTACACAGAAGCATTCTGTGGAACTTCTTTCTGATCTGAGCATTCAGCTAACAGAGTTAAACCATACTTTTGATTGAGCAGTTTTGAAACACTCTGTCTGTAGAAAATGCAACTGGACATTCGTAGCGCTAAGTGGGTAATAGTGGAAAAAAGAATATGTTCAAATATAAACTACACAGAAGCATTGTATGAAACTTCTTTCGGTTCTGTGCATTCAACTAACAGAGTTGAACCTTACTTTTGATTGAGCCGTTCTGAAACACTCTTTCTGTAGAAACTGCAATTGGACATTCTGAGCGCTAAGAGGCCTATTTTGGGAAAAAGAATGTCTACAAATAAAAACTACACAGAAGAATTGTGTGAAACTTCTTTCTGTTCTGTTTCTTCAACTAAAAGACTTGAACCTTAGTTTTGATTGAGCCGTTCTGAAACACTCTTTCTGTAGAAAATGCAAGTGGACATTCGGAGCGCTAAGAGGGTAATAGTGGAAAAAGGAATATATTCAAATATAAACTACACAGTAGCATTCTGTGAAAATTCTTTCTGTTCTGTGCATTCAACTAACAGAGTTGAACCTTACTTTTGATTGAGCCGTTCTGAAACACTCTTTCTGTAGAAACTGCAATTGGACATGCTAAGCGCTAAGAGGCCTACATTGGGAAAATGAATATCTTCAAATGAAAACTACACTGATGCATTCTGTGAAACTTATTTCTGATCTGTAAATTCAGTTAACAGAGATAAAACATATTTTTGATTGAGCAGTTATGAAACACTCTTTTTGTAGAAAATGCAAGTGGAGATTCGGAGCGCTAAGAGGGTAATAGTGGAAAAAGGAATGTCTTCAAATATAAACTACACAGAATCATTCGGTGAAACTTCTTTCTGATTTGTGCATTCAGCTAACAGAGTTAAACCATACTTTTGATTGAGCAGATCTGAACACTCTTTCTGTAGAAAATGCAACTGGACATTTGGAGCGCTAAGAGAGTAGTAGTGGAAAAAGGAATATATTCAAATATAAACTACACAGAAGCATTCTGTGAAACTTCTTTCTGATCTGAGCATTCAGCTAACAGAGTTAAACCATACTTTTGATTGAGCAATTTTGAAACACTCTGTCTGTAGAAAATGCAACTGGACATTCGTAGCGCTAAGTGGGTAACAGTGGAAAAAAGAATATGTTCAAATATAAACTACACAGAAGCATTGTATGAAACTTCTTTCTGTTCTGTGCATTCAACTAACAGAGTTGAACCTTACTTTTGATTGAGCCGTTCTGAAACACTCTTTCTGTAGAAACTGCAATTGGACATTCTGAGCGCTAAGAGGCCTATATTGGGAAAAAGAATGTCTACAAATAAAAACTACACAGAAGAATTGTGTGAAACTTCTTTCTGTTCTGTTTGTTCAACTAAAAGAGTTGAACCTTTATTTTGATTGAGCCGTTCTGAAACACTCTTTCTGTAGAAAATGCAAGTGGAGATTCGGAGCGCTAAGAGGGTAATAGTGGAAAAAGGAATGTCTCCAAATATAAACTACACAGAATCATTCTGTGAAACTTCTTTCTGATCTGTGCATTCAGCTAACAGAGTTAAACCATACTTTTGATTGAGCAGATCTGAACACTCTTTCTGTAGAAAATGCAACTGGACATTTGGAGCGCTAAGAGCGTAGTAGTGGGAAAAGGAATATATTCAAATATAAACTACACAGAATCATTCGGTGAAACTTCTTTCTGATCTGAGCATTCAGCTAACAGAGTTAAACCATACGTTTGATTGAGAAGTTTTGAAACACTCTGTCTGTAGAAAATGCAACTGGACATTCGTAGCGCTAAGTGGGTAATAGTGGAAAAAAGAATATGTTCAAATATAAACTACACAGAAGCATTGTATGAAACTTCTTTCTGTTCTGTGCATTCAACTAACAGAGTTGAAACTTACTTTTGATTGAGCCGTTCTGAAACACTCTTTCTGTAGAAAGTGCAATTGGACATTCTGAGCACTAAGAGGCCTATATTGGGAAAAGGAATGTCTACAAATAAAAACTACACAGAAGAATTGTGTGAAACTACTTTCTCTTCTGTTTGTTCAACTAAAAGAGTTGAACCTTAGATTTGATTGAGCCGTTCTGAAACACTCTTTCTGTAGAAATTGCAAGTGGAGATTCGGAGCGCTAAGAGGGTCATAGTGCAAAATGGAATGTCTCCAAATATAAACTACACAGAATCATTCTGTGAAACTTCTTTCTGATCTGTGCATTCAGCTAACAGAGTTAAACCATACTTTTGATTGAGCCGATCTGAACACTCTTTGTGTAGAAAATGCAACTGGACATTTGGAGCGCTAAGAGAGTAGTAGTGGAAAAAGGAATATATTCAAATATAAACTACACAGAAGCATTCTGTGAAACTTCTTTCTGATCTGAGCATTCAGCTAACAGAGTTAAACCATACTTTTGATTGAGCAGTTTTGAAACACTCTGTAGAAAATTCAACTGTACATTCGTAGCGCTAAGAGGGTAATAGTGGAAAAAAAATATGTTCAAATATAAACTACACAGAAGCATTGTATGAAACTTCTTTCTGTTCTGTGCATTCAACTAACAGAGTTGAACCTTACTTTTGATTGAGCCTTTCTGATACACTCCTTCTGTAGAAACTGCAATTGGACATTCTGAGCGCTAAGAGGCCTATATTGGGAAAAATAATATCTTCAAATAAAAACTACACAGAAGCATTGTGTGAAACTTATTTCTGATATGTTCATTAAGCTAACAGAGTTAAACCATACTTTTGATTGCGCAGTTCTGAACACCCTTTCTGTAGAAAATGCAAGTGGATATTCGGAGCGCTAATAGGGTAATAGTGGAAAAAGGAATATATTCAAATATAAACTACACAGTAGCATTCTGTGAAAATTCTTTCTGTTCTGTGCATTCAACTAACAGAGTTGAACCTTACTTTTGATTGAGCCGTTCTGAAACACTCTTTCTGTAGAAACTGCAATTGGACATGCTAAGCGCTAAGAGGCCTACATTGGAAAAAGAATATCTTCAAATAAAAACTACACAGATGCATTCTGTGAAACTTATTTCTGATCTGTAAATTCAGTTAACAGAGATAAAACATATTTTTGATTGAGCAGTTATGAAACACTCTTTTTGTAGAAAATGCAAGTGGAGATTCGGAGCGCTAAGAGGGTAATAGTGGAAAAAGGAATGTCTTCAAATATAAACTACACAGAATCATTCGGTGAAACTTGTTTCTGATCTGTGCATTCAGCTAAAAGAGTTAAACCATACTTTTGATTGAGCAGATCTGAACACTCTTTCTGTAGAAAATGCAACTGGACACTTGGAGCACTAAGAGAGTAGTAGTGGAAAAAGGAATATATTCAAATATAAACTACACAGAAGCATTCTGTGAAACTTCTTTCTGATCTGAGCATTCAGCTAACAGAGTTAAACCATAGTTTTGATTGAGCAATTTTGAAACACTCTGTCTGTAGAAAATGCAACTGGACATTCGTAGCGCTAAGTGGGTAACAGTGGAAAAAAGAATATGTTCAAATATAAACTACACAGAAGCATTGTATGAAACTACTTTCTGTTCTGTGCATTCAACTAACAGAGTTGAACCTTACTTTTGATTGAGCCGTTCTGAAACACTCTTTCTGTAGAAACTGCAATTGGAAATTCTGAGCGCTAAGAGGCCTATATTGGGAAAAAGAATGTCTACAAATAAAAACTACACAGAAGAATTGTGTGAAACTTCTTTCTCTTCTGTTTGTTCAACTAAAAGAGTTCAACCTTAATTTTGATTGAGCCGTTCTGAAACACTCTTTCTGTAGAAAATGCAAGTGGAGATTCGGAGCGCTAAGAGGGTAATAGTGGAAAAATGAATGTCTCCAAATATAAACTACACAGAATCATTCTGTGAAACTTCTTTCTGATCTGTGCATTCAGCTAACAGAGTTAAACCATACTTTTGATTGAGCAGATCTGAACACTCTTTCTGTAGAAAATGCAACTGGACATTTGGAGCGCTAAGAGAGTAGTAGTGGAAAAAGGAATATATTCAAATATAAACTACACAGAAGCATTCTGTGAAACTTCTTTCTGATCTGAGCATTCAGCTAACAGAGTTAGACCATACTTTTGATTGAGCAGTTTTGAAACACTCTGTCTGTAGAAAATGCAACTGGACATTCGTAGCGCTAAGTGGGTAATAGTGGAAAAAAGAATATGTTCAAATATAAACTACACAGAAGCATTGTATGAAACTTCTTTCTGTTCTGTGCATTCAACTAACAGAGTTGAACCTTACTTTTGATTGAGCCTTTCTGAAACACTCTTTCTGTAGAAACTGCAATTGGACATTCTGAGCGCTAAGAGGCCTCTATTGGGAAAAATAATATCTTCAAATAAATACTACACAGAAGCATTGTGTGAAACTTATTTCTGATATGTTCATTAAGCTAACAGAGTTAAACCATACTTTTGATTGCGCAGTTCTGAACACTCTTTCTGTAGAAAATGCAAGTGGACATTCGGAGCGCTAAGAGGGTAATAGTGGAAAAAGGAATATATTCAAATATAAACTACACAGAATCATTCGGTGAAACTTCTTTCTGATCTGTGCATTCAGCTAACAGAGTTAAACCATACTTTTGATTGAGCAGATCTGAACACTCTTTCTGTAGAAAATGCAACTGGACATTTGGAGCGCTAAGAGCGTAGTAGTGGAAAAAGGAATATATTCAAATATAAACTACACAGAAGCATTCTGTGAAACTTCTTTCTGATCTGAGCATTCAGCTAACAGAGTTAAACCATACTTTTGATTGAGCAGTTTTGAAACATTCTGTCTGTAGAAAATGAAACTGGACATTCGTAGCGCTAAGTGGGTAATAGTGGAAAAAAGAATATGTTCAAATAGAAACTACACAGAAGCATTGTATGAAACTTCTTTCTGTTCTGTGCATTCAACTAACAGAGTTGAACCTTACTTTTGATTGAGCCGTTCTGAAACACTCTTTCTGTAGAAACTGCAATTGGACATTCTGAGCGCTAGGAGGCCTATATTGGGAAAATGAATATCTACAAATAAAAACTACACAGAAGAATTGTGTGAAACTTCTTTCTGTTCTGTTTGTTCAACTAAAAGAGTTGAACCTTAGTTTTAATTGAGCCGTTCTGAAACACTCTTTCTGTAGAAAATTCAAGTGGAGATTCCGAGCGCTTAGAGGGTAATAGTGGAAAAAGGAATGTCTCCAAATATAAACTACACAGAATCGTTCTGTGAAACTTCTTTCTGATCTGTGCATTCAGTTAACAGAGTTAAACCATACTTTTGATTGAGCAGATCTGAACACTCTTTCTGTAGAAAATGCAACTGGACATTTGAAGCGCTAAGAGAGTAGTAGTGGAAAAAGGAATATATTCAAATATAAACTACACAGAAGCATTCTGTGAAACTTCTTTCTGATCTGAGCATTCAGCTAACAGAGTTAAACCATAGTTTTGATTGAGCAGTTTTGAAACACTCTGTCTGTAGAAAATGCAGCTGGACATTCGTAGCGCTAAGTTGGTAATAGTGGAAAAAAGAATATGTTCAAATATAAACTACACAGAAGCATTGTGTGAAACTTCTTTCTGTTCTATGCATTCAAATAACAGAGTTGAACCTTACTTTTGATTGAGCCTTTCTGAAACACTCTTTCTGTAGAAACTGCAATTGGACATTCTGAGCGCTAAGAGGCCTATATTGGGAAAAATAATATCTTCAAATAAAAACTACACAGAAGCATTGTGTGAAACTTATTTCTGATATGTTCATTAAGCTAACAGAGTTAAACCATACTTTTGATTGCGCAGTTCTGAACACTCTTTCTGTAGAAAATGCAAGTGGACATTCGGAGCGCTAAGATGGTAGTAGTGGAAAAAGGAATATATTCAAATATGAACTACACAGTAGCACTCTGTGAAAATTATTTTTGTTCTGTGCATTCAACTAACAGAGTTGAACCTTACTTTTGATTGAGCCGTTCTGAAACACTCTTTCTGTAGAAACTGCAATTGGACATGCTAAGCGCTAAGAGGCCTACATTGGGAAAAAGAATATCTTCAAATAAAAACTACACAGATGCATTCTGTGAAACTTCTTTGTGATCTGTAAATTCAGTTAACAGAGATAAAACATATTTTTGATTGAGCAGTTATGAAACACTCTTTTTGTAGAAAATGCAAGTGGAGATTCGGAGCGCTAAGACGGTAATACTGGAAAAAGGAATGTCTTCAAATATAAACTACACAGAATCATTCGGTGAAACTTCTTTCTGATCTGTGCATTCAGCTAACAGAGTTAAACCATACTTTTGATTGAGCAGATCTGAACACTCTTTCTGTAGAAAATGCAACTGGACATTTGGAGAGCTAAGAGCGTAGTAGTGGAAAAAGGAATATATTCAGATATAAACTACACAGAAGCATTCTGTGAAACTTCTTTCTGATCTGAGCATTCAGCTAACAGAGTTAAACCATACGTTTGATTGAGCAGTTTTGAAACACTCTGGCTGCAGAAAATTCAACTGGACATTCGTAGCGCTAAGTGGGTAATATTGGAAAAGAGAATATATTCAAATATAAACTACACAGAAGCATTGTATGAAACTTCTTTCTGTTATGTGCATTCAACTAACAGAGTTGAACCTTACTTTTGATTGAGCCATTCTGAAACACTCTTTCTGTAGAAACTGCAATTGGACATTCTGAGCGCTAAGAGGCATATATTGGGAAAAAGAATGTCTACAAATAAAAACTACACAGAAGAATTGTGTGAAACTTCTTTCTGTTCTGTTTGTTCAACTAAAAGAGTTCAACATTACTTTTGATTGAGCCGTTCTGAAACACTCTTTCTGCAGAAAATGCAAGTGGAGATTCGGAGCGCTAAGAGGGTAATAGTGGAAAAAGGAATGTCTCCAAATATAAACTACACAGAATCATTCTGTGAAACTTCTTTCTGATCTGTGCATTCAGCTAACAGAGTTAAACCATACTTTTGATTGAGCAGATCTGAACACTCTTTCTGTAGAAAATGCAACTGGACATTTGGAGGGCTAAGAGAGTAGTAGTGGAAAAAGGAATATACTCAAATATAAACTACACAGAAGCATTCTGTGAAACTTCTTTCTGATCAGAGCATTCAGCTAAGAGAGTTAAACCATACTTTTGATTGAGCAGTTTTGAAACACTCTGTCTGTAGAAAATGCAACTGGACATTCGTAGCGCTAAGTGGGTAATAGTGGAAAAAAGAATATGTTCAAATATAAACTACACAGAAGCATTGTATGAAACTTCTTTCTGTTCTGTGCATTCAACTAACAGAGTTGAACCTTACTTTTGATTGAGCCGTTCTGAAACACTCTTTCTGTAGAAACTTCAATTGGACATTCTGAGCGCTAAGAGGCCTATATTGGGAAAAGGAATGTCGACAAATAAAAACTACACAGAAGAATTGTGTGAAACTTCTTTCTGTTCTGTTTGTTCAACTAAAAGAGTTGAACCTTAGTTTTGATTGAGCCGTTTTGAAACACTCTTTCTGTAGAAAATTCAAGTGGAGATTCGGAGCGCTAAGAGGGTAATAGTGGAAAAAGGAATGTCTCCAAATATAAACTACACAGAATCATTCTGTGAAACTTCTTTCTGATCTGTGCATTCAGCTAACAGAGTTAAACCATACTTTTGATTGAGCAGTTTTGAAACACTCTTTCTGTAGAAAATGCAACTGGACATTCGTAGCGCTAAGTGGGTAATAGTGGAAAAAAGAATATGTTCAAATATAAACTACACAGAAGCATTGTATGAAACTTCTTTCTGTTCTGTGCATTCAACTAACAGAGTTGAACCTTACTTTTGATTGAGCCTTTCTGAAACACTCTTTCTGTAGAAACTGCAATTGGACATTCTGAGCGCTAAGAGGCCTATATTGGGAAAAATAATATCTTCAAATAAAAACTACACAGAAGCATTGTGTGAAACTTATTTCTGATATATTCATTAAGCTAACAGAGTTAAACCATACTTTTGATTGCGCAGTTCTGAACACTCTTTCTGTAGAAAATGCAAGTGGTCATTCGGAGCGCTAAGAGGGTAATAGTGGAAAAAGGAATATATTCAAATATAAACTACACAGTAGCATTCTGTGAAAATTCTTTCTGTTCTGTGCATTCAACTAACAGAGTTGAACCTTACTTTTGATTGAGCCGTTCTGAAACACTCTTTCTGTAGAAACTGCAATTGGACATGCTAAGCGCTAAGAGGCCTACATTGGGAAAAAGAATATCTTCAATTAAAACTACACAGATGCATTCTGTGAAACTTATTTCTGATCTGTAAATTCAGTTAACAGAGATAAAACATATTTTTGATTGAGCAGTTATGAAACACTCTTTTTGTAGAAAATGCAAGTGGAGATTCGGAGCGCTAAGAGGGTAATAGTGGAAAAAGGAATGTCTTCAAATATAAACTACACAGAATCATTCGGTGAAACTTCTTTCTGATCTGTGCATTCAACTAACAGAGTTAAACCATACTTTTGATTGAGCAGATCTGAACACTCTTTCTGTAGAAAATGCAACTGGACATTTTGAGCGCTAAGAGCGTAGTAGTGTAAAAAGTAATATATTCAAATAAAAACTACACAGAAGCATTCTGTGAAACTTCTTCCTGATCTGAGCATTCAGCTAACAGAGTTAAAACATACTTTTGATTGAGCAGTTTTGAAACACTCTGTCTGTAGAAAATGCAACTGGACATTCGTAGCGCTAAGTGGGTAATAGTGGAAAAAAGAATATGTTCAAATATAAACTACACAGAAGCATTGTATGAAACTTCTTTCTGTTCTGTGCATTCAACTAACAGAGTTGAACCTTACTTTTGATTGAGCCGTTCTGAAACACTCTTTCTGTAGAAACTGCAATTGGACATTCTGAGCGCTAGGAGGCCTATATTGGGAAAAAGAATGTCTACAAATAAAAACTACACAGAAGAATTGTGTGAAACTTCTTTCTGTTCTGTTTGTTCAACTAAAAGAGTTGAACCTTAGTTTTGATTGAGCCGTTCTGAAACACTCTTTCTGTAGAAAATGCAAGTGGAGATTCCGAGTGCTTAGAGGGTAATAGTGGAAAAAGGAATGTCTCCAAATATAAACTACACAGAATCATTCTGTGAAACTTCTTTCTGATCTGTGCATTCAGCTAACAGAGTTAAAACATACTTTTGATTGAGCAGATCTGAACACTCTTTCTGTAGAAAATGCAACTGGACATTTGGAGCGCTAAGAGAGTATTAGTGGAAAAAGGAATATATTCAAATATAAACTACACAGAAGCATTCTGTGAAACTTCTTTCTGATCTGAGCATTCAGCTAACAGAGTTAAACCATACTTTTGATTGAGCAGTTTTGAAACACTCTGTCTGTAGAAAATGTAGCTGGACATTCGTAGCGCTAAGTGGGTAATAGTGGAAAAAAGAATATGTTCAAATATAAACTACACAGAAGCATTGTGTGAAACTTCTTTCTGTTCTATGCATTCAACTAACAGAGTTGAACCTTACTTTTGATTGAACCTTTCTGAAACACACTTTCTGTAGAAACTGCAATTGGACATTCTGAACGCTAAGAGGCCTATATTGGGAAAAGTAATATCTTCAAATAAAAACTACACAGAAGCATTGTGTGAAACTTATTTCTGATATGTTCATTAAGCTAACAGAGTTAAACCATACTTTTGATTGCGCAGTTCTGAACACTCTTTCTGTAGAAAATGCAAGTGGACATTCGGAGCGCTAAGATGGTAATAGTGGAAAAAGGAATATATTCAAATATAAACTACACAGTAGCACTCTGTGAAAATTCTTTCTGTTCTGTGCATTCAACTAACAGAGTTGAACCTTACTTTTGATTGAGCCGTTCTGAAACACTCTTTCTGTAGAAACTGCAATTGGACATGCTAAGCTCTAAGAGGCCTACATTGGGAAAAAGAATATCTTCAAATAAAAACTACACAGATGCATTCTGTGAAACTTATTTCTGATCTGTAAATTCAGTTATCAGAGATAAAACATATTTTTGATTGAACAGTTATGAAACACTCTTTTTGTAGAAAATGCAAGTGGAGATTCGGAGCGCTAAGAGGGTAATAGTGGAAAAAGGAATGTCTTCAAATATAAACTACACAGAATCATTCGGTGAAACTTCTTTCTTATCTGTGCATTCAGCTAACAGAGTTAAACCATACTTTTGATTGAGCAGCTCTGAACACTCTTTCTGTAGAAAATGCAACTGGACATTTGGAGCGCTAAGAGCGTAGTAGTGGAAAAAGGAATATATTCAAATATAAACTACACAGAAGCATTCTGTGAAACTTCTTTCTGATCTGAGCATTCAGCTAAGAGAGTTAAACCATACTTTTGATTGAGCAGTTTTGAAACACTCTGTCTGTAGAAAATGCAACTGGACATTCGTAGCGCTAAGTGGGTAATAGTGGAAAAAAGAATATGTTCAAATATAAACTACACAGAAGCATTGTATGAAACTTCTTTCTGTTCTGTGCATTCAACTAACAGAGTTGAACCTTACTTTTGATTGAGCCGTTCTGAAACACTCTTTCTGTAGAAACTTCAATTGGACATTCTGAGCGCTAAGAGGCCTATATTGGGAAAAGGAATGTCGACAAATAAAAACTACACAGAAGAATTGTGTGAAACTTCTTTCTGTTCTGTTTGTTCAACTAAAAGAGTTGAACCTTAGTTTTGAGTGAGCCATTCTGAAACACTCTTTCTGTAGAAAATTCAAGTGGAGATTCGGAGCGCTAAGAGGGTAATAGTGGAAAAAGGAATGTCTCCAAATATAAACTACACAGAATCATTCTGTGAAACTTCTTTCTGATCTGTGCATTCAGCTAACAGAGTTAAACCATACTTTTGATTGAGCAGTTTTGAAACACTCTTTCTGTAGAAAATGCAACTGGACATTCGTAGCGCTAAGTGGGTAATAGTGGAAAAAAGAATATGTTCAAATATAAACTACACAGAAGCATTGTATGAAACTTCTTTCTGTTCTGTGCATTCAACTAACAGAGTTGAACCTTACTTTTGATTGAGCCTTTCTGAAACACTCTTTCTGTAGAAACTGCAATTGGACATTCTGAGCGCTAAGAGGCCTATATTGGGAAAAATAATATCTTCAAATAAAAACTACCCAGAAGCATTGTGTGAAACTTATTTCTGATATATTCATTAAGCTAACAGAGTTAAACCATACTTTTGATTGCGCAGTTCTGAACACTCTTTCTGTAGAAAATGCAAGTGGTCATTCGGAGCGCTAAGAGGGTAATAGTGGAAAAAGGAATATATTCAAATATAAACTACACAGTAGCATTCTGTGAAAATTCTTTCTGTTCTGTGCATTCAACTAACAGAGTTGAACCTTACTTTTGATTGAGCCGTTCTGAAACACTCTTTCTGTAGAAACTGCAATTGGACATGCTAAGCGCTAAGAGGCCTACATTGGGAAAAAGAATATCTTCAATTAAAACTACACAGATGCATTCTGTGAAACTTATTTCTGATCTGTAAATTCAGTTAACAGAGATAAAACATATTTTTGATTGAGCAGTTATGAAACACTCTTTTTGTAGAAAATGCAAGTGGAGATTCGGAGCGCTAAGAGGGTAATAGTGGAAAAAGGAATGTCTTCAAATATAAACTACACAGAATCATTCGGTGAAACTTCTTTCTGATCTGTGCATTCAACTAACAGAGTTAAACCATACTTTTGATTGAGCAGATCTGAACACTCTTTCTGTAGAAAATGCAACTGGACATTTTGAGCGCTAAGAGCGTAGAAGTGTAAAAAGTAATATATTCAAATATAAACTACACAGAAGCATTCTGTGAAACTTCTTCCTGATCTGAGCATTCAGCTAACAGAGTTAAAACATACTTTTGATTGAGCAGTTTTGAAACACTCTGTCTGTAGAAAATGCAACTGGACATTCGTAGCGCTAAGTGGGTAATAGTGGAAAAAAGAATATGTTCAAATATAAACTACACAGAAGCATTGTATGAAAATTCTATCTGTTCTGTGCATTCAACTAACAGAGTTGAACCTTACTTTTGATTGAGCCGTTCTGAAACACTCTTTCTGTAGAAACTGCAATTGGACATTCTGAGCGCTAGGAGGCCTATATTGGGAAAAGGAATGTCGACAAATAAAAACTACAC
The DNA here is from genome assembly GCF_028878055.3 of Symphalangus syndactylus. Taxonomy (NCBI): domain Eukaryota; kingdom Metazoa; phylum Chordata; class Mammalia; order Primates; family Hylobatidae; genus Symphalangus; species Symphalangus syndactylus. The sequence continues at coordinate 107,342,788 of NC_072438.2, forward strand.
AGAAGAATTGTGTGAAACTTCTTTCTGTTCTGTTTGTTCAACTAAAAGAGTTGAACCTTAGTTTTGATTGAGCCGTTCTGAAACACTCTTTCTGTAGAAAATTCAAGTGGAGATTCGGAGCGCTAAGAGGGTAATAGTGGAAAAAGGAATGTCTCCAAATATAAACTACACAGAATCATTCTGTGAAACTTCTTTCTGATCTGTGCATTCAGCTAACAGAGTTAAACCATACTTTTGATTGAGCAGTTTTGAAACACTCTTTCTGTAGAAAATGCAACTGGACATTCGTAGCGCTAAGTGGGTAATAGTGGAAAAAAGAATATGTTCAAATATAAACTACACAGAAGCATTGTATGAAACTTCTTTCTGTTCTGTGCATTCAACTAACAGAGTTGAACCTTACTTTTGATTGAGCCTTTCTGAAACACTCTTTCTGTAGAAACTGCAATTGGACATTCTGAGCGCTAAGAGGCCTATATTGGGAAAAATAATATCTTCAAATAAAAACTACACAGAAGCATTGTGTGAAACTTATTTCTGATATATTCATTAAGCTAACAGAGTTAAACCATACTTTTGATTGCGCAGTTCTGAACACTCTTTCTGTAGAAAATGCAAGTGGTCATTCGGAGCGCTAAGAGGGTAATAGTGGAAAAAGGAATATATTCAAATATAAACTACACAGTAGCATTCTGTGAAAATTCTTACTGTTCTGTGCATTCAACTAACAGAGTTGAACCTTACTTTTGATTGAGCCGTTCTGAAACACTCTTTCTGTAGAAACTGCAATTGGACATGCTAAGCGCTAAGAGGCCTACATTGGGAAAAAGAATATCTTCAATTAAAACTACACAGATGCATTCTGTGAAACTTATTTCTGATCTGTAAATTCAGTTAACAGAGATAAAACATATTTTTGATTGAGCAGTTATGAAACACTCTTTTTGTAGAAAATGCAATTGGAGATTCGGAGCGCTAAGAGGGTAATAGTGGAAAAAGGAATGTCTTCAAATATAAACTACACAGAATCATTCGGTGAAACTTCTTTCTGATCTGTGCATTCAACTAACAGAGTTAAACCATACTTTTGATTGAGCAGATCTGAACACTCTTTCTGTAGAAAATGCAACTGGACATTTTGAGCGCTAAGAGCGTAGTAGTGTAAAAAGTAATATATTCAAATATAAACTACACAGAAGCATTCTGTGAAACTTCTTCCTGATCTGAGCATTCAGCTAACAGAGTTAAAACATACTTTTGATTGAGCAGTTTTGAAACACTCTGTCTGTAGAAAATGCAATTGGACTTTCGTAGCGCTAAGTGGGTAATAGTGGAAAAAAGAATATGTTCAAATATAAACTACACAGAAGCATTGTATGAAACTTCTTTCTGTTCTGTGCATTCAACTAACAGAGTTGAACCTTACTTTTGATTGAGCCGTTCTGAAACACTCTTTCTGTAGAAACTGCAATTGGACATTCTGAGCGCTAGGAGGCCTATATTGGGAAAAAGAATATCTACAAATAAAAACTACACAGAAGAATTGTGTGAAACTTCTTTCTGTTCTGTTTGTTCAACTAAAGAGTTGAACCTTAGTTTTAATTGAGCCGTTCTGAAACACTCTTTCTGTAGAAAATTCAAGTGGAGATTCCGAGCGCTTAGAGGGTAATAGTGGAAAAAGGAATGTCTCCAAATATAAACTACACAGAATCGTTCTGTGAAACTTCTTTCTGATCTGTGCATTCAGCTAACAGAGTTAAACCATACTTTTGATTGAGCAGATCTGAACACTCTTTCTGTAGAAAATGCAACTGGACATTTGAAGCGCTAAGAGAGTAGTAGTGGAAAAAGGAATATATTCAAATATAAACTACACAGAAGCATTCTGTGAAACTTCTTTCTGATCTGAGCATTCAGCTAACAGAGTTAAACCATACTTTTGATTGAGCAGTTTTGAAACACTCTGTCTGTAGAAAATGCAGCTGGACATTCGTAGCGCTAAGTTGGTAATAGTGGAAAAAAGAATATGTTCAAATATAAACTACACAGAAGCATTGTGTGAAACTTCTTTCTGTTCTATGCATTCAACTAACAGAGTTGAACCTTACTTTTGATTGAGCCTTTCTGAAACACTCTTTCTGTAGAAACTGCAATTGGACATTCTGAGCGCTAAGAGGCCTATATTGGGAAAAATAATATCTTCAAATAAAAACTACACAGAAGCATTGTGTGAAACTTATTTCTGATATGTTCATTAAGCTAACAGAGTTAAACCATACTTTTGATTGCGCAGTTCTGAACACTCTTTCTGTAGAAAATGCAAGTGGACATTCGGAGCGCTAAGATGGTAATAGTGGAAAAAGGAATATATTCAAATATAAACTACACAGTAGCACTCTGTGAAAATTCTTTTTGTTCTGTGCATTCAACTAACAGAGTTGCACCTTACTTTTGATTGAGCCGTTCTGAAACACTCTTTCTGTAGAAACTGCAATTGGACATGCTAAGCGCTAAGAGGCCTACATTGGGAAAAAGAATATCTTCAAATAAAAACTACACAGATGCATTCTGTGAAACTTATTTGTGATCTGTAAATTCAGTTAACAGAGATAAAACATATTTTTGATTGAGCAGTTATGAAACACTCTTTTTGTAGAAAATGCAAGTGGAGATTCGGAGCGCTAAGAGGGTAATAGTGGAAAAAGGAATGTCTTCAAATATAAACTACACAGAATCATTCGGTGAGACTTCTTTCTGATCTGTGCATTCAGCTAACAGATTTAAACCATACTTTTGATTGACCAGATCTGAACACTCTTTCTGTAGAAAATGCAACTGGACATTTGGAGAGCTAAGAGCGTAGTAGTGGAAAAAGGAATATATTCAGATATAAACTACACAGAAGCATTCTGTGAAACTTCTTTCTGATCTGAGCATTCAGCTAACAGAGTTAAACCATACGTTTGATTGAGCAGTTTTGAAACACTCTGTCTGCAGAAAATGCAACTGGACATTCGTAGCGCTAAGTGATTAATATTGGAAAATAGAATATATTCAAATATAAACTACACAGAAGCATTGTATGAAACTTCTTTCTGTTATGTGCATTCAACTAACAGAGTTGAACCTTACTTTTGATTGAGCCGTTCTGAAACACTCTTTCTGTAGAAACTTCAATTGGACATTCTGAGCGCTAAGAGGCCTATATTGGGAAAAGGAATGTCGACAAATAAAAACTACACAGAAGAATTGTGTGAAACTTCTTTCTGTTCTGTTTGTTCAACTAAAAGAGTTGAACCTTAGTTTTGATTGAGCCGTTCTGAAACACTCTTTCTGTAGAAAATTCAAGTGGAGATTCGGAGCGCTAAGAGGGTAATAGTGGAAAAAGGAATGTCTCCAAATATAAACTACACAGAATCATTCTGTGAAACTTCTTTCTGATCTGTGCATTCAGCTAACAGATTTAAAGCATACTCTTGATTGAGCAGATCTGAACACTCTTTCTGTAGAAAATGCAACTGGACATTTGGAGCGCTAAGAGAGTAGTAGTGGAAAAAGGAATATATTCAAATATAAACTACACCGAAGCATTCTGTGAAACTTCTTTCTGATCTGAGCATTCAGCTAACAGAGTTAAACCATACTTTTGATTGAGTAGTTTTGAAACACTCTGTCTGTAGAAAATGCAACTGGACATTCGTAGCGCTAAGTGGGTAATAGTGGAAAAAAGAATATGTTCAAATATAAACTACACAGAAGCATTGTATGAAACTTCTTTCTGTTCTGTGCATTCAACTAACAGAGTTGAACCTTACTTTTGATTGAGCCTTTCTGAAACACTCTTTCTGTAGAAACTGCAATTGGACATTCTGAGCGCTAAGAGGCCTATATTGGGAAAAATAATATCTTCAAATAAAAACTACACAGAAGCATTGTGTGAAACTTATTTCTGATATATTCATTAAGCTAACAGAGCTAAACCATACTTTTGATTGCGCAGTTCTGAACACTCTTTCTGTAGAAAATGCAAGTGGTCATTCGGAGCGCTAAGAGGGTAATAGTGGAAAAAGGAATATATTCAAATATAAACTACACAGTAGCATTCTGTGAAAATTCTTTCTGTTCTGTGCATTCAACTAACAGAGTTGAACCTTACTTTTGATTGAGCCGTTCTGAAACACTCTTTCTGTAGAAACTGCAATTGGACATGCTAAGCGCTAAGAGGCCTACATTGGGAAAAAGAATATCTTCAATTAAAACTACACAGATGCATTCTGTGAAACTTATTTCTGATCTGTAAATTCAGTTAACAGAGATAAAACATATTTTTGATTGAGCAGTTATGAAACACTCTTTTTGTAGAAAATGCAAGTGGAGATTCGGAGGGCTAAGAGGGTAATAGTGGAAAAAGGAATGTCTTCAAATAAAAACTACACAGAATCATTCGGTGAAACTTCTTTCTGATCTGTGCATTCAACTAACAGAGTTAAACCATACTTTTGATTGAGCAGATCTGAACACTCTTTCTGTAGAAAATGCAACTGGACATTTTGAGCGCTAAGAGCGTAGTAGTGTAAAAAGGAATATATTCAAATATAAACTACACAGAAGCATTCTGTGAAACTTCTTCCTGATCTGAGCATTCAGCTAACAGAGTTAAAACATACTTTTGATTGAGCAGTTTTGAAACACTCTGTCTGTAGAAAATGCAACTGGACATTCGTAGCGCTAAGTGGGTAATAGTGGAAAAAAGAATATGTTCAAATATAAACTACACAGAAGCATTGTATGAAACTTCTTTCTGTTCTGTGCATTCAACTAACAGAGTTGAACCTTACTTTTGATTGAGCCGTTCTGAAACACTCTTTCTGTAGAAACTGCAATTGGACATTCTGAGCGCTAAGAGGCCTATATTGGGAAAAATAATATCTTCAAATAAAAACTACACAGAAGCATTGTGTGAAACTTATTTCTGATATATTCATTAAGCTAACAGAGTTAAACCATACTTTTGATTGCGCAGTTCTGAACACTCTTTCTGTAGAAAATGCAAGTGGTCATTCGGAGCGCTAAGAGGGTAATAGTGGAAAAAGGAATATATTCAAATATAAACTACACAGTAGCATTCTGTGAAAATTCTTACTGTTCTGTGCATTCAACTAACAGAGTTGAACCTTACTTTTGATTGAGCCGTTCTGAAACACTCTTTCTGTAGAAACTGCAATTGGACATGCTAAGCGCTAAGAGGCCTACATTGGGAAAAAGAATATCTTCAATTAAAACTACACAGATGCATTCTGTGAAACTTATTTCTGATCTGTAAATTCAGTTAACAGAGATAAAACATATTTTTGATTGAGCAGTTATGAAACACTCTTTTTGTAGAAAATGCAATTGGAGATTCGGAGCGCTAAGAGGGTAATAGTGGAAAAAGGAATGTCTTCAAATATAAACTACACAGAATCATTCGGTGAAACTTCTTTCTGATCTGTGCATTCAACTAACAGAGTTAAACCATACTTTTGATTGAGCAGATCTGAACACTCTTTCTGTAGAAAATGCAACTGGACATTTTGAGCGCTAAGAGCGTAGTAGTGTAAAAAGTAATATATTCAAATATAAACTACACAGAAGCATTCTGTGAAACTTCTTCCTGATCTGAGCATTCAGCTAACAGAGTTAAAACATACTTTTGATTGAGCAGTTTTGAAACACTCTGTCTGTAGAAAATGCAACTGGACTTTCGTAGCGCTAAGTGGGTAATAGTGGAAAAAAGAATATGTTCAAATATAAACTACACAGAAGCATTGTATGAAACTTCTTTCTGTTCTGTGCATTCAACTAACAGAGTTGAACCTTACTTTTGATTGAGCCGTTCTGAAACACTCTTTCTGTAGAAACTGCAATTGGACATTCTGAGCGCTAGGAGGCCTATATTGGGAAAAAGAATATCTACAAATAAAAACTACACAGAAGAATTGTGTGAAACTTCTTTCTGTTCTGTTTGTTCAACTAAAGAGTTGAACCTTAGTTTTAATTGAGCCGTTCTGAAACACTCTTTCTGTAGAAAATTCAAGTGGAGATTCCGAGCGCTTAGAGGGTAATAGTGGAAAAAGGAATGTCTCCAAATATAAACTACACAGAATCGTTCTGTGAAACTTCTTTCTGATCTGTGCATTCAGCTAACAGAGTTAAACCATACTTTTGATTGAGCAGATCTGAACACTCTTTCTGTAGAAAATGCAACTGGACATTTGAAGCGCTAAGAGAGTAGTAGTGGAAAAAGGAATATATTCAAATATAAACTACACAGAAGCATTCTGTGAAACTTCTTTCTGATCTGAGCATTCAGCTAACAGAGTTAAACCATACTTTTGATTGAGCAGTTTTGAAACACTCTGTCTGTAGAAAATGCAGCTGGACATTCGTAGCGCTAAGTTGGTAATAGTGGAAAAAAGAATATGTTCAAATATAAACTACACAGAAGCATTGTGTGAAACTTCTTTCTGTTCTATGCATTCAACTAACAGAGTTGAACCTTACTTTTGATTGAGCCTTTCTGAAACACTCTTTCTGTAGAAACTGCAATTGGACATTCTGAGCGCTAAGAGGCCTATATTGGGAAAAATAATATCTTCAAATAAAAACTACACAGAAGCATTGTGTGAAACTTATTTCTGATATGTTCATTAAGCTAACAGAGTTAAACCATACTTTTGATTGCGCAGTTCTGAACACTCTTTCTGTAGAAAATGCAAGTGGACATTCGGAGCGCTAAGATGGTAATAGTGGAAAAAGGAATATATTCAAATATAAACTACACAGTAGCACTCTGTGAAAATTCTTTTTGTTCTGTGCATTCAACTAACAGAGTTGCACCTTACTTTTGATTGAGCCGTTCTGAAACACTCTTTCTGTAGAAACTGCAATTGGACATGCTAAGCGCTAAGAGGCCTACATTGGGAAAAAGAATATCTTCAAATAAAAACTACACAGATGCATTCTGTGAAACTTATTTGTGATCTGTAAATTCAGTTAACAGAGATAAAACATATTTTTGATTGAGCAGTTATGAAACACTCTTTTTGTAGAAAATGCAAGTGGAGATTCGGAGCGCTAAGAGGGTAATAGTGGAAAAAGGAATGTCTTCAAATATAAACTACACAGAATCATTCGGTGAGACTTCTTTCTGATCTGTGCATTCAGCTAACAGATTTAAACCATACTTTTGATTGACCAGATCTGAACACTCTTTCTGTAGAAAATGCAACTGGACATTTGGAGAGCTAAGAGCGTAGTAGTGGAAAAAGGAATATATTCAGATATAAACTACACAGAAGCATTCTGTGAAACTTCTTTCTGATCTGAGCATTCAGCTAACAGAGTTAAACCATACGTTTGATTGAGCAGTTTTGAAACACTCTGTCTGCAGAAAATGCAACTGGACATTCGTAGCGCTAAGTGGGTAATATTGGAAAATAGAATATATTCAAATATAAACTACACAGAAGCATTGTATGAAACTTCTTTCTGTTATGTGCATTCAACTAACAGAGTTGAACCTTACTTTTGATTGAGCCGTTCTGAAACACTCTTTCTGTAGAAACTTCAATTGGACATTCTGAGCGCTAAGAGGCCTATATTGGGAAAAGGAATGTCGACAAATAAAAACTACACAGAAGAATTGTGTGAAACTTCTTTCTGTTCTGTTTGTTCAACTAAAAGAGTTGAACCTTAGTTTTGATTGAGCCGTTCTGAAACACTCTTTCTGTAGAAAATTCAAGTGGAGATTCGGAGCGCTAAGAGGGTAATAGTGGAAAAAGGAATGTCTCCAAATATAAACTACACAGAATCATTCTGTGAAACTTCTTTCTGATCTGTGCATTCAGCTAACAGATTTAAAGCATACTCTTGATTGAGCAGATCTGAACACTCTTTCTGTAGAAAATGCAACTGGACATTTGGAGCGCTAAGAGAGTAGTAGTGGAAAAAGGAATATATTCAAATATAAACTACACCGAAGCATTCTGTGAAACTTCTTTCTGATCTGAGCATTCAGCTAACAGAGTTAAACCATACTTTTCATTGAGTAGTTTTGAAACACTCTGTCTGTAGAAAATGCAACTGGACATTCGTAGCGCTAAGTGGGTAATAGTGGAAAAAAGAATATGTTCAAATATAAACTACACAGAAGCATTGTATGAAACTTCTTTCTGTTCTGTGCATTCAACTAACAGAGTTGAACCTTACTTTTGATTGAGCCTTTCTGAAACACTCTTTCTGTAGAAACTGCAATTGGACATTCTGAGCGCTAAGAGGCCTATATTGGGAAAAATAATATCTTCAAATAAAAACTACACAGAAGCATTGTGTGAAACTTATTTCTGATATATTCATTAAGCTAACAGAGCTAAACCATACTTTTGATTGCGCAGTTCTGAACACTCTTTCTGTAGAAAATGCAAGTGGTCATTCGGAGCGCTAAGAGGGTAATAGTGGAAAAAGGAATATATTCAAATATAAACTACACAGTAGCATTCTGTGAAAATTCTTTCTGTTCTGTGCATTCAACTAACAGAGTTGAACCTTACTTTTGATTGAGCCGTTCTGAAACACTCTTTCTGTAGAAACTGCAATTGGACATGCTAAGTGCTAAGAGGCCTACATTGGGAAAAAGAATATCTTCAATTAAAACTACACAGATGCATTCTGTGAAACTTATTTCTGATCTGTAAATTCAGTTAACAGAGATAAAACATATTTTTGATTGAGCAGTTATGAAACACTCTTTTTGTAGAAAATGCAAGTGGAGATTCGGAGGGCTAAGAGGGTAATAGTGGAAAAAGGAATGTCTTCAAATAAAAACTACACAGAATCATTCGGTGAAACTTCTTTCTGATCTGTGCATTCAACTAACAGAGTTAAACCATACTTTTGATTGAGCAGATCTGAACACTCTTTCTGTAGAAAATGCAACTGGACATTTTGAGCGCTAAGAGCGTAGTAGTGTAAAAAGGAATATATTCAAATATAAACTACACAGAAGCATTCTGTGAAACTTCTTCCTGATCTGAGCATTCAGCTAACAGAGTTAAAACATACTTTTGATTGAGCAGTTTTGAAACACTCTGTCTGTAGAAAATGCAACTGGACATTCGTAGCGCTAAGTGGGTAATAGTGGAAAAAAGAATATGTTCAAATATAAACTACACAGAAGCATTGTATGAAACTTCTTTCTGTTCTGTGCATTCAACTAACAGAGTTGAACCTTACTTTTGATTGAGCCGTTCTGAAACACTCTTTCTGTAGAAACTGCAATTGGACATTCTGAGCGCTAGGAGGCCTATATTGGGAAAAAGAATGTCTACAAATAAAAACTACACAGAAGAATTGTGTGAAACTTCTTTCTGTTCTGTTTGTTCAACTAAAAGAGTTGAACCTTAGTTTTGATTGAGCCGTTCTGAAACACTCTTTCTGTAGAAAATGCAAGTGGAGATTCTGAGCGCTTAGAGGGTAATAGTGGAAAAAGGAATGTCTCCAAATATAAACTACACAGAATCATTCTGTGAAACTTCTTTCTGATCTGTGCATTCAGCTAACAGATTTAAAGCATACTCTTGATTGAGCAGATCTGAACACTCTTTCTGTAGAAAATGCAACTGGACATTTGGAGCGCTAAGAGAGTAGTAGTGGAAAAAGGAATATATTCAAATATAAACTACACAGAAGCATTCTGTGAAACTTCTTTCTGATCTGAGCATTCAGCTAACAGAGTTAAACCATACTTTTGATTGAGCAGTTTTGAAACACTCTGTCTGTAGAAAATGCAGCTGGACATTCGTAGCGCTAAGTTGGTAATAGTGGAAAAAAGAATATGTTCAAATATAAACTACACAGAAGCATTGTGTGAAACTTCTTTCTGTTCTATGCATTCAACTAACAGAGTTGAACCTTACTTTTGATTGAGCCTTTCTGAAACACTCTTTCTGTAGAAACTGCAATTGGACATTCTGAGCGCTAAGAGGCCTATATTGGGAAAAATAATATCTTCAAATAAAAACTACACAGAAGCATTGTGTGAAACTTATTTCTGATATGTTCATTAAGCTAACAGAGTTAAACCATACTTTTGATTGCGCAGTTCTGAACACTCTTTCTGTAGAAAATGCAAGTGGACATTCGGAGCGCTAAGATGGTAATAGTGGAAAAAGGAATATATTCAAATATAAACTACACAGTAGCACTCTGTGAAAATTCTTTTTGTTCTGTGCATTCAACTAACAGAGTTGCACCTTACTTTTGATTGAGCCGTTCTGAAACACTCTTTCTGTAGAAACTGCAATTGGACATGCTAAGCGCTAAGAGGCCTACATTGGGAAAAAGAATATCTTCAAATAAAAACTACACAGATGCATTCTGTGAAACTTATTTTTGATCTGTAAATTCAGTTAACAGAGATAAAACATATTTTTGATTGAGCAGTTATGAAACACTCTTTTTGTAGAAAATGCAAGTGGAGATTCGGAGCGCTAAGAGGGTAATAGTGGAAAAAGGAATGTCTTCAAATATAAACTACACAGAATCATTCGGTGAGACTTCTTTCTGATCTGTGCATTCAGCTAACAGATTTAAACCATACTTTTGATTGACCAGATCTGAACACTCTTTCTGTAGAAAATGCAACTGGACATTTGGAGAGCTAAGAGCGTAGTAGTGGAAAAAGGAATATATTCAGATATAAACTACACAGAAGCATTCTGTGAAACTTCTTTCTGATCTGAGCATTCAGCTAACAGAGTTAAACCATACGTTTGATTGAGCAGTTTTGAAACACTCTGTCTGCAGAAAATGCAACTGGACATTCGTAGCGCTAAGTGGGTAATATTGGAAAATAGAATATATTCAAATATAAACTACACAGAAGCATTGTATGAAACTTCTTTCTGTTATGTGCATTCAACTAACAGAGTTGAACCTTACTTTTGATTGAGCCGTTCTGAAACACTCTTTCTGTAGAAACTTCAATTGGACATTCTGAGCGCTAAGAGGCCTATATTGGGAAAAGGAATGTCGACAAATAAAAACTACACAGAAGAATTGTGTGAAACTTCTTTCTGTTCTGTTTGTTCAACTAAAAGAGTTGAACCTTAGTTTTGATTGAGCCGTTCTGAAACACTCTTTCTGTAGAAAATTCAAGTGGAGATTCGGAGCGCTAAGAGGGTAATAGTGGAAAAAGGAATGTCTCCAAATATAAACTACACAGAATCATTCTGTGAAACTTCTTTCTGATCTGTGCATTCAGCTAACAGATTTAAAGCATACTCTTGATTGAGCAGATCTGAACACTCTTTCTGTAGAAAATGCAACTGGACATTTGGAGCGCTAAGAGAGTAGTAGTGGAAAAAGGAATATATTCAAATATAAACTACACCGAAGCATTCTGTGAAACTTCTTTCTGATCTGAGCATTCAGCTAACAGAGTTAAACCATACTTTTCATTGAGTAGTTTTGAAACACTCTGTCTGTAGAAAATGCAACTGGACATTCGTAGCGCTAAGTGGGTAATAGTGGAAAAAAGAATATGTTCAAATATAAACTACACAGAAGCATTGTATGAAACTTCTTTCTGTTCTGTGCATTCAACTAACAGAGTTGAACCTTACTTTTGATTGAGCCTTTCTGAAACACTCTTTCTGTAGAAACTGCAATTGGACATTCTGAGCGCTAAGAGGCCTATATTGGGAAAAATAATATCTTCAAATAAAAACTACACAGAAGCATTGTGTGAAACTTATTTCTGATATATTCATTAAGCTAACAGAGCTAAACCATACTTTTGATTGCGCAGTTCTGAACACTCTTTCTGTAGAAAATGCAAGTGGTCATTCGGAGCGCTAAGAGGGTAATAGTGGAAAAAGGAATATATTCAAATATAAACTACACAGTAGCATTCTGTGAAAATTCTTTCTGTTCTGTGCATTCAACTAACAGAGTTGAACCTTACTTTTGATTGAGCCGTTCTGAAACACTCTTTCTGTAGAAACTGCAATTGGACATGCTAAGCGCTAAGAGGCCTACATTGGGAAAAAGAATATCTTCAATTAAAACTACACAGATGCATTCTGTGAAACTTATTTCTGATCTGTAAATTCAGTTAACAGAGATAAAACATATTTTTGATTGAGCAGTTATGAAACACTCTTTTTGTAGAAAATGCAATTGGAGATTCGGAGCGCTAAGAGGGTAATAGTGGAAAAAGGAATGTCTTCAAATATAAACTACACAGAATCATTCGGTGAAACTTCTTTCTGATCTGTGCATTCAACTAACAGAGTTAAACCATACTTTTGATTGAGCAGATCTGAACACTCTTTCTGTAGAAAATGCAACTGGACATTTTGAGCGCTAAGAGCGTAGTAGTGTAAAAAGTAATATATTCAAATATAAACTACACAGAAGCATTCTGTGAAACTTCTTCCTGATCTGAGCATTCAGCTAACAGAGTTAAAACATACTTTTGATTGAGCAGTTTTGAAACACTCTGTCTGTAGAAAATGCAACTGGACTTTCGTAGCGCTAAGTGGGTAATAGTGGAAAAAAGAATATGTTCAAATATAAACTACACAGAAGCATTGTATGAAACTTCTTTCTGTTCTGTGCATTCAACTAACAGAGTTGAACCTTACTTTTGATTGAGCCGTTCTGAAACACTCTTTCTGTAGAAACTGCAATTGGACATTCTGAGCGCTAGGAGGCCTATATTGGGAAAAAGAATATCTACAAATAAAAACTACACAGAAGAATTGTGTGAAACTTCTTTCTGTTCTGTTTGTTCAACTAAAGAGTTGAACCTTAGTTTTAATTGAGCCGTTCTGAAACACTCTTTCTGTAGAAAATTCAAGTGGAGATTCCGAGCGCTTAGAGGGTAATAGTGGAAAAAGGAATGTCTCCAAATATAAACTACACAGAATCGTTCTGTGAAACTTCTTTCTGATCTGTGCATTCAGCTAACAGAGTTAAACCATACTTTTGATTGAGCAGATCTGAACACTCTTTCTGTAGAAAATGCAACTGGACATTTGAAGCGCTAAGAGAGTAGTAGTGGAAAAAGGAATATATTCAAATATAAACTACACAGAAGCATTCTGTGAAACTTCTTTCTGATCTGAGCATTCAGCTAACAGAGTTAAACCATACTTTTGATTGAGCAGTTTTGAAACACTCTGTCTGTAGAAAATGCAGCTGGACATTCGTAGCGCTAAGTTGGTAATAGTGGAAAAAAGAATATGTTCAAATATAAACTACACAGAAGCATTGTGTGAAACTTCTTTCTGTTCTATGCATTCAACTAACAGAGTTGAACCTTACTTTTGATTGAGCCTTTCTGAAACACTCTTTCTGTAGAAACTGCAATTGGACATTCTGAGCGCTAAGAGGCCTATATTGGGAAAAATAATATCTTCAAATAAAAACTACACAGAAGCATTGTGTGAAACTTATTTCTGATATGTTCATTAAGCTAACAGAGTTAAACCATACTTTTGATTGCGCAGTTCTGAACACTCTTTCTGTAGAAAATGCAAGTGGACATTCGGAGCGCTAAGATGGTAATAGTGGAAAAAGGAATATATTCAAATATAAACTACACAGTAGCACTCTGTGAAAATTCTTTTTGTTCTGTGCATTCAACTAACAGAGTTGCACCTTACTTTTGATTGAGCCGTTCTGAAACACTCTTTCTGTAGAAACTGCAATTGGACATGCTAAGCGCTAAGAGGCCTACATTGGGAAAAAGAATATCTTCAAATAAAAACTACACAGATGCATTCTGTGAAACTTATTTGTGATCTGTAAATTCAGTTAACAGAGATAAAACATATTTTTGATTGAGCAGTTATGAAACACTCTTTTTGTAGAAAATGCAAGTGGAGATTCGGAGCGCTAAGAGGGTAATAGTGGAAAAAGGAATGTCTTCAAATATAAACTACACAGAATCATTCGGTGAGACTTCTTTCTGATCTGTGCATTCAGCTAACAGATTTAAACCATACTTTTGATTGACCAGATCTGAACACTCTTTCTGTAGAAAATGCAACTGGACATTTGGAGAGCTAAGAGCGTAGTAGTGGAAAAAGGAATATATTCAGATATAAACTACACAGAAGCATTCTGTGAAACTTCTTTCTGATCTGAGCATTCAGCTAACAGAGTTAAACCATACGTTTGATTGAGCAGTTTTGAAACACTCTGTCTGCAGAAAATGCAACTGGACATTCGTAGCGCTAAGTGGGTAATATTGGAAAATAGAATATATTCAAATATAAACTACACAGAAGCATTGTATGAAACTTCTTTCTGTTATGTGCATTCAACTAACAGAGTTGAACCTTACTTTTGATTGAGCCGTTCTGAAACACTCTTTCTGTAGAAACTTCAATTGGACATTCTGAGCGCTAAGAGGCCTATATTGGGAAAAGGAATGTCGACAAATAAAAACTACACAGAAGAATTGTGTGAAACTTCTTTCTGTTCTGTTTGTTCAACTAAAAGAGTTGAACCTTAGTTTTGATTGAGCCGTTCTGAAACACTCTTTCTGTAGAAAATTCAAGTGGAGATTCGGAGCGCTAAGAGGGTAATAGTGGAAAAAGGAATGTCTCCAAATATAAACTACACAGAATCATTCTGTGAAACTTCTTTCTGATCTGTGCATTCAGCTAACAGATTTAAAGCATACTCTTGATTGAGCAGATCTGAACACTCTTTCTGTAGAAAATGCAACTGGACATTTGGAGCGCTAAGAGAGTAGTAGTGGAAAAAGGAATATATTCAAATATAAACTACACCGAAGCATTCTGTGAAACTTCTTTCTGATCTGAGCATTCAGCTAACAGAGTTAAACCATACTTTTCATTGAGTAGTTTTGAAACACTCTGTCTGTAGAAAATGCAACTGGACATTCGTAGCGCTAAGTGGGTAATAGTGGAAAAAAGAATATGTTCAAATATAAACTACACAGAAGCATTGTATGAAACTTCTTTCTGTTCTGTGCATTCAACTAACAGAGTTGAACCTTACTTTTGATTGAGCCTTTCTGAAACACTCTTTCTGTAGAAACTGCAATTGGACATTCTGAGCGCTAAGAGGCCTATATTGGGAAAAATAATATCTTCAAATAAAAACTACACAGAAGCATTGTGTGAAACTTATTTCTGATATATTCATTAAGCTAACAGAGCTAAACCATACTTTTGATTGCGCAGTTCTGAACACTCTTTCTGTAGAAAATGCAAGTGGTCATTCGGAGCGCTAAGAGGGTAATAGTGGAAAAAGGAATATATTCAAATATAAACTACACAGTAGCATTCTGTGAAAATTCTTTCTGTTCTGTGCATTCAACTAACAGAGTTGAACCTTACTTTTGATTGAGCCGTTCTGAAACACTCTTTCTGTAGAAACTGCAATTGGACATGCTAAGTGCTAAGAGGCCTACATTGGGAAAAAGAATATCTTCAATTAAAACTACACAGATGCATTCTGTGAAACTTATTTCTGATCTGTAAATTCAGTTAACAGAGATAAAACATATTTTTGATTGAGCAGTTATGAAACACTCTTTTTGTAGAAAATGCAAGTGGAGATTCGGAGGGCTAAGAGGGTAATAGTGGAAAAAGGAATGTCTTCAAATAAAAACTACACAGAATCATTCGGTGAAACTTCTTTCTGATCTGTGCATTCAACTAACAGAGTTAAACCATACTTTTGATTGAGCAGATCTGAACACTCTTTCTGTAGAAAATGCAACTGGACATTTTGAGCGCTAAGAGCGTAGTAGTGTAAAAAGGAATATATTCAAATATAAACTACACAGAAGCATTCTGTGAAACTTCTTCCTGATCTGAGCATTCAGCTAACAGAGTTAAAACATACTTTTGATTGAGCAGTTTTGAAACACTCTGTCTGTAGAAAATGCAACTGGACATTCGTAGCGCTAAGTGGGTAATAGTGGAAAAAAGAATATGTTCAAATATAAACTACACAGAAGCATTGTATGAAACTTCTTTCTGTTCTGTGCATTCAACTAACAGAGTTGAACCTTACTTTTGATTGAGCCGTTCTGAAACACTCTTTCTGTAGAAACTGCAATTGGACATTCTGAGCGCTAGGAGGCCTATATTGGGAAAAAGAATGTCTACAAATAAAAACTACACAGAAGAATTGTGTGAAACTTCTTTCTGTTCTGTTTGTTCAACTAAAAGAGTTGAACCTTAGTTTTGATTGAGCCGTTCTGAAACACTCTTTCTGTAGAAAATGCAAGTGGAGATTCTGAGCGCTTAGAGGGTAATAGTGGAAAAAGGAATGTCTCCAAATATAAACTACACAGAATCATTCTGTGAAACTTCTTTCTGATCTGTGCATTCAGCTAACAGATTTAAAGCATACTCTTGATTGAGCAGATCTGAACACTCTTTCTGTAGAAAATGCAACTGGACATTTGGAGCGCTAAGAGAGTAGTAGTGGAAAAAGGAATATATTCAAATATAAACTACACAGAAGCATTCTGTGAAACTTCTTTCTGATCTGAGCATTCAGCTAACAGAGTTAAACCATACTTTTGATTGAGCAGTTTTGAAACACTCTGTCTGTAGAAAATGCAGCTGGACATTCGTAGCGCTAAGTTGGTAATAGTGGAAAAAAGAATATGTTCAAATATAAACTACACAGAAGCATTGTGTGAAACTTCTTTCTGTTCTATGCATTCAACTAACAGAGTTGAACCTTACTTTTGATTGAGCCTTTCTGAAACACTCTTTCTGTAGAAACTGCAATTGGACATTCTGAGCGCTAAGAGGCCTATATTGGGAAAAATAATATCTTCAAATAAAAACTACACAGAAGCATTGTGTGAAACTTATTTCTGATATGTTCATTAAGCTAACAGAGTTAAACCATACTTTTGATTGCGCAGTTCTGAACACTCTTTCTGTAGAAAATGCAAGTGGACATTCGGAGCGCTAAGATGGTAATAGTGGAAAAAGGAATATATTCAAATATAAACTACACAGTAGCACTCTGTGAAAATTCTTTTTGTTCTGTGCATTCAACTAACAGAGTTGCACCTTACTTTTGATTGAGCCGTTCTGAAACACTCTTTCTGTAGAAACTGCAATTGGACATGCTAAGCGCTAAGAGGCCTACATTGGGAAAAAGAATATCTTCAAATAAAAACTACACAGATGCATTCTGTGAAACTTATTTTTGATCTGTAAATTCAGTTAACAGAGATAAAACATATTTTTGATTGAGCAGTTATGAAACACTCTTTTTGTAGAAAATGCAAGTGGAGATTCGGAGCGCTAAGAGGGTAATAGTGGAAAAAGGAATGTCTTCAAATATAAACTACACAGAATCATTCGGTGAGACTTCTTTCTGATCTGTGCATTCAGCTAACAGATTTAAACCATACTTTTGATTGACCAGATCTGAACACTCTTTCTGTAGAAAATGCAACTGGACATTTGGAGAGCTAAGAGCGTAGTAGTGGAAAAAGGAATATATTCAGATATAAACTACACAGAAGCATTCTGTGAAACTTCTTTCTGATCTGAGCATTCAGCTAACAGAGTTAAACCATACGTTTGATTGAGCAGTTTTGAAACACTCTGTCTGCAGAAAATGCAACTGGACATTCGTAGCGCTAAGTGGGTAATATTGGAAAATAGAATATATTCAAATATAAACTACACAGAAGCATTGTATGAAACTTCTTTCTGTTATGTGCATTCAACTAACAGAGTTGAACCTTACTTTTGATTGAGCCGTTCTGAAACACTCTTTCTGTAGAAACTTCAATTGGACATTCTGAGCGCTAAGAGGCCTATATTGGGAAAAGGAATGTCGACAAATAAAAACTACACAGAAGAATTGTGTGAAACTTCTTTCTGTTCTGTTTGTTCAACTAAAAGAGTTGAACCTTAGTTTTGATTGAGCCGTTCTGAAACACTCTTTCTGTAGAAAATTCAAGTGGAGATTCGGAGCGCTAAGAGGGTAATAGTGGAAAAAGGAATGTCTCCAAATATAAACTACACAGAATCATTCTGTGAAACTTCTTTCTGATCTGTGCATTCAGCTAACAGATTTAAAGCATACTCTTGATTGAGCAGATCTGAACACTCTTTCTGTAGAAAATGCAACTGGACATTTGGAGCGCTAAGAGAGTAGTAGTGGAAAAAGGAATATATTCAAATATAAACTACACCGAAGCATTCTGTGAAACTTCTTTCTGATCTGAGCATTCAGCTAACAGAGTTAAACCATACTTTTCATTGAGTAGTTTTGAAACACTCTGTCTGTAGAAAATGCAACTGGACATTCGTAGCGCTAAGTGGGTAATAGTGGAAAAAAGAATATGTTCAAATATAAACTACACAGAAGCATTGTATGAAACTTCTTTCTGTTCTGTGCATTCAACTAACAGAGTTGAACCTTACTTTTGATTGAGCCTTTCTGAAACACTCTTTCTGTAGAAACTGCAATTGGACATTCTGAGCGCTAAGAGGCCTATATTGGGAAAAATAATATCTTCAAATAAAAACTACACAGAAGCATTGTGTGAAACTTATTTCTGATATATTCATTAAGCTAACAGAGCTAAACCATACTTTTGATTGCGCAGTTCTGAACACTCTTTCTGTAGAAAATGCAAGTGGTCATTCGGAGCGCTAAGAGGGTAATAGTGGAAAAAGGAATATATTCAAATATAAACTACACAGTAGCATTCTGTGAAAATTCTT
Source organism: Symphalangus syndactylus (assembly GCF_028878055.3). Taxonomy (NCBI): domain Eukaryota; kingdom Metazoa; phylum Chordata; class Mammalia; order Primates; family Hylobatidae; genus Symphalangus; species Symphalangus syndactylus. The sequence goes on from NC_072438.2 coordinate 107,361,579, forward strand.
TCTGTTCTGTGCATTCAACTAACAGAGTTGAACCTTACTTTTGATTGAGCCGTTCTGAAACACTCTTTCTGTAGAAACTGCAATTGGACATGCTAAGCGCTAAGAGGCCTACATTGGGAAAAAGAATATCTTCAATTAAAACTACACAGATGCATTCTGTGAAACTTATTTCTGATCTGTAAATTCAGTTAACAGAGATAAAACATATTTTTGATTGAGCAGTTATGAAACACTCTTTTTGTAGAAAATGCAAGTGGAGATTCGGAGGGCTAAGAGGGTAATAGTGGATAAAGGAATGTCTTCAAATAAAAACTACACAGAATCATTCGGTGAAACTTCTTTCTGATCTGTGCATTCAACTAACAGAGTTAAACCATACTTTTGATTGAGCAGATCTGAACACTCTTTCTGTAGAAAATGCAACTGGACATTTTGAGCGCTAAGAGCGTAGTAGTGTAAAAAGGAATATATTCAAATATAAACTACACAGAAGCATTCTGTGAAACTTCTTCCTGATCTGAGCATTCAGCTAACAGAGTTAAAACATACTTTTGATTGAGCAGTTTTGAAACACTCTGTCTGTAGAAAATGCAACTGGACATTCGTAGCGCTAAGTGGGTAATAGTGGAAAAAAGAATATGTTCAAATATAAACTACACAGAAGCATTGTATGAAACTTCTTTCTGTTCTGTGCATTCAACTAACAGAGTTGAACCTTACTTTTGATTGAGCCGTTCTGAAACACTCTTTCTGTAGAAACTGCAATTGGACATTCTGAGCGCTAGGAGGCCTATATTGGGAAAAAGAATGTCTACAAATAAAAACTACACAGAAGAATTGTGTGAAACTTCTTTCTGTTCTGTTTGTTCAACTAAAAGAGTTGAACCTTAGTTTTGATTGAGCCGTTCTGAAACACTCTTTCTGTAGAAAATGCAAGTGGAGATTCCGAGCGCTTAGAGGGTAATAGTGGAAAAAGGAATGTCTCCAAATATAAACTACACAGAATCATTCTGTGAAACTTCTTTCTGATCTGTGCATTCAGCTAACAGAGTTAAACCATACTTTTGATTGAGCAGATCTGAACACTCTTTCTGTAGAAAATGCAACTGGACATTTGGAGCGCTAAGAGAGTAGTAGTGGAAAAAGGAATATATTCAAATATAAACTACACAGAAGCATTCTGTGAAACTTCTTTCTGATCTGAGCATTCAGCTAACAGAGTTAAACCATACTTTTGATTGAGCAATTTTGAAACACTCTGTCTGTAGAAACTGTAGCTGGACATTCGTAGCGCTAAGTGGGTAATAGTGGAAAAAAGAATATGTTCAAATATAAACTACACAGAAGCATTGTGTGAAACTTCTTTCTGTTCTATGCATTCAACTAACAGAGTTGAACCTTACTTTTGATTGAGCCTTTCTGAAACACTCTTTCTGTAGAAACTGCAATTGGACATTCTGAGCGCTAAGAGGCCTATATTGGGAAAAATAATATCTTCAAATAAAAACTACACAGAAGCATTGTGTGAAACTTATTTCTGATATGTTCATTAAGCTAACAGAGTTAAACCATACTTTTGATTGCGCAGTTCTGAACACTCTTTCTGTAGAAAATGCAAGTGGACATTCGGAGCGCTAAGATGGTAATAGTGGAAAAAGGAATATATTCAAATATAAACTACACAGTAGCACTCTGTGAAAATACTTTCTGTTCTGTGCATTCAACTAACAGAGTTGAACCTTACTTTTGATTGAGCCGTTCTGAAACACTCTTTCTGTAGAAACTGCAATTGGACATGCTAAGCGCTAAGAGGCCTACATTGGGAAAAAGAATATCTTCAAATAAAAACTACACAGATGCATTCTGTGAAACTTATTTCTGATCTGTAAATTCAGTTATCAGAGATAAAACATATTTTTGATTGAACAGTTATGAAACAATCTTTTTGTAGAAAATGCAAGTGGAGATTCGGAGCGCTAAGAGGGTAATAGTGGAAAAAGGAATGTCTTCAAATATAAACTACACAGAATCATTCGGTGAAACTTCTTTCTGATCTGTGCATTCAGCTAACAGAGTTAAACCATACTTTTGATTGAGCAGATCTGAACACTCTTTCTGTAGAAAATGCAACTGGACATTTGGAGCGCTAAGAGCGTAGTAGTGGAAAAAGGAATATATTCAGATATAAACTACACAGAAGCATTCTGTGAAACTTCTTTCTGATCTGAGCATTCAGCTAACAGAGTTAAACCATACGTTTGATTGAGCAGATTTGAAACACTCTGTCTGTAGAAAATGCAACTGGACATTCGTAGCGCTAAGTGGGTAATATTGGAAAATAGAATATATTCAAATATAAACTACACAGAAGCATTGTATGAAACTTCTTTCTGTTCTGTGCATTCAACTAACAGAGTTGAACCTTACTTTTGATTGAGCCGTTCTGAAACACTCTTTCTGTAGAAACTGCAATTGGACATTCTGAGCGCTAAGAGGCCTATATTGGGAAAAAGAATGTCTACAAATAAAAACTACACAGAAGAATTGTGTGAAACTTCTTTCTGTTCTGTTTGTTCAACTAAAAGAGTTGAACCTTAGTTTTGATTGAGCCGTTCTGAAACACTCTTTCTGCAGAAAATGCAAGTGGAGATTCGGAGCGCTAAGAGGGTAATAGTGGAAAAAGGAATGTCTCCAAATATAAACTACACAGAATCATTCTGTGAAACTTCTTTCTGATCTGTGCATTCAGCTAACAGAGTTAAACCATACTTTTGATTGAGCAGATCTGAACACTCTTTCTGTAGAAAATGCAACTGGACATTTGGAGCGCTAAGAGAGTAGTAGTGGAAAAAGGAATATATTCAAATATAAACTACACAGAAGCATTCTGTGAAACTTCTTTCTGATCTGAGCATTCAGCTAACAGAGTTAAACCATACTTTTGATTGAGCAGTTTTGAAACACTCTGTCTGTAGAAAATGCAACTGGACATTCGTAGCGCTAAGTGGGTAATAGTGGAAAAAAGAATATGTTCAAATATAAACTACACAGAAGCATTGTATGAAACTTCTTTCTGTTCTGTGCATTCAACTAACAGAGTTGAACCTTACTTTTTATTGAGCCTTTCTGAAACACTCTTTCTGTAGAAACTGCAATTGGACATTCTGAGCGCTAAGAGGCCTATATTGGGAAAAATAATATCTTCAAATAAAAACTACACAGAAGCATTGTGTGAAACTTACTTCTGATATGTTCATTAAGCTAACAGAGTTAAACCATACTTTTGATTGCGCAGTTCTGAACACTATTTCTGTAGAAAATGCAAGTGGACATTCGGAGCGCTAATAGGGTAATAGTGGAAAAAGGAATATATTCAAATATAAACTACACAGTAGCATTCTGTGAAAATTCTTTCTGTTCTGTGCATTCAACTAACAGAGTTGAACCTTACTTTTGATTGAGCCGTTCTGAAACACTCTTTCTGTAGAAACTGCAATTGGACATGCTAAGCGCTAAGAGGCCTTCATTGGGAAAAAGAATATCTTCAAATAAAAACTACACAGATGCATTCTGTGAAACTTATTTCTGATATGTAAATTCAGTTAACAGAGATAAAACATATTTTTGATTGAGCATTTATGAAACACTCTTTTTGTAGAAAATGTAAGTGGAGATTCGGAGCGCTAAGAGGGTAATAGTGGAAAAAGGAATGTCTTCAAATATAAACTACACAGAATCATTCGGTGAAACTTCTTTCTGATCTGTGCATTCAGCTAACAGAGTTAAACCATACTTTAGATTGAGCAGATCTGAACACTCTTTCTGTAGAAAATGCAACTGGACATTTTGAGCGCTAAGAACGTAGTAGTGGAAAAAGGAATATATTCAAATATAAACTACACAGAAGCATTCTGTGAAACTTCTTTCTGATCTGAGCATTCAGCTAACAGAGTTAAACCATACTTTTGATTGAGCTGTTTTGAAACACTCTGTCTGTAGAAAATGCAACTGGACATTCGTAGCGCTAAGTGGGTAGTAGTGGAAAAAAGAATATGTTCAAATATAAACTACACAGAAGCATTGTATGAAACTTCTTTCTGTTCTGTGCATTCAACTAACAGAGTTGAACCTTACTTTTGATTGAGCCGTTCTGAAACACTCTTTCTGTAGAAACTGCAATTGGACATTCTGAGCGCTAAGAGGCCTATATTGGGAAAAGGAATGTCTACAAATAAAAACTACAGAGAAGAATTGTGTGAAACTTCTTTCTGTTCTGTTTGTTCAACTAAAAGAGTTGAACCTTAGTTTTGATTGAGCCGTTCTGAAACACTGTTTCTGTAGAAAATGCAAGTGGAGATTCGGAGCGCTAAGAGGGTTATAGTGGAAAAAGGAATGTCTCCAATATAAACTACACAGAATCATTCTGTGAAACTTCTTTCTGATCTGTGCATTCAGCTTACAGAGTTAAACCATACTTTTGATTGAGCAGATCTGAACACTCTTTCTGTAGAAAATGCAACTGGAAATTTGGAGCGCTAAGAGAGTAGTAGTGGAAAAAGGAATATATTCAAATATAAACTACACAGAAGCATTCTGTGAAACTTCTTTCTTATCTGAGCATTAAGCAAACAGAGTTAAACCATACTTTTGATTGAGCAGTTTTGAAACACTCTGTCTGTAGAAAATGCAACTGGACATTCGTAGCGCTAAGTGGGTAATAGTGGAAAAAAGAATATGTTCAAATATAAACTACACAGAAGCATTGTATGAAACTTCTTTCTGTTCTGTGCATTCAACTAACAGAGTTGAACCTTACTTTTGATTGAGCCTTTCTGAAACACTCTTTCTGTAGAAACTGCAATTGGACATTCTGAGCGCTAAGAGGCCTCTATTGGGAAAAATAATATCTTCAAATAAAAACTACACAGAAGAATTGTGTGAAACTTATTTCTGATATGTTCATTAAGCTAACAGAGTTAAACCATACTTTTGATTGCGCAGTTCTGAACACTCTTTCTGTAGAAAATGCAAGTGGACATTCGGAGCGCTAAGAGGGTAATAGTGGAAAAAGGAATATATTCAAATATAAACTACACAGTAGCATTCTGTGAAAATTCTTTCTGTTCTGTGCATTCAACTAACAGAGTTGAACCTTACTTTTGATTGAGCCGTTCTGAAACACTCTTTCTGTAGAAACTGCAATTGGACATGCTAAGCGCTAAGAGGCCTACATTGGGAAAAAGAATATCTTCAAATAAAAACTACACAGATGCATTCTGTGAAACTTATTTCTGATCTGTAGATTCAGTTAACAGAGATAAAACATATTTTTGATTGAGCAGTTATGAAACACTCTTTTTGTAGAAAATGCAAGTGGAGATTCGGAGCGCTAAGAGGGTAAGAGTGGAAAAAGAAATGTCTTCAAATATAAACTACACAGAATCATTCGGTGAAACTTCTTTCTGATCTGTGCATTCAGCTAACTGAGTTAAACCATACTTTTGATTGAGCAGATCTGAACACTCTTTCTGTAGAAAATGCAACTGGACATTTGGAGCGCTAAGAGCGTAGTAGTGGAAAAAGGAATATATTCAAATATAAACTACACAGAAGCATTCTGTGAAACTTCTTTCTGATCTGAGCATTCAGCTAACAGAGTTAAACCATACTTTTGATTGAGCAGTTTTGAAACACTCTGTCTGTAGAAAATGCAACTGGACATTCGTAGCGCTAAGTGGGTAATAGTGGAAAAAAGAATATGTTCAAATATAAACTACACAGAAGCATTGTATGAAACTTCTTTCTGTTCTGTGCATTCAACTAACAGAGTTGAACCTTACTTTTGATTGAGCCGTTCTGAAACACTCTTTCTGTAGAAACTGCAATTGGACATTCTGAGCGCTAGGAGGCCTATATTGGGAAAAAGAATGTCTACAAATAAAAACTACACATAAGAATTGTGTGAAACTTCTTTCTGTTCTGTTTGTTCAACTAAAAGATTTGAAACTTAGTTTTGATTGAGCCGTTCTGAAACACCCTTTCTGTAGAAAATGCAAGTGGAGATTCCGAGCGCTAAGAGGGTAATAGTGGAAAAAGGAATGTCTCCAAATATAAACTACACAGAATCATTCTGTGAAACTTCTTTCTGATCTGTGCATTCAGCTAACAGAGTTAAACTATACTTTTGATTGAGCAGATCTGAACAATCTTTCTGTAGAAAATGCAACTGGAAATTTGGAGCACTAAGAGAGTAGTAGTGGAAAAAGGAATATATTCAAATATAAACTACACAGAAGCATTCTGTGAAACTTCTTTCTTATCTGAGCATTAAGCAAACAGAGTTAAACCATACTTTTGATTGAGCAGTTTTGAAACACCCTGTCTGTAGAAAATGCAACTGGACATTCGTAGCGCTAAGTGGGTAATAGTGGAAAAAAGAATATGTTCAAATATAAACTACACAGAAGCATTGTATGAAACTTCTTTCTGTTCTGTGCATTCAACTAACAGAGTTGAACCTTACTTTTTATTGAGCCTTTCTGAAACACTCTTTCTGTAGAAACTGCAATTGTACATTCTGAGCGCTAAGAGGCCTCTATTGGGAAAAATAATATCTTCAAATAAAAACTACACAGAAGCATTGTGTGAAACTTATTTCTGATATGTTCATTAAGCTAACAGAGTTAAACCATACTTTTGATTGCGAAGTTCTGAACACTCTTTCTGTAGAAAATGCAAGTGGACATTCGGAGGGCTAAGAGGGTAATAGTGGAAAAAGGAATATACTCAAATATAAACTACACAGTAGCATTCTGTGAAAATTCTTTCTGTTCTGTGCATTCAACTAACAGAGTTGAACCTTACTTTTGATTGAGCCGTTCTGAAACACTCTTTCTGTAGAAACTGCAATTGGACATGCTAAGCGCTAAGAGGCCTACATTGGGAAAAAGAATATCTTCAAATAAAAACTACACAGATGCATTCTGTGAAACTTATTTCTGATCTGTAAATTCAGTTAACAGAGATAAAACATATTTTTGATTGAGCAGTTATGAAACACTCTTTTTGTAGAAAATGCAAGTGGAGATTCGGAGCGCTAAGAGGGTAAGAGTGGAAAAAGAAATGTCTTCAAATATAAACTACACAGAATCATTCGGTGAAACTTCTTTCTGATCTGTGCATTCAGCTAACAGAGTTAAACCATACTTTTGATTGAGCAGATCTGAACACTCTTTCTGTAGAAAATGCAACTGGACATTTGGAGCGCTAAGAGCGTAGTAGTGGAAAAAGGAATATATTCAAATATAAACTACACAGAAGCATTCTGTGAAACTTCTTTCTGATCTGAGCATTCAGCTAACAGAGTTAAACCATACTTTTGATTGAGCAGTTTTGAAACACTCTGTCTGTAGAAAATGCAACTGGACATTCGTAGCGCTAAGTGGGTAATAGTGGAAAAAAGAATATGTTCAAATATAAACTACACAGAAGCATTGTATGAAACTTCTTTCTGTTCTGTGCATTCAACTAACAGAGTTGAACCTTACTTTTGATTGAGCCGTTCTGAAACACTCTTTCTGTAGAAACTGCAATTGGACATTCTGAGCGCTAGGAGGCCTATATTGGGAAAAAGAATGTCTACAAATAAAAACTACACATAAGAATTGTGTGAAACTTCTTTCTGTTCTGTTTGTTCAACTAAAAGAGTTGAAACTTAGTTTTGATTGAGCCGTTCTGAAACACCCTTTCTGTAGAAAATGCAAGTGGAGATTCCGAGCGCTAAGAGGGTAATAGTGGAAAAAGGAATGTCTCCAAATATAAACTACACAGAATCATTCTGTGAAGCTTCTTTCTGATCTGTGCATTCAGCTAACAGAGTTAAAACATACTTTTGATTGAGCAGATCTGAACACTCTTTCTGTAGAAAATGCAACTGGACATTTGGAGCGCTAAGAGAGTAGTAGTGGAAAAAGGAATATATTCAAATACAAACTACACAGAAGCATTCTGTGAAACTTCTTTCTGATCTGAGCATTCAGCTAACAGACCTAAACCATACTTTTGATTGAGCAGTTTTGAAACACTCTGTCTGTAGAAAATGCAAATGGACATTCGTAGCGCTAAGTGGGTAATAGTGGAAAAAAAATATGTTCAAATATAAACTACACAGAAGCATTGTATGAAACTTCTTTCTGTTCTGTGCATTCAACTAACAGAGTTGAACCTTACTTTTGATTGAGCCGTTCTGAAACACTCTTTCTGTAGAAACTGCAATTGGACATTCTGAGCGCAAAGAGGCCTATATTGGGAAAAAGAATGTCTACAAATAAAAACTACACAGAAGAATTGTGTGAAACTTCTTTCTGTTCTGTTTGTTCAACTAAAAGAGTTGAACCTTAGTTTTGATTGAGCCGTTCTGAAACACTGTTTCTGCAGAAAATGCAAGTGGAGATTCGGAGCGCTAAGAGGGTAATAGTGGAAAAAGGAATGTCTCCAAATATAAACTACACAGAATCATTCTGTGAAACTTCTTTCTGATCTGTGCATTCAGCTAACAGAGTTAAACCATACTTTTGATTGAGCAGATCTGAACACTCTTTCTGTAGAAAATGCAACTGGACATTTGGAGCGCTAAGAGAGTAGTAGTGGAAAAAGGAATATATTCAAATATAAACTACACAGAAGCATTCTGTGAAACTTCTTTCTGATCTGAGCATTCAGCTAACAGAGTTAAACCATACTTTTGATTGAGCAGTTTTGAAACACTCTGTCTGTAGAAAATGCAACTGGACATTCGTAGCGCTAAGTGGGTAATAGTGGAAAAAAGAATATGTTCAAATATAAACTACACAGAAGCATTGTATGAAACTCCTTTCTGTTCTGTGCATTCAACTAACAGAGTTGAACCTTACTTTTGATTGAGCCTTTCTGAAACACTCTTTCGGTAGAAACTGCAATTGGACATTCTGAGCGCTAAGAGGCCTATATTGGGAAAAATAATATCTTCAAATAAAAACTACACAGAAGCATTGTGTGAAACTTACTTCTGATATGTTCATTAAGCTAACAGAGTTAAACCATACTTTTGATTGCGCAGTTCTGAACACTCTTTCTGTAGAAAATGCAATTGGACATTCGGAGCGCTAATAGGGTAATAGTGGAAAAAGGAATATATTCAAATATAAACTACACAGTAGCATTCTGTGAAAATTCTTTCTGTTCTGTGCATTCAACTAACAGAGTTGAACCTTACTTTTGATTGAGCCGTTCTGAAACACTCTTTCTGTAGAAACTGCAATTGGACATGCTAAGCGCTAAGAGGCCTACATTGGGAAAAAGAATATCTTCAAATAAAATCTACACAGATGCATTCTGTGAAACTTATTTCTGATCTGTAAATTCAGTTAACAGAGATAAAACATATTTTTGATTGAGCAGTTATGAAACACTCTTTTTGTAGAAAATGCAAGTGGAGATTCGGAGCGCTAAGTGGGTAATAGTGGAAAAAGGAATGTCTTCAAATATAAACTACACAGAATCATTCGGTGAAACTTCTTTCTGATCTGTGCATTCAGCTAACAGAGTTAAACCATACTTTAGATTGAGCAGATCTGAACACTCTTTCTGTAGAAAATGCAACTGGACATTTGGAGCGCTAAGAGCGTAGTAGTGGAAAAAGGAATATATTCAAATATAAACTACACAGAAGCATTCTGTGAAACTTCTTTCTGATCTGAGCATTCAGCTAACAGAATTAAACCATACTTTTGATTGAGCAGTTTTGAAACACTCTGTCTGTAGAAAATGCAACTGGACATTCGTAGCGCTAAGTGGGTAGTAGTGGAAAAAAGAATATGTTCAAATATAAACTACACAGAAGCATTGTATGAAACTTCTTTCTGTTCTGTGCATTCAACTAACAGAGTTGAACCTTACTTTTGATTGAGCCGTTCTGAAACACTCTTTCTGTAGAAACTGCAATTGGACATTCTGAGCGCTAAGAGGCCTATATTGGGAAAAGGAATGTCTACAAATAAAAACTACACAGAAGAATTGTGTGAAACTTCTTTCTGTTCTGTTTGTTCAACTAAAAGAGTTGAACCTTAGTTTTGATTGAGCCGTTCTGAAACACTCTTTCTGTAGAAAATGCAAGTGGAGATTCGGGGCGCTAAGAGGGTTATAGTGGAAAAAGGAATGTCTCCAATATAAACTACAGAGAATCATTCTGTGAAACTTCTTTCTGATCTGTGCATTCAGCTAACAGATTTAAACCATACTTTTGATTGAGCAGATCTGAACACTCTTTCTGTAGAAAATGCAACTGGAAATTTGGAGCGCTAAGAGAGTAGTAGTGGAAAAAGGAATATATTCAAATATAAACTACACAGAAGCATTCTGTGAAACTTCTTTCTTATCTGAGCATTAAGCTAACAGAGTTAAACCATACTTTTGATTGAGCAGTTTTGAAACACTCTGTCTGTAGAAAATGCAACTGGACATTCGTAGCGCTAAGTGGGTAATAGTGGAAAAAAGAATATGTTCAAATATAAACTACACAGAAGCATTGTATGAAACTTCTTTCTGTTCTGTGCATTCAACTAACAGAGTTGAACCTTACTTTTGATTGAGCCTTTCTGAAACACTCTTTCTGTAGAAACTGCAATTGGACATTCTGAGCGCTAAGAGGCCTCTATTGGGAAAAATAATATCTTCAAATAAAAACTACACAGAAGCATTGTGTGAAACTTATTTCTGATATGTTCATTAAGCTAACAGAGTTAAACCATACTTTTGATTGCGCAGTTCTGAACACTCTTTCTGTAGAAAATGCATCTGGACATTCGGAGCGCTAAGAGGGTAATAGTGGAAAAAGGAATATATTCAAATATAAACTACACAGTAGCATTCTGTGAAAATTCTTTCTGTTCTGTGCATTCAACTAACAGAGTTGAACCTTACTTTTGATTGAGCCTTTCTGAAAAACTCTTTCTGTAGAAACTGCAATTGGACATTCTGAGCGCTAAGAGGCCTACATTGGGAAAAAGAATATCTTCAAATAAAAACTACACAGAAGCATTGTGTGAAACTTATTTCTGATATGTTCATTAAGCTAACAGAGTTAAACCATACTTTGATTGCGCAGTTCTGAACACTCTTTCTGTAGAAAATGCAAGTGGACATTCGGAGCGCTAAGAGGGTAATAGTGGAAAAAGGAATATATTCAAATATAAACTACACAGTAGCATTCTGGGAAAATTCTTTCTGTTCTGTGCATTCAACTAACAGAGTTGAACCTTACTTTTGATTGAGCCGTTCTGAAACACCCTTTCTGTAGAAACTGCAATTGGACATGCTAAGCGCTAAGAGGCCTACATTGGGAAAAAGAATATCTTCAAATAAAAACTACACAGATGCATTCTGTGAAACTTTTTTCTGATATGTAAATTCAGTTAACAGAGATAAAACATATTTTTGATTGAGCAGTTATGAAACACTCTTTTTGTAGAAAATGCAAGTGGAGATTCGGAGCGCTAAGAGGGTAATAGTGGAAAAAGGAATGTCTTCAAATATAAACTACACAGAATCATTCGGTGAAACTTCTTTCTGATCTGTGCATTCAGCTAACAGAGTTAAACCATACTTTAGATTGAGCAGATCTGAACACTCTTTCTGTAGAAAATGCAACTGGACATTTGGAGCGCTAAGTGGGTAATAGTGGAAAAAAGAATATGTTCAAATATAAACTACACAGAAGCATTGTATGAAACTCCTTTCTGTTCTGTGCATTCAACTAACAGAGTTGAACCTTACTTTTGATTGAGCCTTTCTGAAACACTCTTTCGGTAGAAACTGCAATTGGACATTCTGAGCGCTAAGAGGCCTATATTGGGAAAAATAATATCTTCAAATAAAAACTACACAGAAGCATTGTGTGAAACTTACTTCTGATATGTTCATTAAGCTAACAGAGTTAAACCATACTTTTGATTGCGCAGTTCTGAACACTCTTTCTGTAGAAAATGCAAGTGGACATTCGGAGCGCTAATAGGGTAATAGTGGAAAAAGGAATATATTCAAATATAAACTACACAGTAGCATTCTGTGAAAATTCTTTCTGTTCTGTGCATTCAACTAACAGAGTTGAACCTTACTTTTGATTGAGCCGTTCTGAAACACTCTTTCTGTAGAAACTGCAATTGGACATGCTAAGCGCTAAGAGGCCTACATTGGGAAAAAGAATATCTTCAAATAAAAACTACACAGATGCATTCTGTGAAACTTATTTCTGATCTGTAAATTCAGTTAACAGAGATAAAACATATTTTTGATTGAGCAGTTATGAAACACTCTTTTTGTAGAAAATACAAGTGGAGATTCGGAGCGCTAAGTGGGTAATAGTGGAAAAAGGAATGTCTTCAAATATAAACTACACAGAATCATTCGGTGAAACTTCTTTCTGATCTGTGCATTCAGCTAACAGAGTTAAACCATACTTTAGATTGAGCAGATCTGAACACTCTTTCTGTAGAAAATGCAACTGGACATTTGGAGCGCTAAGAGCGTAGTAGTGGAAAAAGGAATATATTCAAATATAAACTACACAGAAGCATTCTGTGAAACTTCTTTCTGATCTGAGCATTCAGCTAACAGAGTTAAACCATACTTTTGATTGAGCAGTTTTGAAACACTCTGTCTGTAGAAAATGCAACTGGACATTCGTAGCGCTAAGTGGGTAGTAGTGGAAAAAAGAATATGTTCAAATATAAACTACACAGAAGCATTGTATGAAACTTCTTTCTGTTCTGTGCATTCAACTAACAGAGTTGAACCTTACTTTTGATTGAGCCGTTCTGAAACACTCTTTCTGTAGAAACTGCAATTGGACATTCTGAGCGCTAAGAGGCCTATATTGGGAAAAGGAATGTCTACAAATAAAAACTACACAGAAGAATTGTGTGAAACTTCTTTCTGTTCTGTTTGTTCAACTAAAAGAGTTGAACCTTAGTTTTGATTGAGCCGTTCTGAAACACTCTTTCTGTAGAAAATGCAAGTGGAGATTCGGGGCGCTAGGAGGGTTATAGTGGAAAAAGGAATGTCTCCAATATAAACTACAGAGAATCATTCTGTGAAACTTCTTTCTGATCTGTGCATTCAGCTAACAGATTTAAACCATACTTTTGATTGAGCAGATCTGAACACTCTTTCTGTAGAAAATGCAACTGGAAATTTGGAGCGCTAAGAGAGTAGTAGTGGAAAAAGTAATATATTCAAATATAAACTACACAGAAGCATTCTGTGAAACTTCTTTCTTATCTGAGCATTAAGCTAACAGAGTTAAATCATACTTTTGATTGAGCAGTTTTGAAACACTCTGTCTGTAGAAAATGCAACTGGACATTCGTAGCGCTAAGTGGGTAATAGTGGAAAAAAGAATATGTTCAAATATAAACTACACAGAAGCATTGTATGAAACTTCTTTCTGTTCTGTGCATTCAACTAACAGAGTTGAACCTTACTTTTGATTGAGCCTTTCTGAAACACTCTTTCTGTAGAAACTGCAATTGGACATTCTGAGCGCTAAGAGGCCTCTATTGGGAAAAATAATATCTTCAAATAAAAACTACACAGAAGCATTGTGTGAAACTTATTTCTGATATGTTCATTAAGCTAACAGAGTTAAACCATACTTTTGATTGCGCAGTTCTGAACACTCTTTCTGTAGAAAATGCAGGTGGACATTCGGAGCGCTAAGAGGGTAATAGTGGAAAAAGGAATATATTCAAATATAAACTACACGGTAGCATTCTGTGAAAATTCTTTCTGTTCTGTGCATTCAACTAACAGAGTTGAACCTTACTTTTGATTGAGCCTTTCTGAAACACTCTTTCTGTAGAAACTGCAATTGGACATTCTGAGCGCTAAGAGGCCTACATTGGGAAAAAGAATATCTTCAAATAAAAACTACACAGAAGCATTGTGTGAAACTTATTTCTGATATGTTCATTAAGCTAACAGAGTTAAACCATACTTTTGATTGCGCAGTTCTGAACACTCTTTCTGTAGAAAATGCAAGTGGACATTCGGAGCGCTAAGAGGGTAATAGTGGAAAAAGGAATATATTCAAATATAAACTACACAGTAGCATTCTGGGAAAATTCTTTCTGTTCTGTGCATTCAACTAACAGAGTTGAACCTTACTTTTGATTGAGCCGTTCTGAAACACCCTTTCTGTAGAAACTGCAATTGGACATGCTAAGCGCTAAGAGGCCTACATTGGGAAAAAGAATATCTTCAAATAAAAACTACACAGATGCATTCTGTGAAACTTTTTTCTGATATGTAAATTCAGTTAACAGAGATAAAACATATTTTTGATTGAGCAGTTATGAAACACTCTTTTTGTAGAAAATGCAAGTGGAGATTCGGAGCGCTAAGAGGGTAATAGTGGAAAAAGGAATGTCTTCAAATATAAACTACACAGAATCATTCGGTGAAACTTCTTTCTGATCTGTGCATTCAGCTAACAGAGTTAAACCATACTTTAGATTGAGCAGATCTGAACACTCTTTCTGTAGAAAATGCAACTGGACATTTGGAGCGCTAAGAGCGTAGTAGTGGAAAAAGGAATATATTCAAATATAAACTGCACAGAAGTATTCTGTGAAACTTCTTTCTGATCTGAGCATTCAGCTAACAGAGTTAAACCATACTTTTGATTGAGCAGTTTTGAAACACTCTGTCTGTAGAAAATGCAACTGGACATTCGTAGCGCTAAGTGGGTAGTAGTGGAAAAAAGAATATGTTCAAATATAAACTACACAGAAGCATTGTATGAAACTTCTTTCTGTTCTGTGCATTCAACTAACAGAGTTGAACCTTACTTTTGATTGAGCCGTTCTGAAACACTCTTTCTGTAGAAACTGCAATTGGACATTCTGAGCGCTAAGAGGCCTATATTGGGAAAAGGAATGTCTACAAATAAAAACTACACAGAAGAATTGTGTGAAACTTCTTTCTGTTCTGTTTGTTCAACTAAAAGAGTTGAACCTTAGTTTTGATTGAGCCGTTCTGAAACACTCTTTCTGTAGAAAATGCAAGTGGAGATTCGGAGCGCTAAGAAGGTAATAGTGGAAAAAGGAATGTGTCCAATATAAACTACACAGAATCATTCTGTGAAACTTCTTTCTGATCTGTGCATTCAGCTAACAGAGTTAAACCATACTTTTGATTGAGCAGATCTGAACACTCTTTCTGTAGAAAATGCAACTGGAAATTTGGAGCACTAAGAGAGTAGTAGTGGAAAAAGGAATATATTCAAATATAAACTACACAGAAGCATTCTGTGAAACTTCTTTCTTATCTGAGCATTAAGCTAACAGAGTTAAACCATACTTTTGATTGAGCAGTTTTGAAACACTCTGTCTGTAGAAAATGCAACTGGACATTCGTAGCGCTAAGTGGGTAATAGTGGAAAAAAGAATATGTTCAAATATAAACTACACAGAAGCATTGTATGAAACTTCTTTCTGTTCTGTGCATTCAACTAACAGAGTTGAACCTTACCTTTGATTGAGCCTTTCTGAAACACTCTTTCTGTAGAAACTGCAATTGTACATTCTGAGCGCTAAGAGGCCTCTATTGGGAAAAATAATATCTTCAAATAAAAACTACACAGAAGCATTGTGTGAAACTTATTTCTGATATGTTCATTAAGCTAACAGAGTTAAACCATACTTTTGATTGCGCAGTTCTGAACACTCTTTCTGTAGAAAATGCAAGTGGACATGCGGAGCGCTAAGAGGGTAATAGTGGAAAAAGGAATATATTCAAATATATACTACACAGTAGCATTCTGTGAAAATTCTTTCTGTTCTGTGCATTCAACTAACAGAGTTGAACCTTACTTTTGATTGAGCCGTTCTGAAACACTCTTTCTGTAGAAACTGCAATTGGACATGCTAAGCGCTAAGAGGCCTACATTGGGAAAAAGAATATCTTCAAATAAAAACTACACAGATGCATTCTGTGAAACTTATTTCTGATCTGTAAATTCAGTTAACAGAGATAAAACATATTTTTGATTGAGCAGTTATGAAACACTCTTTTTGTAGAAAATGCAAGTGGAGATTCGGAGCGCTAAGAGGGTAAGAGTGGAAAAAGAAATGTCTTCAAATATAAACTACACAGAATCATTCGGTGAAACTTCTTTCTGATCTGTGCATTCAGCTAACAGAGTTAAAACATACTTTTGATTGAGCAGATCTGAACACTCTTTCTGTAGAAAATGCAACTGGACATTTGGAGCGCTAAGAGCGTAGCAGTCGAAAAAGGAATATATTCAAATATAAACTACACAGAAGCATTCTGTGAAACTTCTTTCTGATCTGAGCATTCAGCTAACAGAGTTAAACCATACTTTTGATTGAGCAGTTTTGAAACACTCTGTCTGTAGAAAATGCAACTGGACATTCGTAGCGCTAAGTGGGTAATAGTGGAAAAAAGAATATGTTCAAATATAAACTACACAGAAGCATTGTATGAAACTTCTTTCTGTTCTGTGCATTCAACTAACAGAGTTGAACCTTATTTTGATTGAGCCGTTCTGAAACACTCTTTCTGTAGAAACTGCAATTGGACATTCTGAGCGCTAGGAGGCCTATATTGGGAAAAAGAATGTCTACAAATAAAAACTACACATAAGAATTGTGTGAAACTTCTTTCTGTTCTGTTTGTTCAACTAAAAGAGTTGAACCTTAGTTTTGATTGAGCCGTTCTGAAACACCCTTTCTGTTGAAAATGCAAGTGGAGATTCCGAGCGCTAAGAGGGTAATAGTGGAAAAAGGAATGTCTCCAAATATAAACTACACAGAATCATTCTGTGAAACTTCTTTCTGATCTGTGCATTCAGCTAACAGAATTAAACCATACTTTTGATTGAGCAGATCTGAACACTCTTTCTGTAGAAAATGCAACTGGACATTTGGAGCGCTAAGAGAGTAGTAGTGGAAAAAGGAATATATTCAAATATAAACTACACAGATGCATTCTGTGAAACTTCTTTCTGATCTGAGCATTCAGCTAACAGAGTTAAACCATACTTTTGATTGAGCAGTTTTGAAACACTCTGTCTGTAGAAAATGCAACTGGACATTCGTAGCGCTAAGTGGCTAATAGTGGAAAAAAGAATATGTTCAAATATAAACTACACAGAAGCATTGTATGAAACTTCTTTCTGTTCTGTGCATTCAACTAACAGAGTTGAACCTTACTTTTGATTGAGCCTTTCTGAAACACTCTTTCTGTAGAAACTGCAATTGGACATTCTGAGCGCTAAGAGGCCTATATTGGGAAAAATAATATCTTCAAATAAAAACTACACAGAAGCTTTGTGTGAAACTTATTTCTGATATGTTCATTAAGCTAACAGAGTTAAACCATACTTTTGATTGCGCAGTTCTCAACACTCTTTCTGTAGAAAATGCAAGTGGACATTCGGAGCGCTAAGAGGGTAATAGTGGAAAAAGGAATATATTCAAATATAAACTACACAGTAGCATTCTGTGAAACTTCTTTCTGTTCTGTGCATTCAACTAACAGAGTTGAACCTTACTTTTGATTGAGCCGTTCTGAAACACTCTTTCTGTAGAAACTGCAATTGGACATGCTAAGCGCTAAGAGGCCTACATTGGGAAAAAGTATATCTTCAAATAAAAACTACACAGATGCATTCTGTGAAACTTATTTCTGATCTGTAATTTCAGTTAACAGAGATAAAACATATTTTTGATTGAGCAGTTATGAAACACTCTTTTTGTAGAAAATGCAAGTGGAGATTCGGAGCGCTAAGAGGGTAATAGTGGAAAAAGGAATGTCTTCAAATATAAACTACACAGAATCATTCGGTGAAACTTCTTTCTGATCTGTGCATTCAGCTAACAGAGTTAAACCATACTTTTGATTGAGCAGATCTGAACATTCTTTCTGTAGAAAATGCAACTGGACATTTGGAGCGCTAAGAGCGTACTAGTGGAAAAAGGAATATATTCAAATATAAACTACACAGAAGCATTCTGTGAAACTTCTTTCTGATCTGAGCATTCAGCTAACAGACTTAAACCATACTTTTGATTGAGCAGTTTTGAAACACTCTGTCTGTAGAAAATGCAACTGGACATTCGTAGCGCTAAGTGGGTAATAGTGGAAAAAAGAATATGTTCAAATATAAACTACACAGAAGCATTGTATGAAACTTCTTTCTGTTCTGTGCATTCAACTAACAGAGTTGAACCTTACTTTGGATTGAGCCGTTCTGAAACACTCTTTCTGTAGAAACTGCAATTGGACATTCTGAGCACTAGGAGGCCTATATTGGGAAAAAGAATGTCTACAAATAAAAACTACACAGAAGAATTGTGTGAAACTTCTTTCTGTTCTGTTTGTTCAACTAAAAGAGTTGAACCTTAGTTTTGATTGAGCCGTTCTGAAACACTCTTTCTGTAGAAAATGCAAGTGGAGATTCGGAGCGCTAAGAGGGTAATAGTGGAAAAAGGAATGTCTCCAAATATAAACTACACAGAATCATACTGTGAAACTTCTTTCTGATCTGTGCATTCAGCTAACAGAGTTAAACCATACTTTTGATTGAGCAGATCTGAACACTCTTTCTGTAGAAAATGCAACTGGACATTTGGAGCGCTAAGAGAGTAGTAGTGGAAAAAGGAATATATTCAAATATAAACTACACAGAAGCATTCTGTGAAACTTCTTTCTGATCTGAGCATTCAGCTAACAGAGTTAAACCATACCTTTGTTTGAGCAGTTTTGAAACACTGTGTCTGTAGAAAATGCAACTGGACATTCGTAGCGCTAAGTGGCTAATAGTGGAAAAAAGAATATGTTCAAATATAAACTACACAGAAGCATTGTATGAAACTTCTTTCTGTTCTGTGCATTCAACTAACAGAGTTGAACCTTACTTTTGATTGAACCTTTCTGAAACACTCTTTCTGTAGAAACTGCAATTGGACATTCTGAGCGCTAAGAGGCCTATATTGGGAAAAATAATATCTTCAAATAAAAACTACACAGAAGCATTGTGTGAAACTTATTTCTGATATGTTCATTAAGCTAACAGAGTTAAACCATACTTTTGATTGCGCAGTTGTGAACACTCTTTCTGTAGAAAATGCAAGTGGACATTCGGAGCGCTAAGAGGGTAATAGAGGAAAAAGGAATATATTCAAATATAAACTACACAGTAGCACTCTGTGAAAATTCTTTCTGTTCTGTACATTCAACTAACAGAGTTGAACCTTACTTTTGATTGAGCCGTTCTGAAACACTCTTTCTGTAGAAACTGCAATTGGACATGCTAAGCGCTAAGAGGCCTACATTGGGAAAAAGAATATCTTCAAATAAAAACTACACAGATGCATTCTGTGAAACTTATTTCTGATCTGTAAATTCAGTTAACAGAGATAAAATATATTTTTGATTGAGCAGTTATGAAAAACTCTTTTTGTAGAAAATGCAAGTGGAGATTCGGAGCGCTAAGTGGGTAATAGTGGAAAAAGGAATGTCTTCAAATATAAACTACACAGAATCATTCGGTGAAACTTCTTTCTGATCTGTGCATTCAGCTAACAGAGTTAAACCATACTTTTGATTGAGCAGATCTGAACACTCTTTCTGTAGAAAATGTAACTGGACATTTGGAGCGCTAAGAGCGTAGTAGTTTAAAAAGGAATATATTCAGATATAAACGACACAGAAGCATTCTGTGAAACTTCTTTCTGATCTGAGCATTCAGCTAACAGATTTAAACCATACTTTTGATTGAGCAGTTTTGAAACACTCTGTCTGTAGAAAATGCAACTGGACATTCGTAGCGCTAAGTGGGTGTTAGTGGAAAAAAGAATATGTTCAAATATAAACTACACAGAAGCATTGTATGAAACTTCTTTCTGTTCTGTGCATTCAACTAACAGAGTTGAACCTTACTTTTGATTGAGCCGTTCTGAAACACTCTTTCTGTAGAAACTGCAATTGGACATTCTGAGCGCTAAGAGGCCTATATTGGGAAAAGGAATGTCTACAAATAAAAACTACACAGAAGAATTGTGTGAAACTTCTTTCTGTTCTGTTTGTTCAACTAAAAGATTTGAACCTTAGTTTTGATTGAGCCGTTCTGGAACACTCTTTCTGTAGAAAATGCAAGTGGAGATTCGGGGCGCTAAGAGGGTTATAGTGGAAAAAGGAATGTCTCCAATATAAACTACAGAGAATCATTCTGTGAAACTTCTTTCTGATCTGTGCATTCAGCTAACAGATTTAAACCATACTTTTGATTGAGCAGATCTGAACACTCTTTCTGTAGAAAATGCAACTGGAAATTTGGAGCGCTAAGAGAGTAGTAGTGGAAAAAGGAATATATTCAAATATAAACTACACAGAAATATTCTGTGAAACTTCTTTCTTATCTGAGCATTAAGCTAACAGAGTTAAACCATACTTTTGATTGAGCAGTTTTGAAACACTCTGTCTGTAGAAAATGCAACTGGACATTCGTAGCGCTAAGTGGGTAATAGTGGAAAAAAGAATATGTTCAAATATAAACTACACAGAAGCATTGTATGAAACTTCTTTCTGTTCTGTGCATTCAACTAACAGAGTTGAACCTTACTTTTGATTGAGCCTTTCTGAAACACTCTTTCTGTAGAAACTGCAATTGGACATTCTGAGCGCTAAGAGGCCTCTATTGGGAAAAATAATATCTTCAAATAAAAACTACACAGAAGCATTGTGAGAAACTTATTTCTGATATGTTCATTAAGCTAACAGAGTTAAACCATACTTTTGATTGCGCAGTTCTGAACACTCTTTCTGTAGAAAATGCAGGTGGACATTCGGAGCGCTAAGAGGGTAATAGTGGAAAAAGGAATATATTCAAATATAAACTACACAGTAGCATTCTGTGAAAATTCTTTCTGTTCTGTGCATTCAACTAACAGAGTTGAACCTTACTTTTGATTGAGCCTTTCTGAAACACTCTTTCTGTAGAAACTGCAATTGGACATTCTGAGCGCTAAGAGGCCTACATTGGGAAAAAGAATATCTTCAAATAAAAACTACACAGAAGCATTGTGTGAAACTTATTTCTGATATGTTCATTAAGCTAACAGAGTTAAACCATACTTTTGATTGCGCAGTTCTGAACACTCTTTCTGTAGAAAATGCAAGTGGACATTCGGAGCGCTAAGAGGGTAATAGTGGAAAAAGGAATATATTCAAATATAAACTACACAGTAGCATTCTGGGAAAATTCTTTCTGTTCTGTGCATTCAACTAACAGAGTTGAACCTTACTTTTGATTGAGCCGTTCTGAAACACCCTTTCTGAAGAAACTGCAATTGGACATGCTAAGCGCTAAGAGGCCTACATTGGGAAAAAGAATATCTTCAAATAAAAACTACACAGATGCATTCTGTGAAACTTATTTCTGATCTGTAAATTCAGTTAACAGAGATAAAACATATTTTTGATTGAGCAGTTATGAAACACTGTTTTTGTAGAAAATGCAAGTGGAGATTCGGAGCACTAAGAGGGTAAGAGTGGAAAAAGAAATGTCTTCAAATATAAACTACACAGAATCATTCGGTGAAACTTCTTTCTGATCTGTGCATTCAGCTAACAGAGTTAAAACATACTTTTGATTGAGCAGATCTGAACACTCTTTCTGTAGAAAATGCAACTGGACATTTGGAGCGCTAAGAGCGTAGTAGTCGAAAAAGGAATATATTCAAATATAAACTACACAGAAGCATTCTGTGAAAATTCTTTCTGATCTGAGCATTCAGCTAACAGAGTTAAACCATACTTTTGATTGAGCAGTTTTGAAACACTCTGTCTGTAGAAAATGCAACTGGACATTCGTAGCGCTAAGTGGGTAATAGTGGAAAAAAGAATATGTTCAAATATAAACTACACAGAAGCATTGTATGAAACTTCTTTCTGTTCTGTGCATTCAACTAACAGAGTTGAACCTTACTTTTGATTGAGCCGTTCTGAAACACTCTTTCTGTAGAAACTGCAATTGGACATTCTGAGCGCTAGGAGGCCTATATTGGGAAAAAGAATGTCTACAAATAAAAACTACACATAAGAATTGTGTGAAACTTCTTTCTGTTCTGTTTGTTCAACTAAAAGTGTTGAACCTTAGTTTTGATTGAGCCGTTCTGAAACACCCTTTCTGTTGAAAATGCAAGTGGAGATTCCGAGCGCTAAGAGGGTAATAGTGGAAAAAGGAATGTCTCCAAATATAAACTACACAGAATCATTCTGTGAAACTTCTTTCTGATCTGTGCATTCAGCTAACAGAGTTAAACCATACTTTTGATTGAGCAGATCTGAACACTCTTTCTGTAGAAAATGCAACTGGACATTTGGAGCGCTAAGAGAGTAGTAGTGGAAAAAGGAATATATTCAAATATAAACTACACAGATGCATTCTGTGAAACTTCTTTCTGATCTGAGCATTCAGCTAACAGAGTTAAACCATACTTTTGATTGAGCAGTTTTGAAACACTCTGTCTGTAGAAAATGCAACTGGACATTCGTAGCGCTAAGTGGCTAATAGTGGAAAAAAGAATATGTTCAAATATAAACTACACAGAAGCATTGTATGAAACTTCTTTCTGTTCTGTGCATTCAACTAACAGAGTTGAACCTTACTTTTGATTGAGCCTTTCTGAAACACTCTTTCTGTAGGAACTGCAATTGGACATTCTGAGCGCTAAGAGGCATATATTGGGAAAAATAATATCTTCAAATAAAAACTACACAGAAGCTTTGTGTGAAACTTACTTCTGATATGTTCATTAAGCTAACAGAGTTAAACCATACTTTTGATTGCGCAGTTCTGAACACTCTTTCTGTAGAAAATTCAAGTGGACATTCGGAGCGCTAAGAGGGTAATAGTGGAAAAAGGAATATATTCAAATATAAAATACACAGTAGCATTCTGTGAAACTTCTTTCTGTTCTGTGCATTCAACTAACAGAGTTGAACCTTACTTTTGATTGAGCCGTTCTGAAACACTCTTTCTGTAGAAACTGCAATTGGACATGCTAAGCGCTAAGAGGTCTACATTGGGAAAAAGAATATCTTCAAATAAAAACTACACAGATGCATTCTGTGAAACTTATTTCTGATCTGTAAATTCAGTTAACAGAGATAAAACATATTTTTGATTGAGCAGTTATGAAACACACTTTTTGTAGAAAATGCAAGTGGAGATTCGGAGCGCTAAGAGGGTAATAGTGGAAAAAGGAATGTCTTCAAATATAAACTACACAGAATCATTCGGTGATACTTCTTTCTGATCTGTGCATTCAGCTAACAGAGTTAAACCATACTTTTGATTGAGCAGATCTGAACACTCTTTCTGTAGAAAATGCAACTGGACATTTGGAGCGCTAAGAGCGTAGTAGTGGAAAAAGGAATATATTCAAATATAAACTACACAGAAGCATTCTGTGAAACTTCTTTCTGATCTGAGCATTCAGCTAACAGAGTTAAACCATACTTTTGATTGAGCAGTTTTGAAACACTCTGTCTGTAGAAAATGCAACTGGACATTCGTAGCGCTGAGTGGCTAATAGTGGAAAAAAGAATATGTTCAAATATAAACTACACAGAAGCATTGTATGAAACTTCTTTCTGTTCTGTGCATTAAACTAACAGAGTTGAACCTTACTTTTGATTGAGCCGTTCTGAAACACTCTTTCTGTAGAAACTGCAATTGGACATTCTGAGCGCTAGGAGGCCTATATTGGGAAAAAGAATGTCTACAAATAAAAACTACACAGAAGAATTGTGTGAAACTTCTTTCTGTTCTGTTTGTTCAACTAAAAGAGTTGAACCTTAGTTTTGATTGAGCCGTTCTGAAACACTCTTTCTGTAGAAAATGCAAGTGGAGATTCGGAGCGCTAAGAGGGTAATAGTGGAAAAAGGAATGTCTCCAAATATAAACTACACAGAATCATTCTGTGAAACTTCTTTCTGATCTGTGAATTCAGCTAACAGAGTTAAACCATACTTTTGATTGAGCAGATCTGAACACTCTTTCTGTAGAAAATGCAACTGGACATTTGGAGCACTAAGAGAGTAGTAGTGGAAAAAGGAATATATTCAAATATAAACTACACAGAAGCATTCTGTGAAACTTGTTTCTGATCTGAGCATTCAGCTAACAGAGTTTAACCATACTTTTGTTTGAGCAGTTTTGAAACACTCTGTCTGTAGAAAATGCAACTGGACATTCGTAGCGCTGAGTGGCTAATAGTGGAAAAAAGAATATGTTCAAATATAAACTACACAGAAGCATTGTATGAAACTTCTTTCTGTTCTGTGCATTCAACTAACAGAGTTGAACCTTACTTTTGATTGAGCCTTTCTGAAACACTCTTTCTGTAGAAACTGCAATTGGACATTCTGAGCGCTAAGAGGCCTATATTGGGAAAAATAATATCTTCAAATAAAAACTACACAGAAGCATTGTGTGAAACTTATTTCTGATAAGTTCATTAAGCTAACAGAGTTAAACCATACTTTTGATTGCTCAGTTCTGAACACTCTTTCTGTAGAAAATGCAAGTGGACATTCGGAGCGCTAAGAGGGTAATAGTGGAAAAAGGAATATATTCAAATATAAACTACACAGTAGCACTCTGTGAAAATACTTTCTGTTCTGTGAATTCAACTAACAGAGTTGAACCTTACTTTTGATTGAGCCGTTCTGAAACACTCTTTCTGTAGAAACTGCAATTGGACATGCTAAGCGCTAAGAGGCCTACATTGGGAAAAGAATATCTTCAAATAAAAACTACACAGATGCATTCTGTGAAACTTATTTCTGATCTGTAAATTCAGTTAACAGAGATAAAACATATTTTTGATTGAGCAGTTATGAAACACTCTTTTTGTAGAAAATGCAAGTGGAGACTCGGAGCGCTAAGTGGGTAATAGTGGAAAAAGGAATGTCTTCAAATATAAACTACACAGAATCATTCGGTGAAACTTCTTTCTGATCTGTGCATTCAGCTGACAGAGTTAAACCATACTTTTGATTGAGCAGATCTGAACACTCTTTCTGTAGAAAATGCAACTGGACATTTGGAGCGCTAAGAGCGTAGTAGTGGAAAAAGGAATATATTCAGATATAAACTACACAGAAGCATTCTGTGAAACTTCTTTGTGATCTGAGCATTCAGCTAACAGATTTAAACCATACTTTTGATTGAGCAGTTTTGAAACACTCTGTCTGTAGAAAATGCAACTGGACATTCGTAGCGCTAAGTGGGTAATAGTGGAAAAAAGAATATGTTCAAATATAAACTACACAGAAGCATTGTATGAAACTTCTTTCTGTTCTGTGCATTCAACTAACAGAGTTGAACCTTACTTTTGATTGAGCCGTTCTGAAACACTCTTTCTGTAGAAACTGCAATTGGACATTCTGAGCGCTAAGAGGCCTATATTGGGAAAAAGAATGTCTACAAATAAAAACTACACAGAAGAATTGTGTGAAACATCTTTCTGTTCTGTTTGTTCAACTAAAAGAGTTGAACCTTAGTTTTGATTCAGCCGTACTGAAACACTCTTTCTGTAGAAAATGTAAGTGGAGATTCGGAGCGCTAAGAGGGTAATAGTGGAAAAAGGAATGTCTCCAAATATAAACTACACAGAATCATTCTGTGAAACTTCTTTCTGATCTGTGCATTCAGGTAACAGAGTTAAACCATACTTTTGATTGAGCAGATCTGAACACTCTTTCTGTAGAAAATGCAACTGGACATTTGGAGCGCTAAGAGCGTAGTAGTGGAAAAAGGAATATATTCAAATATAAACTACACAGAAGCATTCTGTGAAACTTCTTTCTGATCTGAGCATTCAGCTAACAGAGTTAAACCATACTTTTGATTGAGCAGTTTTGAAACACTCTGTCTGTAGAAAATGCAACTGGACATTCGTAGCGCTAAGTGGGTAATAGTGGAAAAAAGAATATGTTCAAATATGAACTACACAGAAGCATTGTATGAAACTTCTTTCTGTTCTGTGCATTCAACTAACAGAGTTGAACCTTACTTTTGATTGAGCCGTTCTGAAACACTCTTTCTGTAGAAACTGCAATTGGACATTCTGAGCGCTAAGAGGCCTATATTGGGAAAAAGAATGTCTACAAATAAAAACTACACAGAAGAATTGTGTGAAACTTCTTTCTGTTCTGTTTGTTCAACTAAAAGAGTTGAACCTTAGTTTTGATTGAGCCATTCTGAAACACTCTTTCTGTAGAAAATGCAAGGGGAGATTCGGAGCGCTAAGAGGGTAATAGTGGAAAAAGTAATGTCTCCAAATATAAACTACACAGAATCATTCTGTGAAACTTCTTTCTGATCTGTGCATTCAGCTAACAGAGTTAAACCATACTTTTGATTGAGCAGATCTGAACATTCTTTCTGTAGAAAATGCACCTGGACATTTGGAGCGCTAAGAGTGTAGTAGTGGAAAAAGGAATATATTCAAATATAAACTACACAGAAGCATTCTGTGAAACTTCTTTCTGATCTGAGCATTCAGCTAACAGATTTAAACCATACTTTTGATTGAGCAGTTTTGAAACACTCTGTCTGTAGAAAATGCAACTGGACATTCGTAGCGCTAAGTGGGTAATAGTGGAAAAAAGAATATGTTCAAATATAAACTACACAGAAGCATTGTATGAAACTTCTTTCTGTTCTGTGCATTCAACTAACAGAGTTGAACCTTACTTTTGATTGAGCCTTTCTGAAACACTCTTTCTGTAGAAACTGCAATTGGACATTCTGAGCGCTAAGAGTCCTATATTGGGAAAAATAATATCTTCAAATAAAAACTACACAGAAGCATTGTGTGAAACTTATTTCTGATATGTTCATTAAGCTAACAGAGTTAAACCATACTTTTGATTGCGCAGTTCTGAACACTCTTTCTGTAGAAAATGCAAGTGGACATTCGGAGCGCTAAGAGGGTAATAGTGGAAAAAGGAATATATTCAAATATAAACTACACAGTAGCATTCTGTGAAAATTCTTTCTGTTCTGTGCATTCAACTAACAGAGTTGAACCTTACTTTTGATTGAGCCGTTCTGAAACACTCTTTCTGTAGAAACTGCAATTGGACATGCTAAGCGCTAAGAGGCCTACATTGGGAAAAAGAATATCTTCAAATAAAAACTACACAGATTCATTCTGTGAAACTTATTTCTGATCTGTAAATTCAGTTAACAGAGATAAAACATATTTTTGTTTGAGCAGTTATGAAACACTCTTTTTGTAGAAAATGCAAGTGGAGATTCGGAGCGCTAAGTGGGTAATAGTGGAAAAAGGAATGTCTTCAAATATAAACTACACAGAATCATTCGGTGAAACTTCTTTCTGATCTGTGCATTCAGCTAACAGAGTTAAACCATACTTTTGATTGAGCAGATCTGAGCACTCTTTCTGTAGAAAATGCAACTGGACATTTGGAGCGCTAAGAGCGTAGTAGTGGAAAAAGGAATATATTCAAATATAAACTACACAGAAGCATTCTGTGAAACTTCTTTCTGATCTGAGCATTCAGCTAACAGAGTTAAACCATACATTTGATTGAGCAGTTTTGAAACACTCTGTCTGTAGAAAATGCAACTGGACATTCGTAGCGCTAAGTGGGTAATAGTGGAAAAAAGAATATTTTCAAATATAAACTACACAGAAGCATTGTATGAAATTTTTTCTGTTCTGTGCATTCAACTAACAGAGTTGAACCTTACTTTTGATTGAGCCTTTCTGAAACACTCTTTCTGTAGAAACTGCAATTGGACATTCTGAGCGCTAAGAGGCCTATATTGGGAAAAATAATATCTTCAAATAAAAACTACACAGAAGCATTGTGTGAAACTTATTTCTGATATGTTCATTAAGCTAACAGAATTAAACCATACTTTTGATTGCGCAGTTCTGAACACTCTTTCTGTAGAAAATGCAAGTGGACATTCGGAGCGCTAAGAGGGTAATAGTGGAAAAAGGAATATATTCAAATATAAACTACACAGTAGCATTCTGTGAAAATTCTTTCTGTTCTGTGCATTCAACTAACAGAGTTGAATCTTACTTTTGATTGAGCCGTTCTGAAACACTCTTTCTGTAGAAACTGCAATTGGACATTCTGAGCGCTAAGAGGCCTATATTGGGAAAAAGAATGTCTACAAATAAAAACTACACGGAAGAATTGTGTGAAACTTCTTTCTGTTCTGTTTGTTCAACTAAAAGAGTTGAACCTTAGTTTTGATTGAGCCGTTCTGAAACACTCTTTCTGTAGAAAATGCAAGTGGAGATTCGGAGCGCTAAGAGGGTAATAGTGGAAAAAGGAATGTCTCCAAATATAAACTACACAGAATCATTCTGTGAAACTTCTTTCTGATCTGTGCATTCAGCTAACAGAGTTAAACCATACTTTTGATTGAGCAGATCTGAACACTCTTTCTGTAGAAAATGCAACTGGACATTTCGAGCGCTAAGAGAGTAGTAGTGGAAAAAGGAATATATTCAAATATAAACTACACAGAAGCATTCTGTGAAAGTTCTTTCTGATCTGAGCATTCAGCTAACAGAGGTAAACCATACTTTTGATTGAGCAGTTTTGAAACACTCTGTCTGTAGAAAATGCAACTGGACATTCGTAGCGCTAAGTGGGTAATAGTGGAAAAAAAATATGTTCAAATATAAACTACACAGAAGCATTGTATGAAACTGCTTTCTGTTCTGTGCATTCAACTAACAGAGTTGAACCTTACTTTTGATTGAGCCTTTCTGAAACACTCTTTCTGTAGAAACTGCAATTGGACATTCTGAGCGCGAAGAGGCCTCTATTGGGAAAAATAATATCTTCAAATAAAAACTACACAGAAGCATTGTGTGAAACTTATTTCTGATATGTTCATTAAGCTAACAGAGTTAAACCATACTTTTGATTGCGCAGTTCTGAACACTCTTTCTGTAGAAAATGCAAGTGCACATTCGGAGCGCTAAGAGGGTAATAGTGGAAAAAGGAATATATTCAAATATAAACTACACAGTAGAATTCTGTGAAAATTCTTTCTGTTCTGTGCATTCAACTAAGAGAGTTGAACCTTACTTTTGATTGAGCCGTTCTGAAACACTCGTTCTGTAGAAACTGCAATTGGACATGCTAAGCGCTAAGAGGCCTACATTGGGAAAAAGAATATCTTCAAATAAAAACTACACAGATGCATTCTGTGAAACTTATTTCTGATCTGTAAATTCAGTTAACAGAGATAAAACATATTTTTGTTTGAGCAGTTATGAAACACTCTTTTTGTAGAAAATGCAAGTGGAGATTCGGAGCGCTAAGTGGGTAATAGTGGAAAAAGGAATGTCTTCAAATATAAACTACACAGAATCATTCGGTGAAACTTGTTTCTGATCTGTGCATTCAGCTAACAGAGTTAAACCATACTTTTGATTGAGCAGATCTGAACACTCTTTCTGTAGAAAATGCAACTGGACATTTGGAGCGCTAAGAGCGTAGTAGTGGAAAAAGGAATATATTCAAATATAAACTACACAGAAGCATTCTGTGAAACTTCTTTCTGATCTGAGCATTCAGCTAACAGAGTTAAACCATACTTTTGATTGAGCAGTTTTGAAACACTCTGTCTGTAGAAAATGCAACTGGACATTCGTAGCGCTAAGTGGGTAATAGTGGAAAAAAGAATATGTTCAAATATGAACTACACAGAAGCATTGTATGAAACTTCTTTCTGTTCTGTGCATTCAACTAACAGAGTTGAACCTTACTTTTGATTGAGCCGTTCTGAAACACTCTTTCTGTAGAAACTGCAATTGGACATTCTGAGCGCTAAGAGGCCTATATTGGGAAAAAGAATGTCTACAAATAAAAACTACACAGAAGAATTGTGTGAAACTTCTTTCTGTTCTGTTTGTTCAACTAAAAGAGTTGAACCTTAGTTTTGATTGAGCCGTTCTGAAACACTCTTTCTGTAGAAAATGCAAGGGGAGATTCGGAGCGCTAAGAGGGTAATAGTGGAAAAAGGAATGTCTCCAAATATAAACTACACAGAATCATTCTGTGAAACTTCTTTCTGATCTGTGCATTCAGCTAACAGAGTTAAACCATACTTTTGATTGAGCAGATCTGAACACACTTTCTGTAGAAAATGCACCTGGACATTTGGAGCGCTAGGAGAGTAGTAGTGGAAAAAGGAATATATTCAAATATAAACTACACAGAAGCATTCTGTGAAACTTCTTTCTGATCTGAGCATTCAGCTAACAGAGTTAAACCATACTTTTGATTGAGCAGTTTTGAAACACTCTGTCTGTAGAAAATGCAACTGGACATTCGTAGCGCTAAGTGAGTAATAGTGGAAAAAAGAATATGTTCAAATATAAACTACACAGAAGCATTGTATGAAACTTCTTTCTGTTCTGTGCATTCAACTAACAGAGTTGAACCTTACTTTTGATTGAGCCTTTCTGAAACACTCTTTCTGTAGAAACTGCAATTGGACATTCTGAGCGCTAAGAGGCCTATATTGGGAAAAATAATATCTTCAAATAAAAACTACACAGAAGCATTGTGTGAAACTTATTTCTGATATGTTCATTAAGCTAACAGAGTTAAACCATACTTTTGATTGCGCAGTTCTGAACACTCTTTCTGTAGAAAATGCAAGTGGACATTCGGAGCGCTAAGAGGGTAATAGTGGAAAAAGGAATATATTCAAATATAAACTACACAGTAGCATTCTGTGAAAATTCTTTCTGTTCTGTGCATTCAACTAACAGAGTTGAACCTTACTTTTGATTGAGCCGTTCTGAAACACTCTTTCTGTAGAAACTGCAATTGGACATGCTAAGCGCTAAGAGGCCTACATTGGGAAAAAGAATATCTTCAAATAAAAACTACACAGATGCATTCTGTGAAACTTATTTCTGATCTGTAAATTCAGTTAACAGAGATAAAACATATTTTTGTTTGAGCAGTTATGAAACACTCTTTTTGTAGAAAATGCAAGTGGAGATTCGGAGCGCTAAGTGGGTAATAGTGGAAAAAGGAATGTCTTCAAATATAAACTACACAGAATCATTCGGTGAAACTTGTTTCTGATCTGTGCATTCAGCTAACAGAGTTAAACCATACTTTTGATTGAGCAGATCTGAACACTCTTTCTGTAGAAAATGCAACTGGACATTTGGAGCGCTAAGAGCGTAGTAGTGGAAAAAGGAATATATTCAAATATAAACTACACAGAAGCATTCTGTGAAACTTCTTTCTGATCTGAGCATTCAGCTAACAGAGTTAAACCATACTTTTGATTGAGCAGTTTTGAAACACTCTGTCTGTAGAAAATGCAACTGGACATTCGTAGCGCTAAGTGGGTAATAGTGGAAAAAAGAATATGTTCAAATATGAACTACACAGAAGCATTGTATGAAACTTCTTTCTGTTCTGTGCATTCAACTAACAGAGTTGAACCTTACTTTTGATTGAGCCGTTCTGAAACACTCTTTCTGTAGAAACTGCAATTGGACATTCTGAGCGCTAAGAGGCCTATATTGGGAAAAAGAATGTCTACAAATAAAAACTACACAGAAGAATTGTGTGAAACTTCTTTCTGTTCTGTTTGTTCAACTAAAAGAGTTGAACCTTAGTTTTGATTGAGCCGTTCTGAAACACTCTTTCTGTAGAAAATGCAAGGGGAGATTCGGAGCGCTAAGAGGGTAATAGTGGAAAAAGGAATGTCTCCAAATATAAACTACACAGAATCATTCTGTGAAACTTCTTTCTGATCTGTGCATTCAGCTAACAGAGTTAAACCATACTTTTGATTGAGCAGATCTGAACACACTTTCTGTAGAAAATGCACCTGGACATTTGGAGCGCTAGGAGAGTAGTAGTGGAAAAAGGAATATATTCAAATATAAACTACACAGAAGCATTCTGTGAAACTTCTTTCTGATCTGAGCATTCAGCTAACAGAGTTAAACCATACTTTTGATTGAGCAGTTTTGAAACACTCTGTCTGTAGAAAATGCAACTGGACATTCGTAGCGCTAAGTGAGTAATAGTGGAAAAAAGAATATGTTCAAATATAAACTACACAGAAGCATTGTATGAAACTTCTTTCTGTTCTGTGCATTCAACTAACAGAGTTGAACCTTACTTTTGATTGAGCCTTTCTGAAACACTCTTTCTGTAGAAACTGCAATTGGACATTCTGAGCGCTAAGAGGCCTATATTGGGAAAAATAATATCTTCAAATAAAAACTACACAGAAGCATTGTGTGAAACTTATTTCTGATATGTTCATTAAGCTAACAGAGTTAAACCATACTTTTGATTGCGCAGTTCTGAACACTCTTTCTGTAGAAAATGCAAGTGGACATTCGGAGCGCTAAGAGGGTAATAGTGGAAAAAGGAATATATTCAAATATAAACTACACAGTAGCATTCTGTGAAAATTCTTTCTGTTCTGTGCATTCAACTAACAGAGTTGAACCTTACTTTTGATTGAGCCGTTCTGAAACACTCTTTCTGTAGAAACTGCAATTGGACATGCTAAGCGCTAAGAGGCCTACATTGGGAAAAAGAATATCTTCAAATAAAAACTACACAGATGCATTCTGTGAAACTTATTTCTGATCTGTAAATTCAGTTAACAGAGATAAAACATATTTTTGTTTGAGCAGTTATGAAACACTCTTTTTGTAGAAAATGCAAGTGGAGATTCGGAGCGCTAAGTGGGTAATAGTGGAAAAAGGAATGTCTTCAAATATAAACTACACAGAATCATTCGGTGAAACTTCTTTCTGATCTGTGCATTCAGCTAACAGAGTTAAACCATACTTTTGATTGAGCAGATCTGAGCACTCTTTCTGTAGAAAATGCAACTGGACATTTGGAGCGCTAAGAGCGTAGTAGTGGAAAAAGGAATATATTCAAATATAAACTACACAGAAGCATTCTGTGAAACTTCTTTCTGATCTGAGCATTCAGCTAACAGAGTTAAACCATACTTTTGATTGAGCAGTTTTGAAACACTCTGTCTGTAGAAAATGCAACTGGACATTCGTAGCGCTAAGTGGGTAATAGTGGAAAAAAGAATATGTTCAAATATAAACTACACAGAAGCATTGTATGAAACTTCTTTCTGTTCTGTGCATTCAACTAACAGAGTTGAACCTTACTTTTGATTGAGCCTTTCTGAAACACTCTTTCTGTAGAAACTGCAATTGGACATTCTGAGCGCTAAGAGGCCTATATTGGGAAAAATAATATCTTCAAATAAAAACTACACAGAAGCATTGTGTGAAACTTATTTCTGATATGTTCATTAAGCTAACAGAGTTAAACCATACTTTTGATTGCGCAGTTCTGAACACTCTTTCTGTAGAAACTGCAAGTGGACATTCGGAGCGCTAAGAGGGTAATAGTGGAAAAAGGAATATATTCAAATATAAAATACACAGTAGCATTCTGTGAAAATTCTTTCTGTTCTGTGCATTCAACTAACAGAGTTGAACCTTACTTTTGATTGAGCCGTTCTGAAACACTCTTTCTGTAGAAACTGCAATTGGACATGCTAAGCGCTAAGAGGCCTACATTGGGAAAAAAAATATCTTCAAATAAAAAATACACAGATGCATTCTGTGAAACTTATTTCTGATCTGTAAATTCAGTTAACAGAGATAAAACATATTTTTGATTGAGCAGTTATGAAACACTCTTTTTGTAGAAAATGCAAGTGGAGATTCGGAGCGCTAAGAGGGTAATAGTGGAAAAAGGAATGTCTTCAAATATAAACTACACAGAATCATTCGGTGAAATTTCTTTCTGATCTGTGCATTCAGCTAACAGAGTTAAACCATACTTTTGATTGAGCAGATCTGAACACTCTTTCTGTAGAAAATGCAACTGGACATTTGGAGCGCTAAGAGCGTAGTAGTGGAAAAAGTATATATTCAAATATAAACTACACAGAAGCATTCTGTGAAACTTCTTTCTGATCTGAGCATTCAGCTAACAGAGTTAAACCATACTTTTGATTGAGCAGTTTTGAAACACTCTGTCTGTAGAAAATGCAACTGGACATTCGTAGCACTAAGTGGGTAATAGTGGAAAAAAGAATATGTTCAAATATGAACTACACAGAAGCATTGTATGAAACTTCTTTCTGTTCTGTGCATTCTACTAACAGAGTTGAACCTTACTTTTGATTGAGCCGTTCTGAAACACTCTTTCTGTAGAAACTGCAATTGGACATTCTGAGCGCTAAGAGGCCTATATTGGGATAAAGAATGTCTACAAATAAAAGCTACACAGAAGAATTGTGTGAAACTCCTTTCTGTTCTGTTTGTTCAACTAAAAGAGTTGAACCTTAGTTTTGATTGAGCCGTTCTGAAACACTCTTTCTGTAGAAAATGCAAGTGGAGATTCGGAGTGCTAAGGGGGTAATAGTGGAAAAAGGAATGTCTCCAAATATAAACTACACAGAATAATTCTGTGAAACTTCTTTCTGATCTGTGCATTCAGCTAACAGAATTAAACCATACTTTTGATTGAGCAGATCTGAACACTCTTTCTGTAGAAAATGCAACTGGACATTTGGAGCGCTAAGAGAGTAGTAGTGGAAAAAGGAATATATTCAAATATAAACTACACAGAAGCATTCTGTGAAACTTCTTTCTGATCTGAGCATTCAGCTAACAGAGTTAAACCATACTTTTGATTGAGCAGTTTTGAAACACTCTGTCTGTAGAAAATGCAACTGGACATTCGTAGCGCTAAGTGGGTAATAGTGGAAAAAAGAATATGTTCAAATATGAACTACACAGAAGCATTGTATGAAACTACTTTCTGTTCTGTGCATTCAACTAACAGAGTTGAACCTTACTTTTGATTGAGCCTTTCTGAAACACTCCTTCTGTAGAAACTGCAATTGGACATTCTGAGCGCTAAGAGGCCTCTATTGGGAAAAATAATATCTTCAAATAAAAACTACACAGAAGCATTGTGTGAAACTTATTTCTGATATGTTCATTAAGCTAACAGAGTTAAACCATACTTTTGATTGCGTAGTTCTGAACACTCTTTCTGTAGAAAATGCAAGTGGACATTCGGAGCGCTAAGAGGGTAATAGTGGAAAAAGGAATATATTCAAATATAAACTACACAGTAGCATTCTGTGAAAATTCTTTCTGTTCTGTGCATTCAACTAACAGAGTTGAACCTTACTTTTGATTGAGCCGTTCTGAAACACTCTTTCTGTAGAAACTGCAATTGGACATGCTAAGCGCTAAGAGGCCTACATTGGGAAAAAGAATATCTTCAAATAAAAACTACACAGATGCATTCTGTGAAACTTATTTCTGATCTGTAAATTCAGTTAACAGAGATAAAACATATTTTTGTTTGAGCAGTTATGAAACACTCTTTTTGTAGAAAATGCAAGTGGAGATTCGGAGCGCTAAGTGGGTAATAGTGGAAAAAGGAATGTCTTCAAATATAAACTACACAGAATCATTCGGTGAAACTTCTTTCTGATCTGTGCATTCAGCTAACAGAGTTAAACCATACTTTTGATTGAGCAGATCTGAGCACTCTTTCTGTAGAAAATGCAACTGGACATTTGGAGCGCTAAGAGTGTAGTAGTGGAAAAAGGAATATATTCAAATATAAACTACACAGAAGCATTCTGTGAAACTTCTTTCTGATCTGAGCATTCAGCTAACAGAGTTAAACCATACTTTTGATTGAGCAGTTTTGAAACACTCTGTCTGTAGAAAATGCAACTGGACATTCGTAGCGCTAAGTGGGTAATAGTGGAAAAAAGAATATGTTCAAATATAAACTACACAGAAGCATTGTATGAAACTTCTTTCTGTTCTGTGCATTCAACTAACAGAGTTGAACCTTACTTTTGATTGAGCCTTTCTGAAACACTCTTTCTGTAGAAACTGCAATTGGACATTCTGAGCGCTAAGAGGCCTATATTGGGAAAAATAATATCTTCAAATAAAAACTACACAGAAGCATTGTGTGAAACTTATTTCTGATATGTTCATTAAGCTAACAGAGTTAAACCATACTTTTGATTGCGCAGTTCTGAACACTCTTTCTGTAGAAACTGCAAGTGGACATTCGGAGCGCTAAGAGGGTAATAGTGGAAAAAGGAATATATTCAAATATAAAATACACAGTAGCATTCTGTGAAAATTCTTTCTGTTCTGTGCATTCAACTAACAGAGTTGAACCTTACTTTTGATTGAGCCGTTCTGAAACACTCTTTCTGTAGAAACTGCAATTGGACATGCTAAGCGCTAAGAGGCCTACATTGGGAAAAAAAATATCTTCAAATAAAAAATACACAGATGCATTCTGTGAAACTTATTTCTGATCTGTAAATTCAGTTAACAGAGATAAAACATATTTTTGATTGAGCAGTTATGAAACACTCTTTTTGTAGAAAATGCAAGTGGAGATTCGGAGCGCTAAGAGGGTAATAGTGGAAAAAGGAATGTCTTCAAATATAAACTACACAGAATCATTCGGTGAAATTTCTTTCTGATCTGTGCATTCAGCTAACAGAGTTAAACCATACTTTTGATTGAGCAGATCTGAACACTCTTTCTGTAGAAAATGCAACTGGACATTTGGAGCGCTAAGAGCGTAGTAGTGGAAAAAGAATATATTCAAATATAAACTACACAGAAGCATTCTGTGAAACTTCTTTCTGATCTGAGCATTCAGCTAACAGAGTTAAACCATACTTTTGATTGAGCAGTTTTGAAACACTCTGTCTGTAGAAAATGCAACTGGACATTCGTAGCACTAAGTGGGTAATAGTGGAAAAAAGAATATGTTCAAATATGAACTACACAGAAGCATTGTATGAAACTTCTTTCTGTTCTGTGCATTCTACTAACAGAGTTGAACCTTACTTTTGATTGAGCCGTTCTGAAACACTCTTTCTGTAGAAACTGCAATTGGACATTCTGAGCGCTAAGAGGCCTATATTGGGATAAAGAATGTCTACAAATAAAAGCTACACAGAAGAATTGTGTGAAACTCCTTTCTGTTCTGTTTGTTCAACTAAAAGAGTTGAACCTTAGTTTTGATTGAGCCGTTCTGAAACACTCTTTCTGTAGAAAATGCAAGTGGAGATTCGGAGTGCTAAGGTGGTAATAGTGGAAAAAGGAATGTCTCCAAATATAAACTACACAGAATAATTCTGTGAAACTTCTTTCTGATCTGTGCATTCAGCTAACAGAATTAAACCATACTTTTGATTGAGCAGATCTGAACACTCTTTCTGTAGAAAATGCAACTGGACATTTGGAGCGCTAAGAGAGTAGTAGTGGAAAAAGGAATATATGCAAATATAAACTACACAGAAGCATTCTGTGAAACTTCTTTCTGATCTGAGCATTCAGCTAACAGAGTTAAACCATACTTTTGATTGAGCAGTTTTGAAACACTCTGTCTGTAGAAAATGCAACTGGACATTCGTAGCGCTAAGTGGGTAATAGTGGAAAAAAGAATATGTTCAAATATGAACTACACAGAAGCATTGTATGAAACTACTTTCTGTTCTGTGCATTCAACTAACAGAGTTGAACCTTACTTTTGATTGAGCCTTTCTGAAACACTCCTTCTGTAGAAACTGCAATTGGACATTCTGAGCGCTAAGAGGCCTCTATTGGGAAAAATAATATCTTCAAATAAAAACTACACAGAAGCATTGTGTGAAACTTATTTCTGATATGTTCATTAAGCTAACAGAGTTAAACCATACTTTTGATTGCGTAGTTCTGAACACTCTTTCTGTAGAAAATGCAAGTGGACATTCGGAGCGCTAAGAGGGTAATAGTGGAAAAAGGAATATATTCAAATATAAACTACACAGTAGCATTCTGTGAAAATTCTTTCTGTTCTGTGCATTCAACTAACAGAGTTGAACCTTACTTTTGATTGAGCCGTTCTGAAACACTCTTTCTGTAGAAACTGCAATTGGACATGCTAAGCGCTAAGAGGCCTACATTGGGAAAAAGAATATCTTCAAATAAAAACTACACAGATGCATTCTGTGAAACTTATTTCTGATCTGTAAATTCAGTTAACAGAGATAAAACATATTTTTGATTGAGCAGTTATGAAACACTCTTTTCGTAGAAAATGCAAGTGGAGATTCGGAGCGCTAAGAGGGTAATAGTGGAAAAAGGAATGTCTTCAAATATAAACTACACAGAATCATTCGGTGAAACTTCTTTCTGATCTGTGCATTCAGCTAACAGAGTTAAACCATTCTTTTGATTGAGCAGATCTGAACACTCTTTCTGTTGAAAATGCAACTGGACATTTGGAGCGCTAAGAGCGTAGCAGTGGAAAAAGGAATATATTCAAATATAAACTACACAGAAGCATTCTGTGAAACTTTTTCTGATCTGAGCATTCAGCTAACAGAGTTAAACCATACTTTTGATTGAGCAGTTTTGAAACACTCTGTCTGTAGAAAATGCAACTGGACATTCGTAGCGCTAAGTGGGTTATAGTGGAAAAAAGAATATGTTCAAATATAAACTACACAGAAGCATTGTATGAAACTTCTTTCTGTTCTGTGCATTCAACTAACAGAGTTGAACCTTACTTTTGATTGAGCCTTTCTGAAACACTCTCTCTGTAGAAACTGCAATTGGACATTCTGAGCGCTAAGAGGCCTCTATTGGGAAAAATAATATCTTCAAATAAATACTACACAGAAGCATTGTGTGAAACTTATTTCTGATATGTTCATTAAGCTAACAGAGTTAAACCATACTTTTGATTGCGTAGTTCTGAACACTCTTTCTGTAGAAAATGCAAGTGGACATTCGGAGCGCTAAGAGGGTAATAGTGGAAAAAGGAATATATTCAAATATAAACTACACAGTAGCATTCTGTGAAAATTCTTTCTGTTCTGTGCATTCAACTAACAGAGTAGAACCTTACTTTTGATTGAGCCGTTCTGAAACACTCTTTCTGTAGAAACTGCAATTGGACATGCTAAGCGCTAAGAGGCCTACATTGGGAAAAAGAATATCTTCAAATAAAAACTATACAGATGCATTCTGTGAAACTTATTTCTGATCTGTAAATTCAGTTAACAGAGATAAAACATATTTTTGATTCAGCAGTTATGAAACACTCTTTTCGTAGAAAATGCAAGTGGAGATTCGGAGAGCTAAGAGGGTAATAGTGGAAAAAGGAATGTCTTCAAATATAAACTACACAGAATCATTCGGTGAAACATCTTTCTGGTCTGTGCATTCAGCTAACAGAGTTAAACCATTCTTTTGATTGAGCAGATCTGAACACTCTTTCTGTTGAAAATGCAACTGGACATTTGGAGCGCTAAGAGCGTAGTAGTGGAAAAACGAATATATGCAAATATAAACTACACAGAAGCATTCTGTGAAACTTCTTTCTGATCTGAGCATACAGCTAACAGAGTTAAACCATACTTTTGATTGAGCAGTTTTGAAACACTCTGTCTGTAGAAAATGCAACTGGACATTCGTAGCGCTAAGTGGGTAATAGTGGAAAAAAGAATATGTTCAAATATAAACTACACAGAAGCATTGTATGAAACTTCTTTCTGTTCTGTGCATTCAACTAACAGAGTTGAACCTTACTTTTGATTGAGCCATTCTGAAACACTCTTTCTGTAGAAACTGCAATTGGATATTCTGAGCACTAAGAGGCCTATATTGGGAAAAAGAATGTCTACAAATAAAAACTACACAGAAGAATTGTGTGAAACTTCTTTCTGTTCTGTTTGTTCAACTAAAAGAGTTGAACCTTAATTTTGATTGAGCCGTTCTGAAACACTCTTTCTGTAGAAAATGCAAGTGGAGATTCGGAGCGCTAAGAGGGTAATAGTGGAAAAAGGAATGTCTCCAAATATAAACTACACAGAATCATTCTGTGAAACTTCTTTCTGATCTGTGCATTCAGCTAACACAGTTAAACCATACTTTTGATTGAGGAGATCTGAACACTCTTTCTGTAGAAAATGCAACTGGACATTTGGAGCGGTAAGAGAGTAGTAGTGGAAAAAGAAATATATTCAAATATAAACTACACAGAAGCATTCTGTGAAACTTCTTTCTGATCTGAGCATTCAGCTAACAGAGTTAAACCATACTTTTGATTGAGCAGTTTTGAAACACTCTGTCTGTAGAAAATGCAACTGGACATTCGTAGCGCTAAGTGGGTAATAGTGGAAAAAAGAATATGTTCATATATAAATTACACAGAAGCATTGTATGAAACTTCTTTCTGTTCTGTGCATTCAACTAACAGAGTTGAACCTTACTTTTGATTGAGCCTTTCTGAAACACTCTTTCTGTAGAAACTGCAATTGGACATTCTGAGCGCTAAGAGGCCTCTATTGGGAAAAATAATATCTTCAAATAAAAACTACACAGAAGCATTTTGTGAAACTTATTTCTGATATGTTCATTAAGCTAACAGAGTTAAACCATACTTTTGATTGCGCAGTTCTGAACACTCTTTCTGTAGAAAATGCAAGTGGACATTCGGAGCGCTAAGAGGGTAATAGTGGAAAAAGGAATATATTCAAATATAAACTACACAGTAGCATTCTGTGAAAATTCTTTCTGTTCTGTGCATTCAACTAACAGAGTTGAACCTTACTTTTGATTGAGCCGTTCTGAAACACTCTTTCTGTAGAAACTGCAATTGGACATGCTAAGCGCTAAGAGGCCTACATTGGGAAAAAGAATATCTTCAAATAAAAACTACACAGATGCATTCTGTGAAACATATTTCTGATCTGTAAATTCAGTTAACAGAGATAAAACATATTTTTGATTGAGCAGTTATGAAACACTCTTTTTGTAGAAAATGCAAGTGGAGATTCGGAGCGCTAAGAGGGTAATAGTGGAAAAAGGAATGTCTTCAAATATAAACTACACAGAATCATTCGGTGAAACTTCTTTCTGATATGTGCATTCAGCTAACAGAGTTAAACCATACTTTTGATTGAGCAGATCTGAACACTCTTTCTGTTGAATATGCAACTGGACAT
The DNA here is from genome assembly GCF_028878055.3 of Symphalangus syndactylus. NCBI lineage: Eukaryota > Metazoa > Chordata > Mammalia > Primates > Hylobatidae > Symphalangus > Symphalangus syndactylus. The sequence continues at coordinate 107,402,791 of NC_072438.2, forward strand.
TTGGAGCGCTAAGAGAGAAGTAGTGGAAAAAGGAATATATTCAAATATAAACTACACAGAAGCATTCTGTGAAACTTCTTTCTGATCTGAGCATACAGCTAACAGAGTTAAACCATACTTTTGATTGAGCAGTTTTGAAACACTCTGTCTGTAGAAAATGCAACTGGACATTCGTAGCGCCAAGTGGGTAATAGTGGAAAAAAGAATATGTTCAAATATAAACTACACAGAAGCATTGTATGAAACTTCTTTCTGTTCTGTGCATTCAACTCAGAGAGTTGAACCTTACTTTTGATTGAGCCTTTCTGAAACACTCTTTCTGTAGAAACTGCAATTGGACATTCTGAGCGCTAAGAGGCCTCTATTGGGAAAAATAATATCTTCAAATAAAAACTACACAGAAGCATTGTGTGAAACTTATTTCTGATATGTTCATTAAGCTAACAGAGTTAAACCATACTTTTGATTGCGCAGTTCTGAACACTCTTTCTGTAGAAAATGCAAGTGGACATTCGGAGCGCTAAAAGGGTAATAGTGGAAAAAGGAATATATTAAATTATAAACTACACAGTAGCATTCTGTGAAAATTCTTTCTGTTCTGTGCATTCAACTAACAGAGTTGAACCTTACTTTTAATTGAGCCGTTCTGAAACACTCTTTCTGTAGAAACTGCAATTGGACATGCTAAGCGCTAAGAGGCCAACATTGGGAAAAAGAATATCTTCAAATAAAAACTACACAGATGCATTCTGTGAAACTTCTTTCTGTTCTGTTTGTTCAACTAAAAGAGTTGAACCTTTGTTTTGATTGAGCCGTTCTGAAACACTCTTTCTGTAGAAAATGCAAGTGGAGATTCGGAGCGCTAAGAGGGTAATAGTGGAAAAAGGAATGTCTCCAAATATAAACTACACAGAATCATTCTGTGAAACTTCTTTCTGATCTGTGCATTCAGCTAACAGAGTTAAACCATAATTTTGATTGAGCAGATCTGAACACTCTTTCTGTAGAACATGCAACTGGACATTTGGAGCGCTAAGAGCGTAGTAGTGGAAAAAGGAATATATTCAAATATAAACTACACAGAAGCATTCTGTGAAACTTCTTTCTGATCTGAGCATTCAGCTAACAGAGTTAAACCATACTTTTGATTGAGCAGTTTTGAAACACTCTGTCTGTAGAAAATGCCACTGGACATTCGTAGCGCTAAGTGGGTAATAGTGGAAAAAAGAATATGTTCAAATATAAACTACACAGAAGCATTGTATGAAACTTCTTTCTGTTCTGTGCATTCAACTAACAGAGTTGAACCTTACTTTTGATTGAGCCGTTCTGAAACACTCTTTCTGTAGAAACTGCAATTGGTCATTCTGAGCGCTAAGAGGCCTATATTGGGAAAAAGAATATCTACAAATAAAAACTACACAGAAGAATTGTGTGAAACTTCTTTCTGTTCTGTTTGTTCAACTAAAAGAGTTGAACCTTAGTTTTGATTGAGCCGTTCTGAAACACTCTTTCTGTAGAAAATGCAAGTGGATATTCGGAGCGCTAAGAGGGTAATAGTGGAAAAAGGAATGTCTCCAAATATAAACTACACAGAATCATTCTGTGAAACTTCTTTCTGATCTGTGCATTCAGCTAACAGAGTAAAACCATACTTTTGATTGAGCAGATCTGAACACTCTTTCTGTAGAAAATGCAACTGGACATTTGGAGCGCTAAGAGAGTAGTAGTGGAAAAAGGGATATATTCAAATATAAACTACATAGAAGCATTCTGTGAAACTTCTTTCTGATCTGAGCATTCAGCTAACAGAGTTAAACCATACTTTTGATTGAGCAGTTTTGAAACACTCTGTCTGTAGAAAATGCAACTGGACATTCGTAGCGCCAAGTGGGTAATAGTGGAAAAAAGAATATGTTCAAATATAAACTACACAGAAACATTGTATGAAATTACTTTCTGTTCTGTGCATTCAACTAACAGAGTTGAACCTTACTTTTTATTGAGCCTTTCTGAAACACACTTTCTGTAGAAACTGCAATTGGACATTCTGAGCGCTAAGAGGCCTATATTGGGAAAAATAATAACTTCAAATAAAAACTACACATAAGCATTTTGTGAAACTTATTTCTGATATGTTCATTAAGCTAACAGAGTTAAACCATACTTTTGATTGCGCAGTTCTGAACACTCTTTCTGTAGAAAATGCAAGTGGACATTCGGAGCGCTAAGAGGGTAATAGTGGAGAAAGGAATATATTCAAATATAAACTACACAATAGCATTCTGTGAAAATTCTTTCTGTTCTGTGCATTCAACTAACAGAGTTGAACCTTACTTTTGATTGAGCCGTTCTGAAACACTCTTTCTGTAGAAACTGCAATTGGACATGCTAAGCGCTAAGAGGCCCACATTGGGAAAAAGAATATCTTCAAATAAAAACTACACAGATGCATTCTGTGAAACCTATTTCTGATCTGTAAATTCAGTTAACAGAGATAAAACATATTTTTGATTGAGCAGTTATGAAACACTCTTTTTGTAGAAAATGCAAGTGGAGATTCGGAGCGCTAAGAGGGTAATAGTGGAAAAAGGTATGTCTTCAAATATAAACTACACAGAATCATTCGGTGAAACTTCTTTCTGATCTGTGCATTCAGCTAACAGAGTTAAACCATACTTTTGATTGAGCAGATCTGAACAATCTTTCTGTAGGAAATGCAACTGGACATTTGGAGCGCTAAGAGCGTAGTAGTGGAAAAAGGAATATATTCAAATATAAACTACACAGAAGCATTCTGTGAAACTTCTTTCTGATCTGAGCATTCAGCTAACAGAGTTAAACCATACTTTTGATTGAGCAGTTTTGAAACACTCTGTCTGTAGAAAATGCAACTGGACATTCGTAGCGCTAAGTGGGTAATAGTGGAAAAAAGAATATGTTCAAATATAAACTACACAGAAGCATTGTATGAAACTTCTTTCTGTTCTGTGCATTCAACTTACAGAGTTGAACCTTACTTTTGATTGAGCCGTTCTGAAACACTCTTTCTGTAGAAACTGCAATTGGACATTCTGAGCGCTAAGAGGCCTATATTGGGAAAAAGAATGTCTACAAATAAAAACAACACAGAAGAATTGTGTGAAACTTCTTTCTGTTCTGTTTGTTCAACTAAAAGAGTTGAAACTTAGTTTTGATTGAGCCGTTCTGAAACACTCTTTCTGTAGAAAATGCAAGTGGAGATTCGGAGCGCTAAGAGGGTAATAGTGGAAAAAGAAATGTCTCCAAATATAAACTACACAGAATCATTCTGTGAAACTTCTTTCTGATCTGTGCATTCAGCTAACAGAGTTAAACCATACTTTTGATAGAGCAGATCTGAACACTCTTTCTGTAGAAAATGCAACTGGACATTTGGAGCGCTAAGAGAGTAGTAGTGGAAAAAGGAATATATTCAAATATAAACTACACAGAAGCATTCTGTGAAACTTCTTTCTGATCTGAGCATTCAGCTAACAGAGATAAACCATACTTTTGATTGAGCAGTTTTGAAACACTCTGTCTGTAGAAAATGCAACTGGACATTCGTAGCGCCAAGTGGGTAATAGTGGAAAAAAGAATATCTTCAAATATAAACTACACAGAAGCATTGTATGAAATTTCTTTCTCTTCTGTGCATTCAACTAACAGAGTTGAACCTTACTTTTGATTGAGCCTTTCTGAAACACTCTTTCTGTAGAAACTGCAATTGGACATTCTGAGTGCTAAGAGGCCTATATTGGGAAAAATAATATCTTCAAATAAAAACTACACAGAAGCATTGTGTGAAACTTATTTCTGATATGTTCATTAAGCTAACAGAGTTAAACCATACTTTTGATTGCGCAGTTCTGAACACACTTTCTGTAGAAAATGCAAGTGGACATTAGGAGCGCTAAGAGGGAAATAGTGGAGAAAGGAATATATTCAAATATAAACTACACAGTAGCATTCTGTGAAAATTCTTTCTGTTCTGTGCATTCAACTACCTGAGTTGAACCTTACTTTTGATTGAGCCATTCTGAAACACTCTTTCTGTAGAAACTGCAATTGGACATGCTAAGCGCTAAGAGGCCTAGATTGGGAAAAAGAATATCTTCAAATAAAAACTACACAGATGCATTCTGTGAAACCTATTTCTGATCTGTAAATTCAGCTAACAGAGATAAAACATATATTTGATTGAGCAGTTATGAAACACACTTTTTGTAGAAAATGCAAGTGGAGATTCGGAGCGCTAAGGGGGTAATAGTGGAAAAAGGAATGTCTTCAAATATAAACTACACAGAATCATTCGGTGAAACTTCTTTCTGATCTGTGCATTCAGCTAACAGAGTTAAACCATACTTTTGATTGCGCAGTTCTGAACACTCTTTCTGTAGGAAATGCAAGTGGACATTCCGAGCGCTAAGAGGGTAATAGTGGAAAAAGGAATGTCTTCAAATATAAACTACACAGAATCATTCGGTGAAACTTCTTTCTGATCTGTGCATTCAGCTAACAGAGTTAAACCATACTTTTGATTGAGTAGATCTGAACACTCTTTCTGTTGAAAATGCAACTGGACATTTGGAGCGCTAAGAGCGTAGTAGTGGAAAAAGGAATATATTCAAATATAAACTACACAGAAGCATTCTGTGAAACTTCTTTCTGATCTGAGCATTCAGCTAACAGAGATAAACCATACTTTTGATTGAGCAGTTTTGAAACACTCTGTCTGTAGAAAATGCAAGTGGACATTCGTAGCGCTAAGTGGGTAATAGTGGAAAAAAGAATATGTTCAAATATAAACTACACAGAAGCATTGTATGAAATTTCTTTCTGTTCTGTGCATTCAACTAACAGAGTTGAACCTTACTTTTGATTGAGCCGTTCTGAAACACTCTTTCTGTAGAAACTGCAATTGGACATTCTGAGCGCTAAGAGGCCTATATTGGGAAAAATAATATCTTCAAATAAAAACTACACAGAAGCATTGTGTGAAACTTATTTCTGATATGTTCATTAAGCTAACAGAGTTAAACCATACTTTTGATTGCGCAGTTCTGAACACACTTTCTTTAGAAAATGCAAGTGGACATTCGGAGCGCTAAGAGGGAAATAGTGGAGAAAGGAATATATTCAAATATAAACTACACAGTAGCATTCTGTGAAAATTCTTTCTGTTCTGTGCATTCAACTAACTGAGTTGAACCTTACTTTTGATTGAGCCGTTCTGAAACACTCTTTCTGTAGAAACTGCAATTGGACATGCTAAGCGCTAAGAGGCCTAGATTGGGAAAAAGAATATCTTCAAATAAAAACTACACAGATGCATTCTGTGAAACCTATTTCTGATCTGTAAATTCAGCTAACAGAGATAAAACATATATTTGATTGAGCAGTTATGAAACACTCTTTTTGTAGAAAATGCAAGTGGAGATTCGGAGCGCTAAGGGGGTAATAGTGGAAAAAGGAATGTCTTCCAATATAAACTACACAGAATCATTCGGTGAAACTTCTTTCTGATCTGTGCATTCAGCTAACAGAGTTAAACCATACTTTTGATTGCGCAGTTCTGAACACTCTTTCTGTAGAAAATGCAAGTGGACATTCGGAGCGCTAAGAGGGTAATAGTGGAAAAAGGAATGTCTTCAAATATAAACTACACAGAATCATTCGGTGAAACTTCGTTCTGATCTGTGCATTCAGCTAACAGAGTTAAACCATACTTTTGATTGAGCAGATCTGAACACTCTTTCTGTTGAACATGCAACTGGACATTTGGAGCGCTAAGAGCGTAGTAGTGGAAAAACGAATATATTCAAATATAAACTACACAGAAGCATTCTGTGAAACTTCTTTCTGATCTGAGCATTCAGCTAACAGAGTTAAACCATACATTTGATTGAGCAGTTTTGAAACACTCTGTCTGTAGAAAATGCAACTGGACATTCGTAGCGCTAAGTGGGTAATAGTGGAAAAAAGAATATGTTCAAATATAAACTACACAGAAGCATTGTATGAAACTTCTTTCTGTTCTGTGCATTCAACTAACAGAGTTGAACCTTACTTTTGATTGAGCCGTTCTGAAACACTCTTTCTGTAGAAACTGCAATTGGACATTCTGAGCGCTAAGAGGCCTATATTGGGAAAAAGAATGTCTAAAAATAAAAACTACACAGAAGAATTGTGTGAAACTACTTTCTGTTCTGTTTGTTCAACTAAAAGAGTTGAACCTTAGTTTTGATTGAGCCGTTCTGAAACACTCTTTCTGTAGAAAATGCAAGTGGAGATTCGGAGCGCTAAGAGGGTAATAGTGGAAAAAGGAATGTCTCCAAATATAAACTACACAGAATCATTCTGTGAAACTTCTTTCTGATCTGTGCATTCAGCTAACAGAGTTAAACCATACTTTTGATTGAGCAGATCTGAACACTCTTTCTGTAGAAAATGCAACTGGACATTTGGAGCGCTAAGAGAGTAGTAGTGGAAAAAGGAATATATTCAAATATAAACTACACAGAAGCATTCTGTGAAACTTCTTTCTGATCTGAGCATTCAGCTAACAGAGTTAAACCATACTTATGATTGAGCAGTTTTGAAACACTCTGTCTGTAGAAAATGCAACTGGACATTCGTAGCGCTAAGTGGGTAAGAGTGGAAAAAAGAATATTTTCAAATATAAACTACACAGAAGCATTGTATGAAACTTGTTTCTGTTCTGTGCATTCAACTAACAGAGTTGAACCGTACTTTTGATTGAGCCTTTCTAAAACACTCTTTCTGTAGAAACTGCAATTGGACATTCTGAGTGCTAAGAGGCCTATATTGGGAAAAATAATATCTTCAAATAAAAATTACACAGAAGCATTGTGTGAAACTTATTTCTGATATGTTCATTAAGCTAACAGAGTTAAACCATACTTTTGATTGCGCAGTTCTGAACACACTTTCTGTAGAAAATGCAAGTGGACATTAAGAGCGCTAAGAGGGAAATAGTGGAGAAAGGAATATATTCAAATATAAACTACACAGTAGCATTCTGTGAAAATTCTTTCTGTTCTGTGCATTCAACTACCTGAGTTGAACCTTACTTTTGATTGAGCCATTCTGAAACACTCTTTCTGTAGAAACTGCAATTGGACATGCTAAGCGCTAAGAGGCCTACATTGGGAAAAAGAATATCTTCAAATAAAAAGTACACAGATGCATTCTGTGAAACCTATTTCTGATCTGTAAATTCAGCTAACAGAGATAAAACATATATTTGATTGAGCAGTTATGAAACACTCTTTTTGTAGAAAATGCAAGTGGAGATTCGGAGCGCTAAGGGGGTAATAGTGGAAAAAGGAATGTCTTCAAATATAAACTACACAGAATCATTCGGTGAAACTTCTTTCTGATCTGTGCATTCAGCTAACAGAGTTAAACCATACTTTTGATTGCGCAGTTCTGAACACTCTTTCTGTAGGAAATGCAAGTGGACATTCCGAGCGCTAAGAGGGTAATAGTGGAAAAAGGAATGTCTTCAAATATAAACTACACAGAATCATTCGGTGAAACTTCTTTCTGATCTGTGCATTCAGCTAACAGAGTTAAACCATACTTTTGATTGAGTAGATCTGAACACTCTTTCTGTTGAAAATGCAACTGGACATTTGGAGCGCTAAGAGCGTAGTAGTGGAAAAAGGAATATATTCAAATATAAACTACACAGAAGCATTCTGTGAAACTTCTTTCTGATCTGAGCATTCAGCTAACAGAGATAAACCATACTTTTGATTGAGCAGTTTTGAAACACTCTGTCTGTAGAAAATGCAACTGGACATTCGTAGCGCTAAGTGGGTAATAGTGGAAAAAAGAATATGTTCAAATATAAACTACACAGAAGCATTGTATGAAACTTCTTTCTGTTCTGTGCATTCAACTAACAGAGTTGAACCTTACTTTTGATTGAGCCGTTCTGAAACACTCTTTCTGTAGAAACTGCAATTGGACATTCTGAGCGCTAAGAGGCCTATATTGGCAAAAATAATATCTTCAAATAAAAACTACACATAAGCATTGTGTGAAACTTATTTCTGATATGTTCATTAAGCTAACAGAGTTAAACCATACTTTTGATTGCGCAGTTCTGAACACTCTTTCTGTAGAAAATGCAAGTGGACATTCGGAGCGCTAAGAGGGTAATAGTGGAGAAAGGAATATATTCAAATATAAACTACACAGTAGCATTCTGTGAAAATTCTTTCTGTTCTGTGCATTCAACTAACAGAGTTGAACCTTACTTTTGATTGAGCCGTTCTGAAACACTCTTTCTGTAGAAACTGCAATTGGACATGCTAAGCGCTAAGAGGCCTACATTGGGAAAAAGAATATCTTCAAATAAAAACTACACAGATGCATTCTGTGAAACCTATTTCTGATCTGTAAATTCAGTTAACAGAGATAAAACATATTTTTGATTGAGCAGTTATGAAACCCTCTTTTTGTAGAAAATGCAAGTGGAGATTCGGAGCGCTAAGAGGGTAATAGTGGAAAAAGGAATGTCTTCAAATATAAACTACACAGAATCATTCGGTGAAACTTCTTTCTGATCTGTGCATTCTGCTAACAGAGTTAAACCATACTTTTGATTGAGCAGATCTGAACAATCTTTCTGTAGGAAATGCAACTGGACATTTGGAGCGCTAAGAGCGTAGTAGTGGAAAAAGGAATATATTCAAATATAAACTACACAGAAGCATTCTGTGAAACTTCTTTCTGATCTGAGCATTCAGCTAACAGAGTTAAACCATACTTTTGATTGAGCAGTTTTGAAACACTCTGTCTGTAGAAAATGCAACTGGACATTCGTAGCGCTAAGTGGGTAATAGTGGAAAAAAGAATATGTTCAAATATAAACTACACAGAAGCATTGTATGAAACTTCTTTCTGTTCTGTGCATTCAACTTACAGAGTTGAACCTTACTTTTGATTGAGCCGTTCTGAAACACTCTTTCTGTAGAAACTGCAATTGGACATTCTGAGCGCTAAGAGGCCTATATTGGGAAAAAGAATGTCTACAAATAAAAACTACACAGAAGAATTGTGTGAAACTTCTTTCTGTTCTGTTTGTTCAACTAAAAGAGTTGAACCTTAGTTTTGATTGAGCCGTTCTGAAAAACTCTTTCTGTAGAAAATGCAAGTGGAGATTCGGAGCGCTAAGAGGGTAATAGTGGAAAAAGGAATGTCTCCAAATATAAACTACACAGAATCATTCTGTGAAACTTCTTTCTGATCTGTGCATTCAGCTAACAGAATTAAAACATACTTTTGATAGAGCAGATCTGAACACTCTTTCTGTAGAAAATGCAACTGGACATTTGGAGCGCTAGGAGAGTAGTAGTGGAAAAAGGAATATATTCAAATATAAACTACACAGAAGCATTCTGTGAAACTTCTTTCTGATCTGAGCATTCAGCTAACAGAGTTAAACCATACTTTTGATTGAGCAGTTTTGAAACACTCTGTCTGTAGAAAATGCAACTGGACATTCGTAGCGCCAAGTGGGTAATAGTGGAAAAGAGAATATCTTCAAATATAAACTACACAGAAGCATTGTATGAAATTTCTTTCTGTTCTGTGCATTCAACTAACAGAGTTGAACCTTACTTTTGATTGAGCCTTTCTGAAACACTCTTTCTGTAGAAACTGCAATTGGACATTCTGAGCGCTAAGAGGCCTATATTGGGAAAAATAATATCTTCAAATAAAAACTACACAGAAGCATTGTGTGAAACTTATTTCTGATATGTTCATTAAGCTAACAGAGTTAAACCATACTTTTGATTGCGCAGTTCTGAACACACTTTCTTTAGAAAATGCAAGTGGACATTCGGAGCGCTAAGAGGGAAATAGTGGAGAAAGGAATATATTCAAATATAAACTACACAGTAGCATTCTGTGAAAATTCTTTCTGTTCTGTGCATTCAACTAACTGAGTTGAACCTTACTTTTGATTGAGCCGTTCTGAAACACTCTTTCTGTAGAAACTGCAATTGGACATGCTAAGCGCTAAGAGGCCTAGATTGGGAAAAAGAATATCTTCAAATAAAAACTACACAGATGCATTCTGTGAAACCTATTTCTGATCTGTAAATTCAGCTAACAGAGATAAAACATATATTTGATTGAGCAGTTATGAAACACTCTTTTTGTAGAAAATGCAAGTGGAGATTCGGAGCGCTAAGGGGGTAATAGTGGAAAAAGGAATGTCTTCCAATATAAACTACACAGAATCATTCGGTGAAACTTCTTTCTGATCTGTGCATTCAGCTAACAGAGTTAAACCATACTTTTGATTGCGCAGTTCTGAACACTCTTTCTGTAGAAAATGCAAGTGGACATTCGGAGCGCTAAGAGTGTAATAGTGGAGAAAGGAATATATTCAAGTATAAACTACACAGTAGCATTCTGTGAAAATTCTTTCTGATCTGTGCATTCAGCTAACAGTGTTAAACCATACTTTTGATTGAGCAGATCTGAACACTCTTTCTGTAGAAAATGCAACTGGACATTTGGAGCGCTAAGAGCGTAGTAGTGGAAAAAGAAATATATTCAAATATAAACTACACAGAAGCATTCTGTGAAACTTCTTTCTGATCTTAGCATTCAGCTAACAGAGTTAAACCATACTTTTGATTGAGCAGTTTTGAAACACTCTGTCTGTAGAAAATGCAACTGGACATTCGTAGCGCTAAGTGGGTAATAGTGGAAAAAAGATTATGTTCAAATATGAACTACACAGAAGCATTGTATGAAACTTCTGTCTGTTCTGTGCATTCAACTAACAGAGTTGAACCTTACTTTTGATTGAGCCGTTCTGAAACACTCTTTCTGTAGAAACTGCAATTGGACATTCTGAGCGCTAAGAGGCCTACATTGGGAAAAAGAATATCTTCAATTAAAAACTACACAGATGCATTCTGTGAAACTTATTTCTGATCTGTAAATTCAGTTAACAGAGATAAAACATATTTTTGATTGAGCAGTTATGAAACACTCTTTTTGTAGAAAATGCAAGTGGAGATTCGGAGCGCTAAGTGGGTAATAGTGGAAAAAGGAATGTCTTCAAATATAAACTACACAGAATCATTCGGTGAAACTTCTTTCTAATCTGTGCATTCAGCTAACAGAGTTAAACCATACTTTTGATTGAGCAGATCTGAACACTCTTTCTGTAGAAAATGCAACTGGACATTTGGAGCGCTAAGAGCGTAGTAGTGGAAAAAGGAATATATTCAAATATAAACTACACAGAAGCATTCTGTGAAACTTCTTTCTGATCTGAGCATTCAGCTAACAGAGTTAAACCATACTTTTGATTGAGCAGTTTTGAAACACTCTGTCTGTAGAAAATGCAACTGGACATTCGTAGCGCTAAGTGGGTAATAGTGGAAAAAAGAATATGTTCAAATATGAACTACACAGAAGCATTGTATGAAACTTCTTTCTGTTCTGTGCATTCAACTAACAGAGTTGAACCTTACTTTTGATTGAGCCGTTCTGAAACACTCTTTCTGTAGAAACTGCAATTGGACATTCTGAGCGCTAAGAGGCCTATATTGGGAAAAAGAATGTCTACAAATAAAAACTACACAAAAGAATTGTGTGAAACTTCTTTCTGTTCTGTTTGTTCAACTAAAAGAGTTGAACCTTAGTTTTAATTGAACCGTTCTGAAACACTCTTTCTGTAGAAAATGCAAGTGGAGATTCGGAGCGCTAAGAGGGTAATAGTGGAAAAAGGAATGTCTCCAAATATAAACTACACAGAATCATTCTGTGAAACTTCTTTCTGATCTGTGCATTCAGCTAACAGAGTTAAACCATACTTTTGATTGAGCAGATCTGAACACTCTTTCTGTAGAAAATGCAACTGGACATTTGGAGCGCTAAGAGAGTAGTAGTGGAAAAAGGAATATATTCAAATATAAACTACACAGAAGCATTTTGTGAAACTTCTTTCTGATCTGAGCATTCAGCTAACAGAGTTAAACCATACTTTTTATTGAGCAGTTTTGAAACACTCTGTCTGTAGAAAATGCAACTGGACATTCGTAGCGCTAAGTGGGTAATAGTGGAAAAAAGAATATTTTCAAATAAACTACACAGAAGCATTGTATGAAACTTCTTTCTGTTCTGTGCATTCAACTAACAGAGTTGAACCTTACTTTTGATTGAGCCGTTCTGAAACACTCTTTCTGTAGAAACTGCAATTGGACATACTGAGCGCTAAGAGGCCTATATTGGGAAAAAGAATGTCTACAAATAAAAACTACACAGAAGAATTGTGTGAAACTTCTTTCTGTTCTGTTTGTTCAACTAAAAGAGTTGAACCTTAGTTTTGATTGAGCCGTTCGAAACACTCTTTCTGTAGAAAATGCAATTGGAGATTCGGAGCGCTAAGTGGGTAATAGTGGAAAAAGGAATGTCTTCAAATATAAACTACACAGAATCATTCGGTGAAACTTCTTTCTGATCTGTGCATTCAGCTAACAGAGTTAAAACATACTTTTGATTGAGCAGATCTGAACACTCTTTCTGTTGAAAATGCAACTGGACATTTGGAGCGCTAAGAGCGTAGTAGTGGAAAAAGTAATATATTCAAATATAAACTACACAGAAGCATTCTGTGAAACTTCTTTCTGATCTGAGCATACAGCTAACAGAGTTAAACCATACTTTTGATTGAGCAGTTTTGAAACACTCTGTCTGTAGAAAATGCAACTGGACATTCGTAGCGCTAAGTGGGTAATAGTGGAAAAAAGATTATGTTCAAATATGAACTACACAGAAGCATTGTATGAAACTTCTGTCTGTTCTGTGCATTCAACTAACAGAGTTGAACCTTACTTTTGATTGAGCCGTTCTGAAACACTCTTTCTGTAGAAACTGCAATTGGACATTCTGAGCGCTAAGAGGCCTACATTGGGAAAAAGAATATCTTCAATTAAAAACTACACAGATGCATTCTGTGAAACTTATTTCTGATCTGTAAATTCAGTTAACAGAGATAAAACATATTTTTGATTGAGCAGTTATGAAACACTCTTTTTGTAGAAAATGCAAGTGGAGATTCGGAGCGCTAAGTGGGTAATAGTGGAAAAAGGAATGTCTTCAAATATAAACTACACAGAATCATTCGGTGAAACTTCTTTCTGATCTGTGCATTCAGCTAACAGAGTTAAACCATACTTTTGATTGAGCAGATCTGAACACTCTTTCTGTAGAAAATGCAACTGGACATTAGGAGCGCTAAGAGCGTAGTAGTGGAAAAAGGAATATATTCAAATATAAACTACACAGAAGCATTCTGTGAAACTTCTTTCTGATCTGAGCATTCAGCTAACAGAGTTAAACCATACTTTTGATTGAGCAGTTTTGAAACACTCTGTCTGTAGAAAATGCAACTGGACATTCGTAGCGCTAAGTGGGTAATAGTGGAAAAAAGAATATGTTCAAATATGAACTACACAGAAGCATTGTATGAAACTACTTTCTGTTCTGTGCATTCAACTAACAGAGTTGAACCTTACTTTTGATTGAGCCGTTCTGAAACACTCTTTCTGTAGAAACTGCAATTGGACATTCTGAGCGCTAAGAGGCCTATATTGGGAAAAAGAATGTCTACAAATAAAAACTACACAAAAGAATTGTGTGAAACTTCTTTCTGTTCTGTTTGTTCAACTAAAAGAGTTGAACCTTAGTTTTAATTGAACCGTTCTGAAACACTCTTTCTGTAGAAAATGCAAGTGGAGATTCGGAGCGCTAAGAGGGTAATAGTGGAAAAAGGAATGTCTCCAAATATAAACTACACAGAATCATTCTGTGAAACTTCTTTCTGATCTGTGCATTCAGCTAACAGAGTTAAACCATACTTTTGATTGAGCAGATCTGAACACTCTTTCTGTAGAAAATGCAACTGGACATTTGGAGCGCTAAGAGAGTAGTAGTGGAAAAAGGAATATATTCAAATATAAACTACACAGAAGCATTTTGTGAAACTTCTTTCTGATCTGAGCATTCAGCTAACAGAGTTAAACCATACTTTTTATTGAGCAGTTTTGAAACACTCTGTCTGTAGAAAATGCAACTGGACATTCGTAGCGCTAAGTGGGTAATAGTGGAAAAAAGAATATTTTCAAATAAACTACACAGAAGCATTGTATGAAACTTCTTTCTGTTCTGTGCATTCAACTAACAGAGTTGAACCTTACTTTTGATTGAGCCGTTCTGAAACACTCTTTCTGTAGAAACTGCAATTGGACATACTGAGCGCTAAGAGGCCTATATTGGGAAAAAGAATGTCTACAAATAAAAACTACACAGAAGAATTGTGTGAAACTTCTTTCTGTTCTGTTTGTTCAACTAAAAGAGTTGAACCTTAGTTTTGATTGAGCCGTTCGAAACACTCTTTCTGTAGAAAATGCAATTGGAGATTCGGAGCGCTAAGTGGGTAATAGTGGAAAAAGGAATGTCTTCAAATATAAACTACACAGAATCATTCGGTGAAACTTCTTTCTGATCTGTGCATTCAGCTAACAGAGTTAAAACATACTTTTGATTGAGCAGATCTGAACACTCTTTCTGTTGAAAATGCAACTGGACATTTGGAGCGCTAAGAGCGTAGTAGTGGAAAAAGTAATATATTCAAATATAAACTACACAGAAGCATTCTGTGAAACTTCTTTCTGATCTGAGCATACAGCTAACAGAGTTAAACCATACTTTTGATTGAGCAGTTTTGAAACACTCTGTCTGTAGAAAATGCAACTGGACATTCGTAGCGCTAAGTGGGTAATAGTGGAAAAGAGAATATGTTCAAATATAAACTACACAGAAGCATTGTATGAAACTTCTTTCTGTTCTGTGCATTCAACTAACAGAGTTGAACCTTACTTTTGATTGAGCCGTTCTGAAACACTCTTTCTGTAGAAACTGCAATTGGACATACTGAGCGCTAAGAGGCCTATATTGGGAAAAAGAATGTGTACACATAAAAACTACACAGAAGAATTGTGTGAAACTTCTTTCTGTTCTGTTTGTTCAACTAAAAGAGTTGAACCTTAGTTTTGATTGAGCCGTTCGAAACACTCTTTCTGTAGAAAATGCAAGTGGAGATTCGGAGCGCTAAGTGGGTTATAGTGGAAAAAGGAATGTCTTCAAATATAAACTACACAGAATCATTCGGTGAAACTTCTTTCTGATCTGTGCATTCAGCTAACAGAGTTAAAACATACTTTTGATTGAGCAGATCTGAACACTCTTTCTGTTGAAAATGCAACTGGACATTTGGAGCGCTAAGAGCGTAGTAGTGGAAAAAGTAATATATTCAAATATAAACTACACAGAAGCATTCTGTGAAACTTCTTTCTGATCTGAGCATACAGCTAACAGAGTTAAACCATACTTTTGATTGAGCAGTTTTGAAACACTCTGTCTGTAGAAAATGCAACTGGACATTCGTAGCGCTAAGTGGGTAATAGTGGAAAAGAGAATATGTTCAAATATAAACTACACAGAAGCATTGTATGAAACTTCTTTCTGTTCTGTGCATTCAACTAACAGAGTTGAACCTTACTTTTGATTGAGCCGTTCTGAAACACTCTTTCTGTAGAAACTGCAATTGGACATTCTGAGCGCTAAGAGGCCTATATTGGGAAAAAAATGTCTACAAATAAAAACTACACAGAAGAATTGTGTGAAACTTCTTTCTGTTCTGTTTGTTCAACTAAAAGATTTGAACCTTAGTTTTGATTGAGCCGTTCTGAAACCCTCTTTCTGTAGAAAATGCAAGTGGACATTCGGAGCGCTAAGAGGGTAATAGTGGAAAAAGGAATGTCTACAAATATAAACTACACAGAATCATTCTGTGTAACTTCTTTCTGATCTGTGCATTCAGCTAACAGAGTTAAACCATACTTTTGATTGATCAGATCTGAACACTCTTTCTGTAGAAAATGCAACAGGACATTTGGAGCGCTACGAGAGTAGTAGTGGAAAAAGGAATATATTCAAATATAAAGTACACAGAAGCATTCTGTGAAACTTCTTTCTGATCTGAGCATTCAGCTAACAGAGTTAAAACATACTTTTGATTGAGCAGTTTTGAAACACTCTGTCTGTAGAAAATGCAACTGGACATTCGTAGCGCTAAGTGGGTAATAGTGGAAAAAAGAATATGTTCAAATATAAACTACACAGAAGCATTGCATGAAACTTCTTTCTGTTCTGTGCATTCAACTAACAGAGTTGAACCTTACTTTTGATTTAGCCTTTCTGAAACACTCTTTCTGTAGAAACTGCAATTGGACATTCTGAGCGCTAAGAGGCCTCTATTGGGAAAAATAATATCTTCAAATAAAAACTACACAGAAGCATTGTGTGAAACTTATTTCTGATATGTTCATTAAGCTAACAGAGTTAAACCATACTTTTGATTGCGCAGTTCTGAGCACTCTTTCTGTAGAAAATGCAAGTGGACATTCGGAGCGCTAAGAGGGTAATAGTGGAAAAAGGGATATATTCAAATATAAACTACACAGTAGCATTCTGTGAAAATTCTTTCTGTTCTGTGCATTCAACTAGCAGAGTTGAACCTTACTTTTGATTGAGCCGTTCTGAAACACTGTTTCTGTAGAAACTGCAATTGGACATGCTAAGCGCTAAGAGGCCTACATTGGGAAAAAGAATATCTTCAAATAAAAACTACACAGATGCATTCTGTGAAACTTATTTCTGATCTGTAAATTCAGTTAACAGAGATAAAACATATTTTTGATTGAGCAGTTATGAAACACTCTTTTTGTAGAAAATGCAAGTGGAGATTCTGAGCGCTAAGAGGGTAATAGTGGAAAAAGGAATGTCTTCAAATATAAACTACACAGAATCATTCGGTGAAACTTCTTTCTGATCTGTGCATTCAGCTAACAGAGTTAAAACATACTTTTGATTGAGCAGATCTGAACACTCTTTCTGTTGAAAATGCAACTGGACATTTGGAGCGCTAAGAGCGTAGTAGTGGAAAAAGTAATATATTCAAATATAAACTACACAGAAGCATTCTGTGAAACTTCTTTCTGATCTGAGCATACAGCTAACAGAGTTAAACCGTACTTTTGATTGAGCAGTTTTGAAACACTCTGTCTGTAGAAAATGCAACTGGACATTCGTAGCGCTAAGTGGGTAATAGTGGAAAAGAGAATATGTTCAAATATAAACTACACAGAAGCATTGTATGAAACTTCTTTCTGTTCTGTGCATTCAACTAACAGAGTTGAACCTTACTTTTGATTGAGCCGTTCTGAAACACTCTTTCTGTAGAAACTGCAATTGGACATTCTGAGCGCTAAGAGGCCTATATTGGGAAAAAGAATGTCTACAAATAAAGACTACACAGAAGAATTGTGTGAAACTTCTTTCTGTTCTGTTTGTTCAACTAAAAGAGTTGAACCTTAGCTTTGATTGAGCCGTTCTGAAACACTCTTTCTGTAGAAAATGCAAGTGGAGATTCGGAGCGCTAAGAGGGTAATAGTGGAAAAAGGAATGTCTACAAATATAAACTACACAGAATCATTCTGTGAAACTTATTTCTGATCTGTGCATTCAGCTAACAGTGTTAAACCATACTTTTGATTGATCAGATCTGAACACTCTTTCTGTAGAAAATGCAACAGGACATTTGGAGCGCTACGAGAGTAGTAGTGGAAAAAGGAATATATTCAAATATAAACTACACAGAAGCATTCTGAGAAACTTCTTTCTGATCTGAGCATTCAGCTAACAGAGTTAAACCATACTTTTGATTGAGCAGTTTTGAAACACTCTGTCTGTAGAAAATGCAACTGGACATTCGTAGCGCTAAGTGGGTAATAGTGGAAAAAAGAATATGTTCAAATATAAACTACACAGAAGCATTGTATGAAACTTCTTTCTGTTCTGTGCATTCAACTAACAGAGTTGAACCTTACTTTTGATTGAGCCGTTCTGAAACACTCTTTCTGTAGAAACTGCAATTGGACATACTGAGCGCTAAGAGGCCTATATTGGGAAAAAGAATGTCTACAAATAAAAACTACACAGAAGAATTGTGTGAAACTTCTTTCTGTTCTGTTTGTTCAACTAAAAGAGTTGAACCTTAGTTTTGATTGAGCCGTTCGAAACACTCTTTCTGTAGAAAATGCAAGTAGAGATTCGGAGCGCTAAGAGGGTAATAGTGGAAAAAGGAATGTCTTCAAATATAAACTACACAGAATCATTCGGTGAAACTTCTTTCTGATCTGTGCATTCAGCTAACAGAGTTAAAACATACTTTTGATTGAGCAGATCTGAACACTCTTTCTGTTGAAAATGCAACTGGACATTTGGAGCGCTAAGAGCGTAGTAGTGGAAAAAGTAATATATTCAAATATAAACTACACAGAAGCATTCTGTGAAACTTCTTTCTGATCTGAGCATACAGCTAACAGAGTTAAACCATACTTTTGATTGAGCAGTTTTGAAACACTCTGTCTGTAGAAAATGCAACTGGACATTCGTAGCGCTAAGTGGGTAATAGTGGAAAAGAGAATATGTTCAAATATAAACTACACAGAAGCATTGTATGAAACTTCTTTCTGTTCTGTGCATTCAACTAACAGAGTTGAACCTTACTTTTGATTGAGCCGTTCTGAAACACTCTTTCTGTAGAAACTGCAATTGGACATTCTGAGCGCTAAGAGGCCTATATTGGGAAAAAGAATGTCTACAAATAAAAACTACACAGAAGAATTGTGTGAAACTTCTTTCTGTTCTGTTTGTTCAACTAAAAGAGTTGAACCTTAGTTTTGATTGAGCCGTTCTGAAACCCTCTTTCTGTAGAAAATGCAAGTGGAGATTCGGAGCGCTAAGAGGGTAATAGTGGAAAAAGGAATGTCTACAAATATAAACTACACAGAATCATTCTGTGTAACTTCTTTCTGATCTGTGCATTCAGCTAACAGAGTTAAACCATACTTTTGATTGATCAGATCTGAACACTCTTTCTGTAGAAAATGCAACAGGACATTTGGAGCGCTACGAGAGTAGTAGTGGAAAAAGGAATATATTCAAATATAAAGTACACAGAAGCATTCTGTGAAACTTCTTTCTGATCTGAGCATTCAGCTAACAGAGTTAAACCATACTTTTGATTGAGCAGTTTTGAAACACTCTGTCTGTAGAAAATGCAACTGGACATTCGTAGCGCTAAGTGGGTAATAGTGGAAAAAAGAATATGTTCAAATATAAACTACACAGAAGCATTGCATGAAACTTCTTTCTGTTCTGTGCATTCAACTAACAGAGTTGAACCTTACTTTTGATTTAGCCTTTCTGAAACACTCTTTCTGTAGATACTGCAATTGGACATTCTGAGCGCTAAGAGGCCTCTATTGGGAAAAATAATATCTTCAAATAAAAACTACACAGAAGCATTGTGTGAAACTTATTTCTGATATGTTCATTAAGCTAACAGAGTTAAACCATACTTTTGATTGCGCAGTTCTGAACACTCTTTCTGTAGAAAATGCAAGTGGACATTCGGAGCGCTAAGAGGGTAATAGTGGAAAAAGGGATATATTCAAATATAAACTACACAGTAGCATTCTGTGAAAATTCTTTCTGTTCTGTGCATTCAACTAGCAGAGTTGAACCTTACTTTTGATTGAGCCGTTCTGAAACACTGTTTCTGTAGAAACTGCAATTGGACATGCTAAGCGCTAAGAGGCCTACATTGGGAAAAAGAATATCTTCAAATAAAAACTACACAGATGCATTCTGTGAAACTTATTTCTGATCTGTAAATTCAGTTAACAGAGATAAAACATATTTTTGATTGAGCAGTTATGAAACACTCTTTTTGTAGAAAATGCAAGTGGAGATTCTGAGCGCTAAGAGGGTAATAGTGGAAAAAGGAATGTCTTCAAATATAAACTACACAGAATCATTCGGTGAAACTTCTTTCTGATCTGTGCATTCAGCTAACAGAGTTAAAACATACTTTTGATTGAGCAGATCTGAACACTCTTTCTGTTGAAAATGCAACTGGACATTTGGAGCGCTAAGAGCGTAGTAGTGGAAAAAGTAATATATTCAAATATAAACTACACAGAAGCATTCTGTGAAACTTCTTTCTGATCTGAGCATACAGCTAACAGAGTTAAACCGTACTTTTGATTGAGCAGTTTTGAAACACTCTGTCTGTAGAAAATGCAACTGGACATTCGTAGCGCTAAGTGGGTAATAGTGGAAAAGAGAATATGTTCAAATATAAACTACACAGAAGCATTGTATGAAACTTCTTTCTGTTCTGTGCATTCAACTAACAGAGTTGAACCTTACTTTTGATTGAGCCGTTCTGAAACACTCTTTCTGTAGAAACTGCAATTGGACATTCTGAGCGCTAAGAGGCCTATATTGGGAAAAAGAATGTCTACAAATAAAGACTACACAGAAGAATTGTGTGAAACTTCTTTCTGTTCTGTTTGTTCAACTAAAAGAGTTGAACCTTAGTTTTGATTGAGCCGTTCGAAACACTCTTTCTGTAGAAAATGCAAGTGGAGATTCGGAGCGCTAAGAGGGTAATAGTGGAAAAAGGAATGTCTTCAAATATAAACTACACAGAATCATTCGGTGAAACTTCTTTCTGATCTGTGCATTCAGCTAACAGAGTTAAAACATACTTTTGATTGAGCAGATCTGAACACTCTTTCTGTTGAAAATGCAACTGGACATTTGGAGCGCTAAGAGCGTAGTAGTGGAAAAAGTAATATATTCAAATATAAACTACACAGAAGCATTCTGTGAAACTTCTTTCTGATCTGAGCATACAGCTAACAGAGTTAAACCATACTTTTGATTGAGCAGTTTTGAAACACTCTGTCTGTAGAAAATGCAACTGGACATTCGTAGCGCTAAGTGGGTAATAGTGGAAAAGAGAATATGTTCAAATATAAACTACACAGAAGCATTGTATGAAACTTCTTTCTGTTCTGTGCATTCAACTAACAGAGTTGAACCTTACTTTTGATTGAGCCGTTCTGAAACACTCTTTCTGTAGAAACTGCAATTGGACATTCTGAGCGCTAAGAGGCCTATATTGGGAAAAAGAATGTCTACAAATAAAAACTACACAGAAGAATTGTGTGAAACTTCTTTCTGTTCTGTTTGTTCAACTAAAAGAGTTGAACCTTAGTTTTGATTGAGCCGTTCTGAAACCCTCTTTCTGTAGAAAATGCAAGTGGAGATTCGGAGCGCTAAGAGGGTAATAGTGGAAAAAGGAATGTCTACAAATATAAACTACACAGAATCATTCTGTGTAACTTCTTTCTGATCTGTGCATTCAGCTAACAGAGTTAAACCATACTTTTGATTGATCAGATCTGAACACTCTTTCTGTAGAAAATGCAACAGGACATTTGGAGCGCTACGAGAGTAGTAGTGGAAAAAGGAATATATTCAAATATAAACTACACAGAAGCATTCTGTGAAACTTCTTTCTGATCTGAGCATTCAGCTAACAGTGTTAAACCATACTTTTGATTGAGCAGTTTTGAAACACTCTGTCTGTAGAAAATGCAACTGGACATTCGTAGCGCTAAGTGGGTAATAGTGGAAAAAAGAATATGTTCAAATATAAACTACACAGAAGCATTGCATGAAACTTCTTTCTGTTCTGTGCATTCAACTAACAGAGTTGAACCTTACTTTTGATTTAGCCTTTCTGAAACACTCTTTCTGTAGAAACTGCAATTGGACATTCTGAGCGCTAAGAGGCCTCTATTGGGAAAAATAATATCTTCAAATAAAAACTACACAGAAGCATTGTGTGAAACTTATTTCTGATATGTTCATTAAGCTAACAGAGTTAAACCATACTTTTGATTGCGCAGTTCTGAACACTCTTTCTGTAGAAAATGCAAGTGGACATTCGGAGCGCTAAGAGGGTAATAGTGGAAAAAGGGATATATTCAAATATAAACTACACAGTAGCATTCTGTGAAAATTCTTTCTGTTCTGTGCATTCAACTAGCAGAGTTGAACCTTACATTTGATTGAGCCGTTCTGAAACACTGTTTCTGTAGAAACTGCAATTGGACATGCTAAGCGCTAAGAGGCCTACATTGGGAAAAAGAATATCTTCAAATAAAAACTACACAGATGCATTCTGTGAAACTTATTTCTGATCTGTAAATTCAGTTAACAGAGATAAAACATATTTTTGATTGAGCAGTTATGAAACACTCTTTTTGTAGAAAATGCAAGTGGAGATTCTGAGCGCTAAGAGGGTAATAGTGGAAAAAGGAATGTCTTCAAATATAAACTACACAGAATCATTCGGTGAAACTTCTTTCTGATCTGTGCATTCAGCTAACAGAGTTAAAACATACTTTTGATTGAGCAGATCTGAACACTCTTTCTGTTGAAAATGCAACTGGACATTTGGAGCGCTAAGAGCGTAGTAGTGGAAAAAGTAATATATTCAAATATAAACTACACAGAAGCATTCTGTGAAACTTCTTTCTGATCTGAGCATACAGCTAACAGAGTTAAACCATACTTTTGATTGAGCAGTTTTGAAACACTCTGTCTGTAGAAAATGCAACTGGACATTCGTAGCGCTAAGTGGGTAATAGTGGAAAAGAGAATATGCTCAAATATAAACTACACAGAAGCATTGTATGAAACTTCTTTCTGTTCTGTGCATTCAACTAACAGAGTTGAACCTTACTTTTGATTGAGCCGTTCTGAAACACTCTTTCTGTAGAAACTGCAATTGGACATTCTGAGCGCTAAGAGGCCTATATTGGGAAAAAGAATGTCTACAAATAAAGACTACACAGAAGAATTGTGTGAAACTTCTTTCTGTTCTGTCTGTTCAACTAAAAGAGTTGAAACTTAGTTTTGATTGAGCCGTTCTGAAACACTCTTTCTGTAGAAAATGCAAGTGGAGATTCGGAGCGCTAAGAGGGTAATAGTGGAAAAAGGAATGTCTACAAATATAAACTACACAGAATCATTCTGTGAAACTTCTTTCTGATCTGTGCATTCAGCTAACAGAGTTAAACCATACTTTTGATTGATCAGATCTGAACACTCTTTCTGTAGAAAATGCAACAGGACATTTGGAGCGCTACGAGAGTAGTAGTGGAAAAAGGAATATATTCAAATATAAACTACACAGAAGCATTCTGAGAAACTTCTTTCTGATCTGAGCATTCAGCTAACAGAGTTAAACCATACTTTGGATTGAGCAGTTTTGAAACACTCTGTCTGTAGAAAATGCAACTGGACATTCGTAGCGCTAAGTGGGTAATAGTGGAAAAAAGAATATGTTCAAATATAAACTACACAGAAGCATTGCATGAAACTTCTTTCTGTTCTGTGCATTCAACTAACAGAGTTGAACCTTACTTTTGATTGAGCCGTTCTGAAACACTCTTTCTGTAGAAACTGCAATTGGACATACTGAGCGCTAAGAGGCCTATATTGGGAAAAAGAATGTCTACAAATAAAAACTACACAGAAGAATTGTGTGAAACTTCTTTCTGTTCTGTTTGTTCAACTAAAAGAGTTGAACCTTAGTTTTGATTGAGCCGTTCGCAACACTCTTTCTGTAGAAAATGCAAGTGGACATTCGGAGCGCTAAGAGGGTAATAGTGGAAAAAGGAATATATTCAAATATAAACTACACAGTAGCATTCTGTGAAAATTCTTTCTGTTCTGTGCATTCAACTAACAGAGTTGAACCTTACTTTTGATTGAGCCGTTCTGAAACACTGTTTCTGTAGAAACTGCAATTGGACATGCTAAGCGCTAAGAGGCCTACATTGGGAAAAAGAATGTCTTCCAATAAAAACTTCACAGATGCATTCTGTGAAACTTATTTCTGATCTGTAAATTCAGTTAACAGAGATAAAACATATTTTTGATTGAGCAGTTATGAAACACTCTTTTTGTAGAAAATGCAAGTGGAGCTTCGGAGCGCTAAGGGGGTAATAGTGGAAAAAGGAATGTCTTCAAATATAAACTACACAGAATCATTCGGTGAAACTTCTTTCTGATCTGTGCATTCAGCTAACAGAGTTAAACCATACATTTGATTGAGCAGATCTGAACACTCTTTCTGTTGAAAATGCAACTGGACATTTGGAGCGCTAAGAGCGTAGTAGTGGAAAAAGGAATATATTCAAATATAAACTACACAGAAGCATTCTGTGAAACTTCTTTCTGATCTGAGCATACAGCTAACAGAGTTAAACCATACTTTTGATTGAGCAGTTTTGAAACACTCTGTCTGTAGAAAATGCAACTGGAGATTCGTAGCGCTAAGTGGGTAATAGTGGAAAAGAGAATATGTTCAAATATAAACTACACAGAAGCATTGTATGAAACTTCTTTCTGTTCTGTGCATTCTACTAACAGAGTTGAACCTTACTTTTGATTGAGCCGTTCTGAAACACTCTTTCTGTAGAAACTGCAATTGGACATTCTAAGCGCTAAGAGGCCTATATTGGGAAAAAGAATATCTACAAATAAAAACTACACAGAAGAATTGTGTGAAACTTCTTTCTGTTCTGTTTGTTCAACAAAAGGAGTTGAACCTTAGTTTTGATTGAGTCGTTCTTAAACACTCTTTCTGTAGAAAATGCAAGTGGAGATTCGGAGCGCTAAGAGGGTAATAGTGGAAAAAGGAATGTCTACAAATATAAACTACACAGAATCATTCTGTGAAACTTCTTTCTGATCTGTGCATTCAGCTAACAGAGTTAAACCATATTTTTGATTGAGCAGATCTGAACACTCTTTCTGTAGAAAATGCAACTGGACATTTGGAGCGCTAAGAGAGTAGTAGTGGAAAAAGGAATATATTCAAATATAAACTACACAGAAGCATTCTGTGAAACTTCTTTCTGATCTGAGCATTCAGCTAACAGAGTTAAACCATACTTTTGATTGAGCAGTTTTGAAACACTCTGTCTGTAGAAAATGCAACTGGACATTCGTAGCGCTAAGTGGGTAATAGTGGAAAAAAGAATATGTTCAAATATAAACTACACAGAAGCATTGTATGAAACTTCTTTCTGTTCTGTGCATTCAACTAACAGAGTTGAACCTTACTTTTGATTGAGCCTTTCTGAAACACTATTTCTGTAGAAACTGCAATTGGACATTCTGAGCGCTAAGATGCCTCTATTGGGAAAAATAATATCTTCAAATAAAAACTACACAAAATCATTGTGTGAAACTTATTTCTGATATGTTCATTAAGCTAACAGAGTTAAACCATACTTTTGATTGCGCAGTTCTGAACACTCTTTCTGTAGAAAATGCAAGTGGACATTCGGAGCGCTAAGAGGGTAATAGTGGAAAAAGGAATATATTCAAATATAAACTACACAGTAGCATTCTGTGAAAACACTTTCTGTTCTGTGCATTCAGCTAACAGAGTTGAACCTTACTTTTGATTGAGCCGTTCTGAAACTCTCTTTCTGTAGAAACTGCAATTGGACATGCTAAGCGCTAAGAGGCCTACATTGGGAAAAAGAATATCTTCAAATAAAAACTACACAGATGCATTCTGTGAAACTTATTTCTGATCTGTAAATTCAGTTAACAGAGATAAAACATATTTTTGATTGAGCAGTTATGAAACACTCTTTTTGTAGAAAATGCAAGTGGAGATTCGGAGCGCTAAGAGGGTAATAGTGGAAAAAGGAATGTCTTCAAATATAAACTACAAAGAATCATTCGTTGAAACTTCTTTCTGATCTGTGCATTCAGCTAACAAAGTTAAACCATACTTTTGATTGAGCAGATCTGAACACTCTTTCTGTAGAAAATGCAACTGGACAATTGGACCGCTAAGAGCGTAGTAGTGGAAAAAGGAATATATTCAAATATAAACTACACAGAAGCATTCTGTGAAACTTCTTTCTGATCTGAGCATTCAGCTAACATAGTTAAACCATACTTTGATTGAGCAGTTTTGAAACACTCTGTCTGTAGAAAATGCAACTGGACATTCGTAGCGCTAAGTGGGTAATAGTGGAAAAAATAATATGTTCAAATATAAACTACACAGAAGCATTGTATGAAACTTCTTTCTGTTCTGTGCATTCAACTAACAGAGTTGAACCTTACTTTTGATTGAGCCGTTCTGAAACACTCTTTCTGTAGAAACTGCAATTGGACATTCTGAGCGCTAAGAGGCCTATATTGGGAAAAAGAATGTCTACAAATAAAAACTACACAAAAGAATTGTGTGAAACTACTTTCTGTTCTGTTTGTTCAACTAAAAGAGTTGAACCTTACTTTTGATTGAGCCGTTCTGAAACACTCTTTCTGTAGAAAATGCAAGTGGAGATTCGGAGCGCTAAGAGGGTAATAGTGGAAAAAGGAATGTCTCCAAATATAAACTACACAGAATCATTCTGTGAAACTTCTTTCTGATCTGTGCATTCAGCTAACAGAGTTAAACCATACTTTTGATTCAGCAGATCTGAACACTCTTTCTGTAGAAAATGCAACTGGACATTTGGAGCGCTAAGAGAGTAGTAGTGGAAAAAGGAATATATTCAAATATAAACTACACAGAAGCATTCTGTGAAACTTCTTTCTGATCTGAGCATTCAGCTAACAGAGTTAAACCATACTTTTGATTGAGCAGTTTTGAAACACTCTGTCTGTAGAAAATGCAACTGGACATTCGTAGCGCTAAGTGGGTAATAGTGGAAAAAAGAATATGTTCAAATATAAATTACAAAGAAGCATTGTATGAAACTTCTTTCTGTTCTGTGCATTCAACTAACAGAGTTGAACCTTACTTTTCATTGAGCCTTTCTGAAACACTCTTTCTGTAGAAACTGTAATTGGACATTCTGAGCGCTAAGAGGCCTCTACTGGGAAAAAAAATATCTTCAAATAAAAACTACACAGAAGCATTGTGTGAAACTTATTTCTGATATGTTCATTAAGCTAACAGAGTTAAACCATACTTTTGATTGCGCAGTTCTGAACACTCTTTCTGTAGAAAATGCAAGTGGACATTCGGAGCGCTAAGAGGGTAATAGTGGAAAAAGGAATATATTCAAATATAAACTACACAGTAGCATTCTGTGAAAATTCTTTCTGTTCTGTGCATTCAACTAACAGAGTTGAACCTTACTTTTGATTGAGCCGTTCTGAAACACTCTTTCTGTAGAAACTGCAATTGGACATGCTAAGCGCTAAGAGGCCTACATTGGGAAAAAGAATATCTTCAAATAAAAACTACACAGATGCATTTTGTGAAACTTATTTCTGATCTGTAAATTCAGTTAACAGAGATAAAACATATTTTTGATTGAGCAGTTATGAAACACTCTTTTTGTAGAAAATGCAAGTGGAGATTCGGAGCGCTAAGAGGGTAATAGTGGAAAAAGGAATGTCTTCAAATATAAACTACACAGAATCATTCGGTGAAACTTCTTTCTGATCTGTGCATTCAGCTAACAGAGTTAAACCATACTTTTGATTGAGAAGATCTGAACACTCTTTCTGTTGAAAATGCAACTGGACATTTGGAGCGCTAAGAGCGTAGTAGTGGAAAAAGGAATATATTCAAATATAAACTACACAGAAGCATTCTGTGAAACTTCTTTCTGATCTGAGCATACAGCTAACAGAGTTAAACCATACTTTTGATTGAGCAGTTTTGAAACACTCTGTCTGTAGAAAATGCAACTGGACATTCGTAGCGCTAAGTGGGTAATAGTGGAAAAAAGAATATGTTCAAATATAAACTACACCGAAGCATTGTATGAAACTTCTTTCTGTTCTGTGCATTCAACTAACAGAGTTGAACCTTACTTTTGATTGAGCCGTTCTGAAACACTCTTTCTGTAGAAACTGCAATTGGACATTCTGAGCGCTAAGAGGCCTATATTGGGAAAAAGAATGTCTACAAATAAAAACTACACAGAAGAATTTTGTGAAACTTCTTTCTGTTCTGTTTGTTCAACTAAAAGAGTTGAACCTTAGTTTTGATTAAGCCGTTCTGAAACACTCATTCTGTAGAAAATGCAAGTGGAGATTCGGAGCGCTAAGAGGGTAATAGTGGAAAAAGGAATGTCTCCAAATATAAACTACACAGAATCATTCTGTGAAACTTCTTTCTGATCTGTGCATTCAGCTAACAGAGTTAAACCATACTTTTGATTGAGCAGATCTGAACACTCTTTCTGTAGAAAATGCAACTGGACATTTGGAGCGCTAAGAGAGTAGTAGTGGAAAAAGGAATATATTCAAATATAAACTACACAGAAGCATTCTGTGAAACTTCTTTCTGATCTGAGCATTCAGCTAACAGAGTTAAACCATACTTTTGATTGAGCAGTTTTGAAACATTCTGTCTGTAGAAAATGCAACTGGACATTCGTAGCGTTAAGTGGGTAATAGTGGAAAAAAGAATATGTTCAAATATAAACTACACAGAAGCATTGTATGAAACTTCTTTCTGTTCTGTGCATTCAACTAACAGAGTTGAACTTTACTTTTGATTGAGCCGTTCTGAAACACTCTTTCTGTAGAAATTGCAATTGGACATTCTGAGCGCTAAGAGGCCTATATTGGGAAAAAGAATGTCTACAGATAAAAACTAAACAGAAGAATTGTGTGAAACTTCTTTCTGTTCTGTTTGTTCAACTAAAAGAGTTGAACCTTAGTTTTGATTGAGCCGTTCTGAAACACTCTTTCTGTAGAAGCTGCAAATGGACATTCTGAGCGCTAAGAGGCCTCTATTGGGAAAAATAATATCTTCAAACAAAAACTACACAGAAGCATTGTGTGAAACTTATTTCTGATATGTTCATTAAGCTAACAGAGTTAAACCATACTTTTGATTGCGCAGTTCTGAACACTCTTTCTGTAGAAAATGCAAGTGGACATTCGGAGCGCTAAGAGGGTAATAGTGGAAAAAGGAATGTCTTCAAATATAAACTACACAGAATCATTCGTTGAAACTTCTTTCTGATCTGTGCATTCAGCTAACAGAGTTAAACCATACTTTTGATTGAGCAGATCTGAACACTCTTTCTGTAGAAAATGCAACTGGACATTTGGAGCGCTAAGAGCGTAGTAGTGGAAAAAGGAATATATTCAAATATAAACTACACAGAAGCATTCTGTGAAACTTCTTTCTGATCTGAGCATTCAGCTAACAGATTTAAACCATACTTTGATTGAGCAGTTTTGAAACACTCTGTCTGTAGAAAATGCAACTGGACATTCGTAGCGCTAAGTGGGTAATAGTGGAAAAAATAATATGTTCAAATATAAACTACACAGAAGCATTGTATGAAACTTCTTTCTGTTCTGTGCATTCAACTAACAGAGTTGAACCTTACTTTTGATTGAGCCGTTCTGAAACACTCTTTCTGTAGAAACTGCAATTGGACATTCTGAGCGCTAAGAGGCCTATATTGGGAAAAAGAATGTCTACAAATAAAAACTACACAAAAGAATTGTGTGAAACTTCTTTCTGTTCTGTTTGTTCAACTAAAAGAGTTGAACCTTACTTTTGATTGAGCCGTTCTGAAACACTCTTTCTGTAGAAAATGCAAGTGGAGATTCGGAGCGCTAAGAGGGTAATAGTGGAAAAAGGAATGTCTCCAAATATAAACTACACAGAATCATTCTGTGAAACTTCTTTCTGATCTGTGCATTCAGCTAACAGAGTTAAACCATACTTTTGATTCAGCAGATCTGAACACTCTTTCTGTAGAAAATGCAACTGGACATTTGGAGCGCTAAGAGAGTAGTAGTGGAAAAAGGAATATATTCAAATATAAACTACACAGAAGCATTCTGTGAAACTTCTTTCTGATCTGAGCATTCAGCTAACAGAGTTAAACCATACTTTTGATTGAGCAGTTTTGAAACACTCTGTCTGTAGAAAATGCAACTGGACATTCGTAGCGCTAAGTGGGTAATAGTGGAAAAAATAATATGTTCAAATATAAACTACACAGAAGCATTGTATGAAACTTCTTTCTGTTCTGTGCATTCAACTAACAGAGTTGAACCTTACTTTTGATTGAGCCGTTCTGAAACACTCTTTCTGTAGAAACTGCAATTGGACATTCTGAGCGCTAAGAGGCCTATATTGGGAAAAAGAATGTCTACAAATAAAAACTACACAAAAGAATTGTGTGAAACTACTTTCTGTTCTGTTTGTTCAACTAAAAGAGTTGAACCTTACTTTTGATTGAGCCGTTCTGAAACACTCTTTCTGTAGAAAATGCAAGTGGAGATTCGGAGCGCTAAGAGGGTAATAGTGGAAAAAGGAATGTCTCCAAATATAAACTACACAGAATCATTCTGTGAAACTTCTTTCTGATCTGTGCATTCAGCTAACAGAGTTAAACCATACTTTTGATTCAGCAGATCTGAACACTCTTTCTGTAGAAAATGCAACTGGACATTTGGAGCGCTAAGAGAGTAGTAGTGGAAAAAGGAATATATTCAAATATAAACTACACAGAAGCATTCTGTGAAACTTCTTTCTGATCTGAGCATTCAGCTAACAGAGTTAAACCATACTTTTGATTGAGCAGTTTTGAAACACTCTGTCTGTAGAAAATGCAACTGGACATTCGTAGCGCTAAGTGGGTAATAGTGGAAAAAAGAATATGTTCAAATATAAATTACAAAGAAGCATTGTATGAAACTTCTTTCTGTTCTGTGCATTCAACTAACAGAGTTGAACCTTACTTTTCATTGAGCCTTTCTGAAACACTCTTTCTGTAGAAACTGTAATTGGACATTCTGAGCGCTAAGAGGCCTCTACTGGGAAAAAAAATATCTTCAAATAAAAACTACACAGAAGCATTGTGTGAAACTTATTTCTGATATGTTCATTAAGCTAACAGAGTTAAACCATACTTTTGATTGCGCAGTTCTGAACACTCTTTCTGTAGAAAATGCAAGTGGACATTCGGAGCGCTAAGAGGGTAATAGTGGAAAAAGGAATATATTCAAATATAAACTACACAGTAGCATTCTGTGAAAATTCTTTCTGTTCTGTGCATTCAACTAACAGAGTTGAACCTTACTTTTGATTGAGCCGTTCTGAAACACTCTTTCTGTAGAAACTGCAATTGGACATGCTAAGCGCTAAGAGGCCTACATTGGGAAAAAGAATATCTTCAAATAAAAACTACACAGATGCATTCTGTGAAACTTATTTCTGATCTGTAAATTCAGTTAACAGAGATAAAACATATTTTTGATTGAGCAGTTATGAAACACTCTTTTTGTAGAAAATGCAAGTGGAGATTCGGAGCGCTAAGAGGGTAATAGTGGAAAAAGGAATGTCTTCAAATATAAACTACACAGAATCATTCGGTGAAACTTCTTTCTGATCTGTGCATTCAGCTAACAGAGTTAAACCATACTTTTGATTGAGAAGATCTGAACACTCTTTCTGTTGAAAATGCAACTGGACATTTGGAGCGCTAAGAGCGTAGTAGTGGAAAAAGGAATATATTCAAATATAAACTACACAGAAGCATTCTGTGAAACTTCTTTCTGATCTGAGCATACAGCTAACAGAGTTAAACCATACTTTTGATTGAGCAGTTTTGAAACACTCTGTCTGTAGAAAATGCAACTGGACATTCGTAGCGCTAAGTGGGTAATAGTGGAAAAAAGAATATGTTCAAATATAAACTACACCGAAGCATTGTATGAAACTTCTTTCTGTTCTGTGCATTCAACTAACAGAGTTGAACCTTACTTTTGATTGAGCCGTTCTGAAACACTCTTTCTGTAGAAACTGCAATTGGACATTCTGAGCGCTAAGAGGCCTATATTGGGAAAAAGAATGTCTACAAATAAAAACTACACAGAAGAATTTTGTGAAACTTCTTTCTGTTCTGTTTGTTCAACTAAAAGAGTTGAACCTTAGTTTTGATTAAGCCGTTCTGAAACACTCATTCTGTAGAAAATGCAAGTGGAGATTCGGAGCGCTAAGAGGGTAATAGTGGAAAAAGGAATGTCTCCAAATATAAACTACACAGAATCATTCTGTGAAACTTCTTTCTGATCTGTGCATTCAGCTAACAGAGTTAAACCATACTTTTGATTGAGCAGATCTGAACACTCTTTCTGTAGAAAATGCAACTGGACATTTGGAGCGCTAAGAGAGTAGTAGTGGAAAAAGGAATATATTCAAATATAAACTACACAGAAGCATTCTGTGAAACTTCTTTCTGATCTGAGCATTCAGCTAACAGAGTTAAACCATACTTTTGATTGAGCAGTTTTGAAACATTCTGTCTGTAGAAAATGCAACTGGACATTCGTAGCGTTAAGTGGGTAATAGTGGAAAAAAGAATATGTTCAAATATAAACTACACAGAAGCATTGTATGAAACTTCTTTCTGTTCTGTGCATTCAACTAACAGAGTTGAACTTTACTTTTGATTGAGCCGTTCTGAAACACTCTTTCTGTAGAAATTGCAATTGGACATTCTGAGCGCTAAGAGGCCTATATTGGGAAAAAGAATGTCTACAGATAAAAACTAAACAGAAGAATTGTGTGAAACTTCTTTCTGTTCTGTTTGTTCAACTAAAAGAGTTGAACCTTAGTTTTGATTGAGCCGTTCTGAAACACTCTTTCTGTAGAAGCTGCAATTGGACATTCTGAGCTCTAAGAGGCCTCTATTGGGAAAAATAATATCTTCAAACAAAAACTACACAGAAGCATTGTGTGAAACTTATTTCTGATATGTTCATTAAGCTAACAGATTTAAACCATACTTTTGATTGCGCAGTTCTGAACACTCTTTCTGTAGAAAATGCAAGTGGACATTCGGAGCGCTAAGAGGGTAATAGTGGAAAAAGGAATGTCTTCAAATATAAACTACACAGAATCATTCGTTGAAACTTCTTTCTGATCTGTGCATTCAGCTAACAGAGTTAAACCATACTTTTGATTGAGCAGATCTGAACACTCTTTCTGTAGAAAATGCAACTGGACATTTGGAGCGCTAAGAGCGTAGTAGTGGAAAAAGGAATATATTCAAATATAAACTACACAGAAGCATTCTGTGAAACTTCTTTCTGATCTGAGCATTCAGCTAACAGAGTTAAACCATACTTTGATTGAGCAGTTTTGAAACACTCTGTCTGTAGAAAATGCAACTGGACATTCGTAGCGCTAAGTGGGTAATAGTGGAAAAAATAATATGTTCAAATATAAACTACACAGAAGCATTGTATGAAACTTCTTTCTGTTCTGTGCATTCAACTAACAGAGTTGAACCTTACTTTTGATTGAGCCGTTCTGAAACACTCTTTCTGTAGAAACTGCAATTGGACATTCTGAGCGCTAAGAGGCCTATATTGGGAAAAAGAATGTCTACAAATAAAAACTACACAAAAGAATTGTGTGAAACTTCTTTCTGTTCTGTTTGTTCAACTAAAAGAGTTGAACCTTACTTTTGATTGAGCCGTTCTGAAACACTCTTTCTGTAGAAAATGCAAGTGGAGATTCGGAGCGCTAAGAGGGTAATAGTGGAAAAAGGAATGTCTCCAAATATAAACTACACAGAATCATTCTGTGAAACTTCTTTCTGATCTGTGCATTCAGCTAACAGAGTTAAACCATACTTTTGATTCAGCAGATCTGAACACTCTTTCTGTAGAAAATGCAACTGGACATTTGGAGCGCTAAGAGAGTAGTAGTGGAAAAAGGAATATATTCAAATATAAACTACACAGAAGCATTCTGTGAAACTTCTTTCTGATCTGAGCATTCAGCTAACAGAGTTAAACCATACTTTTGATTGAGCAGTTTTGAAACACTCTGTCTGTAGAAAATGCAACTGGACATTCGTAGCGCTAAGTGGGTAATAGTGGAAAAAAGAATATGTTCAAATATAAATTACAAAGAAGCATTGTATGAAACTCCTTTCTGTTCTGTGCATTCAACTAACAGAGTTGAACCTTACTTTTCATTGAGCCTTTCTGAAACACTCTTTCTGTAGAAACTGTAATTGGACATTCTGAGCGCTAAGAGGCCTCTACTGGGAAAAATAATATCTTCAAATAAATACTACACAGAAGCATTGTGTGAAACTTATTTCTGATATGTTCATTAAGCTAACAGAGTTAAACCATACTTTTGATTGCACAGTTCTGAACACTCTTTCTGTAGAAAATGCAAGTGGACATTCGGAGCGCTAAGAGGGTAATAGTGGAAAAAGGAATATATTCAAATATAAACTACACAGTAGCATTCTGTGAAAATTCTTTCTGTTCTGTGCATTCAACTAACAGAGTTGAACCTTACTTTTGATTGAGCCGTTCTGAAACACTCTTTCTGTAGAAACTGCAATTGGACATGCTAAGCGCTAAGAGGCCTACATTGGGAAAAAGAATATCTTCAAATAAAAACTACACAGATGCACTCTGTGAAACTTATTTCTGATCTGTAAATTCAGTTAACAGAGATAAAACATATTTTTGATTGAGCAGTTATGAAACACCCTTTTTGTAGAAAATGCAAGTGGAGATTCGGAGCGCTAAGAGGGTAATAGTGGAAAAAGGAATGTCTTCAAATATAAACTACACAGAATCATTCGGTGAAACTTCTTTCTGATCTGTGCATTCAGCTAACAGAGTTAAACCATACTTTTGATTGAGCAGATCTGAACACTCTTTCTGTTGAAAATGCAACTGGACATTTGGAGCGCTAAGAGCGTAGTAGTGGAAAAAGGAATATATTCAAATATAAACTACACAGAAGCATTCTGTGAAACTTCTTTCTGATCTGAGCATACAGCTAACAGAGTTAAACCATACTTTTGATTGAGCAGTTTTGAAACACTCTGTCTGTAGAAAATGCAACTGGACATTCGTAGCGCTAAGTGGGTAATAGTGGAAAAAAGAATATGTTCAAATATAAACTACACAGAAGCATTGTATGAAACTTCTTTCTGTTCTGTGCATTCAACTAACAGAGTTGAACCTTACTTTTGATTGAGCCGTTCTGAAACACTCTTTCTGTAGAAACTTCAATTGGACATTCTGAGCGCTAAGAGGCCTATATTGGGAAAAAGAATGTCTACAAATAAAAACTACACAGAAGAATTTTGTGAAACTACTTTCTGTTCTGTTTGTTCAACTAAAAGAGTTGAACCTTAGTTTTGATTGAGCCGTTCTGAAACACTCTTTCTGTAGAAGCTGCAATTGGACATTCTGAGCGCTAAGAGGCCTCTATTGGGAAAAATAATATCTTCAAACAAAAACTACACAGAAGCATTGTGTGAAACTTATTTCTGATATGTTCATTAAGCTAACAGAGTTAAACCATACTTTTGATTGCGCAGTTCTGAACACTCTTTCTGTAGAAAATGCAAGTGGACATTCGGAGCGCTAAGAGGGTAATAGTGGAAAAAGGAATATATTCAAATATAAACTACACAGTAGCATTCTGTGAAAATTCTTTCTGTTCTGTGCATTCAACTAACAGAGTTGAACCTTACTTTTGATTGAGCCGTTCTGAAACACTCTTTCTGTAGAAACTGCAATTGGACCTGCTAAGCGCTAAGAGGCCTACATTGGGAAAAAAATATCTTCAAATAAAAACTACACAGATGCACTCTGTGAAACTTATTTCTGATCTGTAAATTCAGTTAACAGAGATAAAACATATTTTTGATTGAGCAGTTATGAAACACTCTTTTTGTAGAAAATGCAAGTGGAGATTCGGAGCGCTAAGAGGGTAATAGTGGAAAAAGGAATGTCTTCAAATATAAACTACACAGAATCATTCGGTGAAACTTCTTTCTGATCTGTGCATTCAGCTAACAGAGTTAAACCATACTTTTGATTGAGCAGATCTGAACACTCTTTCTGTTGAAAATGCAACTGGACATTTGGAGCGGTAAGAGCGTAGTAGTGGAAAAAGGAATATATTCAAATATAAACTACACAGAAGCATTCTGTGAAACTTCTTTCTGATCTGAGCATTCAGCTAACAGAGTTAAACCATACTTTTGATTGAGCAGTTTTGAAACACTCTGTCTGTAGAAAATGCAACTGGACATTCGTAGCGCTAAGTGCGTAATAGTGGAAAAAAGAATATGTTCAAATATAAACTACACAGAAGCATTGTATGAAACTTCTTTCTGTTCTGTGCATTCAACTAACAGAGTTGAACCTTACTTTTGATTGAGCCGTTCTGAAACACTCTTTCTGTAGAAACTGCAATTGGACATTCTGAGCGCTAAGAGGCCTATATTGGGAAAAAGAATGTCTACAAATAAAAACTACACAGAAGAATTGTGTGAAACTTCTTTCTCTTCTGTTTGTTCAACTAAAAGAGTTGAACCTTAGTTTTGATTGAG
Organism: Symphalangus syndactylus; assembly: GCF_028878055.3. Lineage (NCBI taxonomy): Eukaryota > Metazoa > Chordata > Mammalia > Primates > Hylobatidae > Symphalangus > Symphalangus syndactylus. Next base: position 107,439,264 of record NC_072438.2, read on the forward strand.
CCGTTCTGAAACACTCTTTCTGTAGAAAATGCAAGTGGAGATTCGGAGCGCTAAGAGGGTAATAGTGGAAAAAGGAATGTCACCAAATATAAACTACACAGAATCATTCTGTGAAACTTCTTTCTGATCTGTGCATTCAGCTAACAGAGTTAAACCATACTTTTGATTGTGCAGATCTGAACACTCTTTCTGTAGAAAATGCAACTGGACATTTGGAGCGCTAAGAGAGTAGTAGTGGAAAAAGGAATATATTCAAATATAAACTACACGGAAGCATTCTGTGAAACTTCTTTCTGATCTGAGCATTCAGCTAACAGAGTTAAACCATACTTTTGATTGAGCAGTTTTGAAACACTCTGTCTGTAGAAAATGCAACTGGACATTCGTAGCGCTAAGTGGGTAATAGTGGAAAAAAGAATATGTTCAAATATAAACTACACAGAAGCATTGTATGAAACTTCTTTCTGTTCTGTGCATTCAACTAACAGAGTTGAACCTTACTTTTGATTGAGCCGTTCTGAAACACTCTTTCTGTAGAAACTGCAATTGGACATTCTGAGCGCTAAGAGGCCTATATTGGGAAAAAGAATGTCTACAAATAAAAACTACACAAAAGAATTGTGTGAAACTTCTTTCTGTTCTGTTTGTTCAACTAAAAGAGTTGAACCTTACTTTTGATTGAGCCGTTCTGAAACACTCTTTCTGTAGAAAATGCAAGTGGAGATTCGGAGCGCTAAGAGGGTAATAGTGGAAAAAGGAATGTCTCCAAATATAAACTACACAGAATCATTCTGTGAAACTTCTTTCTGATCTGTGCATTCAGCTAACAGAGTTAAACCATACTTTTGATTCAGCAGATCTGAACACTCTTTCTGTAGAAAATGCAACTGGACATTTGGAGCGCTAAGAGAGTAGTAGTGGAAAAAGGAATATATTCAAATATAAACTACACAGAAGCATTCTGTGAAACTTCTTTCTGATCTGAGCATTCAGCTAACAGAGTTAAACCATACTTTTGATTGAGCAGTTTTGAAACACTCTGTCTGTAGAAAATGCAACTGGACATTCGTAGCGCTAAGTGGGTAATAGTGGAAAAAAGAATATGTTCAAATATAAATTACAAAGAAGCATTGTATGAAACTCCTTTCTGTTCTGTGCATTCAACTAACAGAGTTGAACCTTACTTTTCATTGAGCCTTTCTGAAACACTCTTTCTGTAGAAACTGTAATTGGACATTCTGAGCGCTAAGAGGCCTCTACTGGGAAAAATAATATCTTCAAATAAATACTACACAGAAGCATTGTGTGAAACTTATTTCTGATATGTTCATTAAGCTAACAGAGTTAAACCATACTTTTGATTGCACAGTTCTGAACACTCTTTCTGTAGAAAATGCAAGTGGACATTCGGAGCGCTAAGAGGGTAATAGTGGAAAAAGGAATATATTCAAATATAAACTACACAGTAGCATTCTGTGAAAATTCTTTCTGTTCTGTGCATTCAACTAACAGAGTTGAACCTTACTTTTGATTGAGCCGTTCTGAAACACTCTTTCTGTAGAAACTGCAATTGGACATGCTAAGCGCTAAGAGGCCTACATTGGGAAAAAGAATATCTTCAAATAAAAACTACACAGATGCACTCTGTGAAACTTATTTCTGATCTGTAAATTCAGTTAACAGAGATAAAACATATTTTTGATTGAGCAGTTATGAAACACCCTTTTTGTAGAAAATGCAAGTGGAGATTCGGAGCGCTAAGAGGGTAATAGTGGAAAAAGGAATGTCTTCAAATATAAACTACACAGAATCATTCGGTGAAACTTCTTTCTGATCTGTGCATTCAGCTAACAGAGTTAAACCATACTTTTGATTGAGCAGATCTGAACACTCTTTCTGTTGAAAATGCAACTGGACATTTGGAGCGCTAAGAGCGTAGTAGTGGAAAAAGGAATATATTCAAATATAAACTACACAGAAGCATTCTGTGAAACTTCTTTCTGATCTGAGCATACAGCTAACAGAGTTAAACCATACTTTTGATTGAGCAGTTTTGAAACACTCTGTCTGTAGAAAATGCAACTGGACATTCGTAGCGCTAAGTGGGTAATAGTGGAAAAAAGAATATGTTCAAATATAAACTACACAGAAGCATTGTATGAAACTTCTTTCTGTTCTGTGCATTCAACTAACAGAGTTGAACCTTACTTTTGATTGAGCCGTTCTGAAACACTCTTTCTGTAGAAACTTCAATTGGACATTCTGAGCGCTAAGAGGCCTATATTGGGAAAAAGAATGTCTACAAATAAAAACTACACAGAAGAATTTTGTGAAACTACTTTCTGTTCTGTTTGTTCAACTAAAAGAGTTGAACCTTAGTTTTGATTGAGCCGTTCTGAAACACTCTTTCTGTAGAAGCTGCAATTGGACATTCTGAGCGCTAAGAGGCCTCTATTGGGAAAAATAATATCTTCAAACAAAAACTACACAGAAGCATTGTGTGAAACTTATTTCTGATATGTTCATTAAGCTAACAGAGTTAAACCATACTTTTGATTGCGCAGTTCTGAACACTCTTTCTGTAGAAAATGCAAGTGGACATTCGGAGCGCTAAGAGGGTAATAGTGGAAAAAGGAATATATTCAAATATAAACTACACAGTAGCATTCTGTGAAAATTCTTTCTGTTCTGTGCATTCAACTAACAGAGTTGAACCTTACTTTTGATTGAGCCGTTCTGAAACACTCTTTCTGTAGAAACTGCAATTGGACCTGCTAAGCGCTAAGAGGCCTACATTGGGAAAAAAATATCTTCAAATAAAAACTACACAGATGCACTCTGTGAAACTTATTTCTGATCTGTAAATTCAGTTAACAGAGATAAAACATATTTTTGATTGAGCAGTTATGAAACACTCTTTTTGTAGAAAATGCAAGTGGAGATTCGGAGCGCTAAGAGGGTAATAGTGGAAAAAGGAATGTCTTCAAATATAAACTACACAGAATCATTCGGTGAAACTTCTTTCTGATCTGTGCATTCAGCTAACAGAGTTAAACCATACTTTTGATTGAGCAGATCTGAACACTCTTTCTGTTGAAAATGCAACTGGACATTTGGAGCGGTAAGAGCGTAGTAGTGGAAAAAGGAATATATTCAAATATAAACTACACAGAAGCATTCTGTGAAACTTCTTTCTGATCTGAGCATTCAGCTAACAGAGTTAAACCATACTTTTGATTGAGCAGTTTTGAAACACTCTGTCTGTAGAAAATGCAACTGGACATTCGTAGCGCTAAGTGCGTAATAGTGGAAAAAAGAATATGTTCAAATATAAACTACACAGAAGCATTGTATGAAACTTCTTTCTGTTCTGTGCATTCAACTAACAGAGTTGAACCTTACTTTTGATTGAGCCGTTCTGAAACACTCTTTCTGTAGAAACTGCAATTGGACATTCTGAGCGCTAAGAGGCCTATATTGGGAAAAAGAATGTCTACAAATAAAAACTACACAGAAGAATTGTGTGAAACTTCTTTCTCTTCTGTTTGTTCAACTAAAAGAGTTGAACCTTAGTTTTGATTGAGCCGTTCTGAAACACTCTTTCTGTAGAAAATGCAAGTGGAGATTCGGAGCGCTAAGAGGGTAATAGTGGAAAAAGGAATGTCACCAAATATAAACTACACAGAATCATTCTGTGAAACTTCTTTCTGATCTGTGCATTCAGCTAACAGAGTTAAACCATACTTTTGATTGTGCAGATCTGAACACTCTTTCTGTAGAAAATGCAACTGGACATTTGGAGCGCTAAGAGAGTAGTAGTGGAAAAAGGAATATATTCAAATATAAACTACACGGAAGCATTCTGTGAAACTTCTTTCTGATCTGAGCATTCAGCTAACAGAGTTAAACCATACTTTTGATTGAGCAGTTTTGAAACACTCTGTCTGTAGAAAATGCAACTGGACATTCGTAGCGCTAAGTGGGTAATAGTGGAAAAAAGAATATGTTCAAATATAAACTACACAGAAGCATTGTATGAAACTTCTTTCTGTTCTGTGCATTCAACTAACAGAGTTGAACCTTACTTTTGATTGAGCCGTTCTGAAACACTCTTTCTGTAGAAACTGCAATTGGACATTCTGAGCGCTAAGAGGCCTATATTGGGAAAAAGAATGTCTACAAATAAAAACTACACAGAAGAATTGTGTGAAACTTCTTTCTCTTCTGTTTGTTCAACTAAAAGAGTTGAACCTTAGTTTTGATTGAGCCGTTCTGAAACACTCTTTCTGTAGAAAATGCAAGTGGAGATTCGGAGCGCTAAGAGGGTAATAGTGGAAAAAGGAATGTCACCAAATATAAACTACACAGAATCATTCTGTGAAACTTCTTTCTGATCTGTGCATTCAGCTAACAGGGTTAAACCATACTTTTGATTGCGCAGATCTGAACACTCTTTCTGTAGAAAATGCAACTGGACATTTGGAGCGCTAAGAGAGTAGTAGTGGAAAAAGGAATATATTCAAATATAAACTACACAGAAGCATTCTGTGAAACTTCTTTCTGATCTGAGCATTCAGCTAACAGAGTTAAACCATACTTATGATTGAGCAGTTTTGAAACACTCTGTCTGTAGAAAATGCAATTGGACATTCGTAGCGCTAAGTGGGTAATAGTGGAAAAAAGAATATGTTCAAATATAAATTACAAAGAAGCATTGTATGAAACTTCTTTCTGTTCTGTGCATTGAACTAACAGAGTTGAACCTTACTTTTGATTGAGCCGTTCTGAAACACTCTTTCTGTAGAAACTGCAATTGGACATTCTGAGCGCTAAGAGGCCTATATTGGGAAAAAGAATGTCTACAAATAAAAACTACACAGAAGAATTGTGTGAAACTTCTTTCTCTTCTGTTTGTTCAACTAAAAGAGTTGAACCTTAGTTTTGATTGAGCCGTTCTGAAACACTCTTTCTGTAGAAAATGCAAGTGGAGATTCGGAGCGCTAAGAGGGTAATAGTGGAAAAAGGAATGTCTCCAAATATGAACTACACAGAATCATTCTGTGAAACTTCTTTCTGATCTGTGCATTCAGCTAACAGATTTAAACCATACTTTTGATTGAGGAGATCTGAACACTCTTTCTGTAGAAAATGCAACTGGACATTTGGAGCGCTAAGAGAGTAGTAGTGGAAAAAGGAATATATTCAAATATAAACTACACAGAAGCATTCTGTGAAACTTCTTTCTGATCTGAGCATTCAGCTAACAGAGTTAAACCATACTTATGATTGAGCAGTTTTGAAACACTCTGTCTGTAGAAAATGCAATTGGACATTCGTAGCGCTAAGTGGGTAATAGTGGAAAAAAGAATATGTTCAAATATAAACTACACAGAAGCATTCTATGAAACTTCTTTCTGTTCTGTGCATTCAACTAACAGAGTTGAACCTTACTTTTGATTGAGCCTTTCTGAAACACTCTTTCTGTAGAAACTTCAATTGGACATTCTGAGCGCTTAGAGGCCTCTATTGGGAAAAAAAATATCTTCAAATAAAAACTACACAGAAGCATTGTGTGAAACTTATTTCTGATATGTTCATTAAGCTAACAGAGTTAAACCATACTTTTGATTGCGCAGTTCTGAACACTCTTGCTGTAGAAAATGCACGTGGACATTCGGAGCGCTAAGAGGGTAATAGTGGAAAAAGGAATATATTCAAATATAAACTACACAGTAGCATTCTGTGAAAATTCTTTCTGTTCTGTGCATTCAACTAACAGAGTTGAACCTTACTTTTGATTGAGCCGTACTGAAACACTCTTTGTGTAGAAACTGCAATTGGACATGCTAAGCGCTAAGAGGCCTACATTAGGAAAAAGAATATCTTCAAATAAAAACTACACAGATGCATTCTGTGAAACTTATTTCTGATCTGTAAATTCAGTTAACAGAGATAAAACATATTTTTGATTGAGCAGTTATGAAACACTCTTTTTGTAGAAAATGCAAGTGGAGATTCGGAGCGCTAAGAGGGTAATAGTGGAAAAAGGAATGTCTTCAAATATAAACTACACAGAATCATTCGGTGAAACTTCTTTCTGATCTGTGCATTCAGCTAACAGAGTTAAACCATACTTTTGATTGAGCACATCTGAACACTCTTTCTGTTGAAAATGCAACTGGACATTTGGAGCGCTAAGAGCGTAGTAGTGGAAAAAGGAATATATGCAAATATAAACTACACAGAAGCATTCTGTGAAAGTTCTTTCTGATCTGAGCATACAGCTAACAGAGTTAAACCATACTTTTGATTGAGCAGTTTTGAAACTCTCTGTCTGTAGAAAATGCAACTGTACATTCGAAGCGCTAAGTGGGTAATAGTGGAAAAAAGAATATGTTCAAATATAAACTACACAGAAGCATTGTATGAAACTTCTTTCTGTTCTGTGCATTCAACTAACAGAGTTGAACCTTACTTTTGATTGAGCCGTTCTGAAACACTCTTTCTGTAGAAACTGCAATTGGACATTCTGAGCGCTAAGAGGCATATATTGGGAAAAAGAATGTCTACAAATAAAAACTAAACAGAAGAATTGTGTGAAACTACTTTCTGTTCTGTTTGTTCAACTAAAAGAGTTGAACCTTAGTTTTGATTGAGCCGTTCTGAAACACTCTTTCTGTAGAAAATGCAAGTGGAGATTCGGAGCGCTAAGAGGGTAATAATGGAAAAAGGAATGTCTCCAAATATAAACTACACAGAATCATTCTGTGAAACTTCTTTCTGATCTGTGCATTCAGCTAACAGTGTTAAACCATACTTTTGATTGAGCAGATCTGAACACTCTTTCTGTAGAAAATGCAACTGGACATTTGGAGCGCTAAGAGAGTAGTAGTGGAAAAAGGAATATATTCAAATATAAACTACACAGAAGCATTCTGTGAAACTTCTTTCTGATCTGAGCATTCAGCTAACAGAGTTAAACCATACTTATGATTGAGCAGTTTTGAAACACTCTGTCTGTAGAAAATGCAACTGGACATTCGTAGCGCTAAGTGGGTAATAGTGGAAAAAAGAATATTTTCAAATATAAACTACACAGAAGCATTGTATGAAACATCTTTCTGTTCTGTGCATTCAACTAACAGAGTTGAACCTTACTTTTGATTGAGCCTTTCTGAAACACTCTTTCTGTAGAAACTGCAATTGGACATTCTGAGCGCTAAGAGGCCTATATTGGGAAAAATAATATCTTCAAATAAAAATTACACAGAAGCATTGTGTGAAACTTATTTCTGATATGTTCATTAAGCTAACAGAGTTAAACCATACATTTGATTGCGCAGTTCTGAACACTCTTTCTGTAGAAAATGCAAGTGGACATTCGGAGCGCTAAGAGGGTAATTGTGGAAAAAGGAATATATTCAAATATAAACTACACAGTAGCATTCTGTGAAAATTCTTTCTGTTCTGTGCATTCAACTAACAGAGTTGAACCTTACTTTCGATTGAGCCGTTCTGAAACACTCTTTGTGTAGAAACTGCAATTGGACATGCTAAGCGCTAAGAGGCCTACATTAGGAAAAAGAATATCTTCAAATAAAAACTACACAGATGCATTCTGTGAAACTTATTTCTGATCTGTAAATTCAGTTAACAGAGATAAAATATATTTTTGATTGAGCAGTTATGAAACACTCTTTTTGTAGAAAATGCAAGTGGAGATTCGGAGCGCTAAGAGGGTAATAGTGGAAAAAGGAATGTCTTCAAATATAAACTACACAGAATCATTCGGTGAAACTTCTTTCTGATCTGTGCATTCAGCTAACAGAGTTAAACCATACTTTTGATTGAGCACATCTGAACACTCTTTCTGTTGAAAATGCAACTGGACATTTGGAGCGCTAAGAGCGTAGTAGTGGAAAAAGGAATATATGCAAATATAAACTACACAGAAGCATTCTGTGAAACTTCTTTCTGATCTGAGCATACAGCTAACAGAGTTAAACCATACTTTTGATTGAGCAGTTTTGAAACTCTCTGTCTGTAGAAAATGCAACTGGACATTCGTAGCGCTAAGTGGGTAATAGTGGAAAAAAGAATATGTTCAAATATAAACTACACAGAAGCATTGTATGAAACTTCTTTCTGTTCTGTGCATTCAACTAACAGAGTTGAACCTTACTTTTGATTGAGCCGTTCTGAAACACTCTTTCTGTAGAAACTGCAATTGGACATTCTGAGCGCTAAGAGGCCTATATTGGGAAAAAGAATGTCTACAAATAAAAACTACAGAGAAGAATTGTGTGAAACTACTTTCTGTTCTGTTTGTTCAACTAAAAGAGTTGAACCTTAGTTTTGATTGAGCCGTTCTGAAACACTCTTTCTGGAGAAAATGCAGGTGGAGATTCGGAGTGCTAAGAGGGTAATAGTGGAAAAAGGAATGTCTCCAAATATAAACTACACAGAATCATTCTGTGAAACTTCTTTCTGATCTGTGCATTCAGCTAACAGAGTTAAACCATACTTTTGATTGAGCAGATCTGAACACTCTTTCTGTAGAAAATGCAACTGGACATTTGGAGCGCTAAGAGAGTAGTAGTGGAAAAAGGAATATATTCAAATATAAACTACACAGAAGCATTCTGTGAAACTTCTTTCTGATCTGAGCATTCAGCTAACAGAGTTAAACCATACTTATGATTGAGCAGTTTTGAAACACTCTGTAGAAAATGCAATTGGACATTCCTAGCGCTAAGTGGGTAATAGTGGAAAAAAGAATATGTTCAAATATAAACTACACAGAAGCATTGTATGAAACTTCTTTCTGTTCTGTGCATTCAACTAACAGAGTTGAACCTTACTTTTGATTGAGCCTTTCTGAAACACTCTTTCTGTAGAAACTGCAATTGGACATTCTGAGCGCTAAGAGGACCCTATTGGGAAAAATAATACCTTCAAATAAAAACTACACAGAAGCATTTTGTGAAACTTATTTCTGATATGTTCATTAAGCTAAGAGAGTTAAACCATACTTTTGATTGCGCAGTTCTGAACACTCTTTCTGTAGAAAATGCAAGTGGACATTCGGAGCGCTACGAGGGTAATAGTGGAAAAAGGAATATATTCAAATATAAACTACACAGTAGCATTCTGTGAAAATTCTTTCTGTTCTGTGCATTCAACTAACAGAGTTGAACCTTACTTTTGATTGAGCCGTTCTGAAACACTCTTTCTGTAGAAACTGCAATTGGACATGCTAAGCGCTAGGAGGCCTACATTAGGAAAAAGAATATCTTCAAATAAAAACTACACAGATGCATTCTGTGAAACTTATTTCTGATCTGTAAATTCAGTTAACAGAGATAAAACATATTTTTGATTGAGCAGTTATGAAACACTCTTTTTGTAGAAAATGCAAGTGGAGATTCGGAGCGCTAAGAGGGTAATAGTGGAAAAAGGAATGTCTTCAAATATAAACTACACAGAATCATTCGGTGAAACTTATTTCTGATCTGTGCATTCAGCTAACAGAGTTAAACCATACTTTTGATTGAGTACATCTGAACACTCTTTCTGTTGAAAATGCAACTGGACATTTGGAGCGCTAAGAGCGTAGTAGTGGAAAAAGGAATATATGCAAATATAAACTACACAGAAGCATTCTGTGAAACTTCTTTCTGATCTGAGCATACAGCTAACAGAGTTAAACCATACTTTTGATTGAGCAGTTTTGAAACTCTCTGTCTGTAGAAAATGCAACTGGACATTCGTAGCGCTAAGTGGGTAATAGTGGAAAAAAGAATATGTTCAAATATAAACTACACAGAAGCATTGTATGAAACTTCTTTCTGTTCTGTGCATTCAACTAACAGAGTTGAACCTTAATTTTGATAGAGCCGTTCTGAAACACTCTTTCTGTAGAAACTGCAATTGGACATTCTGAGCGCTAAGAGGCCTATATTGGGAAAAAGAATGTCTACAAATAAAAACTACACAGAAGAATTGTGTGAAAATACTTTCTGTTCTGTTTGTTCAACTAAAAGAGTTGAACCTTAGTTTTGATTGAGCCGTTCTGAAACACTCTTTCTGTAGAAAATGCAAGTGGAGATTCGGAGCGCTAAGAGGGTAATAGTGGAAAAAGTAATGTCTCCAAATATAAACTACACAGAATCATTCTGTGAAACTTCTTTCTGATCTGTGCATTCAGCTAACAGAGTTAAACCATACTTTTGTTTGAGCAGATCTGAACACTCTTTCTGTAGAAAATGCAACTGGACATTTGGCGCGCTAAGAGAGTAGTAGTGGAAAAAGGAATATATTCAAATATAAACTACACAGAAGCATTCTGTGAAACTTCTTTCTGATCTGAGCATTCAGCTAACAGAGTTAAACCATACATATGATTGAGCAGGTTTGAAACACTCTGTCTGTAGAAAATGCAACTGGACATTCGTAGCGCTAAGTGGGTAATAGTGGAAAAAAGAATATGTTCAAATATAAACTACACAGAAGCATTGTATGAAACTTCTTTCTGTTCTGTGCATTCAACTAACAGAGTTGAACCTTACATTTGATTGAGCCTTTCTGAAACACTCTTTCTGTAGAAACTGCAATTGGACATTCTGAGCGCTAAGAGGCCTATATTGGGAAAAATAATATCTTCAAATAAAAACTACACAGAAGCATTGTGTGAAACTTATTTCTGATATGTTCATTAAGCTAACAGAGTTAAACCATACTTTTGATTGCGCAGTTCTGAACACTCTTTCTGTAGAAAATGCAAGTGGACATTCGGAGCGCTAAGAGGGTAATAGTGGAAAAAGGAATATATTCAAATATAAACTACACAGTAGCATTCTGTGAAAATTCTTTCTGTTCTGTGCATTCAACTAACAGAGTTGAACCTTACTTTTGATTGAGCCGTTCTGAAACACTCTTTGTGTAGAAACTGCAATTGGACATGCTAAGCGCTAAGAGGCCTACATTAGGAAAAAGAATATCTTCAAATAAAAACTACACAGATGCATTCTGTGAAACTTATTTCTGATCTGTAAATTCAGTTAACAGAGATAAAACATATTTTTGATTGAGCAGTTATGAAACACTCTTTTTGTAGAAAATGCAAGTGGAGATTCGGAGCGCTAAGAGGGTAATAGTGGAAAAAGGAATGTCTTCAAATATAAACTACACAGAATCATTCGGTGAAACTTCTTTCTGATCTGTGCATTCAGCTAACAGAGTTAAACCATACTTTTGATTGAGCACATCTGAACACTCTTTCTGTTGAAAATGCAACTGGACATTTGGAGCGCTAAGAGCGTAGTAGTGGAAAAAGGAATATATGCAAATATAAACTACACAGAAGCATTCTGTGAAACTTCTTTCTGATCTGAGCATACAGCTAACAGAGTTAAACCATACATTTGATTGAGCAGTTTTGAAACTCTCTGTCTGTAGAAAATGCAACTGGACATTCGTAGCGCTAAGTGGGTAATAGTGGAAAAAAGAATATGTTCAAATATAAACTACACAGAAGCATTGTATGAAACTTCTTTCTGTTCTGTGCATTCAACTAACAGAGTTGAACCTTACTTTTGATTGAGCCGTTCTGAAACACTCTTTCTGTAGAAACTGCAATTGGACATTCTGAGCGCTAAGAGGCCTATATTGGGAAAAAGAATGTCTACAAATAAAAACTACACAGAAGAATTGTGTGAAACTACTTTCTGTTCTGTTTGTTCAACTAAAAGAGTTGAACCTTAGTTTTGATTGAGCCGTTCTGAAACACTCTTTCTGTAGAAAATGCAAGTGGAGATTCGGAGCGCTAAGAGGGTAATAGTGGAAAAAGGAATGTCTCCAAATATAAACTACACAGAATCATTCTGTGAAACTTCTTTCTGATCTGTGCATTCAGCTAACAGAGTTAAACCATACTTTTGATTGAGCAGATCTGAACACTCTTTCTGTAGAAAATGGAACTGGACATTTGGAGCGCTAAGAGAGTAGTAGTGGAAAAAGGAATATATTCAAATATAAACTACACAGAAGCATTCTGTGAAACTTCTTTCTGATCTGAGCATTCAGCTAACAGAGTTAAACCATACTTATGATTGAGCAGTTTTGAAACACTCTGTCTGTAGAAAATGCAACTGGACATTCGTAGCGCTAAGTGGGTAATAGTGGAAAAAAGAATATGTTCAAATATAAACTACACAGAAGCATTGTATGAAACCTCTTTCTGTTCTGTGCATTCAACTAACAGAGTTGAACCTTACTTTTGATTGAGCCTTTCTGAAACACTCTTTCTGTAGAAACTGCAATTGGACATTCTGAGCGCTAAGAGGCCTATATTGGGAAAAATAATATCTTCAAATAAAAACTACACAGAAGCATTGTGTGAAACTTATTTCTGATATGTTCATTAAGCTAACAGAGTTAAACCATACTTTTGATTGCGCAGTTCTGAACACTCTTTCTGTAGAAAATGCAAGTGGACATTCGGAGCGCTAAGAGGGTAATAGTGGAAAAAGGAATATATTCAAATATAAACTACACAGTAGCATTCTGTGAAAATTCTTTCTGTTCTGTGCATTCAACTAACAGAGTTGAACCTTACTTTTGATTGAGCCGTTCTGAAACACCCTTTGTGTAGAAACTGCAATTGGACATGCTAAGCGCTAAGAGGCCTACATTAGGAAAAAGAATATCTTCAAATAAAAACTACACAGATGCATTCTGTGAAACTTATTTCTGATCTGTAAATTCAGTTAACAGAGATAAAACATATTTTTGATTGAGCAGTTATGAAACACTCTTTTTGTAGAAAATGCAAGTGGAGATTTGGAGCGCTAAGAGGGTAATAGTGGAAAAAGGAATGTCTTCAAATATAAACTACACAGAATCATTCGGTGAAACTTCTTTCTGATCTGTGCATTCAGCTAACAGAGTTAAACCATACTTTTGATTGAGCACATCTGAACACTCTTTCTGTTGAAAATGCAACTGGACATTTGGAGCGCTAAGAGCGTAGTAGTGGAAAAAGGAATATATGCAAATATAAACTACACAGAAGCATTCTGTGAAACTTCTTTCTGATCTGAGCATACAGCTAACAGAGTTAAACCATACTTTTGATTGAGCAGTTTTGAAACTCTCTGTCTGTAGAAAATGCAACTGGACATTCGTAGCGCTAAGTGGGTAATAGTGGAAAAAAGAATATGTTCAAATATAAACTACACAGAAGCATTGTATGAAACCTCTTTCTGTTCTGTGCATTCAACTAACAGAGTTGAACCTTACTTTTGATTGAGCCGTTCTGAAACACTCTTTCTGTAGAAACTGCAATTGGACATTCTGAGCGCTAAGAGGCCTATATTGGGAAAATGAATGTCTACAAATAAAAACTACACAGAAGAATTGTGTGAAACTACTTTCTGTTCTGTTTGTTCAACTAAAAGAGTTGAACCTTAGTTTTGATTGAGCCGTTCTGAAACACTCTTTCTGTAGAAAATGCAAGTGGAGATTCGGAGCGCTAAGAGGGTAATAGTGGAAAAAGGAATGTCTCCAAATATAAACTACACAGAATCATTCTGTGAAACTTCTTTCTGATCTGTGCATTCAGCTAACAGAGTTAAACCATACTTTTGATTGAGCAGATCTGAACACTCTTTCTGTAGAAAATGGAACTGGACATTTGGAGCGCTAAGAGAGTAGTAGTGGAAAAAGGAATATATTCAAATATAAACTACACAGAAGCATTCTGTGAAACTTCTTTCTGATCTGAGCATTCAGCTAACAGAGTTAAACCATACTTATGATTGAGCAGTTTTGAAACACTCTGTCTGTAGAAAATGCAACTGGACATTCGTAGCGCTAAGTGGGTAATAGTGGAAAAAAGAATATGTTCAAATATAAACTACACAGAAGCATTGTATGAAACCTCTTTCTGTTCTGTGCATTCAACTAACAGAGTTGAACCTTACTTTTGATTGAGCCTTTCTGAAACACTCTTTCTGTAGAAACTGCAATTGGACATTCTGAGCGCTAAGAGGCCTATATTGGGAAAAATAATATCTTCAAATAAAAACTACACAGAAGCATTGTGTGAAACTTATTTCTGATATGTTCATTAAGCTAACAGAGTTAAACCATACTTTTCATTGCGCAGTTCTGAGAACAATTTCTGTAGAAAATGCAAGTGGACATTCGGAGCGCTACGAGGGTAATAGTGGAAAAAGGAATATATTCAAATATAAACTACACAGTAGCATTCTGTGAAAATTCTTTCTGTTCTGTGCATTCAACTAACAGAGTTGAACCTTACTTTTGATTGAGCCGTTCTGAAACACTCTTTGTGTAGAAACTGCAATTGGACATGCTAAGCGCTAAGAGGCCTACATTAGGAAAAAGAATATCTTCAAATAAAAACTACACAGATGCATTCTGTGAAACTTATTTCTGATCTGTAAATTCAGTTAACAGAGATAAAACATATTTTTGATTGAGCAGTTATGAAACACTCATTTGTAGAAAATGCAAGTGGAGATTCGGAGCGCTAAGAGGGTAATAGTGGAAAAAGGAATGTCTTCAAATATAAACTACACAGAATCATTCGGTGAAACTTCTTTCTGATCTGAGCATTCAGCTAACAGAGTTAAACCATACTTTTGATTGAGCAGATCTGAACAGTCTTTCTGTTGAAAATGCAACTGGACATTTGGAGCGCTAAGAGCGTAGTAGTGGAAAAAGGAATATATGCAAATATAAACTACACAGAAGCATTCTGTGAAACTTTTTCTGATCTGAGCATACAGCTAACAGAGTTAAACCATACTTTTGATTGAGCAGTTTTGAAACTCTCTGTCTGTAGAAAATGCAACTGGACATTCGTAGCGCTAAGTGGGTAATAGTGGAAAAAAGAATATGTTCAAATATAAACTACACAGAAGCATTGTATGAAACTTCTTTCTGTTCTGTGCATTCAACTAACAGAGTTGAACCTTACATTTGATTGAGCCGTTCTGAAACACTCTTTCTGTAGAAACTGCAATTGGACATTCTGAGCGCTAAGAGGCCTATATTGGGAAAAAGAATGTCTACAAATAAAAACTACACAGAAGAATTGTGTGAAACTACTTTCTGTTCTGTTTGTTCAACTAAAAGAGTTGAACCTTAATTTTGATTGAGCCGTTCTGAAACACTCTTTCTGTAGAAAATGCAAGTGGAGATTCGGAGCGCTAAGAGGGTAATAGTGGAAAAAGGAATGTCTCCAAATATAAACTACACAGAATCATTCTGTGAAACTTCTTTCTGATCTGTGCATTCAGCTAACAGAGTTAAACCATACTTTTGATTGAGCAGATCTGAACACTCTTTCTGTAGAAAATGCAACTGGACATTTGGAGCGCTAAGAGAGTAGTAGTGGAAAAAGGAATATATTCAAATATAAACTACACAGAAGCATTCTGTGAAACTTCTTTCTGATCTGAGCATTCAGCTAACAGAGTTAAACAATACTTATGATTGAGCAGTTTTGATACACTCTGTCTGTAGAAAATGCAATTGGACATTCGTAGCGCTAAGTGGGTAATAGTGGAAAAAAGAATATGTTCAAATATAAACTACACAGAAGCATTGTATGAAACTTCTTTCTGTTCTGTGCATTCAACTAACAGAGTTGAACCTTACTTTTGATTGAGCCTTTCTGAAACACTCTTTCTGTAGAAACTGCAATTGGACATTCTGAGCGCAAAGAGGATTCTATTGGGAAAAATAATATCTTCAAATAAAAACTACACAGAAGCATTGTGTGAAACTTATTTCTGATATGTTCATTAAGCTAACAGAGTTAAACCATACTTTTTATTGCGCAGTTCTGAACACTCTTTCTGTAGAAAATGCAAGTGGACATTCGGAGCGCTACGAGGGTAATAGAGGAAAAAGGAATATATTCAAATATAAACTACACAGTAGCATTCTATGAAAATTCTTTCTGTTCTGTGCATTCAACTAACAGAGTTGAACCTTACTTTTGATTGAGCCGTTCTGAAACACTCTTTGTGTAGAAACTGCAATTGGACATGCTAAGCGCTAAGAGGCCTACATTAGGAAAAAGAATATCTTCAAATAAAAACTACACAGATGCATTCTGTGAAACTTATTTCTGATCTGTAAATTCAGTTAACAGAGATAAAACATATTTTTGATTGAGCAGATATGAAACACTCTTTTTGAAGAAAATGCAAGTGGAGATTCGGAGCGCTAAGAGGGTAATAGTGGAAAAAGGAATGTCTTCAAATATAAACTACACAGAATCATTCGGTGAAACTTCTTTCTGATCTGTGCATTCAGCTAACAGAGTTAAACCATACTTTTGATTGAGCACATCTGAACACTCTTTCTGTTGAAAATGCAACTGGACATTTGGAGCGCTAAGAGCGTAGTAGTGGAAAAAGGAATATATGCAAATATAAACTACACAGAAGCATTCTGTGAAACTTCTTTCTGATCTGAGCATACAGCTAACAGAGTTAAACCATACTTTTGATTGAGCAGTTTTGAAACTCTCTGTCTGTAGAAAATGCAACTGGACATTCGTAGCGCTAAGTGGGTAATAGTGGAAAAAAGAATATGTTCAAATATAAACTACACAGAAGCATTGTATGAAACTTCTTTCTGTTCTGTGCATTCAACTAACAGAGTTGAACCTTACTTTTGATTGAGCCGTTCTGAAACACTCTTTCTGTAGAAACTGCAATTGGACATTCTGAGCGCTAAGAGGCCTATATTGGGAAAAAGAATGTCTACAAATAAAAACTACACAGAAGAATTGTGTGAAACTACTTTCTGTTCTGTTTGTTCAACTAAAAGTGTTGAACCTTAGTTTTGATTGAGCCGTTCTGAAATACTCTTTCTGTAGAAAATGCAAGTGGAGATTCGGAGCGCTAAGAGGGTAATAGTGGAAAAAGGAATGTCTCCAAATATAAACTACACAGAAACATTCCGTGAAACTTCTTTCTGATCTGTGCATTCAGCTAACAGAGTTAAACCATACTTTTGATTGAGCAGATCTGAACACTCTTTCTGTAGAAAATGCAACTGGACATTTGGAGCGCTAAGAGAGTAGTAGTGGAAAAAGGAATATATTCAAATATAAACTACACAGAAGCATTCTGTGAAACTTCTTTCTGATCTGAGCATTCAGCTAACAGAGTTAAACCATACTTATGATTGAGCAGTTTTGAAACACTCTGTCTGTAGAAAATGCAACTGGACATTCGTAGCGCTAAGTGGGTAATAGTGGAAAAAAGAATATGTTCAAATATAAACTACACAGAAGCATTGTATGAAACTTCTTTCTGTTCTGTGCATTCAACTAACAGAGTTGAACCTTACTTTTGATTGAGCCTTTCTGAAACACTCTTTCTGTAGAAACTGCAATTGGACATTCTGAGTGCTAAGAGGCCTATATTGGGAAAAATAATATCTTCAAATAAAAAGTACACAGAAGCATTGTGTGAAACTTATTTCTGATATGTTCATTAAGCTAACAGAGTTAAACCATACATTTGATTGCGCAGTTCTGAACACTCTTTCTGTAGAAAATGCAAGTGGACATTCGGAGCGCTAAGAGGGTAATAGTGGAAAAAGGAATATATTCAAATATAAACTACACAGTAGCATTCTGTGAAAATTCTTTCTGTTCTGTGCATTCAACTAACAGAGTTGAACCTTACTTTTGATTGAGCCGTTCTGAAACACTCTTTGTGTAGAAACTGCAATTGGACATGCTAAGCGCTAAGAGGCCTACATTAGGAAAAAGAATATCTTCAATTAAAAACTACACAGATGCATTCTGTGAAACTTATTTCTGATCTGTAAATTCAGTTAACAGAGATAAAACATATTTTTGATTGAGCAGTTATGAAACACTCTTTTTGTAGAAAATGCAAGTGGAGATTCGGAGCGCTAAGAGGGTAATAGTGGAAAAAGGAATGTCTTCAAATATAAACTACACAGAATCATTCGGTGAAACTTCTTTCTGATCTGTGCATTCAGCTAACAGAGTTAAACCATACTTTTGATTGAGCACATCTGAACACTCTTTCTGTTGAAAATGCAACTGGACATTTGGAGCGCTAAGAGCGTAGTAGTGGAAAAAGGAATATATGCAAATATAAACTACACAGAAGCATTCTGTGAAACTTCTTTCTGATCTGAGCATACAGCTAACAGAGTTAAACCATACTTTTGATTGAGCAGTTTTGAAACTCTCTGTCTTTTGAAAATGCAACTGGACATTCGTAGCGCTAAGTGGGTAATAGTGGAAAAAAGAATATGTTCAAATATAAACTACACAGAAGCATTGTATGAAACTTCTTTCTGTTCTGTGCATTCAACTAACAGATTTGAACCTTACTTTTGATTGAGCCGTTCTGAAACACTCTTTCTGTAGAAACTGCAATTGGACATTCTGAGCGCTAAGAGGCCTATATTGGGAAAAAGAATGTCTACAAATAAAAACTACACAGAAGAATTGTGTGAAACTACTTTCTGTTCTGTTTGTTCAACTAAAAGAGTTGAACCTTAGTTTTGATTGAGCCGTTCTGAAACACTGTTTCTGTAGAAAATGCAAGTGGAGATTCGGAGCGCTAAGAGGGTAATAGTGGAAAAAGTAATGTCTCCAAATATAAACTACACAGAATCATTCTGTGAAACTTCTTTCTGATCTGTGCATTCAGCTAACAGAGTTAAACCATACTTTTGATTGAGCAGATCTGAACACTCTTTCTGTAGAAAATGCAACTGGACATTTGGAGCGCTAAGAGAGTAGTAGTGGAAAAAGGAATATATTCAAATATAAACTACACAGAAGCATTCTGTGAAACTTCTTTCTGATCTGAGCATTCAGCTAACAGAGTTAAACCATACTTATGATTGAGCAGTTTTGAAACACTCTGTCTGTAGAAAATGCAACTGGACATTCGTAGCGCTAAGTGGGTAATAGTGGAAAAAAGAATATTTTCAAATATAAACTACACAGAAGCATTGTATGAAACTTCTTTCTGTTCTGTGCATTCAACTAACAGAGTTGAACCTTACTTTTGATTGAGCTTTTCTGAAACACTCTTTCTGTAGAAACTGCAATTGGACATTCTGAGCGCTAAGAGGCCTATATTGGGAAAAATAATATCTTCAAATAAAAACTACACAGAAGCATTGTGTGAAACTTATTTCTGATATGTTCATTAAGCTAACAGAGTTAAACCATACTTTTGATTGCGCAGTTCTGAACACTCTTTCTGTAGAAAATGCAAGTGGACATTCGGAGCGCTAAGAGGGTAATAGTGGAAAAAGGAATATATTCAAATATAAACTACACAGTAGCATTCTGTGAAAATTCTTTCTGTTCTGTGCATTCAACTACCAGAGTTGAACCTTACTTTTGATTGAGCCGTTCTGAAACACTCTTTGTGTAGAAACTGCAATTGTACATGCTAAGCGCTAAGAGGCCTACATTAGGAAAAAGAATATCTTCAAATAAAAACTACACAGATGCATTCTGTGAAACTTATTTCTGATCTGTAAATTCAGTTAACAGAGATAAAACATATTTTTGATTGAGCAGTTATGAAACACTCTTTTTGTAGAAAATGCAAGTGGAGATTCGGAGCGCTAAGAGGGTAATAGTGGAAAACGGAATGTCTTCAAATATAAACTACACAGAATCATTCGGTGAAACTTCTTTCTGATCTGTGCATTCAGCTAACAGAGTTAAACCATACTTTGATTGAGCACATCTGAACACTCTTTCTGTTGAAAATGCAACTGGACATTTGGAGCGCTAAGAGCGTAGTAGTGGAAAAAGGAATATATGCAAATATAAACTACACAGAAGCATTCTGTGAAACTGCTTTCTGATCTGAGCATACAGCTAACAGAGTTAAACCATACTTTTGATTGAGCAGTTTTGAAACTCTCTGTCTGTAGAAAATGCAACTGGACATTCGTAGCGCTAAGTGGGTAATAGTGGAAAAAAGAATATGTTCAAATATAAACTACACAGAAGCATTGTATGAAACTTCTTTCTGTTCTGTGCATTCAACTAACAGAGTTGAACCTTACTTTTGATTGAGCCGTTCTGAAACACTCTTTCTGTAGAAACTGCAATTGGACATTCTGAGCGCTAAGAGGCCTATATTGGGAAAAAGAATGTCTACAAATAAAAATTACACAGAAGAATTGTGTGAAACTACTTTCTGTTCTGTTTGTTCAACTAAAAGAGTTGAACCTTAGTTTTGATTGAGCCGTTCTGAAACACTGTTTCTGTAGAAAATGCAAGTGGAGATTCGGAGCGCTAAGAGGGTAATAGTGGAAAAAGGAATGTCTCCAAATATAAACTACACAGAATCATTCTGTGAAACTTCTTTCTGATCTGTGCATTCAGCTAACAGAGTTAAACCATACTTTTGATTGAGCAGATCTGAACACTCTTTCTGTAGAAAATGCAACTGGACATTTGGAGCGCTAAGAGAGTAGTAGTGGAAAAAGGAATATATTCAAATATAAACTACACAGAAGCATTCTGTGAAACTTCTTTCTGATCTGAGCATTCAGCTAACAGAGTTAAACCATACTTTTGATTGAGCAGTTTTGAAACACTCTGTCTGTAGAAAATGCAACTGGACATTCGTAGCGCTAAGTGGGTAATAGTGGAAAAAAGAATATGTTCAAATATAAACTACACAGAAGCATTGTATGAAACTTCTTTCTGTTCTGTGCATTCAACTAACAGAGTTGAACCTTACTTTTGATTGAGCCTTTCTGAAACACTCTTTCTGTAGAAACTGCAATTGGACATTCTGAGCGCTAAGAGGCCTATATTGGGAAAAATAATATCTTCAAATAAAAACTACACAGAAGCATTGTGTGAAACTTATTTCTGATATGTTCATTAAGCTAACAGAGTTAAACCATACTTTTGATTGCGCAGTTCTGAACACTCTTTCTGTAGAAAATGCAAGTGGACATTCGGAGCGCTAAGAGGGTAATAGTGGAAAAAGGAATATATTCAAATATAAACTACACAGTAGCATTCTGTGAAAATTCTTTCTGTTCTGTGCATTCAACTAACAGAGTTGAACCTAACTTTTGATTGAGCCGTTCTGAAACACTCTTTGTGTAGAAACTGCAATTGGACATGCTAAGCGCTAAGAGGCCTACATTAGGAAAAAGAATATCTTCAAATAAAAACTACACAGATGCATTCTGTGAAACTTATTTCTGATCTTTAAATTCAGTTAACAGAGATAAAACATATTTTTGATTGAGCAGTTATGAAACACTCTTTTTGTAGAAAATGCAAGTGGAGATTCGGAGCGCTAAGAGGGTAATAGTGGAAAAAGGAATGTCTTCAAATATAAACTACACAGAATCATTCGGTGAAACTTCTTTCAGATCTGTGCATTCACCTAACAGAGTTAAACCATACTTTTGATTGAGCACATCTGAACACTCTTTCTGTTGAAAATGCAACTGGACCTTTGGAGCGCTAAGAGCGTAGTAGTGGAAAAAGGAATATATGCAAATATAAACTACACAGAAGCATTCTGTGAAACTTCTTTCTGATCTGAGCATACAGCTAACAGAGTTAAACCATACTTTTGATTGAGCAGTTTTGAAACTCTCTGTCTGTAGAAAATGCAACTGGACATTCGTAGCGCTAAGTGGGTAATAGTGGAAAAAAAAATATGTTCAAATATAAACTACACAGAAGCATTGTATGAAACTTCTTTCTGTTCTGTGCATTCAACTAACAGAGTTGAACTTTACTTTTGATTGAGCCGTTCTGAAACACTCTTTCTGTAGAAACTGCAATTGGACATTCTGAGCGCTAAGAGGCCTATATTGGGAAAAAGAATGTCTACAAATAAAAACTACACAGAAGAATTGTGTGAAACTACTTTCTGTTCTGTTTGTTCAACTAAAAGAGTTGAACCTTAGTTTTGATTGAGCCGTTCTGAAACACTCTTTCTGTAGAAAATGCAAGTGGAGATTCGGAGCGCTAAGAGGGTAATAGTGGAAAAAGGAATGTCTCCAAATATAAACTACACAGAATCATTCTGTGAAACTTCTTTCTGATCTGTGCATTCAGCTAACAGAGTTAAACCATACTTTTGATTGAGCAGATCTGAACACTCTTTCTGTACAAAATGCAACTGGACACTTGGAGCGTTAAGAGAGTAGTAGTGGAAAAAGGAATATATTCAAATATAAACTACACAGAAGCATTCTGTGAAACTTCTTTCTGATCTGAGCATTCAGCTAACAGAGTTAAACCATACTTATGATTGAGCAGTTTTGAAACACTCTGTCTGTAGAAAATGCAACTGGACATTCGTAGCGCTAAGTGGGTAACAGTGGAAAAAAGAATATTTTCAAATATAAACTACACAGAAGCATTGTATGAAACTTCTTTCTGTTCTGTGCATTCAACTAACAGAGTTGAACCTTACTTTTGATTGAGCCTTTCTGAAACACTCTTTCTGTAGAAACTGCAATTGGACATTCTGAGCGCTAAGAGGCCTCTATTGGGAAAAATAATATCTTCAAATAAAAACTACACAGAAGCATTGTGTGAAACTTATTTCTGATATGTTCATTAATCTAACAGAGTTAAACCATACTTTTGATTGCGCAGTTCTGAACACTCTTTCTGTAGAAAATGCAAGTGGACATTCGGAGCGCTAAGAGGGTAATAGTGGAAAAAGGAATATATTCAAATATAAACTACACAGTAGCATTCTGTGAAAATTCTTTCTGTTCTGTGCATTCAACTAACAGAGTTGAACCTTACTTTTGATTGAGCCGTTCTGAAACACTCTTTCTGTAGAAACTGCAATTGGACATGCTAAGCGCTAAGAGGCCTACATTAGGAAAAAGAATATCTTCAAATAAAAACTACACAGATGCATTCTGTGAAACTTATTTCTGATCTGTAAATTCAGTTAACAGAGATAAAACATATTTTTGATTGAGCAGTTATGAAACACTCTTTTTGTAGAAAATGCAAGTGGAGATTCGGAGCGCTAAGAGGGTAATAGTGGAAAAAGGAATGTCTTCAAATATAAACTACACAGAATCATTCGGTGAAACTTCTTTCTGATCTGTGCATTCAGCTAACAGAGTTAAACCATACTTTTGATTGAGCACATCTGAACACTCTTTCTGTTGAAAATGCAACTGGACATTTGGAGCGTTAAGAGCGTAGTAGTGGAAAAAGGAATATATGCAAATATAAACTACACAGAAGCATTCTGTGAAACTTCTTTCTGATCTGAGCATACAGCTAACAGAGTTAAACCATACTTTTGATTGAGCCGTTTTGAAACTCTCTGTCTGTAGAAAATGCAACTGGACAGTCGTAGCGCTAAGTGGGTAATAGTGGAAAAAAGAATATGTTCAAATATAAACTACACAGAAGCATTGTATGAAACTTCTTTCTGTTCTGTGCATTCAACTAACAGAGTTGAACCTTACTTTTGATTGAGCCGTTCTGAAACACTCTTTCTGTAGAAACTGCAATTGGACATTCTGAGCGCTAAGAGGCCTATATTGGGAAAAAGAATGTCTACAAATAAAAACTACACAGAAGAATTGTGTGAAACTACTTTCTGTTCTGTTTGTTCAACTAAAAGAGTTGAACCTTAGTTTTGATTGAGCCGTTCTGAAACACTCTTTCTGTAGAAAATGCAAGTGGAGATTCGGAGCGCTAAGAGGGTAATAGTGGAAAAAGGAATGTCTCCAAATATAAACTACACAGAATCATTCTGTGAAACTTCTTTCTGATCTGTGCATTCAGCTAACAGAGTTAAACCATACTTTTGATTGAGCAGATCTGAACACTCTTTTTGTAGAAAATGCAACTGGTCATTTGGAGCGCTAAGAGAGTAGTAGTGGAAAAAGGAATATATTCAAATATAAACTACACAGAAGCATTCTGTGAAACTTCTTTCTGATCTGAGCATTCAGCTAACAGAGTTAAACCATACTTATGATTGAGCAGTTTTGAAACACTCTGTCTGTAGAAAATGCAACTGGACATTCGTAGCGCTAAGTGGGTAATAGTGGAAAAAAGAATATTTTCAAATATAAACTACACCGAAGCATTGTATGAAACTTCTTTCTGTTCTGTGCATTCAACTAACAGAGTTGAACCTTACTTTTGATTGAGCCTTTCTGAAACACTCTTTCTGTAGAAACTGCAATTGGACATTCTGAGCGCTAAGAGGCCTCTATTGGGAAAAATAATATCTTCAAATAAAAACTACACAGAAGCATTGTGTGAAACTTATTTCTGATATGTTCATTAAGCTAACAGAGTTACACCATACTTTTGATTGCGCAGTTCTGAACACTCTTTCTGTAGAAAATGCAAGTGGACATTCGGAGCATTAAGAGGGTAATAGTGGAAAAAGGAATATATTCAAATATAAACTACACAGTAGCATTCTGTGAAAATTCTTTCTGTTCTGTGCATTCAACTAACAGAGTTGAACCTTACTTTTGATTGAGCCGTTCTGAAACACTCTTTGTGTAGAAACTGCAATTGGACATGCTA
This sequence comes from Symphalangus syndactylus, assembly GCF_028878055.3. Taxonomy (NCBI): domain Eukaryota; kingdom Metazoa; phylum Chordata; class Mammalia; order Primates; family Hylobatidae; genus Symphalangus; species Symphalangus syndactylus. Next base: position 107,463,883 of record NC_072438.2, read on the forward strand.
AGCGCTAAGAGGCCTACATTAGGAAAAAGAATATCTTCAAATAAAAACTACACAGATGCATTCTGTGAAACTTATTTCTGATCTGTAAATTCAGTTAACAGAGATAAAACATATTTTTGATTGAGCAGTTATGAAACACTCTTTTTGTAGAAAATGCAAGTGGAGATTCGGAGCGCTAAGAGGGTAATAGTGGAAAAAGGAATGTCTTCAAATATAAACTACACAGAATCATTCTGTGAAACTTCTTTCTGATCTGTGCATTCAGCTAACAGAGTTAAACCATACTTTTGATTGAGCATATCTGAACACTCTTTCTGTTGAAAATGCAACTGGACATTTGGAGCGCTAAGAGCGTAGTAGTGGAAAAAGGAATATATGCAAATATAAACTACACAGAAGCATTCTGTGAAACTTCTTTCTGATCTGAGCATACAGCTAACAGAGTTAAACCATACTTTTGATTGAGCAGTTTTGAAACTCTCTGTCTGTAGAAAATGCAACTGGACAGTCGTAGCGCTAAGTGGGTAATAGTGGAAAAAAGAATATGTTCAAATATAAACTACACAGAAGCATTGTATGAAACTTCTTTCTGTTCTGTGCATTCAACTAACAGAGTTGAACCTTACTTTTGATTGAGCCGTTCTGAAACACTCTTTCTGTAGAAACTGCAATTGGACATTCTGAGCGCTAAGAGGACTATATTGGGAAAAAGAATGTCTACAAATAAAAACTACACAGAAGAATTGTGTGAAACTATTTCTGTTCTGTTTGTTCAACTAAAAGAGTTGAACCTTAGTTTTGATTGAGCCGTTCTGAAACACTCTTTCTGTAGAAAATGCAAGTGGAGATTCGGAGCGCTAAGAGGGTAATAGTGGAAAAAGGAATGTCTCCAAATATAAACTACACAGAATCATTCTGTGAAACTTCTTTCTGATCTGTGCATTCAGCTAACAGAGTTAAACCATACTTTTGATTGAGCAGATCTGAACACTCTTTCTGTAGAAAATGCAACTGGACATTTGGAGCGCTAAGAGAATAGTAGTGGAAAAAGGAATATATTCAAATATAAACTACACAGAAGCATTCTGTGAAACTTCTTTCTGATCTGAGCATTCAGCTAACAGAGTTAAACCATACTTATGATTGAGCAGATTTGAAACACTCTGTCTGTAGAAAATGCAACTGGACATTCGTAGAGCTAAGTGGGTAATAGTGGAAAAAAGAATATTTTCAAATATAAACTACACAGAAGCATTGTAGGAAACTTCTTTCTGTTCTGTGCATTCAACTAACAGAGTTGAACCTTACTTTTGATTGAGCCTTTCTGAAACACTCTTTCTGTAGAAACTGCAATTGGACATTCTGAGCGCTAAGAGGCCTATATTGGGAAAAAAAATATCTTCAAATAAAAACTACACAGAAGCATTGTGTGAAACTTATTTCTGATATGTTCATTAAGCTAACAGAGTTAAACCATACTTTTGATTGCGCAGTTCTGAACACTCTTTCTGTAGAAAATGCAAGTGGACATTCGGAGCGCTAAGAGGGTAATAGTGGAAAAAGGAATATCTTCAAATATAAACTACACAGTAGCATTCTGTGAAAATTCTTTCTGTTCTGTGCATTCAACTAACAGAGTTGAACCTTACTTTTGATTGAGCCGTTCTGAAACACTCTTTCTGTAGAAACTGCAATTGGACATGCTAAGCGCTAAGAGGCCTACATTGGGTAAAAGAATATCTTCAAATAAAAACTACACAGATGCATTCTGTGAAACTTATTTCTGATCTGTAAATTCAGTTAACAGAGACAAAACATATTTTTGATTGAGCAGTTATGAAACACACTTTTTGTAGAAAATGCAAATGGAGATTCGGAGCGCTAAGGGGGTAATAGTGGAAAAAGGAATGTCTTCAAATATAAACTACACAGAATCATTCGGTGAAACTTCTTTCTGATCTGTGCATTCAGCTAACAGAGTTAAAACATACTTTTGATTGAGCAGATCTGAACACTCTTTCTGTTGAAAATGCAACTGGACATTTGGAGCGCTAAGAGCGTAGTAGTGGAAAAAGGAATATATTCAAATATAAACTACACAGAAGCATTCTGTGAAACTTCTTTCTGATCTGAGCATTCAGCTAACAGAGTTAAACCATACTTTTGATTGAGCAGTTTTGAAACACTCTGTCTGTAGAAAATGCAACTGGACATTCGTAGCGCTAAGTGGGTAATAGAGGAAAAAAGAATATGTTCAAATATAAACTACACAGAAGCATTGTATGAAATTTCTTTCTGTTCTGTGCATTCAACTAACAGAGTTGAACCTTACTTTTGATTGAGCCTTTCTGAAACACTCTTTCTGTAGAAACTGCAAGTGGACATTCTGAGCGCTAAGAGGCCTATATTGGGAAAAATAAAATCTTCAAATAAAAACTACACAGATGCATTGTGTGAAACTTATTTCTGATATGTTCATTAAGCTAACAGAGTTAAACCATACTTTTGATTGCGCAGTTCTGAACACTCTTTCTGTAGAAAATGCAAGTGGACATTCGGAGCGCTAAGAGGGTAATAGTGGAAAAAGGAATATATTCAAATATAAACTACACAGTAGCATTCTGTGAAAATTCTTTCTGTTCTGTGCATTCAACTAACAGAGTTGAACCTTACTTTTGATTGAGCCATTCTGAAACACTGTTTCTGTAGAAACTGCAATTGGACATGCTAAGCGCTAATAGGCCTACATAGGGAAAAAGAATATCTTCAAATAAAAACTACACAGATGCATTCTGTGAAACTTATTTCTGATCTGTAAATTCAGTTAACAGAGATAAAACATATTTTTGATTGAGCAGTTATGAAACACTCTTTTTGTAGAAAATGCAAGTGGAGATTCGGAGCGCTAAGTGGGTAATAGTGGAAAAAGGAATGTCTTCAAATATAAACTACACAGAATCATTCGGTGAAACTTATTTCTGATCTGTGCATTCAGCTAACAGAGTTAAACCATACTTTTGATTGAGCAGATCTGAACACTCTTTCTGTTGAAAATGCAACTGGACATTTGGAGCGCTAAGAGCGTCGTAGTGGAAAAAGGAATATATTCAAATATAAACTACACAGAAGCATTCTGTGAAACTTCTTTCTGATCTGAGCATACAGCTAACAGAGTTAAACCATACTTTTGATTGTGCAGTTTTGAAACACTCTGTCTGTAGAAAATGCAACTGGACATTCGTAGGGCTAAGTGGGTAATAGTGGAAAAAAGAATATGTTCAAATATAAACTACACAGAAGCATTGTATGAAACTTCTTTCTGTTCTGTGCATTCAACTAACAGAGTTGAACCTTACTTTTGATTGAGCCGTTCTGAAACACTCTTTCTGTAGAAACTGCAATTGGACATTCTGAGCGTTAAGAGGCCTATATTGGGAAAAAGAATGTCTACAAATAAAAACTACACAGAAGAATTGTGTGAAACTTATTTCTGTTCTGTTTGTTCAACTAAAAGAGTTGAACCTTAGTTTTGATTGAGCCGTTCTGAAACACTCTTTCTGTAGAAAATGCAAGTGGAGATTCGGAGCCCTAAGAGGGTAATAGTGGAAAAAGGAATGTCTCCAAATATAAACTATACAGAATCATTCTGTGAAACTTCTTTCTGATCTGTGCATTCAGCTAACAGAGTTAAACCATATTTTTGATTGAGCAGATCTGAACACTCTTTCTGTAGAAAATGCAACTGGACATTTGGAGCGCTAAGAGAGTAGTAGTGGAAAAAGGAATATATTCAAATATAAACTACACAGAAGCATTCTGTGAAACTTCTTTCTGATCTGAGCATTCAGCTAACAGAGTTAAACCATACTTTTGATTGAGCAGTTTTGAAACACTCTGTCTGTAGAAATTGCAACTGGACATTCGTAGCGCTAAGTGGTTAATAGTGGAAAAAAGAATATGTTCAAATATAAACTACACAGAAGCATTGTATGAAACTTCTTTCTGTTCTGTGCATTCAACTAACAGAGTTGAACCTTACTTTTGATTGAGCCTTTCTGAAACACTCTTTCTGTAGAAACTGCAATTGGACATTCTGAGCGCTAAGAGGCCTCTATTGGGAAAAATAATATCTTCAAATAAAAACTACACAGAAGCATTGTGTGAAACTTATTTCTGATATGTTCATTAAGCTAACAGAGTTAAACCATACTTTTGATTGCGCAGTTCTGAACACTCTTTCTGTAGAAAATGCAAGTGGACATTCGGAGCGCTAAGAGGGTAATAGTGGAAAAAGGAATATATTCAAATATAAACTACACAGTAGCATTCTGTGAAAATTCTTTCTGTTCTGTGCATTCAACTAACAGAGTTGAACCTTACTTTTGATTGAGCCGTTCTGAAACACTCTTTCTGTAGAAACTGCAATGGGACATGCTAAGCGCTAAGAGGCCTACATTGGGAAAAAGAATATCTTCAAATAAAAACTACACAGATGCATTCTGTGAAACTTATTTCTGATCTGTAATTTCAGTTAACAGAGATAAAACATATTTTTGATTGAGCAGTTATGAAACACTCTTTTTGTAGAAAATGCAAGTGGAGATTCGGAGCGCTAAGAAGGTAATAGTGGAAAAAGGAATGTCTTCAAATATAAACTACACAGAATCATTCGGTGAAACTTATTTCTGATCTGTGCATTCAGCTAACAGAGTTAAACCATACTTTTGATTGAGCAGATCTGAACACTCTTTCTGTTGAAAATGCAACTGGACATTTGGAGCGCTAAGAGCGTAGTAGTGGAAAAAGGAATATATTCAAATATAAACTACACAGAAGCATTCTGTGAAACTTCTTTCTGATCTCAGCATTCAGCTAACAGAGTTAAACCATACTTTTGATTGAGCAGTTTTGAAACACTCTGTCTGTAGAAAATGCAACTGGACATTCGTAGCGCTAAGTGGGTACTAGTGGAAAAAAGTATATGTTCAAATATAAACTACACAGAAGCATTGTATGAAACTTCTTTCTGTTCTGTGCATTCAACTAACAGAGTTGAACCTTACTTTTGATTGAGCCTTTCTGAAACACTCTTTCTGTAGAAACTGCAATTGGACATTCTGAGCGCTAAGAGGCCTATATTGGGAAAAATAATATCTTCAAATAAAAACTACACAGAAGCATTGTGTGAAACTTATTTCTGATATGTTCATTAAGCTAACAGAGTTAAAACATACTTTTGATTGCGCAGTTCTGAACACTCTTTCTGTAGAAAATGCAAGTGGACATTCGGAGCGCTAAGAGGGTAATAGTGGAAAAAGGAATATATTCAAATATAAACTACACAGTAGCATTCTGTGAAAATTCTTTCTGTTCTGTGCATTCAACTAACAGATTTGAACCTTACTTTTGATAGAGCCGTTCTGAAACTCTCTTTCTGTAGAAACTGCAATTGGACCTGCTAAGCGCTAAGAGGCCTACATTGGGAAAAAGAATATCTTCAAATAAAAACTACACAGATACATTCTGTGAAACTTATTTCTGATCTGTAAATTCAGTTAACAGAGATAAAACATATTTTTGATTGAGCAGTTATGGAACACTCTTTTTGTAGAAAATGCAAGTGGAGATTCGGAGCGCTAAGAGGGTAATAGTAGAAAAAGGAATGCCTTCAAATATAAACTACACAGAATCATTTGGTGAAACATCTTTCTGATCTGTGCATTCAGCTAACAGAGTTAAACCATACTTTTGATTGAGCAGATCTGAACACTCTTTCTGTTGAAAATGCAACTGGACATTTGGAGCGCTAAGAGCGTAGTTGTGGAAAAAGGAATATATTCAAATATAAACTACACAGAAGCATTCTGTGAAACTTCTTTCTGATCTGAGCATTCAGCTAACAGAGTTAAACCATACTTTTGATTGAGCAGTTTTGAAACACTCTGTCTGTAGAAAATGCAACTGGACATTCGTAGCGCTAAGTGGGTAATAGTGGAAAAAAGTATATGTTCAAATATAAACTACACAGAAGCATTGTATGAAACTTCTTTCTGTTCTGTGCATTCAACTAACAGAGTTGAACCTTACTTTTGATTGAGCCGTTCTGAAACACTCTTTCTGTAGAAACTGCAATTGGACATTCTGAGCGCTAAGAGGCCTATATTGGGAAAAAGAATGTCTACAAATAAAAACTACACAGAAGAATTGTGTGAAACTTCTTTCTGTTCTGTTTGTTCAACTAAAAGAGTTGAACCTTAGTTTTGATTGAGCCGTTCTGAAACACTCTTTCTGTAGAAAATGCAAGTGGAGATTCGGAGCGCTAAGAGGGTAATAGTGGAAAAAGGAATGTCTCCAAATATAAACTACACAGAATCATTCTGTGAAACTTCTTTCTGATCTGAGCATTCAGCTAACAGAGTTAAACCATACTTTTGATTGAGCAGATCTGAACACTCTTTCTGTAGAAAATGCAACTGGACATTTGGAGCGCTAAGAGAGTAGTAGTGGAAAAAGGAATATATTCAAATACAAACTACACAGAAGCATTCTGTGAAACTTCTTTCTGATCTGAGCATTCAGCTAACAGAGTTAAACCATACTTTTGATTGAGCAGTTTTGAAACACTCTGTCTGTAGAAAATGCAACTGGACATTCGTAGGGCTAAGTGGGTAATAGTGGAAAAAAGAATATGTTCAAATATAAACTACACAGAAGCATTGTATGAAACTTCTTTCTGTTCTGTGCATTCAACTAACAGAGTTGAACCTTACTTTTGATTGAGCCTTTCTGAAACACTCTTTCTGTAGAAACTGCAATTGAACATTCTGAGCGCTAAGAGGCCTATATTGGGAAAAATAATATCTTCAAATAAAAACTACACAGAAGCATTGTGTGAAACTTATTTCTGATATGTTCATTAAGCTAACAGAGTTAAACCATACTTTTGATTGCACAGTTCTGAACACTCTTTCTGTAGAAAATGCAAGTGGACATTCGGAGCGCTAAGAGGGTAATAGTGGAAAAAGGAATATATTCAAATATAAACTACACAGTAGCATTCTGTGAAAATACTTTCTGTTCTGTGCATTCAACTAACAGAGTTGAACCTTACTTTTGATTGAGCCGTTCTGAAACACTCTTTCTGTAGAAACTGCAATTGGACATGCTAAGCGCTAAGAGGCCTACATTGGGAAAAAGAATATCTTCAAATAAAAACTACACAGATGCATTCTGTGAAACTTATTTCTGATCTGTAAATTCAGTTAACAGAGATAAAACATATTTTTGATTGAGCAGTTATGAAACACTCTTTTTGTAGAAAATGCAAGTGGAGATTCGGAGCGCTAAGAGGGTAATAGTGGAAAAAGGAATGTCTTCAAATATAAACTACACAGAATCATTCGGCGAAACTTCTTTCTGATCTGTGCATTCAGCTAACAGAGTTAAACCATACTTTTGATTGAGCGGATCTGAACACTCTTTCTGTTGAAAATGCAACTGGACATTTGGAGCGCTAAGAGCGTAGTAGTGGAAAAAGGAATATATTCAAATATAAACTACACAGAAGCATTCTGTGAAACTTCTTTCTGATCTGAGCATTCAGCTAACAGAGTTAAACCATACTTTTGATTGAGCAGTTTTGAAACACTCTGTCTGTAGAAAATGCAACTGGACATTCGTAGCGCTAAGTGGGTAATAGTGGAAAAAAGAATATGTTCAAATATAAACTACACAGAAGCATTGTATGAAACTTCTTTCTGTTCTGTGCATTCAACTAACAGAGTTGAACCTTACTTTTGATTGAGCCGTTCTGAAACACTCTTTCTGTAGAAACTGCAATTAGACATTCTGAGCGCTAAGAGGCCTATATTGGGAAAAAGAATGTCTACAAATAAAAACTACACAGAAGAATTGTGTGAAACTACTTTCTGTTCTGATTGTTCAACTAAAAGAGTTGAACCTTAGTTTTGATTGAGCCGTTCTGAAACAGTCTTTCTGTAGAAAATGCAAGTGGAGATTCGGAGCGCTAAGAAGGTAATAGTGGAAAAAGGAATGTCTCCAAATATAAACTACACAGAATCATTCTGTGAAACTTCTTTCTGATCTGTGCATTCAGCTAACAGAGTTAAACCATACTTTTGATTGAGCAGATCTGAACACTCTTTCTGTAGAAAATGCAACTGGACATTTGGAGCGCTAAGAGAGTAGTAGTGGAAAAAGGAATATATTCAAATATAAACTACACAGAAGCATTCTGTGAAACTTCTTTCTGATCTGAGCATTCAGCTAACAGAGTTAAACCATACTTTTGATTGAGCAGTTTTGAAACACTCTGTCTGTAGAAAATGCAACTGGACATTCGTAGCGCTAAGTGGGTAACAGGGGAAAAAAGAATATGTTCAAATATAAACTACACAGAAGCATTGTATGAAACTTCTTTCTGTTCTGTGCATTCAACTAACAGAGTTGAACCTTACTTTTGACTGAGCCTTTCTGAAACACTCTTTCTGTAGAAACTGCAATTGGACATTCTGAGCGCTAAGAGGCCTATATTGGGAAAAATGATATCTTCAAATAAAAACTACACAGAAGCATTGTGTGAAACTTATTTCTGATATGTTCATTAAGCTAACAGAGTTAAACCATACTTTTGATTGCGCAGTTCTGAACACTCTTTCTGTAGAAAATGCAAGTGGACATTCGGAGCGCTAAGAAGGTAATAGTGGAAAAAGGATTATATTCAAATATAAACTACACAGTAGCATTCTGTGAAAATTCTTTCTGTTCTGTGCATTCAACTAACAGAGTTGAACCTTACTTTTGATTGAGCCGTTCTGAAACACTCTTTCTGTAGAAACTGCAATTGGACATGCTAATCGCTAAGAGGCCTACATTGGGAAAAAGAATATCTTCAAATAAAAACTACACAGATGCATTCTGTGAAACTTATTTCTGATCTGTAAATTCAGTTAACAGAGATAAAACATATTTTTGATTGAGCAGTTATGAAACACTCTTTTTGTAGAAAATGCAAGTGGAGATTCGGAGAGCTAAGAGGGTAATAGTGGAAAAAGGAATGTCTTCAAATATAAACTACACAGAATCATTCGGTGAAACTTCTTTCTGATCTGTGCATTCAGCTAAAAGAGTTAAACCATACTTTTGATTGAGCAGATATGAACACTCTTTCTGTTGAAAATGCAACTGGACATTTGGAGCGCTAAGAGCGTAGTAGTGGAAAAAGCAATATATTCAAATATAAACTACACAGAAGCATTCTGTGAAACTGCTTTCTGATCTGAGCATTCAGCTAACAGAGTTAAACCATACTTTTGATTGAGCAGTTTTGAAACACTCTGTCTGTAGAAAATGCAACTGGACATTCGTAGCGCTAAGTGGGTAATAGTGGAAAAAAGAATATGTTCAAATATAAACTACACAGAAGCATTGTATGAAACTTCTTTCTGTTCTGTGCATTCAACTAACAGAGTTGAACCTTACTTTTGATTGAGCCTTTCTGAAACACTCTTTCTGTAGGAACTGCAATTGGACATTCTGAGCGCTAAGAGGCCTCTATTGGGAAAAATAATATCTTCAAATAAAAACTACACAGAAGCATTGTGTGAAACTTATTTCTGATATGTTCATTAAGCTAACAGAGTTAAACCATACTTTTGATTGCGCAGTTCTGAACACCCTTTCTGTAGAAAATGCAAGTGGACATTCTTAGCGCTAAGAGGGTAATAGTGGAGAAAGGAATATATTCAAATATAAACTACACAGTAGCATTATGTGAAAATTCTTTCTGTTCTGTGCATTGAACTAACAGAGTTGAACCTTACTTTTGATTGAGCCGTTCTGAAACACTCTTTCTGTAGAAACTGCAATTGGACATGCTAAGCGCTAAGAGGCCTACATTGGGAAAAAGAATATCTTCAAATAAAAACTACACAGATGCATTCTGTGAAACTTATTTCTGATCTGTAAATTCAGTTAACAGAGATAAAACATATTTTTGATTGAGCAGTTATGAAACACTCTTTTTGTAGAAAATGCAAGTGGAGATTCGGAGCGCTAAGAGGGTAATAGTGGAAAAAGGAATATATTCAAATATAAACTACACAGTAGCATTCTGTGAAAATTCTTTCTGTTCTGTGCATTCAACTAACAGATTTGAACCTTACTTTTGATAGAGCCGTTCTGAAACTCTCTTTCTGTAGAAACTGCAATTGGACCTGCTAAGCGCTAAGAGGCCTACATTGGGAAAAAGAATATCTTCAAATAAAAACTACACAGATACATTCTGTGAAACTTATTTCTGATCTGTAAATTCAGTTAACAGAGATAAAACATATTTTTGATTGAGCAGTTATGGAACACTCTTTTTGTAGAAAATGCAAGTGGAGATTCGGAGCGCTAAGAGGGTAATAGTAGAAAAAGGAATGCCTTCAAATATAAACTACACAGAATCATTTGGTGAAACATCTTTCTGATCTGTGCATTCAGCTAACAGAGTTAAACCATACTTTTGATTGAGCAGATCTGAACACTCTTTCTGTTGAAAATGCAACTGGACATTTGGAGCGCTAAGAGCGTAGTTGTGGAAAAAGGAATATATTCAAATATAAACTACACAGAAGCATTCTGTGAAACTTCTTTCTGATCTGAGCATTCAGCTAACAGAGTTAAACCATACTTTTGATTGAGCAGTTTTGAAACACTCTGTCTGTAGAAAATGCAACTGGACATTCGTAGCGCTAAGTGGGTAATAGTGGAAAAAAGTATATGTTCAAATATAAACTACACAGAAGCATTGTATGAAACTTCTTTCTGTTCTGTGCATTCAACTAACAGAGTTGAACCTTACTTTTGATTGAGCCGTTCTGAAACACTCTTTCTGTAGAAACTGCAATTGGACATTCTGAGCGCTAAGAGGCCTATATTGGGAAAAAGAATGTCTACAAATAAAAACTACACAGAAGAATTGTGTGAAACTTCTTTCTGTTCTGTTTGTTCAACTAAAAGAGTTGAACCTTAGTTTTGATTGAGCCGTTCTGAAACACTCTTTCTGTAGAAAATGCAAGTGGAGATTCGGAGCGCTAAGAGGGTAATAGTGGAAAAAGGAATGTCTCCAAATATAAACTACACAGAATCATTCTGTGAAACTTCTTTCTGATCTGAGCATTCAGCTAACAGAGTTAAACCATACTTTTGATTGAGCAGATCTGAACACTCTTTCTGTAGAAAATGCAACTGGACATTTGGAGCGCTAAGAGAGTAGTAGTGGAAAAAGGAATATATTCAAATACAAACTACACAGAAGCATTCTGTGAAACTTCTTTCTGATCTGAGCATTCAGCTAACAGAGTTAAACCATACTTTTGATTGAGCAGTTTTGAAACACTCTGTCTGTAGAAAATGCAACTGGACATTCGTAGGGCTAAGTGGGTAATAGTGGAAAAAAGAATATGTTCAAATATAAACTACACAGAAGCATTGTATGAAACTTCTTTCTGTTCTGTGCATTCAACTAACAGAGTTGAACCTTACTTTTGATTGAGCCTTTCTGAAACACTCTTTCTGTAGAAACTGCAATTGAACATTCTGAGCGCTAAGAGGCCTATATTGGGAAAAATAATATCTTCAAATAAAAACTACACAGAAGCATTGTGTGAAACTTATTTCTGATATGTTCATTAAGCTAACAGAGTTAAACCATACTTTTGATTGCACAGTTCTGAACACTCTTTCTGTAGAAAATGCAAGTGGACATTCGGAGCGCTAAGAGGGTAATAGTGGAAAAAGGAATATATTCAAATATAAACTACACAGTAGCATTCTGTGAAAATACTTTCTGTTCTGTGCATTCAACTAACAGAGTTGAACCTTACTTTTGATTGAGCCGTTCTGAAACACTCTTTCTGTAGAAACTGCAATTGGACATGCTAAGCGCTAAGAGGCCTACATTGGGAAAAAGAATATCTTCAAATAAAAACTACACAGATGCATTCTGTGAAACTTATTTCTGATCTGTAAATTCAGTTAACAGAGATAAAACATATTTTTGATTGAGCAGTTATGAAACACTCTTTTTGTAGAAAATGCAAGTGGAGATTCGGAGCGCTAAGAGGGTAATAGTGGAAAAAGGAATGTCTTCAAATATAAACTACACAGAATCATTCGGCGAAACTTCTTTCTGATCTGTGCATTCAGCTAACAGAGTTAAACCATACTTTTGATTGAGCGGATCTGAACACTCTTTCTGTTGAAAATGCAACTGGACATTTGGAGCGCTAAGAGCGTAGTAGTGGAAAAAGGAATATATTCAAATATAAACTACACAGAAGCATTCTGTGAAACTTCTTTCTGATCTGAGCATTCAGCTAACAGAGTTAAACCATACTTTTGATTGAGCAGTTTTGAAACACTCTGTCTGTAGAAAATGCAACTGGACATTCGTAGCGCTAAGTGGGTAATAGTGGAAAAAAGAATATGTTCAAATATAAACTACACAGAAGCATTGTATGAAACTTCTTTCTGTTCTGTGCATTCAACTAACAGAGTTGAACCTTACTTTTGATTGAGCCGTTCTGAAACACTCTTTCTGTAGAAACTGCAATTAGACATTCTGAGCGCTAAGAGGCCTATATTGGGAAAAAGAATGTCTACAAATAAAAACTACACAGAAGAATTGTGTGAAACTACTTTCTGTTCTGATTGTTCAACTAAAAGAGTTGAACCTTAGTTTTGATTGAGCCGTTCTGAAACAGTCTTTCTGTAGAAAATGCAAGTGGAGATTCGGAGCGCTAAGAAGGTAATAGTGGAAAAAGGAATGTCTCCAAATATAAACTACACAGAATCATTCTGTGAAACTTCTTTCTGATCTGTGCATTCAGCTAACAGAGTTAAACCATACTTTTGATTGAGCAGATCTGAACACTCTTTCTGTAGAAAATGCAACTGGACATTTGGAGCGCTAAGAGAGTAGTAGTGGAAAAAGGAATATATTCAAATATAAACTACACAGAAGCATTCTGTGAAACTTCTTTCTGATCTGAGCATTCAGCTAACAGAGTTAAACCATACTTTTGATTGAGCAGTTTTGAAACACTCTGTCTGTAGAAAATGCAACTGGACATTCGTAGCGCTAAGTGGGTAACAGGGGAAAAAAGAATATGTTCAAATATAAACTACACAGAAGCATTGTATGAAACTTCTTTCTGTTCTGTGCATTCAACTAACAGAGTTGAACCTTACTTTTGACTGAGCCTTTCTGAAACACTCTTTCTGTAGAAACTGCAATTGGACATTCTGAGCGCTAAGAGGCCTATATTGGGAAAAATGATATCTTCAAATAAAAACTACACAGAAGCATTGTGTGAAACTTATTTCTGATATGTTCATTAAGCTAACAGAGTTAAACCATACTTTTGATTGCGCAGTTCTGAACACTCTTTCTGTAGAAAATGCAAGTGGACATTCGGAGCGCTAAGAAGGTAATAGTGGAAAAAGGATTATATTCAAATATAAACTACACAGTAGCATTCTGTGAAAATTCTTTCTGTTCTGTGCATTCAACTAACAGAGTTGAACCTTACTTTTGATTGAGCCGTTCTGAAACACTCTTTCTGTAGAAACTGCAATTGGACATGCTAATCGCTAAGAGGCCTACATTGGGAAAAAGAATATCTTCAAATAAAAACTACACAGATGCATTCTGTGAAACTTATTTCTGATCTGTAAATTCAGTTAACAGAGATAAAACATATTTTTGATTGAGCAGTTATGAAACACTCTTTTTGTAGAAAATGCAAGTGGAGATTCGGAGAGCTAAGAGGGTAATAGTGGAAAAAGGAATGTCTTCAAATATAAACTACACAGAATCATTCGGTGAAACTTCTTTCTGATCTGTGCATTCAGCTAAAAGAGTTAAACCATACTTTTGATTGAGCAGATATGAACACTCTTTCTGTTGAAAATGCAACTGGACATTTGGAGCGCTAAGAGCGTAGTAGTGGAAAAAGCAATATATTCAAATATAAACTACACAGAAGCATTCTGTGAAACTGCTTTCTGATCTGAGCATTCAGCTAACAGAGTTAAACCATACTTTTGATTGAGCAGTTTTGAAACACTCTGTCTGTAGAAAATGCAACTGGACATTCGTAGCGCTAAGTGGGTAATAGTGGAAAAAAGAATATGTTCAAATATAAACTACACAGAAGCATTGTATGAAACTTCTTTCTGTTCTGTGCATTCAACTAACAGAGTTGAACCTTACTTTTGATTGAGCCTTTCTGAAACACTCTTTCTGTAGGAACTGCAATTGGACATTCTGAGCGCTAAGAGGCCTCTATTGGGAAAAATAATATCTTCAAATAAAAACTACACAGAAGCATTGTGTGAAACTTATTTCTGATATGTTCATTAAGCTAACAGAGTTAAACCATACTTTTGATTGCGCAGTTCTGAACACCCTTTCTGTAGAAAATGCAAGTGGACATTCTTAGCGCTAAGAGGGTAATAGTGGAGAAAGGAATATATTCAAATATAAACTACACAGTAGCATTATGTGAAAATTCTTTCTGTTCTGTGCATTGAACTAACAGAGTTGAACCTTACTTTTGATTGAGCCGTTCTGAAACACTCTTTCTGTAGAAACTGCAATTGGACATGCTAAGCGCTAAGAGGCCTACATTGGGAAAAAGAATATCTTCAAATAAAAACTACACAGATGCATTCTGTGAAACTTATTTCTGATCTGTAAATTCAGTTAACAGAGATAAAACATATTTTTGATTGAGCAGTTATGAAACACTCTTTTTGTAGAAAATGCAAGTGGAGATTCGGAGCGCTAAGAGGGTAATAGTGGAAAAAGGAATGTCTTCAAATATAAACTACACAGAATCATTCGGTGAAACTTCTTTCTGATCTGTGCATTCAGCTAACAGAGTTAAACCATACTTTTGATTGAGCAGATCTGAACACTCTTTCTGTAGAAAATGCAACTGGACATTTGGAGCGCTAAGAGCGTAGTAGTGGAAAAAGGAATATATTCAAATATAAACTACACAGAAGCATTCTGTGAAACTTCTTTCTGATCTGAGCATTCAGCTAACAGAGTTAAACCATACTTTTGATTGAGCAGTTTTGAAACACTCTGTCTGTATAAAATGCAACTGGACATTCGTAGCGCTAAGTGGGTAATAGTGGAAAAAAAATATGTTCAAATATAAACTACACAGAAGCATTGTATGAAACTTCTTTCTGTTCTGTGCATTCAACTATCAGAGTTGAACCTTACTTTTGATTGAGCCGTTCTGAAACACTCTTTCTGTAGAAACTGCAATTGGACATTCTGAGCGCTAAGAAGCCTATATTGGGAAAAAGAATGTCTACAAATAAAAACTACACAGAAGAATTGTGTGAAACTTCTTTCTGTTCTGTTTGTTCAACTAAAAGATTTGAACCTTAGTTTTGATTGAGCCGTTGTGAAACACTCTTTCTGTAGAAAATGCAAGTGGAGTTTCGGAGCGCTAAGAGGGTAATAGTGGAAAAAGGAATGTCTCCAAATATAAACTACACAGAATCATTCTGTGAAACTTCTTTCTGATCTGTGCATTCAGCTAACAGAGTTAAACCATACTTTTGATTGAGCAGATCTGAACATTCTTTCTGTAGAAAATGCAACTGGACATTTGGAGCGCTAAGAGAGTAGTAGTGGAAAAAGGAATATATTCAAATATAAACTACACAGAAGCATTCTGTGAAACTTCTTTCTGATCTGAGCATTCAGCTAACAGAGTTAAACCATACTTTTGATTGAGCAGTTTTGAAACACTCTGTCTGTAGAAAATGCAACTGGACATTCGTAGCGCTAAGTGGGTAATAGTGGAAAAAAGAATATGTTCAAACATAAACTACACAGAAGCATTGTATGAAACTTCTTTCTGTTCTGTGCATTCAACTAACAGAGTTGAACCTTACTTTTGATTGAGCCTTTCTGAAACACTCTTTCTGTAGAAACTGCAATTGGACATTCTGAGCGCTAAGAGGCCTCTATTGGGAAAAATAAAATCTTCAAATAAAAACTACACAGAAGCATTGTGTGAAACTTATTTCTGATATGTTCATTAAGCTAACAGAGTTAAACCATACTTTTGATTGCGCAGTTCCGAAAACTCTTTCAGTAGAAAATGCAAGTGGACATTCGGAGCGCTAAGAGGGTAATAGTGGAAAAAGGAATATATTCAAATATAAACTACAGAGTAGCATTCTGTGAAAATTCTTTCTGTTCTGTGCATTCAACTAACAGAGTTGAACCTTACTTTTGATTGAGCCGTTCTGAAACACTCTTTCTGTAGAAACTGCAATTGGACATGCTAAGCGCTAAGAGGCCTACATTGGGAAAAAGAATATCTTCAAATAAAAACTACACAGATGCATTCTGTGAAACTTATTTCTGATCTGTAAATTCAGTTAACAGAGATAAAACATATTTTTGATTGAGCAGTTATGAAACACTCTTTTTGTAGAAAATGCAAGTGGAGATTCGGAGCGCTAAGAGGGTAATAGTAGGAAAAGGAATGTCTTCAAATATAAACTACACAGAATCATTCGGTGAAACTTCTTTCTGATCTGTGCATTCAGCTAACAGAGTTAAACCATACTTTTGATTGAGCAGATCTGAACACTCTTTCTGTTGAAAATGCAACTGGACATTTGGAGCGCTAAGAGCTTAGTAGTGGAAAAAGCAATATATTCAAATATAAACTACACAGAAGCATTCTGTGAAACTTCTTTCTGATCTGAGCATTCAGCTAACAGAGTTAAACCATACTTATGATTGAGCAGTTTTGAAACACTCTGTCTGTAGAAAATGCTACTGGACATTCATAGCGCTAAGTGGGTAATAGTGGAAAAATAATATGTTCAAATATAAACTACACAGAAGCATTGTATGAAACTTCTTGCTGTTCTGTGCATTCAACTAACAGAGTTGAACCTTACATTTGATTGAGCCTTTCTGAAACACTCTTTCTGTAGAAATTGCAATTGGACATTCTGAGCGCTAAGAGGCCTATATTGGGAAAAATAATATCTTCAAATAAAAACTACACAGAAGCATTGTGTGAAACTTATTTCTGATATGTTCATTAAGCTAACAGAGTTAAACCATACTTTTGATTGAGCAGATCTGAACACTCTTTCTGTTGAAAATGCAACTGGACATTTGGAGCGCTAAGAGCGTAGTAGTGGAAAAAGGAATATATTCAAATATAAACTACACAGAAGCATTCTGTGAAACTTCTTTCTGATCTGAGCATACAGCTAACACAGTTAAACCATACTTTTGATTGAGCAGTTTTGAAACACTCTGTCTGTAGAAAATGCAACTGGACATTCGTAGCGCTAAGTGGGTAATAGTGGAAAAGAGAATATGTTCAAATATAAACTACACAGAAGCATTGTATGAATCTTCTTTCTGTTCTGTGCATTCAACTAACAGAGTTGAACCTTACTTTTGATTGAGCCGTTCTGAAACACTCTTTCTGTAGAAACTGCAATTGGACATTCTGAGCGCTAAGAGGCCTATATTGGGAAAAAGAATGTCTACAAATAAAAACTACACAGAAGAATTGTGTGAAACTTCTTTCTGTTCTGTTTGTTCAACTAAAAGATTTGAACCTTAATTTTGATTGAGCCGTTCTGAAACACTCTTTCTGTAGAAAATGCAAGTGGAGATTCGGAGCGCTAAGAGAGTAATAGTGGAAAAAGGAATGTCTCCAAATATAAACTACACAGAATCATTCTGTGAAACTTCTTTCTGATCTGTGCATTCAGCTAACAGAGTTAAACCATACTTTTGATTGAGCAGATCTGAACACCCTTTCTGTAGAAAATGCAACTGGACATTTGGAGCGCTAAGAGAGTAGTAGTGGAAAAAGGAATATATTCAAATATAAACTACACAGAAGCATTCTGTGAAACTTCTTTCTGATCTGAGCATTCAGCTAACAGAGTTAAACCATACATTTGATTGAGCAGTTTTGAAACACTCTGTCTGTAGAAAATGCAACTGGACATTCGTAGCGCTAAGTGGGTAATAGGGGAAAAAAGAATATGTTCAAATATAAACTACACAGAAGCATTGTATGAAACTTCTTTCTGTTCTGTGCATTCAACTAACAGAGTTGAACCTTACTTTTGACTGAGCCTTTCTGAAACACTCTTTCTGTAGAAACTGCAATTGGACATTCTGAGCGCTAAGAGGCCTATATTGGGAAAAATAATATCTTCAAATAAAAACTACACAGAAGCATTGTGTGAAACTTATTTCTGATATGTTCATTAAGCTAACAGAGTTAAACCATACTTTTGATTGCGCAGTTCTGAACACTCTTTCTGTAGAAAATGCAAGTGGACATTCGGAGCGCTAAGAGGGTAATAGTGGAAAAAGGAATATATTCAAATATAAACTACACAGTAGCATTCTGTGAAAATTCTTTCTGTTCTGTGCATTCAACTAACAGAGTTGAACCTTACTTTTGATTGAGCCGTTCTGAAACACTCTTTCTGTAGAAACTGCAATTGGACATGCTAAGCGCTAAGAGGCCTACATTGGGAAAAAGAATATCTTCAAATAAAAACTACACAGATGCATTCTGTGAAACTTATTTCTGATCTGTAAATTCAGTTAACAGAGATAAAACATATTTTTGATTGAGCAGTTATGAAACACTCTTTTTGTAGAAAATGCAAGTGGAGTTTCGGAGCGCTAAGAGGGTAATAGTGGAAAAAGGAATGTCTTCAAATATAAACTACACAGAATCATTCGGTGAAACTTCTTTCTGATCTGTGCATTCAGCTAACAGAGTTAAACCATACTTTTGATTGAGCAGATCTGAACACTCTTTCTGTTGAAAATGCAACTGGACATTTGGAGCGCTAAGAGCGTAGTAGTGGAAAAAGGAATATATTCAAATATAAACTACACAGAAGCATTCTGTGAAACTGCTTTCTGATCTGAGCATTCAGCTAACAGAGTTAAACCATACTTTTGATTGAGCAGTTTTGAAACACTCTGTCTGTAGAAAATGCAACTGGACATTCGTAGCGCTAAGTGGGTAATAGTGGAAAAAAGAATATTTTCAAATATAAACTACACAGAAGCATTGTATGAAACTTCTTTCTGTTCTGTGCATTCAACTAACAGAGTTGAACCTTACTTTTGATTGAGCCTTTCTGAAACACTCTTTCTGTAGAAACTGCAATTGGACATTCTGAGCGCTAAGAGGCCTCTATTGGGAAAAATAATATCTTCAAATAAAAACTACACAGAAGCATTGTGTGAAACTTATTTCTGATATGTTCATTAAGCTAACAGAGTTAAACCATACTTTTGATTGCGCAGTTCTGAACACTCTTTCTGTAGAAAATGCAAGTGGACATTCGGAGCGCTAAGAGAGTAATAGTGGAAAAAGGAATATATTCATATATAAACTACACAGTAGCATTCTGTGAAAATTCTTTCTGTTGTGTGCATTCAACTAACAGAGTTGAACCTTACTTTTGATTGAGCCGTTCTGAAACACTCTCTCTGTAGAAACTGCAATTGGACATTCTGAGCGTTAAGAGGCCTATATTGGGAAAAAGAATGTCTACAAATAAAAACTACACAGAAGAATTGTGTGAAACTTCTTTCTGTTCTGTTTGTTCAACTAAAAGACTTGAATCTTAGTTTTGATTGAGCCGTTCTGAAACACTCTTTCTGTAGAAAATGCAAGTGGAGATTCGGAGCGCTAAGAGGGTTATAGTGGAAAAAGGAATGTCTCCAAATATAAACTATACAGAATCATTCTGTGAAACTTCTTTGTGATCTGTGCATTCAGCTAACAGAGTTAAACCATACTTTTGATTGAGCAGATCTGAACACTCTTTCTGTAGAAAATGCAACTGGACATTTGGAGCGCTAAGAGAGTAGTAGTGGAAAAAGGAATATATTCAAATATAAACTACACAGAAGCATTCTGTGAAACTTCTTTCTGATCTGAGCATTCAGCTAACAGAGTTAAACCATACTTTTGATTGAGCAGTTTTGAAACACTCTGTCTGTAGAAAATGCAACTGGACATTCGTAGCGCTAAGTGGGTAATCGTGGAAAAAAGAATATGTTCAAATATAAACTACACAGAAGCATTGTATGAAACTTCTTTCTGTTCTGTGCATTCAACTAACAGAGTTGAACCTTATTTTTGATTGAGCCTTTCTGAAACACTCTTTCTGTAGAAACTGCAATTGGACATTCTGAGCGCTAAGAGGCCTCTATTGGGAAAAATAATATCTTCAAATAAAAACTACACAGAAGCATTGTGTGAAACTTATTTCTGATATGTTCATTAAGCTAACAGAGTTAAACCATACTTTTGATTGCGCAGTTCTGAACACTCTTTCTGTAGGAAATGCAAGTGGACATTCGGAGCGCTAAGAGAGTAATAGTGGAAAAATGAATATATTCAAATATAAACTACACAGTAGCATTCTGTGAAAATTCTTTCTGTTCTGTGCATTCAACTAACAGAGTTGAACCTTACTTTTGATTGAGCCGTTCTGAAACACTCTTTCTGTAGAAACTGCAATTGGACATGCTAAGCGCTAAGAGGCCTACATTGGGAAAAAGAATATCTTCAAATAAAAACTACACAGATGCATTCTGTGAAACTTATTTCTGATCTGTAAATTCAGTTAACAGAGATAAAACATATTTTTGATTGAGCAGTTATGAAACACTCTTTTTGTAGAAAATGCAAGTGGAGATTCGGAGCGCTAAGAGGGTAATAGTGGAAAAAGGAATGTCTTCAAATATAAACTACACAGAATCATTCGGTGAAACTTCTTTCTGATCTGTGCATTCAGCTAACAGAGTTAAACCATACTTTTGATTGAGCAGATCTGAACACTCTTTCGGTTGAAAATGCAACTGGACATTTGGAGCGCTAAGAGCGTAGTAGTGGAAAAAGGAATATATTCAAATATAAACTACACAGAAGCATTCTGTGAAACTTCTTTCTGATCTGAGCATTCAGCTAACAGAGTTAAACCATACTTTTGATTGAGCAGTTTTGAAACACTCTGTCTGTAGAAAATGCAACTGGACATTCGTAGCGCTAAGTGGGTAATAGTGGAAAAAAGAATATGTTCAAATATAAACTACACAGAAGCATTGTATGAAACTTCTTTCTGTTCTGTGCATTCAACTAACAGAGTTGAACCTTACTTTGATTGAGCCGTTCTGAAACACTCTTTCTGTAGAAACTGCAATTGGACATTCTGAGCGCTAAGAGGCCTATATTGGGTAAAAGAATGTCTACAAATAAAAACTACACAGAAGAATTGTGTGAAACTACTTTCTGTTCTGTTTGTTCAACTAAAAGAGTTGAACCTTAGTTTTGATTGAGCCGTTCTGAAACACTCTTTCTGTAGAAAATGCAAGTGGAGATTCGGAGCGCTAAGAGGGTAATAGTGGAAAAAGGAATGTCTCCAAATATAAACTACACAGAATCATTCTGTGAAACTTTTTCTGATCTGTGCATTCAGCTAACAGAGTTAAACCATACTTTTGATTGAGCAGATCTGAACACTCTTTCTGTAGAAAATGCAACTGGACATTTGGAGCGCAAAGAGAGTAGTAGTGGAAAAAGGAATATATTCAAATATAAACTACACAGAAGCATTCTGTGAAACTTCTTTCTGATCTGAGCATTCAGCCAACAGAGTTAAACCATACTTTTGATTGAGCAGTTTTGAAACACTCTGTCTGTAGAAAATGCAACTGGACATTCGTAGCGCTAAGTGGGTAATAGTGCAAAAAAGAATATGTTCAAATATAAACTACACAGAAGCATTGTATGAAACTTCTTTCTGTTCTGTGCATTCAACTAACAGAGTTGAACCTTACTTTTGATTGAGCCTTTCTGAAACACTCTTTCTGTAGAAACTGCAATTGGACATTCTGAGCGCTAAGAGGCCTATATTGGGAAAAATAATATCTTCAAATAAAAACTACACAGAAGCATTGTGTGAAACTTATTTCTGATATGTTCATTAAGCTAACAGAGTTAAACCATAATTTTGATTGTGCAGTTCTGAACACTCTTTCTGTAGAAAATGCAAGTGGACATTCGGAGCGCTAAGAGGGTAATAGTGAAAAAAGGAATATATTCAAATATAAACTACACAGTAGCATTCTGTGAAAATTCTTTCTGTTCTGTGCATTCAACTAACAGAGTTGAACCTTACTTTTGATTGAGCCGTTCTGAAACACTCTTTCTGTAGAAACTGCAATTGGACATGCTAAGCGCTAAGAGGCCTACATTGGGAAAAAGAATATCTTCAAATAAAAACTACACAGATGCATTCTGTGAAACTTATTTCTGATCTGTAAATTCAGTTAACAGAGATAAAACATATTTTTGATTGAGCAGTTATGAAACACTCTTTTTGTAGAAAATGCAAGTGGAGATTCGGAGCGCTAAGAGGGTAATAGTGGAAAAAGGAATGTCTTCAAATATAAACTACACAGAATCATTCGGTGAAACTTCTTTCTGATCTGTGCATTCAGCTAACAGAGTTAAACCATACTTTTGATTGAGCAGATCTGAACACTCTTTCTGTTGAAAATGCAACTGGACATTTGGAGCGCTAAGAGCGTAGTAGTGGAAAAAGGAATATATTCAAATATAAACTACACAGAAGCATTCTGTGAAACTTCTTTCTGATCTGAGCATTCAGCTAACAGAGTTAAACCATACTTTTGATTGAGCAGTTTTGAAACACTCTGTCTGTAGAAAATGCAACTGGACATTCGTAGCGCTAAGTGGGTAATAGTGGAAAAAAGAATATGTTCAAATATAAACTACACAGAAGCATTGTATGAAATTTCTTTCTGTTCTGTGCATTCAACTAACAGAGTTGAACCTTACTTTTGATTGAGCCGTTCTGAAACACTCTTTCTGTAGAAACTGCAATTGGACATTCTGAGCGCTAAGAGGCCTATATTGGGAAAAAGAATGTCTACAAATAAAAACTACACAGAAGAATTGTGTGAAACTTCTTTCTGTTCTGTTTGTTCAACTAAAAGAGTTGAACCTTAGTTTTGATTGAGCCGTTCTGAAACACTCTTTCTGTAGAAAATGCAAGTGGAGATTCGGAGCGCTAAGAGGGTAATAGTGGAAAAAGGAATGTCTCCAAATATAAACTACACAGAATCATTCTGTGAAACTTCTTTCTGATCTGTGCATTCAGCTAACAGAGTTAAACCATACTTTTGATTGAGCAGATCTGAACACTCTTTCTGTAGAAAATGCAACTGGACATTCGTAGCGCTAAGTGGGTAATAGTGGAAAAAAGAATATGTTCAAATATAAACTACACAGAAGCATTGTATGAAACTTCTTTCTGTTCTGTGCATTCAACTAACAGAGTTGAGCCTTACTTTTGATTGAGCCGTTCTGAAACACTCTTTCTGTAGAAACTGCAATTGGACATTCTGAGCGCTAAGAGGCCTATATTGGGAAAAAGAATGTCTACAAATAAAAACTACACAGAAGAATTGTGTGAAACTTCTTTCTGTTCTGTTTGTTCAACTAAAAGAGTTGAACCTTAGTTTTGATTGAGCCGTTCTGAAACACTCTTTCTGTAGAAAATGCAAGTGGAGATTCGGAGCGCTAAGAGGGTAATAGTGGAAAAAGGAATGTCTCCAAATATAAACTACACAGAATCATTCTGTGAAACTTCTTTCTGATCTGTGCATTCAGCTAACAGGTTTAAACCATACTTTTGATTGAGCAGATCTGAACACTCTTTCTGTAGAAAATGCAACTGGACATTTGGAGCGCTAAGAGAGTAGTAGTGGAAAAAGGAATATATTCAAATATAAACTACACAGAAGCATTCTGTGAAACTTCTTTCTGATCTGAGCATTCAGCTAACAGAGTTAAACCATACTTTTGATTGAGCAGTTTTGAAACACTCTGTCTGTAGAAAATGCAACTGGACATTCGTAGCGCTAAGAGGGTAATAGTGGAAAAAAGAATATGTTCAAATATAAACTACACAGAATCATTGTATGAAACTTCTTTCTGTTCTGTATATTCAACTAACAGAGTTGAACCTTACTTTTGATTGAGCCTTTCTGAAACACTCTTTCTGTAGAAACTGCAATTGGACATTCTGAGCGCTAAGAGGCCTATATTGGGAAAAATAATATCTTCAAATAAAAACTACACAGAAGCATTGTGTGAAACTTATTTCTGATATGTTCATTAAGCTAACAGAGTTAAACCATACTTTTGATTGCGCAGTTCTGAACACTCTTTCTGTAGAAAATGCAAGTGGACATTCGGAGCGCTAAGAGGGTAATAGTGAAAAAAGGAATATATTCAAATATAAACTACACAGTAGCATTCTGTGAAAATTCTTTCTGTTCTGTGCATTCAACTAACAGAGTTGAACCTTACTTTTGATTGAGCCGTTCTGAAACACTCTTTCTGTAGAAACTGCAATTGGACATGCTAAGCGCTAAGAGGCCTACATTGGGAAAAAGAATATTTTCAAATAAAAACTACACAGATGCATTCTGTGAAACTTATTTCTGATCTGTAAATTCAGTTAACAGAGATAAAACATATTTTTGATTGAGCAGTTATGAAACACTCTTTTTGTAGAAAATGCAAGTGGAGATTCGGAGCGCTAAGTGGGTAATAGTGGAAAAAGGAATGTCTTCAAATATAAACTACACAGAATCATTCGGTGAAACTTCTTTCTGATCTGTGCATTCAGCTAACAGAGTTAAACCATACTTTTGATTGAGCAGATCTGAACACTCTTTCTGTTGAAAATACAACTGGACATTTGGAGCGCTAAGAGCGTAGTAGTGGAAAAAGGAATATATTCAAATATAAACTACACAGAAGCATTCTGTGAAACTGCTTTCTGATCTGAGCATTCAGCTAACAGAGTTAAACCACAATTTTGATTGAGCAGTTTTGAAACACTCTGTCTGTAGAAAATGCAACTGGACATTCGTAGTGCTAAGTGGGTAATAGTGGAAAAAAGAATATTTTCAAATATAAACTACACAGAAGCATTGTATGAAACTTCTTTCTGTTCTGTGCATTCAACTAACAGAGTTGAACCTTACTTTTGATTGAGCCTTTCTGAAACACTCTTTCTGTAGAAACTGCAATTGGACATTCTGAGCGCTAAGAGGCCTCTATTGGGAAAAATAATATCTTCAAATAAATACTACACAGAAGCATTGTGTGAAACTTATTTCTGATATGTTCATTAAGCTAACAGAGTTAAACCATACTTTTGATTGCGCAGTTCTGAACACTCTTTCTGTAGAAAATGCAAGTGGACATTCGGAGCGCTAAGAGGGTAATAGTGGAAAAAGGAATATATTCAAATATAAACTACACAGTAGCATTCTGTGAAAATTCTTTCTGTTCTGTGCATTCAACTAACAGAGTTGAACCTTACTTTTGATTGAGCCGTTCTGAAACACTCTTTCTGTAGAAACTGCAATTGGACATTCTGAGCGCTAAGAGGCCTATATTGGGAAAAAGAATGTCTACAAATAAAAACTACACAGAAGAATTGTGTGAAACTTCTTTCTGTTCTGTTTGTTCAACTAAAAGAGTTGAACCTTAGTTTTGATTGAGCCGTTCTGAAACACTCTTTCTGTAGAAAATGCAAGTGGAGATTCGGAGCGCTAAGAGGGTAATAGTGGAAAAAGGAATGTCTCCAAATATAAACTATACAGAATCATTCTGTGAAACTTCTTTGTGATCTGTGCATTCAGCTAACAGAGTTAAACCATACTTTTGATTGAGCAGATCTGAACACTCTTTCTGTAGAAAATGCAACTGGACATTTGGAGCGCTAAGAGAGTAGTAGTGGAAAAAGGAATATATTCAAATATAAACTACACAGAAGCATTCTGTGAAACTTCTTTCTGATCTGAGCATTCAGCTAACAGAGTTAAACCATACTTTTGATTGAGCAGTTTTGAAACACTCTGTCTGTAGAAAATGCAACTGGACATTCGTAGCGCTAAGTGGGTAATCGTGGAAAAAAGAATATGTTCAAATATAAACTACACAGAAGCATTGTATGAAACTTCTTTCTGTTCTGTGCATTCAACTAACAGAGTTGAACCTTATTTTTGATTGAGCCTTTCTGAAACACTCTTTCTGTAGAAACTGCAATTGGACATTCTGAGCGCTAAGAGGCCTCTATTGGGAAAAATAATATCTTCAAATAAAAACTACACAGAAGCATTGTGTGAAACTTATTTCTGATATGTTCATTAAGCTAACAGAGTTAAACCATACTTTTGATTGCGCAGTTCTGAACACTCTTTCTGTAGGAAATGCAAGTGGACATTCGGAGCGCTAAGAGAATAATAGTGGAAAAAGGAATATATTCAAATATAAACTACACAGTAGCATTCTGTGAAAATTCTTTCTGTTCTGTGCATTCAACTAACAGAGTTGAACCTTACTTTTGATTGAGCCGTTCTGAAACACTCTTTCTGTAGAAACTGCAATTGGACATGCTAAGCGCTAAGAGGCCTACATTGGGAAAAAGAATATCTTCAAATAAAAACTACACAGATGCATTCTGTGAAACTTATTTCTGATCTGTAAATTCAGTTAACAGAGATAAAACATATTTTTGATTGAGCAGTTATGAAACACTCTTTTTGTAGAAAATGCAAGTGGAGATTCGGAGCGCTAAGAGGGTAATAGTGGAAAAAGGAATGTCTTCAAATATAAACTACACATAATCATTCGGTGAAACTTCTTTCTGATCTGTGCATTCAGCTAACAGATTTAAACCATACTTTTGATTGAGCAGATCTGAACACTCTTTCTGTTGAAAATGCAACTGGACATTTGGAGCGCTAAGAGCGTAGTAGTGGAAAAAGGAATATATTCAAATATAAACTACACAGAAGCATTCTGTGAAACTTCTTTCTGATCTGAGCATTCAGCTAACAGAGTTAAACCATACTTTTGATTGAGCAGTTTTGAAACACTCTGTCTGTAGAAAATGCAACTGGACATTCGTAGCGCTAAGTGGGTAATAGTGGAAAGAAGAATATGTTCAAATATAAACTACACAGAAGCATTGTATGAAACTTCTTTCTGTTCTGTGCATTCAACTAACAGAGTTGAACATTACTTTTGATTGAGCCGTTCTGAAACACTCTTTCTGTAGAAACTGCAATTGGATATTCTGAGCGCTAAGAGGCCTATATTGGGAAAAAGAATGTCTACAAATAAAAACTACACAGAAGAATTGTGTGAAACTTCTTTCTGTTCTGTTTGTTCAACTAAAAGGGTTGAACCTTAGTTTTGATTGAGCCGTTCTGAAACACTCTTTCTGTAGAAAATGCAAGTGGAGATTCGGAGCGCTAAGAGGGTAATAGTGGAAAAAGGAATGTCTCCAAATATAAACTACACAGAATCATTCTGTGAAACTTCTTTCTGATCTGTGCATTCAGCTAACAGAGTTAAACCATACTTTTGATTGAGCAGATCTGAACACACTTTCTGTAGAAAATGCAACTGGACATTCGTAGCGCTAAGTGGGTAATAGTGGAAAAAAGAATATGTTCAAATATAAACTACACAGAAGCATTGTATGAAACTTCTTTCTGTTCTGTGCATTCAACTAACAGAGTTGAGCCTTACTTTTGATTGAGCCGTTCTGAAACACTCTTTCTGTAGAAACTGCAATTGGACATTCTGAGCGCTAAGAGGCCTATATTGGGAAAAAGAATGTCTACAAATAAAAACTACACAGAAGAATTGTGTGAAACTTCTTTCTGTTCTGTTTGTTCAACTAAAAGAGTTGAACCTTAGTTTTGATTGAGCCGTTCTGAAACACTCTTTCTGTAGAAAATGCAAGTGGAGATTCGGAGCGCTAAGAGGGTAATAGTGGAAAAAGGAATGTCTCCAAATATAAACTACACAGAAGCATTCTGTGAAACTTCTTTCTGATCTGAGCATTCAGCTAACAGAGTTAAACCATACTTTTGATGGAGCAGTTTTGAAACACTCTGTCTGTAGAAAATGCAACTGGACATTCGTAGCGCTAAGAGGGTAATAGTGGAAAAAAGAATATGTTCAAATATAAACTACACAGAAGCATTGTATGAAACTTCTTTCTGTTCTGTGCATTCAACTAACAGAGTTGAACCTTACTTTTGATTGTGCCTTTCTGAAACACTCTTTCTGTAGAATCTGCAATTGGACATTCTGAGCGCTAAGAGGCCTCTATTGGGAAAAATAATATCTTCAAATAAAAACTACACAGAAGCATTGTGTGAAACTTATTTCTGATATGTTCATTAAGCTAACAGAGTTAAACCATACTTTTGATTGCGCAGTTCTGAACACTCTTTCTGTAGAAAATGCAAGTGGACATTCGGAGCGCTAAGAGGGTAATAGTGGAAAAAGGAATATATTCAAATATAAACTACACAGTAGCATTCTGTGAAAATTCTTTCTGTTCTGAGCATTCAACTAACAGAGTTGAACCTTACTTTTGATTGAGCCGTTCTAAAACACTCTTTCTGTAGAAACTGCAATTGGACATGCTAAGCGCTAAGAGGCCTACATTGGGAAAAAGAATATCTTCAAATAAAAACTACACAGATGCATTCTGTGAAACTTATTTCTGATCTGTAAATTCAGTTAACAGAGATAAAACATATTTTTGATTGAGCAGTTATGAAACACTCTTTTTGTAGAAAATGCAAGTGGAGATTCGGAGCGCTAAGAGGGTAATAGTGGAAAAAGGAATGTCTTCAAATATAAACTACACAGAATCATTCGGTGAAACTTCTTTCTGATCTGTGCATTCAGCTAACAGAGTTAAACCATACTTTTGATTGAGCAGATCTGAACACTCTTTCTGTAGAAAATGCAACTGGACATTTGGAGCGCTAAGAGCGTAGTAGTTGAAAAAGGAATATATTCAAATATAAACTACGCAGAAGCATTCTGTGAAACTTCTTTCTGATGTGAGCATTCAGCTAACAGAGTTAAACCATACTTTTGATTGAGCAGTTTTGAAACACTCTGTCTGTAGAAAATGCAACTGGACATTCGTAGCGCTAAGTGGGTAATAGTGGAAAAAAGGATATGTTCAAATATAAACTACACAGAAGCATTGTATGAAACTTCTTTCTGTTCTGTGCATTCAACTAACAGAGTTGAACCTTACTTTTGATTGAGCCGTTCTGAAACACACTTTCTGTAGAAACTGCAATTGGACATTCTGAGCGCTAAGAGGCCTATATTGGGAAAAAGAATGTCTACAAATAAAAACTACACAGAAGAATTGTGTGAAACTTCTTTCTGTTCTGTTTGTTCAACTAAAAGAGTTGAACCTTAGTTTTGATTGAGCCGTTCTGTAACAGTCTTTCTGTAGAAAATGCAAGTGGAGATTCGGAGCGCTAAGAGGGTAATAGTGGAAAAAGGAATGTCTCCAAATATAAACTACACAGAATCATTCTGTGAAACTTCTTTCTGATCTGTGCATTCAGCTAACAGAGTTAAACCATACTTTTGATTGAGCAGATCTGAACACTCTTTCTGTAGAAAATGCAACTGGACATTTGGAGCGCTAAGAGAGTAGTAGTGGAAAAAGGAATATATTCAAATATAAACTATACAGAAGCATTCTGTGAAACCTCTTTCTGATCTGAGCATTCAGCTAACAGAGTTAAACCATACTTTTGATTGAGCAGTTTTGAAACACTCTGTCTGTAGAAAATGCAACTGGACATTCGTAGCGCTAAGTGGGTAATAGTGGAAAAAAGAATATGTTCAAATATAAACTACAGAGAAGCATTGTATGAAACTTCTTTCTGTTCTGTGCATTCAACTAACAGAGTTGAACCTTACTTTTGATTGAGCCTTTCTGAAACACTCTTTCTGTAGAAACTGCAATTGGACATTCTGAGCGTTAAGAGGCCTATATTGGGAAAAAGAATGTCTACAAATAAAAACTACACAGAAGATTTGTGTGAAACTTCTTTCTG